>NC_138881.1:79031620-79707436 GCF_965194805.1 Balaenoptera borealis
CATCTGCTTATGCATTAGAGATATTTAAAGCAAAATGATTCGAAGAGAACATTATATTCACAAACTTTGGAAGACTAAAGACTTTGAAAATAATAAACCAAAAAGTATTATAAATTATAGGATATAATATAAGAGCATGGAGTATAAAATGTTACTTTTAAAGTCATTTCTACTTGATAATCATGCTTAATTACAATGCTGTGATAGCTAGTTTTTTCTTTTAATATTTTTGCTTTTATTATGATGGGCTAATATGTTTTTCCCTTTAGATTCTCAAGTACGTACAAGTCTCGATTTTAACATTATTAAATAATGTTAAATGTTAACTTTTTAAACCATTCTTCCAATGATCTCTTAAATTTGTGAGATTTCATATTTTTAAATACCACAAATTGCTTAAAAATGATGCAAAATACAAATTAATGCCAACATAGATTTCAATAGTTCATACCAAGTATGATTGAGATTTAGCTTTATGGCATATCAATGAAAGAATTGTTTGGAAGCCACTTTATAAAGTTGGATAACATGCATCCTAAAGAAATCAATGTTTTAGCAGTAAATTCATTAACATGTTAGAGAATTCAAAGATGAAAGGTGTAATATTCAGATCTTGGATACAGTTACTCAAAGTGCTTATCATTAAGGGCAACCTTAATTTAAAGATTATTCAGAAAAACTTAACTGAAGAAAAAATTGAAGTTAGAGCTGATAGAATTAAGGGGGATTTTTATTTGTTTAGTTTTTTGTAAGCATAGCATAAGGGACAGCAGCTAATGTAATTTTCTGATCCACCAGTCATGTGTAATAAATCTATTTTCTATTTCATTATGTGATAAAATGAACAATTTTTTAGGTAAAAAGATTTAAATATCACCAAATTACAGCACAGATTTTAATGAGGCCTAAAGTTAAATTTGCAACAAAGAAGTAGGATCACTCACTTTGGATCAATTTAGAAAAGTATAAATCTAATAAGTAACAGTCTACATGGAACAGAAGAACTTTGATATCATTCCTTTACCATTGAGAGACTGTTAGGGTTTGGGGCACCATGAGTTATGAGGTTTGTCTAAAACAACAACAACAACAACAACAAAAGTATTCAGAGTAGAGCAAAACAACCAATCAGGGGAAGAAATCATAACTCATGAGAAAAGTATAAAGGAATTGGGAGAAGGAAAGGTTGAAAAGTGATTTTAAAATTGTTTTCAAGTATTTAAATATTTAGTGAAAACAGAGTATTTGAAGATCAACAGTTCTTTATTTTCACTAAATATAGAAAAAGCCTTTGAATTAAATTTAGAGATTGTACTAGCTCTAAAGAACCGTTTCTTTAGAGTAAGATAGGCCATTGGATAAAGTCTCTGGGAAATTGTGGAGTCATCTCTCTTGAGAAAAATTAAGAGTAACACAGATAACTAAAATTCAGTCTTGCAATGAGGTAGCAGACTGGATTAAGAGAATTATTATTTTGTCCCTACACTTTGATTCCATGATAATCCTGAATGAATTAAACATGTTATCAAATGCCTCCAACTTCAGTGAAGTTCTTAATTTAACCTCATATTATTTGTTTTTTTCATGGCTTAACATTTCACCAAAGCCAGGTCAGATTTTAAATTCTGTATAATTACTTAATAACACCTAAATTTTTAATCTTAGAAAGTCATTTTCAAGGGATTATGAGGCAGAATTAACAAAAGAAAGAACAAGAATACTTATTACTTCCTGAATATCACCCAGTATTTGACTCTAGATCAGTTTTAGCCTCTCTTCTTTCCTATGTAGTGTGCAAATAATGTGGCTTTTTTTCCCAGATTAAATAGACCCAGGAGTGAGCACATACAAACTAGAATATTAAATAAAATTGTCCTGAATTGATTATATGTAATTTCTGCTATCTTTTAAAATGAGAACTAAAGAGAATGAACACACAGACAAAGTTGGGGAATAGAGAGCAGGATTTAACCATTCCCAATTTGAGAATTTTGAAAGGTAAAATTCTGTGCATACTATATGTAAGTATTGGCTTAGGTAATTCATTTTCACTAATGTCTTATAGCCTGAATTTTATTGTTCATTAGCTGGCAAAAGCATTATACTTTAAAATATATAGTAGCAAATATTCAGATCATTTTAGAATGACTCACATAAGTAAATCTGCTCATTTGCAGATGGCTTTGACATTCCTCAGATAGGCACCACTTGAATGTGATGTAGCATATAGGACTTTTCTAAGATCTTCTTCAAATGAAACATAAGTCTTTACTTCTATTTGCCAAGCTTAACAAATAAATGTTTGACATTCATCTCCTAACTAAATTGGTACAGAACAGGAAGATCAACATAGCCATACTTTGAATTTTTTGCTCATTAATGATGGGCTACAATCATTACCTTACAAGTAGCATGTAGAATGTTACTTTTAGAGAAAAATCTTAGCAAATAGCACAGGTATCATACTTAGACGTTTCATGTATAGACAGTATGAACAGGCAATTATAGTCAACTAAATAAAACCAGGGCAAAGCAGATATTTGAAAAGCACAAACACTCTCTGATTAACTTCTAATATAATAAATAACTTCAATCTTCTCTACCACAAATTTTAATTGACTATTAAATTGAATTTTTTTGTTTGACTTCATAGCATTATCAGGGGGATATTCTCATGTGAGTGAGAAGAACAAGAAGAGATACCAACCAAGAGAATAAGGAGAAAATGAGTCTCTGGTCAACCTGCTAATTCAAAAATTAGTCCCTAATATAAGACTATAAGAAATCTTTCAATTCTAAAGTGAATATTTAAAATAATATACACAAACATTCCACCACACAGATCTGGAATTGAGGCAGAAGGATAGGTTATTTGCACAAAGTTACACAAAAGTGTAATGATAACACTTGGGTTAAAAACCAGTCTCAAAATTGTTTTTGAATCTTACATGAGAGCTTGCCTTGTGTTCTGCCCATTCTGCCAGGGAGTATTCTGAAGAAATATTTTCATGCAGTGATTAAGCCCACAAAGGTCTCAAAAGTCAGAAACCCCTTTATTTCAATCTCAGATCTGCCCCTCATCTTCTTATCTGAAACTCAGTTTCCTCATCCATTAAGTAGGAATGAAATAGTAATATTTACAAACTTAAACAGTTGTTGAAGGAATAAAATAAATGCAAAAAGAGAGTTCTTGACACATAGTATGTGTAACAAACAAAAGTATATTATAGGGTTTTTTTAAATTGAAAATGTATAATTGTGTAATTTAAAAAATTATTATTTCATTTCACATTGAATAAATGACTTATTTATTATAGAGTTCCTGAAATGGCAAAGATAAAAGTTTATTGAACTGTGTCCATCACAGATCACTGGGAAAATTTTCTTAACATACACATACATTCATGCACACCCACCAAGAATTAAACCACAAAGACCAGAAATTAAAGCTAAATTTTATTGATAAGATTAACAAACTTTTGGTTAGAAGACTCTTATTTATAAGAACATTACCCTATTCAATTCTAATAGGAAACCTATTAACAGATACAATTAGAACCAGTTGTAGGATGCTTTACCAAAGAAATCAGATGAAGGGGTAAATTATTTTAAAATGCATACGTACCTTAAATATATGTGATTCATAAATAATTGAAACAAAGAAGTGCACATTTATCTTCTATTATTTGATGTCTTTGTCTTTTCTTTAGCTGTATGTTCACTGGTTAGAGCCATGCATCTTCTTATTGCAAAAACCACACCCATAATACATAGTCTGTAACTGTCAGTTTTGGGTCCCATAAAATAGTGTGTATTTAAACATTCTTGAAAAGCTTTCTGAATATGGAATGCTTCTGGAATTTTATGGCACTTTTCCTGAATCTTCTGCTGTTATCTTGCTCAGACGTAATTCTATGACAAACCTTGGTGCAACTTGACGTTAACAAGTCTTTCTGAAAAGCTCAGTTTAATCTTCTTTGAAGCAATTATTTTGTATTCATATTTTACTAGTTAACATAAGATTTTAATTAAATGAAATAAATTTAATAGCAAGTGCAGCTGATATTAACATGTCTATGAATACATATCTAACTTTTCCTAAGCATAAAACGCATTTTGGCAGCAAAAAAGTAAATGGACATACTATACTATAAAGTAGCATCCTAATTGGGGACATACAGCTTACTGAGGTCAACAAGTCAATATTGTTTATTCATGGAAAGAAAAATGAATTTGTTTGACCAATGAAGTGATTAAGTAGAGGTCTGTCAAAAAAGTTTTTGGGCTTCCCTGGTGGTGCAGTGGTTGAGAATCCGCCTGCCAATGCAGGGGACACGGATTCGAGCCCTGGTCTGGGAAGATCCCACATGCCGCAGAACAACTGGGCCTGTGAACCACAATTACTGAGCCTGCGCGTCTGGAGCCTGTGCTCCGCAACAAGAGAGGCCGCGATGGTGAGAGGCCCGTGCACCGCGATGAAGAGTGGCCCCCGCTCGCCGCAACTAGAGAAAGCCCTCGCACAGAAACGAAGACCCAACACAGCCAAAAATAAATAAATTAATTAATTAATTTTTTAAAAAGTTTTTAATTTATTAATGTTAAAATATTTGCCATATCAAAGTAGGACATCTAATTATGGTAGACGTCACTACAATTTAGCACTGTATTTACATAGCCAAACTGAAATTTTGATGAAAAATCAACACAATACATTTAATCCTCTAATATCTAAAAAAAAGTTTGTTTGCAGTTTATGTATATCCTTCACAGCTACTTGAATGCTACATGACAGCAGCACCAGCCTTTAATCACAGATACAAGGTTTTAAATGAAAAAAGTACATATGAATGATTTTTAGAGTAGTTAAAATGAATGCATCTCAAATTTTCATGTCCAGATGCATCACCTATGGATCTTTTTTTTTTTTTTTTAATAAATTTATTTATTTAATTTATTTATTTTTGGCTGTGTTGGGTCTTCGTTTCTGTGCGAGGGCTTTCTCTAGTTGCGGCGAGTGGGGGCCACTCTTCATCATGGTGCGCAGGCCTCTCACTGTCGAGGCCTCTCGTTGCAGAGCACAAGCTCCAGACGCGCAGGCTCAGTAGTTGTGGCTCACGGGCCTAGTTGCTCCGCGGCATGTGGGATCTTCCCAGACCAGGGCTCGAACCCGTGTCCCCTGCATTGGCAGGCAGATTCTCAACCACTGTGCCACCAGGGAAGCCCTGGATCTTGTTAATGGAAATTCTTTTTTAGTAAATTTTTATGTTATATATATATATATACTTTACCACAGTAAAAAAAAGGCAAAATATATTGATGCCATGTCCCACTCCAGGCCAATATTATCATTTACTCTGGGAATAGAGCCTGGAAATGGTAGTTTTGTGAAGTTATCCAGTTGATTAAATGTGCAGGCAAATTAGAGAACCAGTATTTAAATGGAAAAACTTAAAATACCTTCCAATCATTTACCATCTGAATTCTGGTGAGAATGAAGGTAAAGTTTTATCTTTGATTCCATCAATTCTTTGTGTCACAAGGGAAGAAAATATGTTTACTAAGTAAGCACATTCTCAAAACTTTGTTAAGCTAAATGTAACATAGAAAAACCTTCATGATGAGAAAAGCAAAGAAACTTGATTAATAGTAATTAATTTAATGAAGAGCCACAAAGTTCTGGCATTCTACTTTGTTTATGGTCAACTATTTAACAGTATTTGTTTGAGGATCACAAAATACTTTACTAGAAAGATGAAAAGCAAAATTTTCCTTTTAATCATGTCAAATTCTTCTTGGGCTAAATTCAATGATTTTTAAATTCTCAAAATAAAGGAAACAGGAAGGTGATCAGTAATCATTCAAACGGGTATTAAAGTTTCATCTGCTAATTATATCATAATATTTTTATGAATCTGAGAGTATTCATAGAACTGGTATGAAAACTGAAGAACTGTTAAAAATGATATTTTAGTGCACATGAATGTGTGAATTGTATTGTATGTTAATATTATCTATGTATGGATATGTATAGATAGATTAGATAGCATGATATATAAATATACATATATTACATCCAGGATAAATGTTTTCTGAGCATATTGATTCATGTATAGACTTTTATCAAAACAAAACATTTATCAAAAGAAAGAATATAAGCATCAGGATCAGATTGTCTGAGTCCAAATATTACCAACTTTGTAAACTTGGGCAGCTTTAATCACTCATTTTCTGAGTTCTTTAACATCTACAATAAAGACTTCCTGTAAGAACAAAGACGAATCCATCCTGACAAAGAGTATAGCAATGGTCTTCAAGCACTACAGTGCAAAACTGAGATGATCTAAAAACAAAACAAAATTTCATATATATACATATATAATATTATGAGATATATAATGGCATACCAAACAATACAATATTTGTGGCATTTATATGTCTTCCTTCTTTTATTTCTGTACCTTTGTTTTTGTTGTCTTCTGTCCCTCTATTACAAGTTCGCTGACATACTCAGAGAATGACCCATATAGAATTATAATTATGTTGAATATTTATAGAGATGTCAACATTTATAATAGTATTTGAGGTATACAAGTTCCTCTCTTAAATCTGTCTTATAAATGTGACCGGTAATGATACATCTTATGCAGTATTAAATATTAATTTGGGATTATACATTAATGATAAAGACCAAGTGACTTCCTTGATTGCTAAGTCAATGGAAACTAGAGAAATGACTCAGTTTTCTTGCTGTGTAAAAAACATTTCATTTGTGCTCCTGCATGCCACAGAAATGCAGCATATAGAAGTGATAGCAAGTATTATAGTCATAAATATCCATTCTGAATTTGGTCCTAATTAACACTACTTTATGAAAATATAAGATGGTGAACTCTTATCTTAATTGCTTGAACTATAAACATGTATCGACCTGGCAAAGTAGTTTAAGTCAGTAGAGGTTGCATACCAAGTAAGGAGTGTAGTCATAGGTATTTGAAAACTGGGTCAGTGTTCTTTCTACTCAATAGTCAAATTTAGATTCTTTAACAATGCTATCAAATTCAAAAGTCATAAAATGGAATCCACCCCAACCGTTTGGTCAACAGAATGAAATTTCTTTTTCTATTTTATGGTACTACCTACAGTATCTTTTAGACATTTCTCTATTGCCTTATAAACTATTTTTGAATAATTGTTTCTGCTGAGACAGTCTATGATTTAAATGTCCTTTGAAAACCAAAGAAGGCATTTCTTCCATTTGAAATAGTACTTAAAATATTTACATTCTTAATGTTAAGGCTTGTAAAGTGATTGCAAGTACCTGCAAATCAAGTGAAATTTGAATGTACTCTTCCATTGACCTGATGTTCTATGATCTGTACCTGTACTTATATAGAGATAATTTGGATCAATGACCTGTAGGAAAATGACACCTAATTTGCCCATTTTAAAGTGACTCACTGAGGTTAAGCCATTTAGACAGCATACCAAAGACAGGACAAAACTGCTGAAAAATGCTAAACAGAAGCCAGTACATTAGCATGTCTTCCAATAGATACATATTTTTTAATAGAATATAAGTGCCAGGTGATCTGGGACCATGTTCTTTTTTTTCACCAAAGTATTCTCAATATATAGCAAGTCCTGCAACATGATAAATATTTTTTGGTCTAATGAATGTCAGAGATGCTTTATTTGGTATTTTAGATTTGGGAATTCTGCCTAAACAAAGCAGAGTAGGCAAAAAATATTCTTTCTTCTTTTAAGATTAAAAATCATGAAGAATGTAGGGTTCCAGAAGTTCTTATTGGTGGAGAACTCATGACCTGGCAAACCAAGGCAGTGATGCAGAAGGATGTTCATTATAACTGAAATAGGTTATACAAAAGTCTGACAGAAAGACCATTTTGAAAATTTGCCCCAAGAGGGTGAGAAATGGGTTCGATACAGGCATACATTATAGACTTTTTTCTTTCATCCTTAGATTTGGTTTCATTATTTTTCACTGAGCTGGAATTAGTGTCACAGGGTGACTGTGACATATTGACACTCAAACATTCAACATGTTTTCATTCACTCAACAAATTTTTGTCAAATGCTTAACAATGTCAGACACTATTCTAGGTTATTTTTGTGCAATCTTTTGCTACATATACCATAGCACATTAGCCTTAAACAAAAAATTTTGACCGAAAATATTGTGAGATAATTTATTACTAAATTACTATATGCCCCTAAATGTATTGCATTGTTTTACCCCAGGATATGTTTGGATTTGGATTATACATGGCCTGAAAATAGTTTCACCTGTGTAAAGGATTTGTTCTTTGAGACATTTTTTTGTCAAGAAGTCACACATATTAATATTTTTAGGTTTAGTGGTAACATGTTTATTAGTAGTAGTACTGCATTCTATTATATATTTATGACTCCTAAAATCCTTGATTTAGATTATATAATTAATTTTGAATTACATCTTCTTTTTTGTTGTTAGATTGTTTATTTGAGATTTTTCTTGTTTCCTAAGTTAGGTTTGTATAGCTATAAACTTCCCTCTTAGAACTGCTTTTGCTGCATCCCATAGGTTTTGGATCGTCGTGTTTTCATTGTCATTTGTCTCTAGGTATTTTTTGATTTCCTCTTTGATTTCTTCAGTGATCTCTTGGTTATTTAGTAACGTACTGTTTAGCCTCCATGTGTTTGTATTTTTTACGTTTTTTTCCCTGTAATTCATTTCTAATCTCATAGTGTTGTGGTTGGAAAAGATGCTTGATATGATCTCAATTTTCTTAAATTTACTGAGGCTTGATTTGTGACCCAAGATGTCCCATGCACACTTGAGAAGAAAGTGTAATCTGCTGTTTTTGGATGGAATGTCCTATAAATATCAATTAAATCTATCTGGTCTATTGTGTCATTTAAAGCTTCTGTTTCCTTATTTATTTTCATTTTGGATGATCTGTCCATTGGTGTAATTGAGGTGTTAAAGTCCCCCACTATTATTGTGTTACTGTCGATTTCCTCTTTTATAACTGTTAGCAGTTGCCTTATGTATTGAGGTGCTCCTATGTTGGGTGCATATATATTTATAATTGTTATATCTTCTTCTTGGATTGATCCCTTGATCATTATGTAGTGTCCTTTCTTGTCTCTTGTAACATTCTTTATTTTAAAGTCTATTTTATCTGATATGAGTATTGCTACTCCAGCTTTCTTTTGATTTCCATTTGCATGGAATATCTTTTTCCATCCCCTTACTTTCAGTCTGTATGTGTCCCTAGGTCTGAAGTGGGTCTCTTGTAGACAGCATATATATGGGTCTTGTTTTTGTATCCATTCAGTGAGCCTGTGTCTCTTGGTTGGAGCATTTAATCCATTCACATTTAAGGTAATTATCAATATGTATGTTCCTATGACCATTTTCTTAATTGTTTTGGGTTTGTTTTTGTAGGTCCTTTTCTTCTCTTGTGTTTCCCACTTAGAGAAGTTCCTTTAGCATTTGTTGTAGAGCTGGCTTGATGGTGCTGAATTCTCTTAGCTTTTGCTTGTTTGTAAAGCTTTTGATTTCTCCATCGAATCTGAATGAGATCCTTGCCGGGTAGAGTAATCTTGGTTGTAGGTTCTTCCCTTTCATCACTTTAAGTATATCATGTCACTCCCTTCTGGCTCATAGAGTTTCTGCTGAGAAATCAGCTGTTAACCTTATGGGAGTTCCCTTGTATGTTATTTGTCATTTTTCCCTTGCTGCTTTCAATAATTTTTCTTTGTCTTTAATTTTTGCCAATTTGATTACTATGTGTCTCGGTATGTTTCTCCATGGATTTATCCTGTGTGGGACTCTCTGCGCTTCCTGGACTTAGGTGGCTGTTTTCTTTCCCATGTGAGGGAAGTTTTCAACTATAATCTCTTCAAGTATTTTCTCTGGTCCTTTCTCTCTCTCTTCTCCTTCTGGGACCTCTATAATATGAATGTTGTTGCATTTAATTGTTGTCCCAGAGGTCTCTTAGGCTGTCTTCATTTCTTTTCATTCTTTTTTCTTTATTTTATTCTGCAGCAGTGAATTCCACCATTCTGTCTTCCAGGTCACTTATCCGTTCTTCTGCCTCAGTTATTCTGCTATTGATTCCTTCTAGTGTAGTTTTCATTTCAGTTATTGTATTGTTCATCTCTGTTTGTTTGTTCTTTAATTCTTCTAGGTGTTTGTTAAACATTTCTTGCATCTTCTCGATCTTTGCCTCCATTCTTTTTTCGAGGTCCTGGATCATCTTCGCTATCATTATTCTGAATTCTTTTTCTGGAAGGTTGCCTAGCTCCACTTCATTTAGTTGTTTTTCTGGGGTTTTATCTTGTTCCTTCATCTGGTACATAGCCCTCTGCCTTTTCATCTTGTCTATCTTTCTGTGAATGTGGTTTTTGTTCCACAGGCTGCAGGATTGTAGTTCTTCTTGCTTCTGCTGTCTTCCCTCTGGTGGATGAGGCTATCCTATATCTTCTTTCTATTGTATCTCATTTAAATTATTTGAACTAAAGAGCCAATTGATAGCTAGGATTGTTTTGTGTCCATTCCTGAAAGTGCCTATTTTTCAAAATGAGAGTTTTGTGAAGTCTTCAGAGTTTATTGATAACCATATATGGTTTTATGTTGAAAATATGTAATGATGCACTAGGTTTGGTTCTTTTTGATGTTATTCAGTTAACTATTTATAGGAAGTAAAGTTTAAAAAATAAGAATTAGAAATTCATGCATATTTAGTTCAAAACCACACATCAAATTCTTTTTTTAACTTCGTCAACCTAAGGGATAATATATATTCTAAAAAACAAACAAACAAAAAAAACCCAAAAAAACTCTTCTAGTAAGAAAAAAACAATATTCTTAGGTCTTACTTAAATCAAGTAGTATTCATTATTTTAAAAATGAGTATGTTTCTCTTTCCCTTGACACTTGAAATCCAGGTATAATGTTTCAAATTACAGGGAAAAGATCAGATTATTTTGTTTTTGGAAACATACATTGTGGTTTGGGTATTTAATTTAATTACAAAATTTTCCCTTCAATTTTTACAAACAAAAGTGCATGTAGTGTTTGAATTTAATTTAAAGAAATAAAATACAAATTGAATTTAATTCTATTTATAAAAACATGTAGAATCACTTTTAGAATTTTTACAATGAGTTGTAACTATGCAAACTGAGTGAACACTGGTTTCTTCCCTACATGATCCAGTACAAACGTAGAAACAGAATAGGAAAGTATTGTTACTTAGGGATCAGGGGATCCAGGGACCTGCCTAGAATATTGTAATTGTCTCTTCTTACAAATCCTTGTGTCATAATGTTTCATCTGAGTGCAATGAACATTAGAGGACTAGATAGGACTGGCATACATTTTAAATAAACATCTTGGTTGGTCATGCTTTAGATTATCTTAGGCTAAATTTCAGATTCTTAGCAATACTAATCTGCACATTTGACACATTTTGTGTATCATTTCCCCAACCTGGCTAGCAGAAATGTTATCATTCTATGTTTGTAGAAACTTAGCTAAGTAAAGGGAGAGATTAATACTTAAGAACTCAAGCAAGTACAGAATCAAATTTATACTATGTGAAAGATTTATATTTTCTTTCTTATTATGTAAAAAGTAGATCTTAGGCAATATTTTGTCTCTAACTGATATGCTTTTCTTTTGCAAATACCAAAATATAATATTTATATTTTGTGTATTCAAAGAGCCATTACCTTGAATCTGTGTCTTCTAATCATGAAGTGAAGATGATTTCTAAGGCAGATAGCATTTGGTTTATTCAAAAAACCTTTTAACATGTCTTATGTAGTCAGTTCATCTGTCAGGCTGATAACATAAGTCCTTCATACTCCTCCTCCTCTTCCTGTGCATATAAACTTTTATTTAATTCAGTTTGAAATAGCTTACTTCTACTTTTCATTTCTTCTTCATGTTTGTGGCACTGTCTCTTACTCTTTGTTCTTTGCTGATGTAAAATACTTATCAACATATCACCAAAGGAGATTGGTTCTCCACAGTAGATACCCAATGTTACACCACATGGAAAATGTCTCTTCTTGTTTATTCCTAAAATCTATAGCCAGATGTCCATATGTCAGGTTTATCCATTGACATTTGAAATATAAAACTGAATAATTTTATGGATAATAATTATACATGGATATGGCCATTAAACACTAGATTTTAAAATAATTTAGATCTAAAATAAAAAAAAATGATCACACTTCTTTTGATCTCAGGCAAACATAAATGTGGATTTTATTTCATTCTTTTAACTGTCCTAATGTAAAAATAGGTCTTCCAATACATTTACTTTTCATTTTTTCTTCAATATAATGTCCCAAATAGTTGAAAAAATAAAACTAGCCTAAGACTATTTTTTAGAAATGGCCTATTGTTTCAAGGTTAACTTCTTTCCCCAAATGTTAAAATACAACACGTGAATAGCCAGTTAGTTCCAAGAAGGAAAATTTCTGCCAAAGCTTGTGTTCTGTACTCTGTCACAAAAAGTTCCAGCAAAATATATATTAGAGAGAAAGACTCTAAAATAGAAAATAAATGAAAAGTCTCCAATTATTTAAAAATACCAACTTGGTACTATGATTTAAACTGTTATTAATTCACTGTGATTACAAGAAATCACAACTTCCTAGGCACTAACGTAGCATATGAGATGAAAACATATTCATAAAGAGAATCATCAAGTCAGATTGCACTTCTAACACCAAACTTTTTCTTTCAGTCATTTTATCTACTTAAATATGTGATATGTAAATATTAAGAGATACATGATAGAATAACCAATTTACTTGGAATTTTCTAAGTAGTACATCCAGGTACATCTCTCTAAATTGATGCATTGGGAGAAAAAATACTATCAATAAATAGTGTTCACTATCTTTCTCATTTTTCAGAGAATTTTAAAGCGAAATTAATAGAACATTGCTTTGGAGAGCCATGTAATATTTAATGATAGTGAAAGATAAAATGTTATTGAAATTAGCTATTTCTTATGGATTTTTAAAAACTATGCTCCTGTGTACAAAAATCTATCAACCTCTGCTCAAAATAGAATTAAATCAGGTATTTTTCAAATGGTTATTATATGAAATATTTCCTTTCCTGGTTCCTATTTCATATACTACATATATATATTATACATAATAAGAAATATACAGAATATGTTTATAATATAAATATAGATGTGCATATACTATAAATATAAATGTTTCTCCAATGAAACATCTTTGTCTCTAAATTGTACTTTAAATGGTATGCAGAGCCTAATATTTTTAGCAATGCATATATTCATGTGGAAGGACAAAATACTCTGGAATTCACAAAATTGATTTCCACTAATGAAATAATAATCTGAAGTGTTTCAGTAAAAGCCATTCCCTGATATCATGTACACTTATGCCATACAGAGATTTTAATTACCTACTGTTTTCTTGCTACTACAGCAGATTTTTTAATTAGCTTGTTATAGAGCAAACAGTTTGGTGAAAATGTGAGGGAATATTTTCAAAAGTTTTTTAATCTAAAAAGTAACTTATTTTTAAAAGAAAGTTTCATTATATTAATAAAACTAGTACATGTACATTTAGCACATGTCTCTAGATTTAATTAAGGTTTATCTGTGTTATTTTTCTGTGTGCACAACTCATGGTCATTGACAAGCCAGTCAAAGCTTCTAAAATTGGATAAACTGATTAAAAGAAAATCATATTAAATTTCACAAAGAAGAGATTTAAAAACTTAAATCCTTTAGTAGTGTGCAAATTGTACACTATTACCTTGGAGGTATGTACTTTGTCTGCATTAAATCAGGCAAAGGAAAATGCTTTAAAAATCAATTTCTCTATGGACCCAAAGACCAGATACACCATCAAGTCCTATTTTAAAATGGTCTTAATTTAGAATTCATTCACTCAAGAACAGATTGAGTATTAAAAGGTGTGAAATATTTTAGAGCAACAATTGTTTCTAACATTTTGGATAGCTTAGAGGCAGATTTCAGAAATATTGATTTTTTAGTATTTTCTTTGCCAAATGAAAAGACAATGGATCCAGCCCTCAGGCTTTTGTTTTTGGAATTTCTCAAGATCATTTAAATTTGTGTTATTTTCAGAACAGCTTCATACACCTCTCAGAATAATGTAACTAGGGCCTTGGTAGGTCCTTTCAATGAACTGTGAAAACATTTATATTCAAACTTTTGCTTTCTTGAAAAGTTCAGAATCCTTCATGTTTCAGTTTCTTTGAGGTTTGTTTGGTTGTTTGTTCTGTTTGTTTGTTTTGAAGTTGGAGGAATGAGCTAAACTCTTTTTTTTTAATTTTATAGTTTTTTTTATTTTTTTGTGTTTTTTTGTTTGGTTGGGGTTTTTTGTTTTTTTGTTTGCTTGTTTTTTTTTTTTTTTTTTGGCAGCACTGTGCGGCTTGCAGGATCTTAGTTCCTGACCAGGGATGGAACCGAGGCCCTCAGCAGCAAAAGCCTGGAGTCCTAACCACTGGACCACCAGGGAATTCGCAGCACAATTCTTAAAAGAAGGATCTTCTCCCTTAAATAACCAAACTAAACCAGAAGTATTTGGAATTAGCATTTGTGCTGCTTAGAACAGTTTTACAAAGTGATTAAGTGAAGCCAAAATATCTGTGTTCACAGGAGTCCTATTCTCTAAGGTATCTGGCCCTGTACATCTCAGAATTTTTCTTCTCTTAATTGTAACTGTCAAAAGGAACTATTATGATTGGCTAGATTCACTCCGTATGCTTCTGAACCATTTAAAACATTAAGGTCAGATTTTGAGATTGAACTTTTTGACTTAAATCTTTAAGGAAAGGAGGAATAACACTCCAGGACCAAGCTAATTTACAAATTACTATTTTTAATAGGAATTATCTTTTTTTTTTAATTTGCCAAATCAAGATTTTGATTCGTAAAGTATGCTCTTCTCTTGTTTGCCCTTGTCAATTGGTGTGTACAGGAAAAGGTAAATTACATTTAATATTCATCTAAGTTGGCATTTCCCCAAAATATATTCTAAAAGCACTGATTTTTTGATACTCCCTGAAGTAAATGTTTATCTTGGGCAAATAGGCTTGGATATACATATTGTTTCCATCTCTTGGAAATGATCAATAAACCATCAATAAAACATTTCATAGTGTGTGAGTTCTTTGGTAGAGAAAATGTGAATTCTAATTCTACTTCTTCCTCTAATTAGTTGTGTGGATCATAGATAAGTAATTTCATTTCCTTTTATTTTTTAAATTTATTTTTATTTTTTATTGAGATATAATTGACATATAACATTGTATAAGTTTAAAGTGTGCAACATGTTGATTTGATACATTTATATATTGCAATGTGATTACCACTGTAGCTTTAGCTAACAGCTCTATCATGTCACATAATTATTATTTCTTTTTGAGGCGAGAAGATTTATGAGCTAGTCTCAGCAATTTTGAAGTATGTCATAGAGTATTTTTGACTGTAACCAGTATGCTGTGCCTTGAATCTCCAGAACTTGTTCATCTTCTAGTTGCAAGTTTGTACTTTTTAAGTCATTTCATTTCTTTTGTCCTCATTTCTTCATATGTATACTAAGAATGTTGAATCAGATGACTTTCTAAGGGCTCTGGTCCTTGGCCTGTGAATTTATTTTATTCTAGATAAAATTTAAGTTGTACCTCTGTGCTCTTTGAAGTACAAACACTGTCAACATGAAAAAGAAAATGACATTTGAAAGTACTATCTGTTATAGTGGTCCCCAAAATATCCACTAAATAAAAGGTCAGAAAACCAATGGATTATGGATTAGAAAGATTTTGTAATGAATAGGAAAAATGAGTTAATTTCAGGAATTTTAAAAGACATACAGCTCTAAGCTGTGGTCCCAAAGATATCCCCTAAATAAAAAGGCAGAAAATACAGCCAATAGTTCATGGGTTAGAAATATTTTGTAATAAATAAGAAAAATGTGTTAACTTCAGAAACTTAAAAATATGTACAACTCTAGGCTAAGAAGGAAAATGAACCATTTGGTATGGCACAGCATGAGTTTGGTTAACCAAAATCCTATTAATGTAGAGAATGGTAATTGCATATTAGTGAAAACGTTTCCTTTTAATTTCTAGGTTTTAGTCTCTCCAATAAAGCCAACACTATGACTTTAGTTGTCAATTTTGAAATGAATATTTCTTTTTTTTGTCTGCACCGCGCAGCTTGCGGGATCTTAGGTCCCCGACCAAAGATTGAACCCAGGCCATGGCAGAAAAACTGCCAAGTTCTAACCACTGGAGTGCCAGCGAATTCCCTGAATATTTCTTTAATCCAGTAGTAAACTAACTTTTATAGAAACTCAGGACCGACATGAATGGAAATTTTAATATACAGAGATGAGAAATTTATTTTATACTTGCAACATTGTTTTTATTGTAAATAAGGTACTCATTATACTAATCACCTTGCATCTTTTGCATTTGTAGCCGTAACCTTTCACACAATTTGAACAGAAAATTTGATTTGAGCTTCACTATTTTTGTGGTTCAGACTCAAGTACAATAATGCTGTAGCTTATTAGTTTTGCAATAAACAGGAGATGCACTGGGGTGATTTGGATTATACATCAAGAAGAATTGGATCTTCTTGGCACATCTTATGGAACGCTTTAAAATTAGCATTATTCAAAGAAAACTAGGTATTGGCCAATTAATTTGACATTACAATCTTCAAGTACATTGTTGTTTTTATTTAATACCAATTCAGCTATATTCTGTGACCTTCAGTACAAACTCTTGTGTGGCTTGGCATAAGAAAATGAATGAGGAACTTGTTCTCAAAAATTAGTCCATAACTTAGAATATGTGTTAGGTTTTAGGTGAATTGAATCTTGATTTATCAGATTTTTCTCTATATTAGGAAGCATAGTAAACACTGTAATGTACTGAGACATGGTGATGCATTAAATAAATAAATATTTAAATATTTATTTAATACTTATAGAAAAAGTTATCCTTCAATTGACTATAGTGGCAAAGATATCTGATTATCTCCAAATGAATGTCTTTAAAAATGTTTTCAAATCTTACTTACCCCCAAGATAATGACCTTTTAAAATTTCATTAAAGTAGCCTTATTATGTGACTTTAAAAATTATACATGATAAAACAACTGCAATTGTTACTACTTTTTTGAAGTAAATGGCAGTAATAGATTGTTGCATGATATTTGATCAACAAACATTAAGGCAACACCATCAATTTTGTGGTGAGCTCTGTTGACCTTTAAGCTATTCAAGCAGTATCTATTTATCATTATTTTTTTCACATTTAGCCAGATGTTCCTAATGCATGTTGAGTATTTAAACATTTATGTTAGGATTATGAAGGAAATGTTAAAATATGTTTGTATAGAGTAATAAAACATATATTGGTATTGTTCTTGTGATAATTTTTTGTAATTTTTATGTGACTTAAGTAGAAGCTGCATTTTTTACTGTAAAATGTGATTCCTTAATTTAAACTTTGTAGTACAAGACTCCCAGTAATTCATGTTGTTTACTAATTAATTACTTACGTTCCTTTACTAATTAAGATATTTGAGTAATAAATTTAGAAAGTAATTTTAAAACCTCAAGTATATTTCAAAGTAAGCACGTACACAAACTTAAATTTTTATGTGATTATTGCATTTGTGTAAGTAAAACTAATGATACCTGAACTATTAATGGCTTAAATTTATTAATTAATACATTTATTATTAAATACATTGCAGAATATTTAATAACCTGAAAACAATTTTCTTGGTGAAAGCAAGTTTAACTTGTTAGATATATTTATTTTATTTATTAGTAAAATTTCAAGTTACACATAAATGATATACTCATTCATAATATAACTTTGGTTGGATTAATTAGTAAAAAAATTCATTTCAGTCATAGTGATTCACATAGATTCTAGTATCTCAAATGACAAGGATTATCCTTATTTTGATCTTGCAAAAATCTTGAGCAGTATGGATGCTTCAAAAATATCAATGATAAACCTTTAAACATTAGGAAGCAATTGAAATTTAGGAATGCATTCGGAAATGAACTTTATGTAAAAAATCTTCCTAATATAATGAATGTATCTATTAATTTCTGTGTCAGCATATGAGTGCTTAATATTGCTTTAGAGGGGGGAAATTATTCCCTTTTTGACTATTTTTCATGTGATGAATTTGTTTCTCTTCAGAACTGTCCTGAAAATTTTATGCAGAATCTGCTTATTGTCCTGAATTTTAAAGAAAATTGATCAATATTTGACTTTACTGGTTTATAAACCAATTTTCATTTTTCAGCTTGGGAGCTAAATGTCTCCTGGGATGAATTTTTAAAATGTGTTTGTTTTCTTTTTCACTGTTGTCATGTCACTTGTTTTGCTTTTTTTATTTGTACCTCCTTACCCTTAAAAATAAGTCTAGACCTATCACATTTTTTTTCTGACCTTTTCAGTTACCAAATTGGAAAGGATTTTAATAATTAGGTCTAGACCACACTGAAATTACATTCTTAAAAATGAAAGCAAGCACTTTATTATTTCTCTGCTTAAAACAGTCTTTCTTTTTCACTTCAGTATATTGAAAACTCTACATTTAAATATCACAGGAATTTTTAAAAAAGTATTACAGGAATTGATTATTAATTCCAATAATAAATTAAAATACTGTGTGTGTGTGTGACAGAGAGTGAGAGACTTATCATTGAAGTAGAACCATTATTTGAGTGGTGCAGGGTTGATGAATATTATTTAGAAGATCAATTCTACCTAAAGTGCCTTGTGAAAGCACTACTTTTTTTTTTTTTCTTTATGCTTTGGTTTGTATTACCATTAAATTACATTGCTTATAGACAAAACACCTTATGATGAAAAATAAATGTGCACAACTTAAAATGTTGTGCAATGCTCTATAATTAATCCATATTATCACATAGAAACACTACTTTCACCTCCATTTTTCTGTCTTTGACCTATTCCCTCTCTCTAAGCATTTCATACATCTTTAGTTTCATAATATTCGAATTTAATCCAAAGTTGATTTTTAACAAGTTCAAAATGTTTATCTTTAAAGTTTTTATCTTTAGATGTGTGTTATTAAATATATCAGAAAATCATTTTTACTGTTGGCTTTAAAATTTTACAAAGAATAAATCTGTGATTCATTTTTCCAGATCAACACATATCAAAGTATTTATAAATATATAATTACTTTGTTTTGTTTAAAAATAGACCTTGCTATTTGTCTTAGATCAAGCATGATCTCACAGTGTTTTGAAGGAAGTCACTTAATAATGCAGTGCTAGAATTTATTTATCTGGATAATAAATATAATGATCTCGAATCCCCCATTTTTAATTGTGAGAAATAAATGAAATTTTAGTTATGAAAATAGCTGTATTATAGAAAAAGTGTCTTAACCAAGATAAGAATACGTCTATTGGGCCATCTAATATTAGTATCCGTTGATGTTTTCTTTTTTCCCATGATTTTTTCAAATCGGATTTGGAGGAAATACAACCTGTTAAGTCAAAAACAATGTTTTCCTTATGCTACATTTCCTGTAGGAGGCTCCAGGAGAAAAAGTGAAATTTTAATAGAGGACTATACTTTGTTATCATCGGCAATGAAGCTAGAAAATCTACTGAGTTCTTGCAAAATGTTGAGTTCAACGATACATTGCCTTAAGGGGAAGGACCAATCATTACTTCCCAAGAGGTCAGCATATAGCATAGGCTTGGTCTGAGTTTAGAAAAACATACTATAGGAGATAGATTTTTATGGGTTATCAGTATTCTACCTTATCTATCTCAGTCATCACATTGTCTAAAAAATGATGTTGAACATATATTGCAATATATTACAATTTACATTTATTTAGTTAATGTAACATGTTGGGAATAAAAGAAAATATTTATTTGTACTTAACTTTGTTAAACTCTCTTTTTAGCTTTCATTCCTGGACTAAAGAAAGGTACAGTAGAAATCAACACAAATCATAATCATGGTGCATTTATCATTTTAAAATGAATTTGTGTTTGTTTTAAGAACTTTTGGCCTCTTCATTTCTCATAAAACATTGCAATTTCAACTGTTTGCTTCAAACACATTTTTAGTATGTTTAAAATGAACTGATATCTAGGAAAGGTATCAGTCATTTGGATATCTTATATAACTGGATGCTTTTTCCAAGTTATGTGTAATTAATCTTTAGATGTTAATGTGACCCTGTAGTCATTTATTTGACTTACAGTAGTTACTTTCAAATTACCTATGAATTTAATTATTCATTTTTCTCCTCTGACAGTATAAGCATATTTAGGATTTTGTCTGAGGATGCATTTAATATATAATTCTACTTTTCTATATTTTCATTTGAAATTGATCTGTAAACCGTGAATGCTGTATACATGCCTAACAAAATAATCCAAGTTGACATTCTTTGTGAACTTGTAAATAATATGCATTTTCTTTGCCAAAAAATATATATAGATTACATGTGAATCTATACTAAGTCATGGTCAACAGAAAACAAATATCTTTAAATATGGAGTTTAAGCAATCAGTTAAAATGTATATAATTTTACTGTGCTGATAAAGTTTTAAAATGATGCAGGATATTTTGAATGTTCCAAATATATTTGCATTCTCTGTGTATATGCACCAATTTCTTTATTGTGTATTTCATATTTCATAGTTCAGGATGGATCTATCATATTGTTTCATTGCTATTTAAGACAATAATTCATTTCACTTCACACACTTTTAAAATATGTTACAGTCCATCAATATTTTGACCGAGTGGAAATAGCACTCAAAGAATAATTTTTTCTGAAATCAGTCATAAAAATCTAAATCGTTATGTAAAGAACTTTCCCTTTAATTTTTAATTTTGACATATCATCAATACTAACAGCATGTGTTATTATTTTTGGTATTTTAAATGTTTTTTCAATGTTGCTTTGGTCTTTTTACATTGCATTGGCATAGTTCTCTTGTGATCTTATGTAATTTGTTTTAATGTCCATGATAAATTTTTAACTACAATCTAACTAGCAGAATTTCAAGCTAAATATTTTATTCCCCATGAAAATCTTGAGTATTCAACATTTACATGGGTTATTCAGGTGAAAGTGGATGCATTGCATGTACTTTTCATTTTTTCTCTCCGCTTTTCATTAGTTTTTATGTGTCCCATGATAGATACTGTTCAGAAACTAGAGCTATATAAAGTCATGGTGATACTTTTGTGGTTGTGATGCAAAGTCAAGGTGTTTTGAGCATAACTACTCAGAGGCATAGTGGAAACAACATTTGAATGTGAGCCAGGACATCTAGAGTTCTAATGACAGTTCTGCACCTGACTAGATGCATACTGGCCAAGTCTTTTAAACTCAGAGTCTTTTTTTTTTTTTTTTTTTTTTATTTTAATTATTTATTTATTTATTTTATTTATGGCTGTGTTGGGTCTTCGTTTCTGTGCGAGGGCTTTCTCTAGTTGTGGCAAGCAGGGGCCACTCTTCATCGCGGTGCGCAGGCCTCTCACTATCGTGCTCTCTCTTGCTGTGGAGTGCAGGATCCAGATGCACAGGCTCAGTAATTGTGGCTCACGGGCCTAGTTGCTCCGCGGCATGTGGGATCTTCCCAGACCAGGGCTCGAACCCGTGTCCCCTGCATTGGCAGGCAGATTCTCAACCACTGCGCCACCAGGGAAGCCCTAAACTCAGAGTCTTTATTTTCTTCTTTCCCTCATTAAAAAAATCTAGTAATCATAATTATGCTTAAGCCTCAGGAGAATTCATGCTGCTAAAACACGACAACATAATAATAATAATAATCACAAATTTTAAAAAAAAACAAAAGTGTGTACAGTTCTATACGCTGTCCCTAATAACCTACAAATGTTTTTACCTTAATACACCACTGCTATGTGTAAGTTCTATCATTTTATCCATTTTTGCAGAGATAGCAACTGAGGCAAAGAAAGGCTAAATAATATAGAAATTCATTTGATAAAATGAATTAAAGCACTCTCCCTGTATAAAACACTACTATTACTTAGATTTTTGAACCTTCATCAATACACCAATGAGTAATGATCACTGCAATTAAACTCATATTTTAAATCTTGCTCTAATTGATATTTATTTAGTATATTCATATGCAACTGGGCTCTGCCTCCAACTGCACTGAAACACCATAGTACCTTTTGTAGTTACATTCTATGATAATTTTCATACCATATTTTATATATCCATTTTCCATCAACTCATTTGAGTAGACTTGCTATTATTTAACTCACGTAGCACAATTTCTTAAGCATATTTTATGTAGTTAAGTGTTAGTTTATAAGAGGAAAAAGCCCTCTGCGACTCTAATCATAAATTTATAAAACTAAGATCATTTCGTTTATTTAGCTCTTCTATTGAAGGGTGACTGATAACCAGGGATGACATTGAGTTTTTTTTCTTAAATACAAAAGTATGTAGGCTTTTTCCCTCACAGTAAATAAGATATATACATGCAAATTCTTATAGTAAGAGAATTACTTTTAATTCTGGTATGCTTTACTTGTCCCCAAGGAAGAACTTGCAAATATATACTTGGCAGTTCATTCAGAGCAAATTCTTTTGTACCTCCTTCTGAGGAAAACATACATTAATAAACATTTATAAATTAATACATTTCATTGAATTTGCTTGCAAGTGTACTTTCCTTTATTGTGGGCATGTTTTAATGTAAGGTGAGAGTTTTAGCTATAATATATCAATTACATTTTCTGTTTTCATTGAGGTCTAGGGTTTGAGCAATAGAATGTCAACTGGTTTGTCTACCTGCAGTCATTCGTTGTCCATAGTAATGTTCAGTTGTCCAAGCTGAATGTTGGCATATCGTTACAGTGTTTTATTACCCTTCTGGCCTTCAGATAACTCTCAGGGATCTGTTCTTGAGAGAGGTTTCCATATTTATTGTTAGTACTCAAGGGTCAGCTGTAATTTAGGAGTTCATTACTTTAGACTTGAAATGTTGAATTTGAGTCAGGAGAAGCTGTTTAGAGATTAGAATGTGGGGGGAAAAGTAGGCTGAAGTGGAAGGTTCTAGGAAAGACTGGGGAAATGAGTTATCTCTCAGCCAAATGAATCACCTCACCTATCTTCATCCAACTACTTAGTTAATAAGAGTTTGTGAACATAAAATATAATTCATCCTTATGCATGATAGATATGGAGTTTTTCATATGTCAATTAGTAAGAAAAGTAATGTCTTCTCATAAGGTATCTTTTTTTTTTTCATGGCCAGGAGTTAATGAAACTGCATGTGTAAGTTTCAAAATGAAAAATTTATAGCACAGGCCATAATATTAATCACTTCATGTTATAATTTATATAGTATCTCCCTAAATTCTCAGACCAAAGGACTAAATCAATATGCAGTTTTGTTAGTTTTGTTTTAGATTACTAATAGTAGACTCTAGAATGTCATAGAGCAATATTTGTGAAAGGAATTAAATCTAATGAAGCATTTGCATATCTTACTATCTAAAATTGCCTTCTTTAGATCATGTATAACAAGTTAATTCCACCATATTATGTATTATACAGTGACACATAGAACTAGAAAAAAACATGCCTTATGATAAAATTATATTGTTTTTTAATGTTTTTTTACAATGAAGAAAAAAAAGAAACAAATGTGACACTATTTATCACATAATAGTAGACTAATTAGTAGAAAATTTAGTATCTTTTTGAGGCTATGCAGTGTATTAAAGTTAGAAAATGGGTGCAGTACTTTAGTGTTATCATTCTGATAAAAACTCTTGGCATAGCTTTGAACCAGTATATAATTTGTGAATAAAAAAATGCATACTTTAAACTTTATGTTCTGGGTATATACTACTGTCTTTTAAAAAATCTTTGTAGGGAAATAAATAGTATTTCTAGGTGACATATTGGTCAGCTGCTTGTTAGCAAATCATGGCTTGAACATTTAAATGAGCCATAAACATTACTTCTGCTACAGCTAATAAGAATAGTAACCCTGATTTCATAAAGCATAATTTTATTATACATCACTCTTCTCTTACATTGCCTTGAAATTGATACTATTTGACTGACACAGTAAAATGATAAAATATTACTTTACTTTCATTTGCAGATGCCATATCAAAAGCTGGGTCTACTATGAGGCAGAATTTTTCTATTGAAATATACTTTACAAACAGGTGTTTTTTCAAGGACACACATAACAATTGATTGTTGAAAAGGCAACTTTCTCATTAGGTAAATTGTCTATCTGAGAATATAGCCCAGGAGTCTTGAAGTTCAAGTAATTTATTATCATTGATTTTGATCAGCACTGTCACTGGAAATATAATGAAGGACACATATTATTTTAAATTGTCTAGGGGCCACATTTAAAAAACAAACAAACAAAAAACCAACAATAGGTGAAATTAATTTTACCAACATATTTTATTTAACCCAACATAAGCAAAATATCATTATTCCAACAGGTAATCAATATAAAAATTTTCTATAAGATAGTTTACATTTCTTTTCATAGTAAGTCTGGAAATCTGGCATGCATTTTACACATAACAGCACATCTCAGTTCCAACTAGCCACATTTTAAGTGTTCAATAGCTATGTGTGGCTAGTGGCTGCTACATCAAAAAAGCTTCAGATCTCTCTCAAAGACTAAGGATTTGGGATTGGGCTGCAGAGAAAAAAAGGGCTTTGGTATACATTGGCTTGATATTATACCTTGAAGAAAAACAAACAAACAAAATCCCTTGAAAACCTTGAATTTATCCTTGCTCATCTGAGGACATTTTCCCCCTGGCTGGCCAAAGTTCAAAGAAAAAAAGAAAACATTTGGGAAGGGTACTCTTGTTGATTTTTGCTGCCATGGGGGATGAAAAAATGTCCAATGTGAAACAGCAAAGGGCTGTATAGATCAAAGTCAACATTTTCAATTGCAGACTTTTTGTCATATGTTTGAGGCTCTTAAGAACGACAATTCATTGCAATTTGCTCTCCTTGAAATTCTTGAGTAGTTTTCGAGAGGAGCCTTCAGTAGAGAACACTGATTGGTGCTTGTTAATCTCGAGGCATGGATGATTTAAAAACGTGTATTGTATAGGGTTTTATAATAATCAATATGTATCACTATCAGAACTTGAGCCAGAAGGCTGAAAAGTTTCTATCTTCCAGTTCACATAAAATGTGATACTTCAATTTTAAAAGATTAGCAATATGATTTACCATGTTAATGTGAATGTAAGAATGTGAATTTCTAAGAATATTAAATAAGAGCATGTAATTTCTTAAACAAATCTAAAATATTTATATAATAGATGTCTGCATGTGTTATTCATGGTGCTCATGCTCACAGGGTGTATTTCCTAGGTCCATCCGCTATAAAAATGATTCTAAATAGTGCTGTGTGTCAGAGACAATTTAAAGCATTGATTTCTTCACTTGATAATCACTTATTACTGGTCCAAAATATCACCAAGCTAAAAACAGAAAACACCTTACAAAGTGATGAACTGCAATGCTCATTTAATAAGACAACATTCAAGTAAATCGAAAAATGCTTTATGTTCTTAACTACAATTATATCTAATTATATTGTTGCTTATAGGTAAAGATATGGAATATAGTATTTACCTATTATTCAGAATCCAAGTGAAATTTATAAAATTTTAACAGTTTGCATTTTGAAGAAACTGACTGTTGAAGGCTTTACACAGTTTGAATTTATATCAGATTAACAAAAATTGCATTTTCTTTGCTGTCTATATTTGTTGCTGTTCTCCAAATGTAACAATATCTTAGAAGATAAGAGGGAAGAAATAAGGAACTTTAGAAAACTCATATTAAATACTTTCCAAATATATTGACTTTGGCCTTCTTAAGCTTTTTCTAATGTGTTTAAAATGCAAAGAATAAGAATATTTAGAAAAGTAACAAAAAGAGGGGAAAGACTTTTGTCAGCAAATGTCAGAATATATAAAGGTTTAACAAAAACAAGATGGTAGGTGTGTAGAAATTGATAGATCAATGTGGTAAAATAGTAAATAAGCTGACCATAATGCATACCTGAAGTTAATATATGATTTAAAAATAATCAAAACCAGAGGTAAACAAATATGTATGAATTATTAAACAAATTGTGCTGTGAAATTTGGCAAAGTATTTGGAAAAAGATCATCACTACAAAATACAGATCCAAAAAAATTATAGTAGGTCAAAGATATAACTATAAACCTGGGGACATACAGTAGAAGAAAATATGTGAATATTAATTAATCAAAGAAATGGACTTCATTTAAAATTTTATTCCTGAATATCTGTATAATTTGTGACAAAACTAGTTCCAAACATTTCTGATAAAAATATTTCGTTGAATTGAAATACTGAAATTAGTTCTCATGTTACACTATGGAAATTACTGTTACTCCTGGTTAGTTTTACCAAAAGTTTCAATTCTAGAGTGATTCTATTGTCATTAATTTAGACATAGCTCTTGAAAGAAAGGATGATTGCAGAAGGCAGACTGTATGGCACTAAGTAATAGCTATTCTCTTTTTTTAAATATTGATTTTTATGATAATGATAATAATAATCACCAACTTTTAATGAGTAGGTATAAAACATTACTCATTGTTCACATTTCAAAGCAGAGACAGATGAAGTCTGTCACTTTCAAACAATGGGTTATTTTTAAATAGGTGATTGTATGATTTCTTCTAACAATATTTCCTCAAACTGGCTTATATTTGTAGATGTAGCCCTATTGCTCCTTTCATGCTAATGTACATTGAGAGTAAAGAGTTTCCTAAAAGCCTTGCACAGACCTGCCTTTTCCTCCCAACCTTCCCTTTCACAGACCTCTTGACAGCTCTCGACGGCTCTCTTTCCCTTTGCTTCCTTTTATTCAACAATCTTTTTTGAGTATCTGGTACATGCCAGGCACTATACTAATTCCCTTCCTTCATCTTTTAATCTCTCTCCAATAGGCAAGGGATGACATGGGAGAAAATTAGTAGTATAGTTATAGTTAGAGATGGAAGTTAGATAGAGGCAGAGGTAGAGTTATTTATTCATAAATAGATGAAATTACGATTTTAATATTAATGTTCCATGGTATACTTTGTAGGAAGATTTAACATATTGTGACCTTGCATTAGGATAACATAGAGATAAATTTCAAATGGGATTGCTAGAAAAAAACTATATACAATTTTCAACATTTTCTCAAAATATTCAGAGGCAGAAGTATAAACCAAAGAGTCTGCCTGGGTGGATCACTTTGAGAATGTACTCTTTCATGCCTGCTATATGATTGCATTTCAGTTTAATATCAAAATGGTCCATGCGTAGCTTCATCATGAAAAATGATATTGGAATTTTGTTGAAAACTGTATAAACAAAACTACTTTTTAATCATATGTACTTCTGCATATTCTTCCACATTTTTCAAGCTGCTAAAGCAATCAGGATTGACTGAAAGTCAGATAACAGAACTACTTAACTTGATAATCTAATTTTAGGCTCAAGTATAAAAGCATCCACTTTCCTTAGTTATCAGTAACTGCTCTGCCTAATTTATTTTTGAGGTTAGTTCTATGACTCCCCTAAACTTAATATTTTATTATAATTAGTTGATGTTCAAAAAAACAGCATTGTTATGAAGGGAAAATACTACCAAGGTTTTATTTATTCCATATGTTGTTTTAGGTTTTCTGGCAAGAACTCTGAATTTCCATTTTATCTATGATAATATTATAATAATAATTCTTATTTACAGTTTAATGGAAATTCAAAATTAGGGTTATACCATACACATTTGCTTACTTTTAGAATTTACTTAAGAAATATCACCCAATCAAGTAATACTTTCTTGAAAAGACTCTCTACTGGAAATTGTAAAAATTTTTTAACTAATTAATTAACACATCCTAATTTAAAAGGATTTGTTGCATTGTTATGGGATTTAGTTGTAGTGTGCGTTGCAGTTTCTTCAACTTTTCAATTTTCCCTTGAATACAACTATTGTAAACGTTTTCTCTTTGAAAGCTTATATAGCAGAACTAATATATGTTGATTTAGTGCTTTTATTGAGATATAATTCACATAATATACAATTCACCCCTTTAGAATGTACAATTCAGTTGTTTTAAATATATTCATAAATGTGTGCAACCTTCACCACTATTGATTTCCAGAACATTTTCATCACCCACAAAGACCCACATAACCATTAGCAGTAACACCCTAATCCCCCATATCTGCATTCTGGCAACCAATACTCTCACTTCTGTCTCTAGATTTGCCTATATAGGAAATTTCATAAAATAGAATCATACACTATGTAGTCTATTATGTCTGACTTCTTTTACATAGCATAATGTTTTCAAGATTCACCTGCATTATAGTATATATCAGTACTTCATTCCTTTGTAAGGCTGAGTAATATATCATTGTATTGTATGATACACACATTTTGTTTATCCATTAATCAGTTGATAGAAATGTGGGTGTTTTCATCTTTTGGCTGTTATGAATAATGCTGCTACGAACATTTGTGTACAAGTTTTTGCGTGAACATGTTTTCAGTTCTCTTCAGTGTATATTTAAAAGAGTAGAATTGCTGGGCCATGTGTTAACATTATGTTTAATATTTTAAGGAACTGCCAAACTGTTTTCCAAAGTGACTGTACAATTTAACATTCCCATCAGCACTGTATGGTGGTTTTGATTTCTCCAAATTCTTACCAACACTTGTCAATATCTGTCTTTTTAATTGTAACCACAGTAACGGGTGTGCATTATTATCTCATTTTGGCATTGATTTACATTTTGCTAATGATTAATGATGCTCAGAAGATTTACATGTGTTTATTGGCCATTTGTATATCTTCTTTGGAGAAAAGTTTATTTGAATACCTTTCATTTTTCTTTTGGAGTTTTTTTTTTTTTTTAATTATTGAGTTGTAAGAGTTCTTTATAAATTCTGGATGCTAGTTACATAAAAGATATACAATCTGCAAATAATTCTTTTCATTCTGTAGGTTGTCTTTTTATTTTCTTGATAGTGTCTTTTGAAGTACAAAAGTTATTTTCATGAAGTCTTATTTGTCTGTTTTTTATTTGTCTGTTGATGCTTTAGGTTTTTGCGTCAAGAAATCAATGTCTAATACAAGGTCTTCAAGATTTGCACCCATGTTTTCTTCTAAAAAATGTATAGTTTTAGTTCTTACGTTTAGGTTTTTGATTCATTTTGAGTTAATATTTGTATATGGTATGAGGTAAGAATCCAACTTCATTTTTTTGAATGTGGAAATCAAATTGTTCCAGCAGCATTTGTTGAAAAGACTATTCCTTACCCATTGAACTCTCTTGACATTCATGTCAAAAATTGAGCAAAATGAATAGTTTATTTCTGGAATATAAATTGTGGTCTATTAATCAACATGTCTATCTTCATGATTGTACCACAAACGCTTGATTATTGTAATTGCGTGTTAAGTTTTGCTATCAGAAAGCATTTCTCCAAATTTGTTCCTCCTTTTCAAGATTGTTTTTGCTAATATGGATCTCTTGAATTTCTGAAACAACTTTAGGATCAGCAAGTCAATTTCTTAAAAAAAAATCAGCTCAGATTTTAATAAAAATTGTATTGGATATATAGAACAATTTAGGAAGCATTGCCATTTTAATAATATTAAGTCATCTAATCCATGAACACATATCTTTCAATTTATTTAAATTTTCTTTAATTTCTTGATGTTTTGTAGTTTTAATATACAAGTATTGAACTTCTTTGGTTAAATCGGTTCCTAAATAGTTTATTCTTTTAATGTGAATAGAATTGTTTTTAAATTTCAATTTCAAATTTTTCACAGCTAGTTCATAAAAATTGACTTTTCTATATAGATCTTGTATCCTGCAACCTTATTAAATTGTTTATTAAGTCTAATAGTATTTATGTGTATTTCTTTGGATTTTTTGTATACATTATTTCACCTGTGAATAGAGAGAGTTTTACTTCTTCCCTTCCAATATGAATGTCTTTTATCTCCTTTTCTTGCCTAATATCCTTCTTTGTCTCTAGTAACAGTTTTTGTCTTAATGTGTTTTTTGTCTCATGTTAATACAATTACTCCACTCCTCTTTTGATTACTGTTTGCATGGTATCTATTTTTCCATCATTTTGTTTTCAACCAATTTGTATTTTTGAATCTAAAGTGTTTCTCTTGTGGCCAGCGCATAGTTGGATGATTTTTCAATTTATTCTGTCAATCTATATCTTTTGATTGAAGTGTTTAATCTGTTTACATTTAAGGTAATTACCAAGTTAGGACTTGCATTTTTTTTTATCAATTTTATACACATCAGTGTATACATGTCAATCCCAATTGCCCAATTCATCACACCCCCACCTCCACCCCCCACAGCTTTCCCCACCTTGGTGTCCATATGTTTGTTCTCTACATCTGTGTCTCAATTTCTGCCCTGCAAACCAGTTCATCTGTACGATTTTTCTAGGTTCCACATATATGCGTTAATACACGATATTTGTTTTCCTCTTTCTGACTTACTTCACTCTGTATGACAGTCTCTAGATCCATCCACGTCTCAACAAATGACCCAATTTCGTCCCTTTTTATGGCTGAGTAATATTCCATTGTATATATGTACCACTTCTTCTTTATCTATTCGTCTGTCGATGGGCATTTAGGTTGCTTCCATGACCAAGCTATTGTAAATAGTGCTGCAGCGAACATTGGGGTGTGTGTGTCTTTTTGAATTGTAGTTTTCTCTGGGTATATGCCCAGTAGTGGGATTGCTGGATCATATGGTAATTCTATTTTTAGTTTTTTAAGGAACCTCCATACTGTTCTCCATAGTGGCTGTATCAATTTACATTCCCAACAACAGTGCAAGAGGGTTCCCTTTTCTCCACACCCTCTCCAGCATTTGTTGTTTGTAGATTTTCTGATGAAGCCTGTTCTAACTGGTGTGAGGTGATACCTCAGTGTAGTTTTGATTTGCATTTCTCTAATAATTAGTGATGTTGAGCAGCTTTTCATGTGCTTCTTGGCCGTCTGTATGCCTTCTTTGGAGAAATGTCTATTCAGGTCTTCTGCCCACTTTTGGGTTGGGTCGTTTTTTTTTTAATATCGAGCTGCATGAGCTGTTTATATATTTTGGAGATTAATCCTTAGTCCGTTGATTCGTTTGCAAATATTTTCTCCCATTCTAAGGGTTGTCTTTTCATCGTGTTTACGGTTTCCTTTGCTGTGCAAAAGCTTTGAAGTTTCATTAGGTCCCATTTGTCTATTTTTGTTTTTATTTCCATTACTCTACGAGGTGAGTCAAAAAAGATCTTGCTGTGATTTATGTCAAAGAGTGTTCTTCCTATGTTTTCCTCTAAGACTTTTATAGTGTCTGGTCTTACATTTAGGTCTCAAATCCATTTTGAGTTTATTTTTTTGTATGGTGCCAGGGAGTGTTCTAATTTCATTCTTTTACATGTAGCTGTCCAGTTTTCCCAGCACCACTTATTGAAGAGACTGTATTTTCTCCATTGTATATCCTTGCCTCCTTTGTCATAGATTAGTTAACCATAGGTATATGGGTTTACCTCTGGGCTTTCTATCTTGTTCCATTGATCTATATTTCTGTTTTTGTGCCAGTACCATATTGTCTTGATTACTGTAACTTTGTAGTATAGTCTGAAGTCAGGGAGTCTGATTCCTCCAGCTCCGTTTTTTTCCCTCAAGACTGCTTTGGCTATTCGGGGTCTTTTGTGTCTCCATACAAATTTTAAGAGTTTTTGTTCTAGTTCCGTAAAAAATGCCATTGGCAATTTGATAGGGATTGCATTGAATCTGTAGATTGCTTTAGGTAGTATAGTCATTTTCACAATATTGATTCTTCCAATCCAAGAACATGGTATATCTCTAGCATCTGTTTAATTTATTTCATCAGTGTCTTGTAGTTTTCTGCATACAGGTCTTTTGTCTCCCTAGGTAGGTTTATTCCTAGGTATTTTACTGTTTTTGTTGCAATGGTAAATGGGAGTGTTTCCTTAATTTCTCTTTCAGATTTTTCGTTGTTAGTGTATAGGAATGCAAGAGATTTCTGTGCATTAATTTTGTATCCTGCAACTTTACCAAATTCATTGATTAGCTCTAGTAGTTTTCTGGTGGCATCTTTAGGATTCTCTATGTATAGTATCATGTCATCTGCAAACAGTGAGAGGTTTACTTCTTGCTTTCCAATTTGTATTCATTTTATTTATTTTTCTTTTCTGATTGCTGTGGCTAGGACTTCCAAAAATATGTTGAATAATAGTGATGAGAGTGGACATCCTTGTCTTTTTCCTGATCTTAGAGAAAATGCTTTCAATTTTTCACCATTGAGAATGATGTTTGCTGTGGGTTTGTTGTATATAGCCTTTATTATGTTGAGGTAGGTTCCGTCTATGCCCACTTTCTGGAGAGTTTTTATCAGAAATGGGTGTTGAATTTTGTCAAAAGCTTTTTCTGCATCTATTGAGATGATCATAAGGTTTTTATTCTTCAATTTGTTAATATGGTGTATCACATTGATTGATTTGCGTATATTGAAGAATCCTTGCATCCCTGGGGTAAATCCCACTTGATCATGGTGTATGATCCTTTTAATGTGTTGTTGGATTCTGTTTGCTAGTATTTTGTTGAGGATTTTTGCATCTATATTCATCAGTGATATTGGTCTGTAATTTTCTTTCTTTGTAGTGTCTTTGTCTGGTTTTGGTATCAGGGTGATGGTGGCCTCATAGAATGAGTTTGGGAGTGTTCCTTCCTCTGCAATTTTTTGGAAGAGTTTGAGAAGGATTGGTGTTAGCTCTTCTCTAAATGTTTGATAGAATCCACCTGTGAAGCCATCTGGTCCTGGACTTTTGTTTGTTGGAAGATTTTTAATCACAGTTTCAATTTCATTACTTGTGATTGGTCTGTTCATATTATCTATTTCTTCCTGGTTCAGTCATGGAAGGTTATACCTTTCTAAGAATTTGTCCACTTCTTCCAGGTTGTCCATTTTATTGGCATAGAGGTGCTTGTAGTAGTCTCTTAGGATGTTTTGTATTTCTGCGGTATCTGTTGTAACTTCTCCTTTTTCATTTCTAATTTTATTGATTTGAGTCCTCTCCCTCTTTTTCTTGATGAGTCTGGCTAATGGCTTATCAATTTTGTTTATCTTCTCAAAGAACCAGCTTTTAGTTTTATTGATATTTGTTATTGTTTTCTTTGTTTCTATTTCATTTATTCCTGTTCCGATCTTTATGATTTCTTTCCTTCTGCTAACTTTGGGTTTTGTTTGTTCTTCTTTCTCTAGTTCCTTTAGGTGTAACGTTAGATTGTTTATTTGAGATTTTTCTTGTTTCTTGAGGTAGGCTTGTACAGCTATAAACTTCCCTCTTAGAACTGCTTTTGCTGCCTCCCATAGGTTTTGTATCGTTATGTTTTCATTGTCATTTGTCTCTAGGTAGTTTTTGATTTTCTCTTTGATTTCTTCAGTGAACTCTTGGTTATTTAGTAACGTATTGTTGAGCCTCCATATGTTTGTGTTTTTTACGTTTTTTCCCTGTAATTCATTTCTAATCTCATAGCGTTGTGGTCAGAAAAGATGATTGATATGATTTCAATTTTCTTAAATTTACTGAGGCTTGATTTATGACCCAAGATGTCCCATGTGCACTTGAGAGGAAAGTGTAATCTGCTGTTTTTGGATGGAATGCCCTATAAATATCAATTAAACCTATCTGTTCTATTGTGTCATTTAAAGCTTCTGTTTCCTTATTTATTTTCATTTTGGATGATCTGTTCATGGGTGTAAGTGAGGTGTTAAAGTCCCCCACTATTACTGTGTTACTGTCGATTTCCTCTTTTACAGCTGTTAGCAGTTGCCTTATGTACTGTGGTGCTCCTATGTTGGGTGCATATATATTTATAATTGTTATATCTTCTTCTTGGATTGATCCCTTGATCATGTAGTGTCCTTATTATGATTATGTAGTGTCCTTCCTTGTCTCTTGTAGCATTCTTTATTTTAACGTCTATTTTATCTGATATGAGTATTGCTACTCCAGCTTTCTTTTGATTTCCATTTGCGTGGAATATCTTTTTCCATCCTCTCACTTTCAGTCTGTATGTGTCCCTAGGTCTGAAGTGGGTCTCTTATAGACAGCATATAGATGGGTCTTGTTTTTGTATCCATTCAGCAAGCCTGTGTCTTTTGGTTGGAGCATTTAATCCATTTGCGTTTAAGGTAATTATTGATATGTATGTTCTTATGACCATTTTCTTAATTGTTATGGGTTTGTTTTTGTAGGTCCTTTTCTTCTCTTGTGTTTCCCACTTAGAGAAGTTCCTTTAGCATTTGTTGCAGAGCTGGTTTGGTGGTGCTGAATTCTCTTAGCTTTTGCTTGTCTGTAAAGCTTTTGATTTCTCCATCGAATCTGAATGAGATCCCTGCCAAGTAGAGTAATCTTGGTTGTAGGTTCTTCCCTTTCATCACTCTAAGTATATCATGCCACTCCCTTCCTTTTGATTGAAGTGTTTAAGCTGTTTACATTTAAGGTAATTACCAATTTAGGACTTGCATTTTTAATTTTACTATTTGTTTTCAATATGTCTTATGTATTTTTGTTCCTTTGTTCCTCCATTGCTATCCTCTTTTTTGTTAAATGACTATTTTAACAAATTTCATTACTTTTATTATATTTTTGAGTTATTTTCTTAGTGGTTACCTTGGGGATTTTAATGAACAATGCAATTTATAACAGTCTAGTTCTGATTAACACAAACCTAATTTTAATAGGGTATAAAAACTGCTCCTATATAGTTCCATTCTCTCTCCCCTCCATCGTGCTGTTATTGTCATACGAATTATGTCTTTATATATTGTATGTCAATCAAAAGATTTATAGTTATTGTTTTATACAGTTCTCTTTTAAATCAAATGGGAGAAAAAGTTACAAATAGGAAATAAATTATATTATCTTTTATATTTACCTATGCATTTATTTCACCAGCATTTGAGATACTCTCCAGTGTCCTTTTATTTCAGGCTGAAGGCCTCCCTTTATTATTTCTTGTAAGGCAGGTTTTCTAGTAATGGAATCTCTCATTTAAAAACAAAGCTGGGGGGCTTCCCTGGTGGCCCAGTGGTTGAGAATCTGCCTGCCAATGCAGGGGACACGGGTTCGAGCCCTGGTCTGGGAAGATCCCACATGCCACGGAGCAACTAAGCCCGTGAGCCACAGCTGCTGAGCCTGCGCATCTGGAGCCTGTGCTCCGCAATGGGAGAAGCCGCGATAGTGAGAGGCCCGCGCACCGCGGTGAAGAGTGGCCCCCGCTCGCCACAACTAGAGAAAGCCCTTGCACAGAAACAAAGACCCAACACAGCCAAAAATAAATAAATAAATAAATAAATAATAAAAATAAAGGAATTCCTTTAAAAAAAAAAAGCTGGGAATGTCTTAATTTGTTTTTCATTGTTGAAAGATAGTTTTACAAGGCAAAGAATTCTTGGTTGAAGTAATTTTCTTTCTACAGTTTGAACACTTCTGGCCTTTACAGTTTCTGATGGGAAGTCCATTGTCAATCTTATTAAGGATTCTTTGTACAGGATGAGTCATATGTCTCTTGCTACTTTCAAGATTCTCTCTTGGTCTTTGTCTTTCAAGTGTTTGATTATGTTGTGTTTAGGTGTTTATTGGAGTTCATTCAGCTTCTCAGATGTGTATATTAATGTATTTTACCAATTTTGGGGCTGGTTTTGGTGATTATTTCTTCAGATATTATTTCTTTTTTATCTTCTGCTTCTCGGATTCCCATTATGAATATATTGGTCCATCTGATGGTGTCGCACAGGTGTCTTCATTTTTCTTCATTCTTTTTTAGTTCTTTTCCACCTATAGACAATTTTATTTGACCTGTCTTTAAGTTTGTTGGTTCTTCTTCATGTGCCAATCTTCTGATGATAGTCTTCAGTGAATTTTTCATTTCATTTATCATACTTTTCAATACCAGATTATCTACTTGTTTCTTTTTACAATTTCTACCTCTTTATTGATATCCTTTATTAAGTGAGACATTATTCCCATGCTTTAAAAAAAATTCTTTAGACATAATTTCCTTTCATTCTTTGAACATATTTAAAGTAGATGCTTAAAGTCTGTATCTAATAAGTCCAATGTCCGCACTTTCTCAGGGACAGCTCCTATTTATAGCTTTTATTCCTATGAATAAGTCATAATTTCTTATTTCTTTGTATGTTTTATAATTTTTTTGAAAACTGGCTATTTAAAATAGTACAATGTGGCAACTCTAGAAATCAGATTCTCCCCCATCCCCAGGATATTTTTTGTTGTTGCTGACAGTTGTATTTTTTGTTTGTTTATTTAATTACTTTTCTTAACTAATTCTCTAAACTGTGTATTCTTTGTTATGCATGGTCACTGAAGTATTTACCTGAATAGCTAACTGGTAAGCTAATGATTGGGCAGTGCTTTCTTTAAATGCCTGGAACTATAAATCTCCTAGTTTTTGCTGAGAAGATTTTTGTGTCTATTGAGCCATGCCTTCAACACTCAGCCAGGCACTTTACACCTCTACCCTTAGCCTTTACTTCTGCTCATACAGAACCTCAATATCAGCCAAAGGCAAAAGTTGAGGGCTTTCTCAGGTCCTTCCTGAGAATGTAATCTGGGCTACCCTTATGTGTTTGTAGTTATCCAAGAATATATTGTGGCTTATCAAAGGCCCTGTTGAAATTCATTCCCCACCTTTTCTTTTAAGCTTTTTGGTAAGTCTATTATGTACTCCCTGTTATCCATCACCTCAGGAAGCAGAAATGTCAAAACACTTGCCTGTAATTGTTTTCAACATCAGCTCTCTGGGAGAAGGCTTTTAGCGCTGGGTGAGCTCTGTATCAGCTTAAAAGTAAGTCTTACAGGGGACCACAAAACAGGTAATATAATGAAAACCCTTTGGGAATGAGGCTTTTCAAATAACTTCAATTCCATTCTACTCTCTCCAGGGGTTACCAAACTGCCCCAGGAATATGGGTTGTTATTTTTCAAGGCTACTACTGAAATGAAGGGTTGAGAATGAGTCTAGCATAAGCTAAAACATGACAAATCTTGCTGTTCTTTTAGAGGTAAAATTGTTTTTCTTAAATAAACCTTCTCTGGATTGCTTAAAGACTTTGGTTAGCTTCAAGAGTTCTGAAAAAAATTGGTTCTGATATTTTGGCCAGTGTTTTCTTTGTTTTCATGGAAGAGAGGATTTTGAAAATTTCTTACTCTACAGTGTTAGCTGGCACCAGTCCTGGAATCAGTTTTAGGTGTGATTACATTTATTGAATACATTTCATCTGATTATAGTATTAAAAATACAATACAGTCTATTTTCCTACTAGTTAAACTATACCATTAGAAATAAGAAGTTAAAATAATAACAACCTTTAATGGAGGGCATAATTCTGAATTCTTTATCTCTTTTAGTCCTCACATGGTAAATGTTATCTTCAGTTTACAGATGAAGAAACAAAGGTCAAAATACTATATATTTACCATTTCACAGATAGTCGAAGCAAGATTTTGAACCTAATTCTCTATACCTTCAATTCCCATTGTTTCAACCATCAAAATTTAATTATAAATCTCCGTACTTAAAAATCTTATATCTTGTGAAGTATAGTGACAATATAAAATTTAGCTTTAAACAAAATATCTGACAGTATGTTGGGTGCTCAGTATTCTGTGAACAGTTTTAAATTGTGAAATGGGGAAATAAAACAACTGGACTATGTTTATGTTATGATAATAAATTCTATTATTTTACTAGCTAAAAATACTCTTATTATCGTGTTCACTGATATATATCTAATGCCTAGGTTAGTGTCTGGCTCATAATGAATTAATATTGATTACTCAATCATGCATTAATGGCATCATATAGAGTATTTAATTATTAATAAATAATTGTTTACTGAATTTATTTTCATTATTTGTAGATTGAATATGTTACAACAATACAGTATATTAGCGAAAATTTTTTCATAATGAGCTGAGATCTATGGTTCAACAAATATTCATGTTTTATGGTACCAAGTAATATGGATTCCTTACAACAGCATAGAATAAAAAGTACAGATTTATCAAAATTTGAGAATGTGTGTAAAAATAACATCAGAGAGAAAGTTGATGTAAAAATACACTTACTGAGGTTATAGGATATATAAAATTTTTTCAGAAGGTAAAACAGAATATAGGTTAAGTATCATTAACAGAAATGGTGAAGTTAAATCAATAACAACTGCTTTTTTTCCTAATATTCCTTGGAATTGTATATATTTTGAGGTTATTTACACACAAAAAAATAAATTTTAAATAATTTTGACATCACTTATATTTAAGAAAGAAAATATTCACATTTAAAGTCAATTTTATAGATTGAAGTTAGTTTATTGAAAGGTTTTTTTTCTGATATTCATAGCTGATCTGTCATGATCATTGAAAATGACATTTTTTCTAAATAAACGGTCAATTCAAGGATAGATTCATACATCTCATTATGATAAATTCCTCACAAAATAAAATAATGACAGGGTAAAGATTACGAGAAATCTTGATATAATTCTTATACAGTATATCTTGGTCTGAAAATTATGTATAAAACAAGCAGAATCAACAGAACTAGAACAAAAGTAGATTGTTACAAAATAAACCTTATATTAAATTTTTATTACTAGAAATTTATCCTTAATTTTTACTTAAACTAACAATACTTTAATATCTCGAAAGAAATCCCTAATTTTTCTTATAAAATTTAATTTGCACATTTTAGACATATAAAACACCTAATACATGTAGGGAATTTGGTTCCATTTGGATAGCTAATCTCATTCTTTATCTCTGCTGTTTCAGTAACATAAGAAAAGTCTCCTGTCCACCAGGGAAAATTTTATAAGGCTACTTTTCTTTGTAAATACAGATCTTCTACTGTATCAGCCTTCTACTGATAATCAAACAAGCTTTAAGGATTATGGAAATGATAGGCCTTTAATATAGTTTGAGATACTTTTAGAAATTTTCCACATGAAACAATTTATTGTTATCACTATAATTAAATCTAGATTTTAGAATAATAAAAATCTGAGATACAATTAGGAAAGACATATTTTAAGTATTTTTAAATTGATTCAATTTGACTAGTTTATTAAGAATTTAGCTATCTAACTGGTTCATAATTTTTATACGACTAAAGTTTCCAAGAATGATATCCATTCAGGTGGTAATAAGAAATTAGGTTACATTTTCTAATTCAATCTTTAAGTTTTTTTTTTTTAACTTAAATTTTATAGTCACATAAATAATCCAGGTAATTCATACCAAATAACATTTTTCCTTCAGGTGTTTGAAAGAAAAGAGAAAGTCAAACCTATTAGTGTTTGCTTTAAGTAAGCAAGCAGGTAGAAAACTGGTAGAAATGCTTTTAGAATTATGCCTTAGTAACTGCAAATTAACTTCTGAATATTAATTTGGCTATTAGATTTGCATATATACTTGGATATATAAATATAGATGATACAGATATATAGATACAGATACAGATATAGATATAGATAGATGGATGCAAATTTTATCAATCTTTCTGAGAGTTGCATACCTCCTCTGTTTTCAAAGTCAATTTATTAACAGGTTTCTAGTGAATATTTGTGACCAACACTTTGGATAGCACCTAAGATTACTAGAACAATAAACAGATTACAGCAACTTTCTGTTTGTATTAGTTTCTTATTGCTGCTGTAACAAATTACCACAATCTTAATGTTTTAAAACAGAATAAGTTTATTATTTTACAGTGCCAGAGAGCAGAAGTCCAAAATGCACTTGGAAAAAATCAAGGCATTGATAGGACTGCGTAGCATTCTGGAGCCTCTAAAGGAGAATCCATTTTCTTGCCTTTTCGCAGTTTCTAAAGGCTACCAGCATTCCTTGGCTCATGACTTCTTACCATTTTCAAAGCCAGCAAAGGCTGGTTCAGTGTTTCTCACAATGTCATCGCTCTGGTTTTGACTCTTCTTCCTCCCTTTCCCCCATTTGAGGGCCCTCGTGACAGCGTTGGGTCCACTGGGATAATCCAGGATAATTCCTTTAAGATCATCTGATTAACAAACTTAATTCCACCTACAACCTTACTTCTCCCTTGCCATGTATTATATAACATAATAAAGATTCCAAGGATTAGGATTTAGACATCTTGAGGATAGAAGATTTTATTCTGCCTACCACACCACACTTTACTGTTTGAAAAGCAACTTTTAATGCTGTAACCATGCTTAAAAGATGTCTAAACATTTTTAACAAAGGAGTTTCAATAACTTTGACCTTTCAGATATAGCCAAGAAAACTGAGAACTATTTTGGAAATTGGGGTGATTTCTGACATTCCAGGTTCATTCAGGTTTTTAGGATATTAAATCCTGGTTGATTTTAAATGACCCATTCCACAATTTTCAACCTGACTTGGTGTAAAGATATTTCCTTGCATCAGCATCTCAAATTATAAACATATCTTTCTTCTTAGCAAAAACCCATTTAGCCTCTTAAAGGTACAGTTTCCTCATTTGTAAAATATAAATACCATTACGCAACTACTTCATAGCGTGTGGTGAGGATTTAATGAATTAATGCATACAAAGAACTTAGCACTGTCCTTTGGACATTGAAGATGTTCAGTATTATGCTAATATAATAACAGTTTTGTTATTTTCCCATTTTTATTATTTTTATGGATGCAAATTATACTGGATGCCTGCTTAGCCTTTAGGCAAAACTCGTTTTATTTTATTTTTATTCCAAATATAAATTAATAAAAGAGGTGCTGCTTGTTTTCATCAATCCATGAAATATTTTTTCTATGAATTTTAAAAATAAAGCTTCATGTGTAATTATATTCTTTTATCATTGTCAGTATTTTCAGGCGTATATGTCAAGTTAAAAAGCAAGAGAGATACTTCTTAATGAGTTTATCAAAGAAGCTTATAACTTGAATATGTTTTGAACCCTCTATTCTTATACTTAAGTACAATTAACCTTTACCTTTAACTAAGCTAACTTCTCTGTTAATTAGTGTCTAACTCTAAAGGTGATAAGGAGGTAGCAAGGTTAATTTGCATATTTTGCATATTTTAAAATCTAAACAAATCTTGATAGAAATTAATAGATGTATGCGTATAAATCTAAGGTTATAGTAACTCCCTCATACCCACATATGTTTTATTAAAATCGTAGGGACATTCTTCCTTTACTTGTTTTTCTTAGTCTTCAAACTTGTGTGTAAACTCCTTATAAATAGTCTCAACTTGACGTTAGTTATAAATAGGAATATCTTTTTAAGAATTAGGCAGTAACATTTGCATTTTAACATCCATGGGAACGCTATATTGTGTCTGAATTAATAATCTGACACTAAACATTAAACAGTATTTTCTTTCTTATCTCATCCTTTGATACTTTTTAGCATATGAAGTGTTTTGAGGAAAGATGTGGAACATGTAAATTAATTGTCTTTTTTTACCCTTCAATGATAATTAGGGTATTTATTAAATTCCCTGAAGTCATATGACACACATCTAAACTCAAACTAAATTCTCTGCCTCTTGTAGGCTTTATGTATGACATTATGATAATCCAGATTCTATTTTTTTTAAATGACAAAATGAATTTATAAATCAACACAGACACATGGATTACCATAATTTTATAAAGAAAGAGAAAATTGTTACAATTGTGGCGTATGGCTTGTTTGACATTCCTTGCAGCTAAACAATTTATCACCTTTTACACAGACTATTGTCAGAGGTAGTGAAGGATTGCTGGGAAAACGGCATTTTCTCAATGCTTTGGAGTTTAAATTATTCCTCAAAGACACAGTTCCTGCAGTGGAGTATGTGGCTTTGTTGCCACTTGACCAACAGACTGCACCTTGCATGGGAAAAATTTGTCTCATTCTTTTCACATGTGATGCAAATACTGCTTTTTAAATATTTTTTTAATTTTTTAATCACAAATGATTAGTAATAGCTTAGAGGAAAACACGCTGTTGAATTATTTCTATCTTTTATTCTTCACCATATATAAGTTGTACTAAGAGAGTTGCAATATATTTACAAAGGTACTTATTTATTTTTTTTGACTTTATCTTTTTTTAGAATTTTTATTGGAGTTTAGTTGATTTACAATGTTGTGTTAGTTTTGGGTGTACAGCAAAGTGAATCAATTATACATATACGTATATCCACTCTTTTTTAGCTTCTTTTCCCATATAGGCCATTACAGAGTATTGAGTAGATTTTCCTGTGCTATACAGTAGTTCCTTATTAGTTATCTTTTTTTTTTAATATAGTAGTGTGTATATGTCAATCCCAATCTCCTAATTTATCCCTCCCCCCCCTTTCCCCCCTGGTAACCATAAGTTTGTTTTCTACATCTGTGACTCTATTTCTGTTTTGTAAATAAGTTCATTTGTACCTTTTTTTTTTTAGACTCCATATATAAGCAATATCATATATTTTTCTCTGTCTGACTTACTTCACTCAGTATGACAATCTCTAGGTCCATCCATGTTGCTGCAAATGACATTATTTTGTTCTTTTTTATGGCTGAGTAATATTCCATTGTATATATGTATCACATCTTCTTTATCCACTCCTCTGTTGACGGACATTTAGGTTGCTTCCATGTCTTGGCTATTGTAAATAGTGCTGCAATGAACATTGGGGTGCATGTATCTTTTTGAATTATGGTTTTCTCTGGAAATATATCTCATTCTTTTCACATGTGATGCAAATTTTGATTTTAATGATCATGATGCATATGAACAGTTTTGCATTGAAGAAGGAATGAGAGTACATAAATAGAAAAGTAGTTCTTCAAGATCATATAGTTAGTTTATGAAGGCCCAAAACCCAGATGAGTCAATAACACATGCTCAGGAAGTTCTATGTTCTTTCAGTTATATAGACTTTCCCCTGAGAAGTCTGAGAGAAAAATAAATAGATAGTCTGAGAGTCTGAGAGAAAAATAAAGTCTGAGAGAAAAATAAATAGATAGATGATAGATAGATTTTAGCAGCTCCATTGGGATATAATTTACATACCATAAAATTTACCCACTTAAAATATACAATTTAATGGGTTTTATATCTTCACAGAGTTGTGCAACCATAATCACAATCTAACTTTAGAACATTTTTGTCACCCAAGAAAAAAACCTATACCCATTAGCAGTCACTCCCAATTGTTCTACTCCATGCCCCTTGTTATAAACAACCATTAATCTACCTTCTGTCCCTATTGATTTGCCTACTCTGGATATTTAATATAAATGAAATTATTTACTTGGGATCTAATTGTCTTCTTTCACTTAGAATAATAGTTTCAAGGTTCATCTCTCTGGAGTATGTATATCAGTACCTCAATTCCTGGCTTTTTAATATTGTAGTATAAAAACATGACATAAAACATGACATCACCTTTAGCATTTTAAAATGTACAGTTCCGTAGTGTTTTATTGATGAATAATATCTCATAGTATGGATTACCACAAATTGTTTACCCAGTTAACACTTGATGGGTATTTGTTTTTTTCCCACTTTTTGGCTATTATGAATAATGCTGCTATCACCAACTGTATATACATTATTTTAACCTCTTTATTGGAGTATAATTGCTTTACAGTGGTGTGTTAGTTTCTGCTTTATAAGAAAATGAATCAGCTAAACAAATACATATATCCCCATATCTCCTCCCTCTTGCATCTCCCTCCCATCCTCCCTATCCCACCCCTCTAGGTGGTCACAACGTACTGAGCTGATCTCCCTGTACTATGTGGCTGCTTCCCACTAGCTATCTATTTTACATTTGGTAGTGTATATATGTCCATATCACTCTCTCATGTCGTCCCAGCTTACCTTTCCCACTCTCCGTGTCCTCAAGTCCATTATCTACATCTGCATCTTTATTCCTGTCCTGCCCCTAGGTTCTTCAGAACCTTTTTTTTTTTTTTTAGATTCCATATACATGTGTTAGCTTATGGTATTTGTTTTTCTCTTTCTGACTTACTTCACTCTGTATGAGAGACTCTAGATCCATCCACCTCACTACAAATAACTCCATTTCGTTTCTTTTTATGGCTCAGTAATATTCCATTGTATATATGTGCCACATCTTCTTTATCCATTCATCTGTCTATGGACACTTAGGTTGCTTCCATGTCCTGGCTATTGTAAATAGAACATAGAACATTGCAATGAACATTGTGGTACATGACTCTTTTTGAATTATGGATTTCTCAGGGTATATGTCCAGTAGTGGGATTGCTGGATCAAATGGTATTTCTATTTTTAGTTTTTAAAGGAACCTCCATACTGTTTTCCATAGTGGCTGTATCAATTTACATTCCCACCAACAGTGCAAGAGTGTTCCCTTTCCTCCACACCCTCTCCAGAATTTATTGTTTGTAGATTTTTTGATGATGGCCATTCTGACCAGTATGAGATGATATCTCATTGTAGTTTTGATTCTCATTTCTCTAATGATTAGTAATGTTAGCATTCTTTCATGTGTTTGTTGGCAATCTGTATATCTTCTTTGGAGAAATGTCTATTTAGGTCTTCTGCCCATTTTTGGATTGGGCTGTTTGTTTCTTTGTTATTGAGCTGCATGAGCTGCTTGTAAATCTTGGAGATTAATCCTTTGTCAGTTGCTTCATTTGCAAATATTTTCTCCCATTCTGAGGGTGGTCTTCTGGTCTTGTTTATGGTTTCCTTTGCTGTGCAAAAGCTTTTAACTTTCATTAGGTCCCCTTTGTTTATTTTTGTTTTTATTTCTATTTCTCTAAGAGGTGGGTCAAAAAGGATCTTGCTGTGATTTATGTCATAGAGTGATCTGCCTATGTTTTCCTCTAAGAGTATTATAGTGTCTGACCTTACATTTAGGTCTTTAATCCATTTTGAGCTTATTTTAGTGTATGGCATCAGGGAGTGTTCTAATTTCATTCTTTTACATGTAGCTGTCCAGTTTTCCCAGCACCCCTTATTGAACAGGTGGTCTTTTCTCCATTGTATATTCTTGCCTCCTTTATCAAACATAAGGTGACCATATGTGTATGGGTTTATCTCTGGGCTTTCTATCCTGTTGCTTTGATCTATATTTCTGTTTTTATGCCAGTACCATACTGTCTTGATTACTAAAGCTTTGTAGTATAGTATGAAGTCAGGGAGCCTAATTCCTCCAGATCCGTTTTTCTTTCTCAAGATTGCTTTGGCTATTTGGGGTCTTTTGTGTTTCCATACAAATTGTGAAAATTTTTGTTCTAGGTCTGTGAAAAATGCCAATGGTAGTTTGATAGGGATTGCATTGAATCTGTAGATTGCTTTGGGTAATATAGTCATTTTCAAAATGTTGATTCTTCCAATCCAAGAACACGGTGTATCTCTCCATCTGTTGGTATCATCTTTAATTTCTTTCATCAGTGCCTTATAGTCTTCTGCATACAGGTCTTTTGTCACCTTAGGTAGGTTTATTCCTAGGTAATTTTTTCTTTTTGTAGCAGTGGTAAATGGGAGTGTTTCCTTAATTTCTCTTTCAGATTTTTCATCATTAGTGTATAGGAATGCAAGAGATTTCTGTGCATTAATTTTGTATCCTGCTACTTTACCAAATTCATTGATTAGCTCTAGTAGTGTTCTAGTAGCATCATTAGGATTCTCTATGTATAGTATCATGTCATCTGCAAACAGTGAGAGCTTTACTTCTTCTTTCCCGATTTGGATTCCATTTATTTATTTTTCTTCTTTGATTGCTGTGGCTAAAACTTCCAAAACTATGTTGAGTAATAGTGGTGAGAGTGAACAACCTGTTTTGTTCCTGATCGTAGAGGAAATGGTTTCAGTTTTTCACCACTGAGAGTGATGTGGGCTGTGGGTTTGTTATATATGGCCTTTATTATGTTGAGGAAAGTTCCCTCTACGTCTACTTTCTGGAGGTTTTTATCATAAATGTGTGTTGAATTTTGTCAAAAGCTTTCTCTGCATCTATTGAGATGATCATATGGATTTTCTCCTTCAATTTGTTAATATGGTGTATCACATTGATTGATTTGCATATATTGAAGAATCCTTGCATTCCTGGGATAAACCCCACTTGATCATGGTGGATTTTAATGTGCTGTTGGATTCTGATTGCTGGTATTTTGTTGAGGGTTTTTGCATCTAGGTTCATCAGTGATATTGGCCTGTAGTTTTCTTTCTTTGTGACATATTTGGTGTGGGTATCAGGGTGATGTTGGCCTCATAGAATGAGTTTGGGAGTGTTCCTCCCTCTGCTATATTTTGGAAGAGTTTGAGAAGGATAGGTGTTAGCTCTTCTCTAAATGTTTGATAGAATTCGCCTGTGAAGCCATCTGGTCCTGGGCTTTTGTTTGTTGGAAGATTTTTAATCACAGCCTCAATTTCAGTGCTTGTGATTGGTCTGTTTATATTTTCTGTTTCTTCCTTGTTCAGTCTCAGAAGGTTGTGCATTTCTAAGAACTTGTCCACTTCTTCCAGGTTGTCCATTTTATTGGCATGCAGTTGCTTGTAGTAATCTCTCATGATGCTTTCTATTTCTGCATTGTCAGTTGTTACTTCTCCTTTTACATTTCTAATTCTATTGATTTGTGTCTTCTCCCATTTTTTCTTGATAAGTATGGCTAATGTTTTATCAATTTTGTGTATCATCTCAAAGAACCAGATTTTAGTTTTATTGATCGTTGCTATCATTTCCTTCATTTCTTTTTCATTCATTTCTGATCTGATCTTTATGATTTCTTTCCTTCTGCTAACTTTAGGGTCTTTTTGTTTTTCTTTCTCTAATTGCTTTAGGTGTAAGGTTAGGTTGTTTATTCGAGATGTTTCTTGTTTCTTGAAGTAAGATTGTACTGCTATTAACTTCCCTCCTAGAACTGCTTTTGCTGCATCCCAAAGGTTTTGGGTCATTGTGTTTTCATTGTCATTTGTTTTTCGGTATTTTTTGATTTCCTCTTTGATTTCTTCAGTTGATCTCTTGGTTATTTCGGAGTGTATTGTTAGAGTCCCTGTGTTTGTATTTTTTACAGATTTTTTTTTTCCTGTAATTGATATCTAGTCTCATAGCATTGTAGTTGGAAAAGATACTTGATACAATTTCAATTTTCTTAAATTTACCAAAGCTTGATTTGTGACCAAAGATATGATCTATCCTGGAGAATGTTCCATGAGCACTTGAGAAGAAAGTGTATTCTGTTGTTTTTGGATGGAATGTCCTATAAATATCAATGAAGTCCATCTTGTTTAATGTATCATTTAAAGCTTGTGTTTCCTTATTTATTTTCATTTTGGATAAAATATCCATTGGTGAAAGTGTGGTGTTAAATTCCCCTACGATTATTGTGTTACTGTTGATTTCCTCTTTTATGGCTGTTAGCATTTGCCTTATGCATTGAGGTACGACTATGTTGGGTGCATAAATATTTATAATTGTTATATCTTCTTCTTGGATTGATCCTTTAATCATTATGTAGTATCCTTCTTTGTCTCTTGTAATCGTTTTTATTTTAAAGTCTTTTTTGTCTGATATGAGAATTGCTACTCCAGCTTTCTTCTGATTTCCTTTTGATTGGAATATCATTTTCCGTCCCCTCACTTTCAGTCTGTTTGTGTCCTTAGGTCTGAAGTGGCTCTCTTGTGGACAGCATATATATGGGTCTTGTTTTTGTATCCATCCTGCCTGTCTGTGTCTTTTGGTTGGAGCATTAATCCATTTACATTTAAGGTAGTTATCAATATGTATGTTCCTATTCCCATTTTCTTAATTGTTTTGGGTTTGTTATTGTAGGTCTTTTCCTTCTCTTGTGTTTCCTGCCTGGAGAAGTTCCTTTATCATTTGTTGTAAAGCTGGTTTGGTGGTCCTGAATTCTCTTACCTGTTACTTGTCTGTAAAGGTTTTAATTTCTCTGTCGAATCTGAATGAGATCCTTGCTGGGTAGAGTAACCTTGGTTGTAGATTTTTCGCTTTCATTACTTTAAATATATCCTGCCACTCCCTTCTGGCTTGCCTAGTTTCTGCTGAAAGATTAGCTGTTATCCTTATGGGGATTCCCTTGTATGTTATTTGTTGTTCTTCCCTTGCTGCTTTTAATATTTTTTCTTTGTATATAATTTTTGATAGTTTGATTAATATGTGTCTCAATGTGTTTCTCCCTGGATTTATCCTGTATGGGACTCTCTGCACTTCCTGTACTTGACTGTCTATTTCCTTTTCCATATTAGCATAGTCTTCAACTTTAATCTCTTCAAATATTTTCTCAGTTCCTTTCTTTTTCTTTTCATCTTCCGGGACCCGTATAATTCGAGTGGTGGTGCATTTAATATTGTCCCAGAAGTCTCTGAGACTGTCCTCAATTCTTTTCATTCTTTTTTCTTTAGCCTGCTCTGTGGTAGTTATTTCCACTAGTTTATCTTCCAGGTCACTTATCCGTTTTTCTGCCTAAGTTATTCTGCTATTGATTCTTTCTAGACAATTTTTAATTTCATTTACTGTGTTGTTCATCATTGTTTGCTCTTTAGTTCTTCTAGGTCCTTGTTAAGTGTTTCTTGTATTTTCTCCATTCTATATCCATGGTTTTGGATCATCTTTACTATCATTACTCTGAATTCTTTTTCAGGTAGACTGCTTATTTCCTCTTAATTTGTTTGGTCTGGTGGGCTTTTACCTTGCTCCTTCATCTGCTGTGTGTTTCTATGTATTCTCATTTTGCTTAACTTACTGGGTTTGGGGTGTTATTTTTGCCAGCTGCAGGTTCGTAGCTCCCATTGTTTTTGGTGTCTGCCCCCAGTAGCTAAGGTTGGTTCAGTGGGTTGTGTAGCCTTCCTGGTGGAGGGGACTGGTGCCTGTGTTCTGGTGGCTGAGGCTGGATTTTGTCTTTCTGGTGGTCAGGACCGTGTCCAGTGGTGTGTTTTGAGGTGTCTGTGACCTTTTTATGATTTTAGGCAGCCTCTCTTCTAATGGGTGTGGTTGTGTTCCTGTCTTGTTAGTTGTTTGACATATGGTATCCAGCTCTGTAGCTTTGTGGTCGTTGAATGGAGCTGTGTCTTACCATTGAGATGGAGATCTCTGAGAGGGCTTTTGCCATTTGATATTACACAGGGCTGTGAGGTCTCTGGTGGACGAATGTCCTGAACTCGGCTCTCCCACCTCAGAGGCACAGGCCTGACACCTGGCCAGAGCACCAAGACCCTGTCAGCCACATGGTTCAGAAGAAAAGAGAGAAATAAGAAAGGAAGAAAGAAAAAAATAGAATAAAATAAAGTTATTAAAATAAAAAATAAAAAAATTGAAAATAAAAAAAATTGAAAAATAATAAAAAAAGAAAAAAAAAAAGAAAGAGAGAAAGAAGAGAGCAACCCAACCCCAAAACAAATCCACCAGTGATAACAAGCACTAAAAACTATACTGAAAAAAAAAAAGACAGACAGAACCCTAGGACAAATGGTAAAAGCAAAGCTATACAGACAAAATCACACAAAGAAGCCTACACATACACACTCACAGAAAGAGAAAATGGAAAAAAATATATATCTATATAGATATATAAAAAAGAGAGCAACCAAATCAATAAACATATCTACCAATGATAATATACTCTAAATAAGATAAACATAAAACCAGAAACAAATTAGATGTAAAAAGCAAACCCCAAATCTACAGTTGCTCCCATAGTCCACTGCCTCAATTTTCAGATGATTTGTTGGCTATTCAGGTATTCCAGAGATGCAGGGTACATCCAGTTGATTGTGGAGATTTAATCCACTGCTCCTGAGGCTGCTGGGAGAGATTTCCCTTTCTCTTCTTTGTTCGCACAGCTCCTGGGGTTCAGCTTTGGATTTGCCCCCACCTCTGTGTATAGGTCACTTGAGGGCATCTGTTCTTTGTTCAGACAGGACTGGGTTAAAGGAGCAGCTGATTAGGGGGCTCTGTCTCACTCAGGCCTGGGGAGGGTGGGGTACGGAATGCAGGGTGAGCCTGTGGAGACAGAGGCCTGTGTTATGTTGCAACCGCCTGAGGCATGCTGTGTGTTCTCCCAGGGAAGTTTTCCCTGGATCACAGGACCTGGCTTGGTGGGCTGCACAGGTCCCCAGGGTGTGTGTGTGTGTGTGTGTGTGTGGATAGTGACCTGTGCTTGGACACAGGCTTCTTGGTGGCTGCAGCAGCAGCCTTAGCATTTCATGCCCATCTCTGGGGTCCGTTCTGATAGCCACAGCTCGTGCCCCTCTCTGAAGCTCATTTAGGTGGTGCTCTGAATCCGCTCTCCTCATGCACCCTGAAAAATTGGTCTCTTGCCTTTAGGCTGTTCCAGGATTTTTCCTGGACTCCCTCCTGGCTAGCTGTGGCGCACTAGCCCCCTTCAGGCTGTGTTCACACAGCCAACCCCAGTCCTCTCTCTGGGATCTGACCTCTGAAACCAGAGCCTCAGCTCCCAGCCCCCACCCCTCCTGGCAGGTGAGCAGACAAGCCTCTCAGGCTGGTGAGTGCTGGTCAGCACCAATCCTCTGTGTCTGAATCTCTCTGCTTTGCCCTCTGCACCCCTGTTGCTGTGCTCTCCTTCTTGGCTCTGAAGCTTCCCTCACGCCCACCAACCCCGTCTCCACCAGTGAAGGGGCTTTCTAGTGTGTGGAAACTTTTCCTCCTTCACAGCTCCCTCCCCGAGGTGCAGGTCCTGCCCCTATTCTTTTGTCTCTGTTTTTTTCTTCTTCTTTTTGCCCTACCCAGGTACGTGGGGAGTTTCTTGCCTTTTGGAAAGTCTGAGGTCTTCTGCCAGCATTCAGTAGGTGTTCTGTAGGAGTTGTTCCACAGGTAGATGTATTTCTGATGTACTTGTAGGGAGGAAGGTGATCTCTACATCTTACTCCTCCATCATCTTGAAGGTTTCCCTGCTGTATATACATTTTTGTGTGGACATATGTTTTTAATTTTCTTTGGTATATACCTAGGGTTGGAATTACTGGGTTATATGATAACTCTATTTTTAACTTTTTGAGGAATGGGCAAACTGTTTTCCAAAGCATTAGTTTATATTCCCATCAGCACTGCATGACGTTTCCAGTTGCTCCACATCTTCCCCAAGACTTGTTATTATCTGTCTTTTTTATTATAGCCATTATAATGGGTATAAAGTGATATTTCCTGATTTTGATTTGTATTTTCCTAAGACTAATAACACTGAGCATCTTTAACGTGCTTATTGACCACTTGTATATTTTCTCTGCAAAATGTCTACTCAAACTCTTTGCCCATTTTTAATTGGGTTGTTTGTCTTTTTATTGTTGAGCTGTAAGTTACCTATATGTTCTGAATATATTCCCTTATCAAATATGTGATTTGCAAATATTTTCTCCCGGTATTTAGCTTAATATTTCATCCTTTTGACAGTTTTTCTCAAAGACAAAGTTTTTTATTTTCATGAAATCCAATTTTGTCTCTGTTGTTTGTACTTTTGATGGCATATCTAAGAAACCATTGCCAAATCCAAGATTGCAATTTGCTGCAATGTTTTCTTTTAAGAAATATATAGATTTAGATCTTATACAGTATTTAAGTCTATAATGTACTTAGAGTTAATTTTGTACATGGTTTGAGTTAGGGGTCCTTTTGCATCCTTTTCCGTGTGATTACAGAATAGAATTTGTTAAAAAGACTATTCATTCTCCCATTAAATTGTATTGATGTAACATTATACTTTAAAATGTATTAATAGATTAAATCCCTCTAAAATTTCCTGAATTCTATCAGAATTTTGTTATTGGTCAGTTGTACTATTTTGAGGCTTACAACATTGGACTTGAATGGTAAGTGAGTTGGAAAAAGATGTGAAAATATAGACATGAATAAGAGGGGGCCTTTGTCTAAAAATAATCAGGACTGTACAATTATCCTACCTGGTACCTTGTGTAGTTATAAAGGATAGGACAATGATTTTCAGTGAGATATTCATCTGGTAATCTGTAGTGACACTGAGAGAAGTGGAATACACCCCACGACCTAGACATCCTCAAAATCAGGAATTATATTCATTTCCTTTCACTCTGTTCTTTACTTTCTAACTAGAACTTGGTAACATATTCCAACTTTCTATACAGTACTATAATACCTAACGTTTTTAAACTCCTTCTTTCTTCTGGTACTTTGCTATATCATTTGCATAATTCCATGTTCTGAATCCATGAATATAATATTTTTTAAAGGGTGAGGTAGTAGATACAGAGCAGTTAACAGAGAACTATATAATATTATCTATTAATTTCCACTGTATCAATCCTATATTAATAATAAAAATACTACAAATCTTACTTTTTGTCATTTGAACAAGTCGCTTAATTTCTCTGTGCCTCCAGACTTTAAGTAGCAGTCTCACAGTTTAAACCCAGTGAACGCTATTATGAATCCCCTTCCCATTCTATTATACCCTCTCCAAAAGACACAATAAATGATACAGAGAATGTAAATAATGTAATAATTTGCAATGCCATTTTCTAAAACAAAACAAAATGGGTGAATGGTTTTAAAATTACTTCACATAATTTTAATCATTTTTAAATGACGATCTGCTGGGTTCCATTTCATATCACACAGGATAAGAAGTACCTTTGAATAAATAGTTATGCCTATGCAATGTTACAAATATGTTTCGTACTGGCATTTTATGATTGTCTATAGCTTAAGAAACAACAGACTGTGCTATTTTTACTATTTCTATTTTATGGTTTTCTCTAAATCATATGCCAAGTATCTATGGAAATTCTGAGTCAGAGTTGGAAGGGTGGATTAGATGACTGTACACTACATGAAGCCATCACAAGAGGGTGTTAACTTGGAATATGTTTTGAGCTTAAAGTAGCACCACAGTTCTTTGGCCGTATAATGAGATTATCTGAAAGAAGTATCTTCCAGGAACTGCAATTGATATCTATAGGTGGGTGGATAGAGGGAAGGGAAGGTGTGAAGACATATGGTAGGGAACCTGGTACAGTTAGAAGTACTTCCTTTTTTGTCATCAGAAGTTATCCCTAACATTAAAATTTACATTTAGTGGTTTTAGAAATGAATGTGTTAGTGATTGCATGAGAACCTCACCTATAGATAGATGATTTAGAAGATGATTCGGAACTGTTTATAAGTTAAATGCTACTCACATTTTATAGCATTATATTTTGCACAAGAATTTATCACAAAATATTTAGATACTTCCATTCTATTTTATCAGACTGTGATTCGGTACATATTTATACACATATGTTTATTCATTTCATTCTGTTTTCCCTCAGTAACAAGAACTTTAAACACTATCCTTTGAAAATCTTAATATTTATTTTGAAATTTGCCTCAGGTGGAGAACTAGAGCTTTTAGCTTAAGAGATTTTCATTCTACATAATGTTAATTTCATTTAGTGTTTAGAAGAAAATGAAGTTTTCTCCATCACTTTATTGTTGTTTATTTGATTTCTTCAGAGTGAAATGAAGTCTCAGAATGTCACTTAGAGTGCCTGAATGAGCCTAACAAGCAATAGCTTCTCTTTGCTTATTGGGAAAATAATCTCTTGTTTACTGAGTATGCAGTCCTTAATAATGTCTCTTTTCAGTTATAGTCAGGTATATGTCATGATCCATTTAAAAATCATTCCATTTTTATGTAAGGTCTGTTAGGGAAATTGACATTTAGATATTTTCATGACATTGGTCTGCATTGCTTTGCCTAGCTCACTATTCTTGTAAAAAGTCAATAGATACGATTACAAGGAAACTTGTAATTGATTGGAAGTTCAAACTCCTCCTTGTAATATTCTTTGCCCTGTGTGCATATAAGCACCAGTTAAGTTTAAATTCCTAACCTCAGAAAGAACAAGCTTATCTTTTATTTTATTCTTTCATAATCCACTCCATAAGAGAAATGGCTTCTTTATAGATAGTTGATTTAAACACTTAAGCAATATTTCACATTTGACGTATTGCCTAGAAAACGAAGTCTCTATTCCAGTGTGAGGTTATTTCTGATTTTATATCATTTCTGCCAGAGAATGTGAACTACTGAGGAAGCAGTGACATAGCAGTGTAATATGTAACTTTTCCCCCCTGAGCATTACTACTTAACTTTGGGAAGGAGCAAGGTTCAGTAGAAAGAAGATTAAAGTGGACTTCAGAGATCATAGCTATGTGCAAAATTAAGAAAACACTTGAATTAACATTCAAGTGATGAATGATAAACTAGTTTTTATACTTCTAAAAAGTAATGTGAAGCCACAAAGCACCATTAAGATATAAGGGTTTAGGGATGATTGCTTTAAAAGTATTAATTATTTGTTAGACAAGTTTCTACTGTACCCAGGTACCAAAAGGTACCTTGATATTAGTATCTGTTTTGTTTGTTTTGTTTCTTTCCCATGCTCTACATGGTGATAATCAGTTTTTCTTAAGATGAGAAATACAGGATCATTGGAGATAATCTATTTTGGGGAGTTTTAAAATTATTATTATAATAGCAAACATCATAAATATTGTATTTGGAGCACTCTTTCATTGGTCATATGACTAAAACTGTTAAGAATATTTAAAAAGATAATGACATAAACATATAGCAGTGCACTTACCCCAGAAAAATTAGCGATTAATGATAATGACACAGGAAAAGATCAGGAAGTCTTCACTTATTATGTCAAACATGCTCATATTTTTTCACATGTCATAAGAAACACATTTACAATGAAGAACAATTCTGCATTTAATAATAAGAAAAGGGTTAATAAAGTAACACAATGACACATTTAGTATATTTAAATATAAATTTTCTCCCTAAAGGTAATAAAATATGAAGTTATTTTTAAGCCCTGAAAGAACAAGTTAATTTATTATTTTTAATAATCCATAAAGTTTCAATTACTTGTGATAATAAAGTTAATATTATATTCCCCTAAAATGTAAATTTGCATAATAATGGAAAGATTGATGAAATGGTCAGTAATGTTAAACTTAGAAGAAACATTTATTTATTTATTTACTAACATCTTTATTGGAGTATAATTGCTTTACAATGCTGTGTTAGTTTCTGCTGTATAACAAAGTGAATCAGCTATATGTATACATATATCCCATATCCCCTCCCTCTTGCTTCTCCCTCCTTCCTGTCCTGTCCCTAGGTTAGAAGAAACATTTATTATGAGAGAAGAAAGTCTTGTTGGAGTTCTCAAAACTCATTTTTTTCTGTCAACAGAACAAAAATTGAAAATACATAAAAAGTTTTATTTATCCCATTAAATGTACAACTGAAAGACTTTTCAGGCTGCCTATTGAATTAGCAAGTAAAAAATTGAGTATTTGAGTGATACTGTCCTGCCAAAGAGTCAGCCAAGAGGATTTGGGTAGCTTTATTAAAACTGGGTTGGATGGAGAGGCTGAGTGCTAATTCTTTATGTACTAGAACATAAGGTCAAAGCTTGCCTTCTGGGAGTTTTTCCTTGTACTAGATTACCAGGTTGAAAGGTGCTGTCAGAATGCAGAACAGAGTACAGAGAGCAAGTTAACTATCTAGATGCAAGAAAAGTGAAGTACTTTAATTGCTATTATCATTAAGTAAAGTGATATTAATTCCCCCAAAATACTCAGAGTATAAGAAAATATAAATTGTCTACTTTAACTGTTAGCTGGGATGTACAGGTGGGCAAGATTCACAGAGTAAATGATACAGAAGGCATTATATTTAACATGGCAAGCATTGTAAATTTATTAAATCTTATTTATAAATCTCTCCACTCTTCAAGGATTTCATGAAAGTGATCCTATATACATGTATTAAATAATAAGCAGGAAATTTATGACTACCTCCTTAATCTTTATAGCTTGAAACTCGAATACCTTTGATTTCTTCATCAGAAAATGTGGGACAGTACTATGTTGAAACCAATATTTGCAAAACACGTGTCATATCGTAAATGCTCAGTATATATCAGCTGCTCCTTGCAATATGTGTATACAGAATCATAAAAGCTAAAGATCATGGGCATACAATGCAAAGCTATAAAAAAGTAAAGTGACTCTCACATATCCCAAGTTAATTCAAATATCTGTATACTCCTATATTCAAATTCTTCTTTAGAAGAAAATATACTAATTTTAACTAGTATGCTCCAAACCATCATAACTCATAATTCATTTATTTTCTCTGCCTTACCTACTTAATTTTTCTTGGGGAATTATTTTGCTTGTGCAAATATATTGATATGAGCAAATAAACTTAACAAATATTTCTGATTTTTATCACCGCTCACACAATTAAGTGCACAAACTGAGAACAGCATTTTTAGCATGTGTCTTTAAGTAGTAGTAATATCATTATGTTGTCAAAACGGATTTTAGTATATCCTCTCAGAGATACTGTATTGCAGTTTTCCAACTGTCATGTAATCCTGTGTTAAGTTTTAAATTGAAGTATTACATTGTGAAGCTTCAGAACTTCATATGATTGTGGATGAAGTGTTTTCCTTAGCAAAGCTTCAATGACACGACAAATATATAGTTTTTCAATTCCAAGAAAAAAACTCTATTTTTGTTTAACTTGAACTTAAAAAAAGATACAGCTTCACAATTTGGTTAGTCTATTAAAGGAAGGATATAAGAAAGAAAAGATTGCAGAGACAGTACTTAATGTTGTTAATTTTTCTGCCCCTACAGACATTACTCAGATACTGTTTGTTTAGTTAATATCTCTGGCTACCATTACCAGAGAATATCTTGAAACACATACTTCTAAATATATGAAAACACCCATCCTAGCTTTCTTCAGATGTAAAACAAAAATTCCAGGTTATTTTATGTTATACTTATTTATCTAATAATGCCCTAAGATGAAAAGAAAAAATGGCTGTATTTATAGGTATAAGCCTTATCACAAGAGTCATATAAATGGGTAAGAGGGAACCAGTAAAACTTGTTAATAGTGATAACGCCGTGATTTCTGATTTTTTTTTTTCCTTTCTCTTTCTTCAAACCTCCATGGGCAAATTTAAGAGTCAGGTTTTAATATCTAGGTCTGTACTGACCAATATAGTAACCACTTGCAACATGTGTCTAGGAATTCTTGCAATGTGGCTAGCTCAAACTGATATGTTCCCTAAGTGCAAACTAAATATGAGATTTTAAGACAGTATTAAAAAATAATGGAAAATATCTGAGTAGTTTTTTGTTTTGATTACATGTTGAAATGATAATATTTTGGATATATTATGTTAAATAAAGTATAATATTAAAATGAATTTCACCTGTTTCTTTTTACTTTTTTTAATGGGGCTACATGACATTTTTAAATTACATATGTGTCTTGTACCTGGGCCTCTCATATTTTTGTTGGACAATGCTGCCATAGAGGGAAGGAGTGGGTTATTGAGGACTTACTGATTAGAAGCAGGTGGCACAACAAAAACTGAGTCCCAGAAACTACATGACCTCCCCAAGATCTCCCGGAGTTAGTGCTACACTTAGAGGAGAAAGATGATCATTGATCTTTTATCTCAGAGTTCTATCTCCTGGAATATACTGACTTCTCCCCCTCCCCCCCACCACCATTTTGCAATAAATATGCAAACCAGCTGCCTTTGGAAATCAGCAATAAACATTTAAAGTAGCTGTAACAAATAAAATAATTAAAGGTTTTACCATATCTTACCAGTTTTCCACTCATGATGTTCACTGAAATGTTTATTTACTCTTGTCATCTAGATATTGACAAGCTATGTTAGAATTTTATCTATACTTCCAATAATTTTAGCCCACATTTATCTAATGCAGGGTTTCTCACCTTTGGCCCTATTAACATTTGGAGCTAGGTAATTCCTTGTTGTGGGGGGCTGTCCTGTACATTGTAGGATGCCAAGCAGCATCTCTGGCTTCTATTCTCTGTCAAGTGATATAAGTGGTAACCCTTCCCCCGCCCCAGAGTTGTGACAACCAAACTCTAGACATTACTACATGTCCCCTTGGGGGCAAAGTTACCTTCCATTAAGATCACTGATCAAATGTCTTTTTCATCTTGTATTTGAGCTAATACAAGATGGTAATGCAGTTTTCTAATATTCTGTTATAAAATACTAAGTGTTTTAGTACTTAATTATGCCAAGTTATTTCTGTATCCGGAAAATGGCATAAAAAGGTAAATTTTTCAAATGGTTGCTATTTATAAATGTTATTTAAATTTTCATTTAAAAAAAGATTAAGATTGTTTATTGTTCAATAATAGCTCAGTTAGCAATTCTGAGCCCTTATGCTGTGTCAGGCATTGCGGTAGGACCCTAGGGTTCAGAAATAAGTATATTGCAATCTCTGTTTCTAAGAGAGATTTAGGTTCAAAACTAGGTAATTCCCATATAATATAGTAAGTGAAGATATAGTTATGAAAATAGTTTTCTGCTCTGGAGAAATAAGAAGGCCCTTTCTGACTCCTATGAGCTAATAGATTTCTCTTAGGACTCTTAATATTCGCCAACTAATGATGTGTATGCACCACTGACAAGAATAATTCATCCTTCAATGAACACCCTGTAATGATGTGATTGAACTACCTCCCAATTAATCTCAAATCCTGGATATCAGTAAGGGGTGAATCTGGTTAATGTTTTATTAGAACCGTATCGCATAATCATCTCCTTGGTTAACCTCTTACCATCAGTAACTTCTTCTTAAGGTGCAGGTTGTAAGAAATGACAAGAGTCCTCTATTCTGGGGAAAGTTTTGCTTAGTGTCTTGAGTATTAGGAGAGGGATTTCTTTCTAGAGTCACTTGAATGTAAGTTCACTAGGAAGTAAGCTCTGTAATGGCCGAGTTCCGGTCTGTGTTATTCACTGATATTTCCCACATGCCTATAACAGTACCTGGCATATATAAGCTTTCCAATAAATACTTGTTCAGTGAATTTTTGCCCAATTTTATCAATCATTTGTCTATTTCTTTAGTAGAGTACAATTATTCTAGGTGTCTTACAAATATATACAGGGCTCATGAACAATGACTAAGGTTGAATTTACATTTTTGAGCTAGTTAACTACTAGAAAGCTCAAAATCTTTAATTGTTAGACTCAGGCAGGCTTGAAGAAGCGTGTTTATAAGCTAGGTTTGTATTCAAAATAGTTTCAATGTGGACTGCAAAGAAAGACCTAATCAGTCTAAATCTAGATACAGTAAAACTCTATTTGCTGCAGAACAGGTATATACCATACAAACTATGATCTGAAGAAATAACACTTGTTTCAGAAACCGTGATATGCGGATTCCCCTAGAGTCTGTCTTTATATGGACAGAAAGTGAAGAAAGAACAATTAGGGATGATATAACCAATTTTCAAGACGGTTATTTGGAACAACTTATTACAGCTCAACTTTCCAGAAGGTGACACTTGCAGCTCTGTGGGGATGATTTCACACACAAGCTAATTTGTACCTCTTCCAAATGGCCAGATGCATCCAGACCCTGGATGTGGGCACACACCCACATCAAGTGAACATTTTAAAATATGCTGTATATAACATAGTTTTATATCCAAACTAATGATTTAACTTTGATGACTTCGACTTCTAACTAATAAACAACAGACCTGGATTAATTTATTTTTTAACATCACAATAGATTGGCATTTATTGTGATTATAGTTATGGTGGTATTATACCACCAGAAAAATTAATGTGAATGAACTTTTTCATTCACTTTTGGACCTTGCTGGATTACTCCTATGTCTGAAAAAATAAAAGCATGAGGAAAAGACGTTTCTGGTATTATATCCTGGTGAAAGGCACCCACCACCTGCTCTGAACAAAAATGGCTGCCATAGCCAAAATGGCGACCACAGGCAATGCCCATGTTAGGCTTGGGGAAAACAATGGCTTCTTAGAGACTTTCACCCAGAAACCCAGATATGTTTACACTTGAATGTTCATTTAGTACAAAATATATTTGTCCCTTACCCCTTCTCTCACAATGTTTATTTTTCTTTTTGGGCAGGGTCAAATTTTGTGAGTTTACTTAGTTATTTCCACCCTCCTTTTTTTTCTTTCAGATCCTCATAGAGCTAAACTGAGGATGAAATAATATACCCTTTTCTGTCAGAATCTATTCTGTTCTTACTATCAAAATTATTTTTCAACAATCTGTATCTCCACCCTTTTAATCTCTCTAATTCTGACCCATTTCATTTATTGAAATAATAGGAGTCATGCCACAGAACTTTTATGTATATCTTTCAAATCACTAATATTCTCACACAAGCTGTTGTATGAAACAATGTGATCTTATTTGAACCCAATAAGTATTAATTCTGGCATATTATTTTTAACACCTATAATTCTGTAATAGTCATTAAAGTACTAATAATAATAACAGCAAAAAAAAATATAATAGCTTTCTCAAATAAAATTGTACTTCAAGGCAGATAGATAAAAAACAACTGTGACCATGACAAAGCGATGCCAGTCCTTGGACTGCACAAAAGTAGAAAAAGGTTTTGCTGATATGTAAACCTAATAAGTTCTTTAGAACTGACACTAATAGATTAAATGGTAGTCAATACATTCTCAGTACTTCTGGTTCTAAGAACTTGTACAAAAGAGATAGGAGAGCTCCTTGTTTTCAAAGAGTAACAAGAGCATCAGAGACAAATCAGTAGAGAAATAAAGATGTGGATTATCTTTAGAATAGATATTTTAATCATGGGCTTTACAGCAATAAAACGTCAAATATAATTTATATTACCTAAACCTCTATAGGGTTTTTTCTCCTCCACATATCTTTATGTCATATACTCTGGAATATTTTTCTTCCTTGTATTTACAGTGATGATACAGTTAGGTTTATGTCAGAAATACATATTTACAATTAACAAAACCTACATGTGAAGATGGATGTGGGTTGAAGTTATGTACTTCTAGGAAGTAAAATGCTACTTTTCATATCAAAGATCATTAAAAATCTGTCTATTTACTTATAATGAACTTGTCACCAATAGAAGTAAGCCAGATGTCAGAAAAAGGGACCCCAGAGACCATGATTCTCTATTAAATACACAGTACAGAAGTGACATGTGCAGTGGCACTGAATTTATGTGCCCTGTCTCACCACCATGCTTGCCCTGCACACCTTGTTCTAGGAGAGAGACAGAAATTCAGTCTTCATTGAGCCATTAAGTTTTTGGCACAGTTACTGAAATGATAACTAGGAGAGAAATTAATGACAGCTGTGATTTTTGACACAGAGTCTTAGGGAATTCTAAGCTGGGAATTTTGATAGTTGAATGATCGTAATTAGTTACAAAAATATCAACTAAAAAACAAGGCACAGACCTCAGGAGGATCTTGTGAAGCTTGTCTTGTGATCTATTTTGTGATCTATTTTAATAGGAAGTGAAAAAGGTCTTCTGAAAGGAAGAGAGAGTTGAGTAAATTATGAGTGAGTATATTTTTTCTACTCAAATTTATTTTAAATCATGGCATATAAGTTATTGCCAGAATCCCAATTCAAATTTCATTAAAATAGTTTAAAAGAGAAACAGGAGGAAAAAGAAGGCAAAAAGAATGTAAGGTATATAATAAATTGCACTTAGAAAATTCCAGATTCCCTCCGTGTAATATAAACAACAAATGAAATAAAGAAAATATTGAGTATTCCTCCACGTGTTGCATTTCCAGGACTGTGTTGTATAGTCCAATGGCTTAACACAAGAGACTTAGTTTACCAGTGTCTGACATTAAGTCTCTATTAATAGCTTGATTTGTATGGCATGTGTTGGCAATATCTATATCTGAATGTCATGAAACTTATCAGCTTTGAATTTAGTATAGTAAAATATGCACTAACTGGAAAAATTTCAGTCTTTAATGGTGACAAGCCATGTTCGTTTTAAGTTTAGGTTTTATCCTCAAACCTATTTTATTTTAGCTGTTTGTAAAAATTAAAGTGAACTGTGATGAATTAGCTTTTTAATTTTTTAAAATTTTATGTATTTATTATTTTTTTTGCTAGTTGGTTCTGAGCCTCTGGGTACAACTTGAAGGATTAGATACTAATTATACTTCTGCAATAAAATAATAAGCCACTTAAACTTTAAGATAATCTACATCATTAGAAAATAGTATTTTTATAATAGCAGTTTACATAAATAAGTTGCTTCAATTCAATTAGTTTGAATTCACTTTTGCAAGCATAGCAACCTTTATTGTGATATTATCTTCACTACAGAATAGCTAGGTACCAAATATTCAAATAACTTTCTACATATATTTCTTCACTTCAGTTAATCACTTTAGTATTTTGCTCTCTCTCACGATTTTTCAGAGTGAAATATGTTTGCTTTGGAGAAAGCTGCTTTTTCTGTGTATTGGTGAGCTGAATCCAAACTTTTATTGTGTCATTGATCAGAAATTCAGGTAGCAAAAATTTCCCCCAAATCAGTACACAATTGGGGGAAAATGATGTTTCAGATCTAAATCTGCCCGTAAAAAACATATTTTGTTCAGATCGTGCATGCAAACTATACAAGCTAACACTGTTATGGAGATGTCACACCTTCTTTTACATCTTTCCCACAGAAAACATATAAGACCGGATTAATTAATCAGGGCTTCAATTTAACTTTAAGCTTCGTTCTTGCTTAACATACATTTTGGAGTTTGTGCAAAAGTAAACAGATATGTTTTGATGACTGAAAACATGTTATATATTTTAAGCTGATTTCTTCTTTTAGCCTTAATAACAAGTCACTACATCAGCTTTTCAGGAACTTCAATGTGCCTGGGGCTGGGAACCTAGAGATTTGCATTCTAGTCCTAGCTCTTTTTCTGTCATTTATTTTGAGAAAAATCATACCTATTGTATATAGTTCAGCTGTTCCGATGTCAGTTGGGAAGGATCAGCAACTCCCTGCTTCACTGCCTTGGGTAGCATGAGATTCAGATGGGAGATAGGAGACTCATTACCAAAGTTGAAAGCACTGTGAACATACTAGGCTGTATTTCTCAGTGACTCAGATGTGAAATTAGTCAGGTTGCTTCTAACTCTTCAGGTTTTTTGATTTTCAGTTCATTTTTACACACTGGCACACCATAGGGGTTGTAGAGATGGTTTGTTGATATGAAAATAACGACCACTATGCTTTAACTTTCTTAGAATATATCTATGCCCTCTGAAAATCATCCACATACATCAGCCTTGAGGCCCTTTACAAGTACTAATAGTGTCACTGGAGTTGCTTCCCACAAAGCCAGCATGGCTTGGTGAGCTAGGCAGAACATTTAAATATTTAAATCCCAGTCACTAGAATATGCCTGTGTGTCCTTCTGTGAGGTCCTTAACCTTACTGAGATTCACCTGGAGCATGAGCCTGAAGAATGTCATTAGTTAAGGCACTGACAGTAACATGCTCTAGGATATATGAGTCATAGAAGATGCGTTTACCAATGTGTATGTTGCTTGTTAAACTGTATATGTGAAAATTCTGAAAGTATAGATGCTCGGTGGTAAGCAGAACTTTTGAGGCAAGTATTATGGGGACTAATTTTCCAGAGAGGATCAGAACAAGTTTTCTCTTTTTTCATTTCCCCAAAAGCCTACTAGTACATTTCTTTAACTTATCTACCATGTTACCAAGTGATCCTTTAGAGCTGAGAAAATGCTCTAGAATTTGCAAACATCTTTATAAAACACCTTTGAGAGCCCAACATTTGATATTAAATAGGGTGTGATTTCTCTAAATGTTAGCTAATAATTGATTTATAATATTTTCTTCTTTTAAAATCAGAATCATGTGAAACAAATATACATTTCCAAAGTATCTATATAAAATATATTTGTGATGTGGATATATGGATGTATATTGCCCATACTAAAACGTCATAAGCACAGATCTCATTGTGTGAGAATATAATATAGTTCAGTGAGAGATATTTTATTTTTGATTGCAAGGTTAATTAAAAAAAAACCCTCTAAAGTCTTATTTCAGTAAGAACATCAAAACTGTCATAAATAAATGATAATATTGGAATTCCAATATAATAAATAGGGCAGTTCACACCTCTGTCGGTTTTGGTCTCATTAGAAGTCAATAAGGCAGTGGTGTGTTCATGTTTGTTACAAAATCCGTCTTTGCGACCAAAAAATATGGGAAACTTTTATTTAATACTTAGATTCTGCATAACACAGAAACTAGTGAACTAAAGCAAGAAAAACATAATGTTTGTCCCCTTGATTTTTATAACCCTATTTGACAACATTTTACAAAAAGGTTATTTTCTTTCCCTTCACAAAGCTAAGTAATATAATGAAAAAAAAATGAGAAGCATATGCTGAACGGTCAAACACACAACCCTACCAAAATATCCATTTTGCTATTTTACCCATTCATCTAGTTTAAAGGGAGTTGGAAAGCCACACCTCAAACTCACACAATTCAACAATTCCCTTAAAGAAAATGAGGGTCAAAGTATCGTACAAGAAATAGTAAAGAGGTATAAATTGTTCAGAACCTGTTATTATAAAATAACCCAAAGCTCATGCAAATATAGTCCTTCTAAGTCCTTTTCATGTCATTTGTGATTCAAGAGATGTATTTTGTCCTGGCCTTTCAATAAGATATCAGTGCACTTTTCTCTTCTCCGCATGAACTGCCAAGCAGTTTCACAGATCAGAACATCTATCCCCTGCTGGGAGTATTAAATGTCACTGTCTGTTTATCCTATGAAAAATGAAGTGTATGTTAGTGGGGCTGTCATGCCATATGTATAAACAGTTCACCTTTCACTTCGTTTCTGTAGAGAGAGGCTGACATTTGATGTTTTTTTAACTCTCCTTGTTTTCTCCAGTGAATATTATAGGCCAGCACCACTGTAATCCATCCTTTCTCACTGACAATACTGAACTTACATAATGCATTCAAGAAAATGCATTGATCTACAGTGATGCCCTCTTTCTGGAATAATGCTCAGGCCCTGAAGAGTGGTAGGAGTTTTTTCTCTAACCTGATGTATCAGTAAATGCATCAGACTTGGGAATGGTTCACATGTATTGTCACTAAAACTGAACATAATCATTTGCCTTGCTGGGTTCTCATTTTACAGTTATATATATAGACTACAAGGTACCGTTCTACAGTTGATGACTCTGCCAGATACAATAATACCATTGCATTGGTGTTATGTCCACAATATCTAAGCAATTTAAGTTGTTCATATGTAAACTGAGATTCAAAAATGTTAAGTAACTCCCCTGTAGTATATAGTTATTAAATAGAAGGGCTGATATTTAAAGGCTGATTTGTCACACTCTATCCTAGTCCTTTTCTCATCACATCACACTGCATTTTAACAGTGAGTTTCCTGTAATATTTGTATAAATATATATTTTTAAAGCTTTTTTAAAAAAATTTATTTATTTATTTATTTATTTATTTATTTATTTATTTATGGCTGTGTTGGGTCTTCATTTCTGTGCGAGGGCTTTCTCTAGTTGCGGCAAGTGGGGGCCACTCTTCATCGCGGTGCACGGGCCTCTCACTGTCGCGGCCTCTCCTGTTGTGGAGCACAGGCGCCAGACGCGCAGGCTCAGTAATTGTGGCTCACGGGCCTAGTTGCTCCGCGGCATGTGGGATCTTCCCAGACCAGGGCTCGAACCCATGTCCCCTGAATTGGCAGGCAGATTCTCAACCACTGTGCCACCAGGGAAGTCCCTGTATAAGTATTTTATATATTGATGCAGCCCTTTTTTTCTGGTTGCCATTCTTTTTTATCAACTAATGCAAATTGCTTAGCCTAGCAAGTCTTCCATGATCTGCATCTCATCTATCTCTCCATGCTCATTTCTCCACTGCCCCTCAATCTCAATGCTTTAAACAATCCAAATAATTTAAAGTTCACTTAATGATTCACTCAGCTTCCTTGTTTGTTTATATACTACTTTGTTTGCAATGTCCACTTTAAAACACTTCTCATTTTTCAACCCACAGCTCAAGAGTCAATTCCTTTCACAGTGCTTCCATGACCCTCCCCCAGGTAGAATTGAACACTCTCTCTTCTATGACCTCACTATATCCTATATGGACCCCTGTCATAGCAGCTAAAATAAACTCAGATATTCTGTCCTCAGCTGTGTCCAGCTTACTATCAAGCCCATCAAAGTCATTCTTCATTTCTGTTTCAGTGTTTTTTGATCGCTAATATTTATTATTCATCCTTTCCATCTCTTTGCTTACATTGACCATTGGTTCTTGCATGTTGTTTCTGATTTATTCATTAGAGTCCTTAGTTTATTAATCATAGTTGTTTTAAATTACTAGTCGGACCATTCCAACATTCCTGCCATGCCTGGCTCTGTTGCTTTGCACTGTGCTTTTTGCCTTTTAGTATGCCTTGTCATTTTTTTCTTGATAGCGGGACATGATATATTGGGTAAGAGGAATTGCTGTAAATAGACCTTCATTAACATGGTGATAAGGTATAGGGGAAAGGAGAAGTGTTCTGTAGTCCTATGACTAGGTCTCAATTTTTTAGTGAGCCCATGCCTCTGGACTGTGAACTTCACAAATGTTTCTCAGCTTCCCCACCCTTCTTGGGAGTGACAAGATGGCTAAAAGGGTTAGCATTGGACATTTCCCTTGCTCCATTTAGAATTCCATAGCAGCAAAGTTGGGTATTTCCCTTCCCTCAGGTTAGTTAGGCTCTGATAAAACCTCAGCAGGTTAAGCTCTGGTTAAATAGTTTCTCTTGAATGCAGGTCTTGTTAAGAAGAACGGAGGGCTCTGGCATCTTTCAAAATGGTTCTTTTTCCCCTCTCCCTGCCAAAAGACCCAGGGGATTTTTCTCACTGTGAGAACTTGGTAGAGTTCCAGGGTGTAAAACTCAAAAACTATTGGGGCACCTCAATGACTGAGTCCCCCCTGGAGTTTTTATCTCTCAGACTTGTTTGCATTGATCATCCAGCAATTTCTCAATTACAGTTTAGGTTTTCCTACCCTGGCACTGGTTTTCATGGGGGTTTTTCTTGTGGATTTAAGTTTTGATAAGTTGTTATTCACTGTTGCTATTTGCCTGTCTGCCTCTCTAAATTTGAGGACATTGTTTGCCCTTCTTGCTGAAGGCAGACTAGGTTGATCAGATTAGAGCTTGGGGAATTCTTGCTAAAATTTAGCTATGCAAGCCTGAGGCCAATCCCAAGGGATTAGGCCAGATTGAGAAGAGGGCCTAGAGGATCCTGACCGAAGTTTGGTCAAAGAGAGAGTCTTTGTTACTATTACAACAGTTATCACACTTAAATGAAATATCTTTTGAAAAAAAAATTTGTATATCCCTCACTAGAATGGAAGCTTCAGGAAGGTAGAGATCATTCTGCATTTAATGTTGTATTCCTCACAAATAGCCCAATGCCTTGCACATAGTAGGCAATCAATAAATGTTTGTTGAATTGAAATTAACTTTTTAAGTACAGAGCATATGGTAACTTTAAACTACTATTTTTTTAAATATAGCAGTAGTGTCAGGATTCATTAGGATTTAGACACTAGGATTCTACAGTCAAAAGATGAATCTTTCAAAGTACAAACTTTTGATTGAAATGTTTATATATATTTCATAATTATAAAAATGAGAATTATTTCATTTAATTGACTATTTGATCAATCATGAAAACTTTTAATATTGCTTTGTTTCAAATCATTAATTGTCATAATAGAGAATGATCTTGTTTGCATTGGAACTAGACAATTATATATTTATAGATATAGATGTATATGCATAGGACTAGGCAAATGTCCGTTATTTGCCAACTATATCAATATTCCAAGTTATCAAAATTTTATTTGATATGCTTTTGTAAAATTGCTATGCCCTTAGATGTTCTGTGCAAATATTGATCACTTAAGGATAATATCTACATGATTACAAAAAGTCTGATTAATTTGCTTTGTGGGAGAAAAGTCAAACATCCAGTTAATTCGGTTTTTTTAAATTTTTTAATTCATTGTTTTGTTAGTGTATAAAGACACACTTCTTGTTGGTTTAAACTGCAAAATATAACAAGCGTTTGCGTAGAGTATAATGGTACTTCCATAAATTGGACCATTATCTCAGATGTCCACAATTAAGCATGCCCTGAGAGTTTTCCTTTTCTCTCTTTTAAAGTTATTTTTATGAAAGTATGCTCTTTAAAAGAGATAGTTTAGTTTGTCTTGAGTAAAATTAGTCCACCTACAAAAGTAACAAAGCATAACGCTAAATTGCAAAGTTTCTATAGCAAAGATGTTATCCTATTGGGACAGCATGTCATCACATATGGTATGCCAAATTACCCACTCTTTAGAGACACCTGTGGTTCACTAACAGAATGTGGTGGATTATCACTAAACATACAGACATTTGACAATTTAAAACAAATCTGCTACATTATTGCAGTAGAGTTCTTTTTTCCTCAAGAATTCTGCTGCCCAGTTTGTTAAAAATAAATACCATATATGGAGGTTCCTTAAAAAACTACAAATAGAACTACCATACGACCCAGCAATCCCACTACTGGGCATATACCCTGAGAAAACCATAGTTCAAAAAGAGTCACGTACCAAAATGTTCATTGCAGCTCTATTTACAATAGCCAGGACATGGAAGCAACCTAAATGTCCATCAACAGATGAATGGATAAAGAAGATGTGGCACATATATACAGTGGAATATTACTCAGCCATAAAAAGAAATGAAATGGAGGTATTTGTAATGAGGTGGATGGAGTTAGAGTCTGTCATACAGAGTGAAGTAAGTCAGAAAGAGAAAAACAAATACAGTATGCTAACACATATACACGGAATCTAAGGAAAAAAAAAAAAAAAAAGGCCATGAAGAACCTAGTGGCAAGACGGGAATAAAGACACAGACCTACTAGAGAATGGACTTGAGGATATGGGGAGGGGGTGGGGTGAGATGTGACAGGGTAAGAGAGTGTCATGGACATATATACACTACCAAATGTAAAATAGATAGCTAGTGGGAAACAGCCACATAGCACATGGAGATCAGCTCGGTGCTTTGTGACCACCTAGAGGGGTGGGATGGGGAGGGTGGGAGGGAGGGAGATGCAAGAGGGAAGAGATATGGGAACATATTGTATGTGTATAACTGATTCACTTTGTTATAAAGCAGAAGCTAACACACCATTGTAAGGCAATTATACTTCAATAAAGATGTTTTAAAAAATAAATAAATAAATAAATAAATACCATGACACAAGAATGAAACTTCAAGTCCATTTATTAGTTATATATTTAGCTTTATAATGTACTAAGTCAATCAAACAATATAGTGATTACAAAACTGTTGCAAATTTTAAGTGTACTATATACTTATGTGATACATAACACTTTAATCCTAAAATGCTTAAAAGTAAAGATCACACTTATATACAGAAAATGCAACCTTCAAATATGAAATGAATAATATAAACCTGAAGCAGTGATTAAAATCCCCAGTGGAAGATAAATTCCTTAACTTGAACAGAAGCAGCCTCCTTGCAAAACTGAGTAGTTCTTTCATGTATATTGCACATCAGCAATAGATTAGATATTATAGCATAATTCAAAATATCTTGACTATATTCTAGAGATAACTTGGGGAGTGGAAAATATAGCATATTTTTTTCTGGGTAATTCTTTATAATCTTCCTGAAAAGAAGTCCACAGACACTTATATTATTTTAGTGCCCCCACAATTCTCCCTAAATGTACTAAATATCTCCTAATTGTTTCATTCTAGTTTCTTTTATACCTTATCTCCTTTCATTAAATCTAAATCACTTCAATACAATAAAAAAATTTTTTTTAATTCAGAATTTAGAGGGTCTGTGAAATTTGTCTCGATATTTATGACTATTTACTTAGAGGAAAAATTTACTCATTATCAATATGATGCTAATTAATTAAGATTTATTTCTCTTTAGTGTAAACAAATAAATATAAAACAATCAAATATCTGATTCTATATTTATACAATTTTGGTAGTAATTTTTGCCCAGACATAAGCTCTGGATTAAAAAAAAAAAAGAATAAAATAAATGAAAGTACCTCTCCCTTTGGAGTTTCTGAAAACCAGTGGATAGTTATTGCCATCATTATGAATAATGCACTTTAGAAATACCATCGAAGAAGGGCAATAAGTAATTCCAATCTTCCTCTGGCCTTTATAATGCTAGTTCTGGTCACCGTAATGTGTATAATTTTCTTCAACTGTGAATCCAACTCCTCACTGTATTTGGTTTGTAACACATTTCTAATGCAGCTAAAATGAGTCTTTATAGAGGCTATTTATTTATGAAAATTTCTGTGGCTTAAAACACTTTTCTTGTAATTGATACTCAGAATGAAAATTACACTGAAAATGTAATCAAGTTGTAAAATGTTTTAAAGTGGTTGCACTCCACTTTTTTATATGCTTATCCAAACAATTTATCTTTCAAGTGATTTTAATTCCAGGAATCAGGATCCTTTTGTAGATCTCTCTCTAATTAATAGTGTTTAATTTTGAAAAAAATTACCTTAATCTGTGAAAAGCATGTGATTTGTTCCACCTTTTATTTTCCTTTTTACAACATCAATTCCTATCCTCATCTGCAAAGGTCGAAAATGTAATGGAGAGGGTGAATATATTTCTGCTTGTTTTCCGTTGAGGAAAAGTGGCAAAAGCCTTTATTTCCCATCAGGACTGAGCTAAAGAGAGATCCTACAAACTGTCAGAAATAGTGCCAGAAACATGTAACAATATAGAGGCCTGAGAGATATAGGGAGGATTTAGGCAGAAAACCGAGAACATAAACATGAGGTGGGATGGGGGACTGTTGTGAGTGTGCAAATCAGAGCAGCTTTTCAGCCGTTTCAGAATTGGACTTTTATAATGTCTTTGAATCACTTTGAATTGAGCGCTCCACATCAGAAAACACTCAATTGCAAAAAATGCTGTGTCAAAAATGCATTCCAAAACCAAATATAAATGCCTTATGGATTATCCTTGTTCCTGTCTTCTGCTGGGTCAGATGGGTGAGAGCTGACTCTAGTTCAGTTTCTTACAATGAGAAATACAGATCTTTAAGTGAGAAAAATTTTTTTAGACACTGACATTTTATTCATTTGAAATCAAAATGCCTGGCGCAAACTTCTGCTGAATCATCTGGGTTTCCATGTGGATATTAAATATTTGATTTGCACCTAAAGAAAAACTTTCATGTTGTAAAAACTGATGTTTAACTGGTGTTGGAGTAGCAGTGAAGTGAAGAGGCAGGGCTGCAACAACAGCCTTTACTGGAGGAAAGCATTGCTCTGAGTTATCATGATCCCAAAAGCCTGTGGATTAAAAAGAAATGAAAGGGGAAGAGACATTGCAAAAAAAACAAGAATTTTAACATTGAACCTCCAACACATATCAATCCTCTCAGAATGCATAACATTTTATGGATATTTTACAAATGATGTAAAGCTAAGACTAACATAAAACTCATTAAAATAAATCAACATAAGATTAAAATAACTAAAATGATAGCAAAATTTAAAACAACATTTGGGACATAAATTTAGCTGGAATTTTAATAGGTTCCTGAAAATAACTTTGTATATACAAATAAGTTGAAAGAGAACATTTTTAAATTTCCTGAAGAACATCTAATTTTACTAAATATTAAGATCAAAACAATGAATTTTTAAAACTTTTTTCTTCTGCCTCAATAGATTATATATCACTGAAAAAGTAAAGAGTTTTGCCAAGATGAGACAGTGCCCATGTTTTCATATTGGCTAGAAAAAAAAATATGTCTGGTGTTAGCCACTGCTCTGATTCTGCGATTATGTTAGACAAAAGTTGATGTATATATTGGGGAAAAAACTTCACAGCTACCTATTTTTATTCACTTTCATAGCAATTTCCTAGGGAAACAAGACATATCAAAATTAAAACAGCAGCAAGGAAATCGTTTACTAAGGTGAAGCTGAGGAAAGCAAAAGTGACAGCAGTTGTAGAAAGCGGCAGTAGCTCTTGAAGTTAAGCTGCTCTGTCACATACCATCAATTGGACCATTATCTGGTGCAGGAGGGCTGTAATAAATTGTCAGATTTACTTCTTAGCTGAAATGATGGGATGGAAATTGCACTGTGTATATGAGGGTTGGGTGGGGGTGGGGAGAATGAGTATATCAGATTTGCCCACATGTAAGAGCTACAGTGATTGACAGTCTGGCACTAGACATAGAGTTTCTTCAAATAAATTATAACTTGGGAATCTGGATATTGTGATTCTTTAAGGCCAAAAGTTCAGATAAAAAGAAAGTGCTATTAATAGTGACAAGAAATACTGTATTTACTTTTCCTTTTTTGAGACATATTCTGATTAGAATTCTGCAAAATGGTTTCTGCTTCAGATTCTCCTTTTCTTTTAGATAAGTATTATTTGAGAGCAGTCTACATACTTATTGATTACAGCTTCCTAGTCATTTGTTATAAGAGCTAATATTGCCTCAGTAATATTTTTCTTGTTTATTTCTTCTGCATTACAAGAAAGGCAACAATGGTATATGGGGAAAAAACATGGGGCTGGGCTGGGACTTAGGTGACTTGGTTTCTATTCTAGATCCTAGTATATAGGAGATGCTTATTAGTTGTTAGTTTCCATCCTCACCCCTGGGTAAAGAATTGTTTGGTTAGACAAAGGTCAAATTCGTAATAGCTTCTCTGTGCAACATAAGGAAACCCTGGTAGGAAAAATATTAATTATTGATCTTTGAGATAAACCTGCAAATTTTCTTATTAAGGCATATTCTCATTTGAGCCTTACAATATCTCTCCCTTTTTTTTGAGACTCACAATGAAATATGCCACGATTTAAAATAGAGGTTTAGCCAGAATCTCACTTCAAAAATTACAGGATATTTAATAATGAAACAATATGTTTTCTTTTCAGACATTTTAATTTGTAATGTAATTGTCGTTCTTGTGTGAAAGTAAACATGAAGTATTGAACTTGAAGGTGAGTGAAATTAAATAATTTCTTGCTTCAAAACAAACCTAAATCTTGATATAATTGGAATTTATAACTTACTGAGGACAACCTTGAAATATTTAATTAATAGGAACCACTGCCAGGCTATAACATCTTGTCTACAGAGTTGTTCTCAGTTGATTACTTTATTTCATTCCTTTAGTGATAGTGAATGAAGCCTGTTTTCCCCTGTTCCTGAATAAAAACTTGGCAATAAGATAAACACTTGAGCAGTATCACCATGGTTGAAAGAATTAAATAAAAGGGCAACAATCTTGCAAATGCCAGTTTCTGAATCTTTTAAATTAGCTCTCAGTATAAATTTGGGGAAAGGGTTTTGTCTGAATTATTCTGATATAATAATTGCCTGTCTCTGTTTAACCATGAAAATGCAACTTGAGGGCATTTAGCATGTTACTGACAATTTTCAAGGCACTAACTTGTCCTGAAGAGGCCTTGAAAAGCTAACTATGCTGTGAGAGCAGCCTAACTTATCACCCTGGAGTGATTCAGGTATTGGGGCGAATCTGACTAAATATTCTTAACAATGCCTCCCTGGATTAACAGACTGTATCTTGCGCAGTTCTGGAAGGTGCGAGTTCTCTTAATAGAACTCTTCTGCTTGTGCCTTTTATAAGATTGTTAAGAAATTCAGTTCATATTATCCTAACTCATCTCTTGATTTTTAAGTACAGCTTCCCCAGAAACATCAGATTCACTCTGCTTTTCAATTACTGTGCATGAAAGGTATTCTTAAATTATGGAAATCTATTCTCAGGCTTTCAATTATCTTAAGTGTTTATCTCTAAGAAGTGCACATTTAGCAATACCTTTTAAAGCTGCTGAATGTTCAGACCGCAGACAGCAAGGCGGAATGTGCTGGGAGGTGCTGCAGGCCAGTTTTCCCAGATGCAATTTAGGAGTAGAAAAGTAAGGCCTGTAGTGATTCCAGTTTCTCACTGGATGCTGTGTCTTTGCATGTGTCCAATACACATTCCTATGCTATCTCTTCGGGAGAGATGAGCATACCTGAAAATTGCTACTGTCTGTGAGCCAGGTCTGAAAGGCATTCCTATAGCAACTGTGTGATTCTAGGAATTCCAGTAACTCTACTGACCCCAGGCAGAGACAGTTGCAGAGCATCGTTAGAACATATTGCTGGCAGTAATTTAGATCAAAAGGGACAACAGAGATTGTTAAAATTCAAAATCCCATTCTTTGGTAGTAAGGAGGCAAATAGGCAACATTAAACTAGGCAACGTTAAGCTGGAAAGGGGAGTGCAGCTTTGGAAGAGGGAGTCTGGGTTTGAATATTGTATTCATTAGTTATTAACCTAATATGTTTCAGCTGTAAAATGGATGTGATTATATCGACCTTAATGCAGTATAATGTGTTTTTTAACGAACTCTAAGCACGGTGCGTGTAACAGAGTGTCTTCCAAATTTATTGTGTCTATCGTTGTTATTGTTGCTTTTAGCATTATTGGTCCATGGAGAGACAAAACGAGGCACAGAGAAGTTAACTGAACTAGATGAGGCTGAAACCCGGTCTTAATTCAGTGCATTTCTGCCTTGAAGCATCTTAGTGACAGAGAACAGAGGCAGGATAAGATTTTCCTGTATTTTCTAAGAAATAATTTGAAGCAGCATAAAAAATCCCCTGAAACTCCATATCGTGTTCTTTGCTTCTTGAGTGTGTACATAGTGGAATCAAAAGCTTTCAAGGAACCTCCACACTCCTAGAAGATGAGTGGGTGCATAAGATTATGACAGGTCCAGCTTCTTGATGGCAAACTTAGCAGAAATCCAATAAGGCCTTTATCTATGGCGTCACATAGTAATGTCTATTGCTTGTCTGTGCTGTCTTTAAGGGTATTCCTTGAAATATGGATCATTGTAAAATGTTGCTGTGGGGAAACTCTTCCCTGAGTATGTATTACTTGGTGTTAAAGCAATGGATTACAAATCAGAACCTTTAGAAGCCTCATCATCCATGAAACTGATTTCACATACCATCTGCTAGGTGAAGGACATCCTAACATAATGGTCTATTTCTTTGAAGCATCAACACATTCACGCAGATACCTGTCCATTTACCAGTGCTTTGGAAAGCAAAAGAATATTACCTTTTCATTGTGGTTCATTGAGTTGAATCAGTGCTTTCTCTTATGAAGGAAAGAGAGACACATCACTGGAAAATGCAACAGCCTTTGATGACTACAAAACTTCCAAGATTAGTAGATGGTAGTTAGCATATTAATACTGGTAACTATTTTGGGGTTAAATATAATTATATTGAATTCATCAGAATACTCTTTCTCTTGTTACAACATTTTTAGAGAACCAACTAAGGCGTCTTGAGGAGACTGGGTTTTTGAAATATGGAATTAAGATGAGTTTTTCCTGAGAACTAAATTATTTAACTAGAATGAAATTACTGGAGGAATGTTTAAAGGATGATACACGAAAGAAAGGAAAATGTTTAATTAAAGCCATAGTTAGTATCTTTGTAACTACAGGCCATAAAACTGAGCCATCATCTCACAGTGGGTGTACAGAGTGCTGAAGCACAGTGGGAAAGTGATTTTTGTAGTACATTTATTAAATCAAATGATTTTGGATTGTTTTGAAATATGAGCTTGAAAATTTAACACAAAGTGGGAGGCAGCACTGAGCAGTGGTTAAGACCATGGTTCTGCAGTCAGACTACTGAATTTTATTCTTAGCTCTACAATTGCTAGCTGTGTGGTATTGGGCAAGTTACTTAACTGTGCCTCAGGCTTCTCATCTGTCAAATGGAGATAATATTAGTACCTACTTCATGGAAAAGCTTTGCAGATTAAATGACAGATGATGCGTATAACGTGTATAGAAAAGTGCCTGGCATATATTAAGTCCTCAATATGTTTCAGCTATGAGAATTAATTAATAGAGATAGAATGACTTAAAGCAGTTAGGATGGTGCTTATTCAGTATGTTATCTCTTTTATAGTTATGAAATATAGTGTATTCTCATGCTTACTATTGTTAAAATACAAAGTGGAGACAAAGGTGAATACATTTTTTAATCACACATGTGTACACATACCCTGTGCAACTTGAGTAACTTCAAGTTTCGCCCCTTCTTTTTAAAAAAGCAAGGGCAAATTGCTTCTTTACTGAGAATGGAAAGATTTTCTTATTAATAAAGTAGCAGCCTTTATATTGTGAAAGTATGAAAAACATTACTATCAAAAATAATGAAACTTTGGAAATAAAGGGAGAAATGAAGTTTATGGAATTGATAAAAAAATAAATCATAATGAGGAATTCCTTTATATTTTGCACTACACAAAAATAAGAATATTAGAAATATGGCCACTGCATAATGTGACATTTCATAAGGTTTTCGTGACCATAAAAGATTTCAATATGTGATTATTTTATCTGTTGAAGACCTTAAACACTCAGACTTGAAATGAGGGTTACACCTCTGAAGATTCACTAATTTTGACATTTTTATTCCCATCATTTCAACTTTTCAATTCAAAAAGTACTTTTTTCCTTTTATATTCTTATTTTCATAAGGTTCCTCATGTTGATTTTTTTAATATTTAATCTTTGCCTTTACAGATTCTTTGAAGTAATATTTACATGCCATAAAATTCACACATTTTAAGTGTACAAGTCAATGACTTTTAGCAAATTTACAGAGTTGTGCAATCATCACCACAATGTGATTGTAGAACATTTTCATCACCCCGTAAAAGATTCTTTGTGCCCATCCTTAACTCCAGGCAATCACTAATCTACTTTCTGTCTCTATTGTCCTATTTTTTAATATAAATGGCTTTTAATATAAATGGAATCATACAATATGTGGTCTGGCTTGTTTCACTTAATGTAGAATTTTCAAGGTTCATCCATATTATAGCATGTATCAGTACTTCATTATTTTATATGGCTGAATAATATCCCATTGCATGGAAATACCACCTCTTGTTTATCCATTTATCAGCTGATGGGCATTTGCCTTGTTTCCACTTTTTGGCTATTATGAGTAATGCTACTATAAACATTCATATATAAGTTTCTATGTGGATATATGTTTTCATTTATATTGGGTATATGCCTAGGAGTGGAATTGCTGGGTCATATGGTAACACTTTGGTTAGCATTTCAGGGAACTGCCCAACTGTTTTCTAAGCAGCTGCACCATTTTACATTCCCACTAGCACGTTGCAACTAATGAGCCTGAATAAGATCAGATAAGATTCAGTGCTATCCTATTTACAATAGCCAGGACATGGAAGCAACCTAAGTGTCCATCAACAGATAAATGGATAAAGAAGATGTGGCACATATATACAATGGAATATTACTTAGCCATAAAAAGAAACGAAATTGAGTTATTTGTAGTGAGGTGCATGGACCTAGAGTCTGTCACACAGAGTGAAGTAAGTCAGAAAGGGAAAAACAAATACCGTATGCTAACACATATATATGGAATCTAAAAAAAATATGGTTCTGAAAAACCTAGGGGCAGGACAGGAATAAAGACACAGATGTAGAGAATGGACCTGAGGACACAGGGAGGGTGAAGGGTAAGCTGGGATGAAGTGAGAGAGTGGCATGGACATATATACACTACCAAGTATAAAATAGATAGCTAGTGGGAAGCAGCCACATAGCACAGGGAGATCAGCTCTGTGCTTTGTGGCCACCTAGAGGGGTGGGATAGGGAGGGTGGGAGGGAGATGCAAGAGGGAGGGGGGATATGGGGATATAAGTATACGTATAGCTGATTCACTTTGTTATACAGCAGAAACTAACACAACAATGTAATGCAATTGTACTCCAATAAAGATGTTAAAGAAAAATAAAATAAAATAAAAGAATGATCATGAGAGTGACAGGATGTGACACCATCTGAGTTGGTGAACCCAGTGAGCCAGAGACTAATTCAAACTGTACTTCTAGTTATGGACAGACATAACTAAATGTCCTTTGTTGTTTGTTTGTTTGCCTTCATTGAAGCTAGTTTCAGTAGTGTTTCTATTACTTATAACTGAGTAATAAAGCTGTTGAGGTATTTATCAATGGATAATTAGATGATAGTCCTATAAGCAGGATAAAAGAAGCAAAGACACCGAAGTAAAAAAACAAAACAAAACAAACAAAAAACGTGGAGTGTGTTCAGGAAATAGAATCAAGGCCAAGATCGCAGTCCCCAAGGAGAACCAAGGAGTAATTTTACTTCTCTGATCATCTAATTGTAATTATTATCCTCCAGGTCTGTGTCTTCCCCGTGTGTCTCACTAGCACTTGGAACAATGTCTTGAGTGTGTGAGGAACTTAATATATGACTGCTGAATGGATGGATTCTAGAAATAAGTAATGTAATACTTAGATAAATGTTGGTTTATAAGACTATTTTCACATTCTGGTTTCTGAGAGCTAAGATGGAAAAAGTAACAACAACAAAAATACAAAGGCTTTATAATTAAACAGATGTGAATTTATATACTGCCCCCTTAATTCACCAGTTTTGTGAACTTAGACAGTTTCATTTGCCTCTTCTATAAACTGAGCACGAAAAAATCTAGACTCAAAGGGTTGAGTCTAGTGTGGGTTTTATGAGATAATCTATATAAAATGCTTCTAGAAATGTCTAGCTCAAAATAAGTATTCAAGAAAAGTCAGTTGACCTTCTAGAATTCTTGAGGAGTCGTCTTCCCAATCCATTTGGAAAAATAGGAATCCTCCTTATCAGATCTCTGTTAGGTGGCCTAACATGCCTCTGCTTAAATATATTCAGTACTGGGTAGACCCCTGCTTCCTGTTTCACGTTTGGACCACCAGAGGTGCCTTTAGTGCTATCAAATCAGTTTGTGTTATAATTATTTAAGAACATTTAGTTTAACAGTTTGAAGTGATAAACAAAATTAATACTTATAAGTCACTTTTGTCCTTCAAAATTGATTTTAATTCTTGCTACAGGCATAGTTTTATCTCATATGAAAAAGTAAATCTTCAAATGACATTATCAAATTAATAAATCAACAGTTCAATGTCCAATGTCCTAATGTGAATTTAAAGAAAAGGTAGTTAGTCAAATTGAAATCTCTTTATCTGGAGAAGTTATTCACCATATTGAAAAGGGTGACAATTTTTCTGTACAATAACAAGAATAAGCCATTGGCTAAAGTAAATATTGCACATTTACTTAACAAGAAAAATATTATGCATTTCTTAACAAGAGCTTGGATACATATGTCTGATATTTTCTATTCGGAAGTTCCTTTCACTTGCAAATATGTCTGGGGAGGCAATGGACCAAATGTAAAAGAAATTTTTTTTCTTGCAGTGCTATACTGCTCATCATTCAGTAAATGTGTATATATCCTGTTTAGTAAAGAGGAAAGACCCATAGGCCTATATCTCCCTGTAAATTTCTCTTTTGCCAAGTGAAGTCTTGATAATTTCACCAGCCTTGAAGCAAAATTAAAGAAGTGACTGATTAATATCTTCTTGGCTGTGCGAACATAATTCTGTCTATTGAATTGAAGGATTATTAATCCCTAGCAATCATGTTTGTGCCAACTTGACTGCTGAGCTCAAAATATTTCCAGTCGCAGGAGGTTGAAAAAGCATATGGATTTTAGAAAGGGAACAGGGAGAAGATGGTGATTCTAAATGAAAAAGGAACAGTACTAAACAAAAATGTTGATATCGCAAGTTTAGAAAATGAAAGATTCTGTGAAATGCCCTGGAACCCCCTGGGGAGATAAAGAAATAAAATTGGGATTTTTCAGCTTGATTAGAGTTTGATTTATGAGCTTTTTTGCTGTTGTTGTTAACAGAGGTAGAACAGGAGGAGAATAGGATTTACCTTCTAAGGGAGAAAAGCATTTTGAAAAATTTCTTATAGTTCACATAGTTTAACAACAAAAAAAAACTTTTTCAGTGCATAAAGCTGAGGTTAGTTTTAAAAAAATCCTGATAAGGGAAAGAAATTACTGAATCATATAATTAATCTATGGTTTAAATATGGGTTTATTACAAATAGTTCAGAATTTCAAGTTTTATCAGTGTTTCCCTGTCCAAAGTATGTATTCGCATTGCATTTTTAAAACTTCCTTATTTACTGATGCTTATCGATTAGAAATGTTTCATTATGCACTTAAAATTAAGTAAAACAAATTTTTATTACAGAGATAATAAAAGGGGAGAGCACATAAAAAATGAGATATTCTTCTACCTTTCTTATTAAAACTCACTGGTTTTTCTTTGTTTTTCTCCCTGCCTGTGTCCCTTCAATCTTATGCTAAGATTTGGTTGATTGGCCCTTTAGGAGAGATTGTTCTGAGGATTTACCTCCAGCCTTTGCCAAATTTTATTCTTTTTTTTTTCTTTTTCCATCACAAGAATATTATCCTACACAACACAGCATTTTCTGCCTCCTTGGCACCCTCTTTCTCCTTGCATGGGCCAGTCAGAACTTCTTAGCTATCGCTTCTCATCTATGCATGGAAGGATTGCCCTCTGCACTCTGTCAAAATTCTCTTCCTCTAAGGAAACTCTTATTTTTATAAGGATCAGTATCTGTCCTACAAGCACTCGGATTTTCCAACTCTTTTAATTTCCTCCTGTAATACAAAACAAAATACACAACAATATCAAAAAACAAAAAATCCAACAACAACCTAAACCATAAACACAACCATCTAAATATGAAGGTTCATTTCAGAAAATAGTAACTTTCTAACATTTGTCTTCTGCCATCCTCAGGACAGATTGAGAAGAAAGGGGCTGACTCTGCAATAGAAGTGCAGGATAAGGGGATCTAGGTTAAGCCTGACTGCTTGTTTTCTGACAATGATTCTTGCTGAATAAGAGAATGAGCTTTCATAGAAGACTGTGAGAAAGTAAGCCTGGATTGATTTATGTGAGGTACAGTCCAGGCTGGGAATGAACTAAACAATGTCTCAAAGTACCCAAGATCTATTAACTATGTTTCCTATTGAGGGCAAATTGAAGAAATGATTCAACTATTTGACTTATTCGAACCCATCCTAGTCTCTGTCTATCCCATAACCATTCTCCTCCCTGCTTTTATTTTGTTGTCCTTATATATTTTTTAAAAGTTTGAATATTTGAGAATGTGTGTGTGTCTGTGTGTATTTGTGTGTGTGTATACACATATGTGTGTGCCAGATCTCAAAAGTGAATTGGAGCATCGTCAGAGATCTCTTTGAGGAGCAATTCAGACTCTTGAGAAAACTGTGGACAGTTATTCATAGCATCAGAATACCAACCTTTTTGTAAAGCAAGTAAATGTATAAACTTTCCTTAGCCTTTGTGATAATTCAAACATGAATTGCTTTATGTTTGCTGGAAAAAAAAGACTTTAAGATAAGAAAATTAATAATGTGAACTAACTTTCAAGGTAAATGCAGTACTCCATTTCCCTTGGAGTACTGCAAGGGAAATGTTATATATATTTAATATTTTATATATTGTTATATATATTGCTATATATAAAACATTAAATATATATAGCATTTAGATATAACTATATATATTGTTTTATATATTGTTTATAATGTTATATATATTTAATGTTTTATATATAATGTTTTATATAATATATATTCATATACAAAAATGTATTATTTATATATTTTTATTTATTTATATAAAACATTTATATAATGTTTTATATATACTTAATGTTATATATATTTAACTTAATTTAATAAATATTTAATGTTATATAAATGTTACATATATTTCTCAAATATATAACATTAAGAATAGCCTATGATATAAAGACACCTGCCCATCTTAAGTGTCATTTGTGTTTTTAATAATTTAGATCTTATAGGATTTATATTTTATATATATTACTTATATATTACTGTAAGTATATGAAAATTTTAAAACTACATATACTTTCTGCAGTATTCACTTAATTCAGACATTGCTCTGATGCTCCTCTTTCCCTTTTCTCTTCCCAACTCCACTTCCTACAATTAAATGTTTGAAATGAAATATTTACAGATATAAAACTTTGGGCAAACTTTTGCTTCTTGAACAATGCTACCTAATTTAATAGATTTCCTTCCCTATTTTGTAAAAAAATCATCCTTCTCATATATAAGATTCATTAAAATGCTCCCTATACTCTTTGACTTCTTTGATGATTTTTTAAAAGATGTTATGGTGCAATGACAGTATTTCCACTCACTGGGGATCTCACCTCCATGGTCTATTGGTGAAAATTGTTTGAACTAAGATGATAGATTAATCCCATGTTTTCTTGTTTTCTTTCTTTCTTTTATACTATAAGTTATTTTAAACAAACTAGTATGTGAAAGCTGTCACATAGTTTCAATATTTTTCAAAAACAAAGTTGACTTTCCTATCTACCTTAAACCTGTTTGATTTAACTAATTTGTTTTAATTTAACTGGATTTTTATCTTGAAGAATATTTGTAAACTCATCCAAATTGAGAAGTAAAATGCTGTATATATCATTTTTTTTTGAAATGTCTTTCTTTTCAGGTTTGTTTCCATTCTCTTTACCTATCACATGGATATTTTTATTATACTTTCCTTAGCAGCAACTATATCTTCGTGTATAAGCATACATATTGATATTATAAAATATTTTTGTAAAACACAATCACAACTCTGTGTGTGTGTGTGCATAGTATACATACACGCTCTGTAGACTCAGTCCAGTGATTGCTAGGGAATATGATCTGGAACAATTCAATTGAGCCAATTATCTTCTTGGGAGGATATCACCATATACCTTTCATCACTATGAAAAGGAGATGATGTTTTCCATTCTCCACTTGGTCTAGGCACCTTTTTGTCTTGCTTATATAAGGCCTATTTCCTCAATTTTACAAAAGCTAGAATGATCAGGCCCTTCAGCATTATATCCTAACGTGGTCTGTTGAAGACCTTCTGTGAGCATGATAGCAAAAAAGGACTTCTCTAGATACAAAACAAATCTTTCAGGGAGCATTCAGTATGACTTACTGATAAAAAGATCTTTCAAGTCCTGCTACTACTGCTTACTAACAGTGCGACCTTGGACAAGCTCTTAGACACTCTGAACCCCATTTCCTCATTTGTAAAATGAGGATCATAATGTTAACTACTTCATTTTTGTAAGAATACATAAAATAATGCATGCCAAGTGCCTCATACATTGCACTGGCAGATGAACTATGTATAGAGAACCTGGGTAACTCATTCAAGCTCATATGAAACTGGGTGTTAACTCATTCATAATTAAAGCCAAACTTGTGTTTATTCTTCTATTATACTAGGACATAGATTTATCCTCTCTACCAAAACATGACCTTCTCCTTCTCCCTAATGCCAGGTAATATGTTCTTTGCCTTTATTTTACTTTATGATTAAGCTAGTACCACTCTCTGTCTTGCAGAGTGCTTAAGTATAATTATTACTCTTTCTTTGTTAGAGATAAAAAATATCATTAATGACTGTAGACTCATCTATCAAAAGGCATATTAACCTATCAGTTGTAATTAGTTCAAATTACTGTTGACATTAGAAAGCAGAAATTTACCATAATGACATCATATTCTTTTTTTTTAATTTATGACAAGAAAATAAATCAAAATTATATCTTTATCATTAGTTAATTAATCGTCCCAGTATATTCAAATAATATGTTTCATTTTTCAGCATGTCATTTTTACAGTATTATACTTTCCCTTTATCCCTTTCACCCTCTCTTTACCTTCATATGCCCACTTCAAGTACATATTAATAGGAAATGCTTGTTTTTTTACAGATTTTTTTGGCTTTTTGAGGATTTGTGACCAGAGATGACAATAATGTCAATAGATATATCTTTGTAGATTTGAATTTGTACTATGACAGTTGAGAAATGATACTGACAAGTATTAAGTGTTTTCTTTGCCCTGTGGGGTAGGGTGGAAGGAGCAGTTGGTTGGCTTCTAATTATATGAATGAGAGAGGAAATAGAATAATTGGACACTATTTGTAAAAATGACTCATTGTATAGAAAAATTGCTGATAAATAAAAATATCTTGGGGGGGGCAAGAAATAGAAAGGAATCAACATGAACATTTATTGTATTTATAGTAAATGATATTTTATTTATTTTCTAGGTCCTCTGTTAAGAAATTTACATACATTATGTCCAATTTTCAAAACAGTCTTTCTGAGGAATAGGAATTGCAAACTCACTCTGGACCTTAAGAAAAAGGGGATAAGGGACTCAGAGGGAGCTAATTAACTTTCCCAAGATCAAAAACTCTTAAGTGCCAAAACAGAGAATCAAGCCCAGGTCTATCTGACCCTTAATACTTATACTTTACCCACAACTTGATATCACTTGAATAAAATATATTCAAGAGTTGTTCTTTGCAGTTAAGATTTTGACCATTCAGAAAGTAAGGCTCTCTGATAAATCTGCCATAGATGGGTCAGTCAGAGAGTTAGCTAAATATAGGACAGAAAATGATGGTTCAAGCCTTCTGCACTATTTTAATGATCATTAATTAAGTGTCATGTTTGGGGGCAAAACTGCTGAAGGTAGCAAAGTAGAACTTCTCAGGCTGTTTTAGAAAACTATAAAATTTGGTTGCACATGATTTGGTCTGAAGTATTGTTCAGCTCATGCAGACATTGTATAAATATGCATATCCCTTAAAAGATGTCACATTTTAAAGTCTTTTCCCCCAGAATAACACCACAGCAACAGGAAATCCATTTTGTCATTGTCATCCAATGTCATATCAACTTTTCTCAGTGATGCACTGCTTTTCGACCAAAATGATGATATTTATTGGTTTGGATGAGTCACGTCTTTTGCTTACTACTCTGCCCACAGGCTCTTTTGAATCCCTTTCTAGATATACAGGGAATTATAGTTGGTCTATCTCTAAAATTTCATGTTATTAAATTGGCCCACAAATGTTTTATCCACTCATCTCCTCATTATTTTTTCCTCATAATGTGTTAGATAGCTGTGAGCTACATTTTCTTTCTATAAATAGTAAGAGTAATGTTATGCATTTCTCACATCTCATAAAAACAAGACATATTGAATAAAGATTGAAATTTGACATTAACTGGTGCTATCATAATCTTGACTTTGTGCCCACCAGAGTCCACCCTGGAACTCAATGGCAGGGATTTTCTCCAACTGCCTCCATCTCTGCTTTGGTCACCCTGCCCACAAAGTTTACATGGCCTCCCTAAAGGAGTGAGCATATGCCCTAATGTACACATGCTCTTTTAAAAACTTCCAGGGAAAGAGATTTTGCAGCAGTGAATCAATTAGCCTTTCTGGTACTTAATAGCTCACTTCATCATAAAGTTCTTTCTTTTACTCACTGATCATCACTTTTCTTACATCCTGAATCTAACACTTGCTGTTTTTTGTTTGTTTTTATTTTCAAAAATGTCCTTGACCTCTCAATTCATCATAATTTGTTTTTAATGTTTATTTTTTAGCACCTTTCCCAAATGAAATATGCCTGTTTCTTCATCCTTTTTCTGTGACTTCATTTTGAATTAAGGTGAGCTACTTTCATATACCAAACTAGATATTTTTCAGTATGCTCTAAAAGGGAGGCTAGAAGCCGTGTAGTAAACAGTTACTATGGAAGAAAAAAATGGTTTGGTATTCTAGAGCTTCTGGCTATTTTCATTTATTATGTATTATCCAGAGTTAAATTTTAAATACCTTGACACCTCAGTACCCAGCTACTACCTTTATCTCTATTGATTTTAAGCAACTTATCCTCTTGGAAGATCTCTTTCCCTTCTCTCTTTAAATTGCTCTGGAGTTGTGAAAAAAAGTTTATAATATGAAGCAAACACATCATGTCATATATCAGGTAGAGTTAATACAGGAAGACACAAATGATTAACTACCTAGATGGTGTAAATCTATCGGATGTCCAACTTTTGCTCTATGTCTCTTATCCAAAATCTGAATTCTTTACCTATTCATTTCTCCGAAGGAGCTCTTGTTAATGCATACTGTGGTGAAACTAAGGCAATAACATTTATCTGGCTTATCCTCTGATTTCTGACAATATGGGTATCCACTCCCACCTATCAGTTATTTCATCCCTATTTTTATACCCCTACGAAAGATTTGTGTTTTCATTGGAGATTTGTGTTTTCAGTGTTAGTTTTCAGGGTCAGTTTGTCCTTTTCTTTTCTACAACTAAATACAGGTGAAATTTATCCTCTGGCATTCATGTTCTGTCCCTGTAACAGACACTTGTTTCAGTCTATTGCCATTTTGTGCCTTGCCATTCCCTTGAGATCTGATAATTGACCAAAAGTTAACTTAATAGGAGGATATATAGCTAAGAGAATGTCATCTTTAGAATGTGTATTGGCAATGCCTAAAGTCCAGTACACGGTTTGTGCTCATGTCTTTGACCAGGACCTTGTTTTTCTGCTATGAGTAACTCCATGATTTTTGATAATTGATCTGCAACCTACCCAAAAAAGTAAATCTGACAGTGAGAAACAACCTTGTAAAGTTTTTCCTTACTCAGTTAATAAGTAACAGTGCCAGAAAAAAGTCCTTAAATGGAAACTGTGTAGAATCTTCATAAAATATTATGTCTTCAACCCATTAAAAACAAACTTAAACTTAGTTTCCATGTGGTGTTATGATTCATACTATCATATCCTTTTTAACCATTTTGAATTTTCTTTTTGATATCTGCCAACTTTCCTTCCTGAGTTGTGTCTTCTTTTTTAACTTGATAAGAAGCTGCCTACTTTTTCTTTTATAGATACAGTCATGATGTCAAGAAAAATATAAAAATAATTAAAGCTATTCACAAAAGTGGTACTGCATAAAATTGCCAAAAATAAGATTTTTTTTTAACATGGAATCTTTATTTTATCAGGTTTTGGCCAATCAGGTACACAATGGCTTATTGAAAAGTTCTCTATCAACCTTGCCTTATAAAACATCCTAACCATAACCTTTTTTGAAGCCAGTGTGTTGTTTTAATTGATAACCATTTAAAAGAAAAATATTACAATGATAATGTAACTTTAGCTAGACAGGCTAGACAATAGAATTCATTCACTGGGTCATTTTCAGATTTCTTGTTCTAATTTTTCAAATTAGAAGATAAAACACAGAGTGCTAGGAAATGACCTAAGAATTAATTGGGATACAAAATTAAGAAATGGAACTCAGTACTTGGGCTGCAGATTCCCTGCTGTTCCCTGTAGCTAAATATTTCTCAGGTGTCAGAATACAATAGGTCAGCATCTGAACTTTTAAAAGAGTACCTGTCCTTGAAATAAAAGTTATTCTTAATTCATCACAGGAGGTTTATGTCCTTGCAGACTGACTTTAGCATTTCCTTCCTTTCTTATTTTACCACCTGCAACATTTGATATATGGTTCCACCTCTATGATCATTAGCAGCTTTTGGAGTACTGAAGGTGGTGGAGGCCAAGTAAGGAAAAGAAGAAATCTGTAATTTTTCCATGAAGCTGAGACTTTAGATGAATTGGGCTTTTTATGAACTCTGTTTTACTTGCTTGCTATTTAACAGCTCATGTTTACATGGGGGAAGTTGTTTTGGTCTACTTTTCTTTGTTTTATTTTGTAAAAACATATTATCACATTTTAAAACAAAGCCCCTCATTCCCTGAAAATTAGAGCTTTTATGCTATAGACTTGGTTAGAGAGAAAGACATTTTTACTGGAAAATCCTGAAGTCATATGGTAAAAATATACATTGGGTAGATTTTATTCAGAGAGATGGCTAATGCCCATGTATATTTACATTCAGAGTAAAAAAAATTGTGTTTTATTCTACTGGTAAAAATTAAACTTTTTGATTTTCAGTTGTGGCTAAGTGGACATGCAAATTTTAAAATATTTACATTATTACTGAAATCTTCATATGTTTAACTAAATAAGCAGTGTGATATCTGATGTAATGTCTTTGATGAGTGTGAAGCTTGAAAGGGAGTTTTATATAGTGCCTTCTTAGACAGATTACAAGATTGAAGTATTTTTGTCATAAATCCTAAAAATCAGATCACATGCATAAATGAAGATATTTTTAAAATTAATGTAATATATAAAAATGAAATCAATGTCTTCATTTAAAAGCATTATAATAGTACAATTTCCCATGAAGGATATTCGAAATCACTGGACACATTTTTTTTTCTTTTTTAATTACACATGGTATGATTCTGATATCTTTAGAATGCTTATAAACGATTTTAAAATGCTGGAAATTTTGACAAGCAGAATAGAGTTATTTAATATAGGTTGAGAAATTAGCCCTAAAGTTCATTTATTTAAAAAAATTTATCAGATCCTGCACTTAAAAGAAAACACTTTTAAAAAGATAAATATCCAAAATGTATTCATCTATTCAACAATCCCGCCCAAGAGAAGTTATCTAATATAATTGACCATTTCTTCCAAAGGGCATTCATTCATTCCTTCAAGACCCAAGTAAATTTTTAACCCAAATATCTGATTTCTACTTCACTTATAAAATTAGATTCCCTTCTTTCCATCAGTAATGTCAAGCATATTTAAAAAACAATCATAGATTTATTATGAATGAATGTAAGAATACATGAGTGAATGAAATGGACCATAATCTGACAGATTTCCAGATAGCTCTTTGAGTGTGAAAACCATTCTCTATTCTCAGATGAATAGACGAAAATGAGAGGAGAGTGTGAGAACTACCTCTAAATTCTCTCCTAGCCCTAGATACTAATCAAAAGAGGAATGAGACTGGTAACTGTGGAACTAGTTGTAAAAGCAGGTCTCTTTGGTTAGTTAAAGAGTTTAATTATTCTTCCAAGAACAAGAGGTCACATAATGCAGCTAACAAAATTAAAGAGAAGTTTCCTTTTAAGACAAGTAAAATTACACACACACAGACACAGACATATACATGCACAATGCCCATGCATTTAATGAGTCCTAGGTTGTGGCAGGAGTTCTTAGTGAAATTCCAGTTCAACCCTTTTTCATATATCTCTGAAAAGACTATATTTCTCCATGTTTTAATAAGAATTTGAATTATTATGTTAATATCTCTGAGAAAAGAAGAGGTTATGTTTGTACAGAAGTTTGAAGGGTCAAAGGAAGAACAGTGGTCTTTATCTTTAAACCCACTACCTACAAAGGTATATGTAACTCAGGTGATAAAATAAGAGCATCAGTATTGAGACTTAGGAAATTATGTCCAATTTAAGCCCTAACATTTGTTACATTATTAATTGAGGAAAGATTAGTACAGGATTGATAAAGGTAACAGAGGGAATCACTGAATGATATAATAATCAGATCCACACACCTTAAAAAATAAACAACCCTAAGTTAAATTTATTTATTTATTTATGGCTGTGTTGGGTCTTCGTTTCTGTGCGAGGGCTTTGTCCAGTTGCGGCAAGCGGGGGCCACTCTTCATCGCGGTGCGCGGGCCTCTCACTATCGCGGCCTCTCTTGCTGTGGAGTGCAGGATCCAGATGCACAGGCTCAGTAATTGTGGCTCACGGGCCTAGTTGCTCCGCGGCATGTGGGATCTTCCCAGACCAGGGCTCGAACCCGTGTCCCCTGCATTGGCAGGCAGATTCTCAACCACTGTGCCACCAGGGAAACCCACAACCCTAAGTTAGATTAAGATTGCTGTCTGGATTAAAAGGTAGAGCTTTTTAATGCACCACTTTTTTCCTGAAGCATTATACTTAACACTGTGGAAAGCTCCCCTTTTTATGTGTTTATAGAATGAATGATTTTTTTAAAGGAAATCAGAAGAAAAGAACACAGTTGGATTCATGTTTACAGAATAGGCAGTGATTAGTGTGCAATCTGTGTTGATGTAACCAGCAAAACACCATTGCTTGTTTTTTGGATGGGTTATTCATACTAAATGCATTAGTCAGTGTTTCTAGCATTAATATAGATATATTCCATGGCTGCAAATGTTGTTCTAACATCAGAACAGAGCTGTGGTACCTTTCAAACAAATGCTAATCACAGTCCACTGAACCTATATGTATTATTTAGTGCCATTACCACTCTTAGAGCTTTCCAGATTTTTATTTCTCTGTTATTTATTTGTGTTTATGGATCTTGGTAATGCAGTAGAGCCCTTATACTGTAATAAGAAAGAGCAACTACAAGAGCAATAGTCAGTCTAAGCTCTTGCCCAGAGTAGCATTGGGATGGCAGTGAATATGCAGAGGATTAATGGATGTAAAATCGTGAATAATTATATATAAGTAGCCAAAACAGATGGCACATCTTTTCTGGGTTTCATTGGTTGAACAAAAAGAAAAGAGAATAGCTGACTCAAACGCATGTAAGTAGAGACTAGCATTTTCTAAAGTACGTTCTATGGGATGCTAATAAAGAAAGAGTTCCTTTCAAAAAGTAAAAGTAAATAAATATAGGTTCTGTGATCTGTTTGTGAATGAGAAAGGAAAATTGGAGGTACATATAACTTGAGCCAATAATGGTGTCCATCATTGTTGATAACCGTCTTCTAGATTTGGTAGAAATAACAATTGAAAATTATATAAGGATTTATTGGGAATATACAAAGGACTTCTCTGTAAGATACTGTGCTTTAGCAAGGACTGACCTTTTTTTTTGTGAAACAGGGTTTTGTAAATAAACTATGTGTAATAGACTTAGGGATATTAAAATAAGTGATTTGAAATACTTTGCTACCATGCTTTCCTCTTTAGAAAAAAAAAAGGGAAAAGAAAAGAAAAGAAACCTTAGAACCTGAAAATTAACTTTCAATTCAGGCGATCCTCAAATATTAAAAATATTTTTAAAAAAGATTAAAATTTTTGTTTTCTTTATTATTCTTTGAACCCCAAGTTCAAGGTACATATTAGACCTCCTAATTAGTCTTCATCTATGGGGGGAGTAGAAGGTGTTCCAATAAGATTCAAAATCATTTGAATATTGACTATTTTGAAAAATTAGCTTGACCCCCCTTTTACATATAATGTGTACAAATGCAAACTTTCTTGAGAAGGCTGGGGGAGAACATCCACCACCACCAAAACAGGACCCAAATTGTTGTCAATGTACCAACTACAAAGAACATTAAGCCCTACCACAGTAATAGATACAAACTATAGCTGTCAGGCAGGAGAAATCCAGAGATGGGTGCTAATAATGCCACTTTCCTAATACTTTGTCATGCATGTCCCTTTCAAAGACCCTGTGGTCTCTTAGTACAAAAGTTACAGTAATGCTTCAAAATGGTTCTGTGCTTAAAGAATAAGATTGCAGAACTTTAAAAAGGTATAAACAAAATGCCCCAGCCTCACAGAACCCAAAGACAGAATATGATATCACTTAGGTGATGAATATCTGAATCAACTATTTTTAGCTCGTTTTTCCTTTCTTTCTTTCCTTCCTTCTTTCTTTCACTTTCTTTCCTTCTTTCTTTCTTCCTTTCTTTCTTTCTTTCTTTCTTTCTTTCTTTCTTTCCTTCTTTCTTTGTGTCTCTTGACAACTGATTACAAAGAAACAATTGTATTAGTCATGGAGTCATCTGATGTAGTCATCATGTTGGTCACACAATTCTAAGTAAAGCCTTTTAAATTATCCTTTCATGGATGGAAAGTAATATAGATGGTGCCAATTTCAACTGGTCTAAAAGTATATTGGTAGCAAACGTAGATGTAGAATGTATTTTTTTAAATTCTCAGGTTAATGCGTTATCTCCAAAACTATTTCTCTTATGTTAGAAGAAACACATCTGTGGCACTCCCACATGTGAGAAAAACACTAGAAATGGAAAGGTTTCCTTGAGCCAAAAAATATATAGATAGATAGATAGATCAATTTAGTAGGAGTAAAGTGCCAATTTTAAACTGTGTAGACAGAATCTTAATTTAACTCCTCTGAAGTTTCTTTGAAGGATTTAGAACAAAACTTAATGTCTTAAAATTAACTCTGTAAATAAAACGCTACCCTCAGTGTATCTAAAACAAAGGGTAAGACATCATAGGTATTATCAAAAATGCCAAAGCTACGTCTTTTAGCAGAATGTCAGTGTTCTCATTTTTTTAACTTTAGATGTCAAAGTTATTTCCCGCATAAGTGAATATAATTTTCTATAATATAAATCATTGACAGAAATATGCTGTTTTCTGAAGATCTGAACTCTGTGTGCATACCCTTAGTGAATTTACTTATTTGATTAATAAATGTGTTCGTACACGTTATTTGCTTAAGCCAGCTTATTTGCTATTAACATATTATATATCATGCTCTGAAAATTTGCTCAACCAGATTTTATCAAAAATTGAAGGTTTTTATGAATATCTTAAATAAGCAGGTAAATATTTACACTAACACTGAAAAAAATCTTATTTTGACAATATTTGACATATCAGAGAACTTGACATGAAAAGTATTAATATTAAGCCACTGACCCACTTATGTAATCTTTCTTAGCTTTGAGCTTTTCTGAGTTTAGTGAGAGTCTTATATTGTCAAAAAAATAGTGAATTTTCTTTTTTAGAGAGAAAATCATGAAAAATCATGGCCTAAGAGTGTGCCTGAGGGACTGGAAATGAAAAGATCTTTAAGTTCATTAATTTCACTAATGTGGATAATATAATTCCTATTTTTCATCGGTATTCTAAGGATAAATGGGATTTTCTGTCATGCAGCAGCAATGTATTACTAATGATACCACAGAGGCCCCTCAGTAATCATGCTAACCTAGTACAGGGACAAAGTAGGCACTGGGGAAAGCAAGGTCTAGTATATGGAATTTCATGAAAGAAAGATATACCAATAGAAATATATTTTAATTGTGGTAGACCCTACAGTACCTTGAGAGTATCTGGTCTGTCCTTTTATACTTCAAGTTTCCATTATTTAGCTGCTGTCCATAAAGATTGGCTACTGATAAATATAGTGTTCATTCTCCCAAAGTGGTCAATAAAAGGGGAGTGAGGACATCAATAAGAAACTCTTCAGATAGAGTTTAAATTAACCTAAATTCAGTTACACTTGTTTTCTCCTTAAGAAATTAGACTTAATGTTACCTTTACTATTCAAATATAAGGAGTAGCTCCAATGTTCCATCATTTTTTTAAAGAAAAAAAAAATCTTTACTAAATACAGTATACTAGCAAATACCATACTATCTTCATCATCAACTAAATCTTTGTTGTACTTAAGCATATATGAGAGTAGACAGTAGAGACACGAAGTGTTTAGTCAGAATGAGGAGAATAAATTAGGAAATAGTAGAAATGGAAGAAAAGATACAGATTACGTTCAATAAGATACAACATAGAAAGTGAAAAGATGTTCACATTAGGATGCAGTGAAGTTTAAGAATATATTAAAAGGGACTCAGGATAAGTTGAGGAGTAATGTATCTAGCAAGGAAATGTTTGTTTTCTAAAAACAAAATGTAAACATTAAAAACTGATTAGAACAGAATGTGCAGTTTGTTTGGAGGCCTTGAGAAGGATATCATAGGCAAGATAGGATACTAATAAAATATCTTTGAGAGAGAAAAATAAAGATGAATAATACTAAAATATAGCCCTAATACTTGTGATGTTATGACATAATTTTATATGTATAATAAAAATTCCTTTAGTAAATATTTATTGGATCCTCTATACCAGACCCAGTTCTAGGTAGCTGGGTTCTATCAGACGACAAAACAGAAAAAAAATTCCCTGCCCTCTATGAACTTATATTTTAGTGGTAAAAGAGAGACAATAAGCAATCAACTTAAGGAATAATTTTGTAATATATTAGAAGATGACAAGTGCTATGGAAAAATTTAGCGCAGAGGTAGGAAATTTGCAAGTTGATTTTTAGGTGCAGGCCAGATTGTATTTTAAATAGGCCTGTCTAGGTAGAAATCTTGAAAAGGTGATGATTTTGTAAGACCTGAAGCAGGTGACCATATTTACTAATTACATTACATAAATTTAACATGTCTCTAGTCTATGTAACCTGAAGCTTACTATCTAGTGTGAATACTTTTATAATCTATAGTAGAGAAAAAGAAAAATTATACTTACATGTATTTATAAGACTTTTGAAATTATATTAAATTACCAGATTCTGGCTTTAGAACTTTTATAGCCAATTTTTAAACAAAGATATTCATACTATATTCTTAAGCTTTCCTGAACTTCTTAGAAACTCTTTAAGACATGTAGCGCAATAGTCTCCATAACATAATGATAAAACTTGTACAAGCTTCTTAGAAGGTGTTTTGTAGGACAGTAATATTTCAAGAGTAAAATTTTAGCTAGGACAAGTGGATATTTCCTTATGAGAAATTTATTATTAATTACTACTGTGTATCTTTAGTCAAAAGACTACAAGACAGATAAAAACATTAATCTTTTCCTTACTAAACTGTATAGCAAAGTCAAATGATTACAAATACTGAAATTTTTAGTGCATAATCCCAATGTGACTCTGTTATTTTGCGAAGACAGAGATTTATATTAAAATAGTTGCCATGGTTTCAACATATGTACCAGATAGATTGTGGGAGGAGTGTGATTTGTTAATATTAACATCAAATCATATTAGGAATCTTCATAAATAGTGTTATGTGAATATTTTTATTTGTTCAGAAAATTTCAGAAAAAAAAATAAGCACTCTTATTGAGGTGAAATAGTAGTTTCTTTGTTGAAACTACTAAGTCACTATATTCTATTTTTCTATATTTTAAAAAAATGTGAGACACCTACCTTAACTTCATTACCAGTACGATTCATAGAGGTGAAACTTTTCTGGGGAGATTGAAATGTTAAAAAAGATTATGGGGAACACAAACTCACTACAGAAACAGCATTATCAAACCCTATAACACAAAACACTTTGTAAGGATTGAATATCAAGTTTAAAGGATGAACCTCTAAGACATTTCTTATTCACCCAGCCAGTATGATACCTTTGAGAAGGTAAAAGTTTTTGTCAATTCTATGCAAAACAGTGCTAAAATAAGAAAGACTTGAGAAGATAGTCTTGTTAACCTAAGATCATTCTATATAATGTCGTGTTTTCAAATATGTATCCTTACTGGTACTATACTGTACCACAGGTTCTTATTCCTACCTTTGCTTCAATTTCTAATTGGCTAGTATTTGATTACATGATCTAATCTAACTTAGATCTTTATATTTTTACTTCTAAATTATTTTATGGACCCGATAAGTCTGTTGAAAATAAATAATGCAATGTTGTTTGATAGCATTTTACCTATGATAGAACTTACTTCAAAGTTGGAGTCAGTCCTCTCAAACCCTGTCCCCACTTCATCAACTATGTTTATGTAGTATTCAAAATCCTTTGTCATTTCAAAAATCTTCACACCCTCTTCACCAGGAGTAGATTCCATCTCCAGAAACCACTTTCTTTGATCAACCATAAGAAGCATCTCCTCATCCATTAAAGTTTTATCATGAGATTGCAGTAATTCAGTCACATCTTCAGGTGCCATTTTTAATTCTAGTTCTCTAGTTTCCACCACATCTACAGTTACTTCCTCCACTGAAGTCTTAAGCCCCTCTAAGTCATCCATGAGAGTTGGAATCAACTTCCAAACTCCTGTGAATGTTGATATTTTGACCTCTCCTCATGAATTATGAATGTTCTTAGTGGCATCTAGAATGGCAAATCCTTTCCAGAAAATTTTCAATCTACTTTGCCCAGATCCATCAGAGGAATCACTATCCATGGAAGCTATAGCCTTATGAAATGTATTTCTTAGATAATCACTTGAAAGTTGAAATCACTCCTTGATCTATGGGCTGCAGAATGGATGCTCCACTAGCAGACATGAAAAGGATATTAATCTCATTGCTCATCTCCATCAGAGCTCTTTGGTGATCAGGTGCATTGTCAATTAGCAGTAATATTTTGAAAGGATTTTTTTTTTTCTTTTTCTGAGCAGCAGATCTCAATAGTGGGCTTAAAATATTCAGTTAACCATGTTGTAAACAGGTGTGCTGTCATCCATGCTTTGTTGTTCCATTATACTGCACAGGCAGAGTAGACTTAGCATAATTCTTAAAGGCCTTAGTATTTTCAGAATGGCAAATGAGCATTGGCTTCAACTTAGTCACCAGGTGCATTAGCCTCTAAGAAGAGAGTCAGCCTGTCCTTTGAAACTTTGAAGTCAGGCATTGACTTCTCCTCTCTAGCTATGATGGCATCTTCTTCCAATAGAGGCTGTTTTGTCTACATTGAAAATCTGGTGTTTAGTGTAGCTACCTTCATTAATTAGCTAGATATTCTGGATAACTTGCTGCAGCTTCCACATCAGGAGTTGCTGCTTCACCTTGCACTTTCATGTTATGTAGATGACTTCTTTCCTTAAACTCCATGAACCAACCTCTGCTAGCTTCAAACTTTTCTTCTGCAGTTTCCTCACATCACTCAGCATTCATAGAATTTGCAAGAATTAGGGCTTTGCCCTAGATTAGGCTTTGGCTTAAGGGGATGTTGTGAGTAATTTGATCTATCCAGACCACTAAAACTTTCTCAATATCAGCAATAAGTCTGTTTCACTTTCTTATAATTAGTGTCTTCACCAGAGTAGCACCTTTAATTTTCTTTAAAAACTTTTCCTTTGCATTTCCTTTGCATTGGCTAACTTTTTGCACAAGAGGCCTAGCTTTTGGCCTATGTAGGCTTTCACATGCCTTCCTTACTAAGCTTAATCATTTCTAACTTTTGCTTTAAAGAGAGAGACCTGTAACTCTTCCTTTCACTTGAACACTTAGAAGCCTTTGTAGGGTTATTAATTTGCTTAATTTCAATATTGTTGTGCCTCAGGGGACAGGGAAGTTCAAGGAGAGGGAGACAGATGGGGGAACAGCTGGTCCATGCAGTAGTCAGAACACAAGCAACATTTATCCAACATTTATCAGTTAAGTTTGTCGTATTATATGGGCATGATTCATGGCACCCCAAAATAATTACAATAGTAACATCAAAGATCACTGATCACAAATCACCATAACAAATATAATAATAATGAAAAAGTTTGAAATATTGGGAGAATTACCAAACCATGACACAGAGACATGAAGTGAGTAAATGCTGTTGAAAAAATGGTGCCCATGGACTTGGTCTTCCTCACTACAGAGTTGCCACAAACCTGAAATTTGTAAAAAATTTCAATAAAGTGCAGTAAAATGAGATATGCCTGTACTCTACATTTTATTGTTTGATTAAAAGGACTATTAGCATGTTTCAAAGTATCTATGAATTTTAATAAAGTTATAATAAAAACATTTTCCTAGTTTTTTCTTAAGAGCTCATAATAGGAGCCCAAATTTTGTGGCTCAACATATGCTTCTTAAAAATAATCTGTAAGAAAATCATTTGAAGCCAATTTATATGTGAGATACATAACATTCTCCTTTTAGATGAAAGAATAAAAACATTTTCTGTGAAAGTATGCAAAATAACATCAACAAATGGAATCCTTTCACCATTAAAAAAATTGTCATTTATTTTCTGATGACTAGTATTCTCTATGAAAAACCTAAAGCCTCTCAAGTGGCAGAAATCTACAAAGTTCAGTGCAGTCCTAATAAAAAGAATACATGATCTTCTTTAAAAATGAAATAAAGAAAATATCATTTTACTCTCTAGAGAGCCATCTTTCTAGATACTCCATGGTACAGAAGAAAAATGAAGTGTTTCAACCAATTGTGTTATTAATGATCCTGAACAGGATCATTCATCATAAGAGATCAAAATTCCTCAGCATTTTATTTCATCTTTCAAAAAAGTGTTAAGTCTGGATTATAAAACACTCACTTCCATTTTTTCATCTAGAATATGAGGAACTAGTGAGAGTATCTGATTTCTACAAATATTTGAAAGGGTCATGTTTCTTTTTAAAAAAATCTGAAGTCACTAGTCAGTTTAATGTCTGAATGTCAGAACACTGCAGTTCTTGATCATACAACACTAATTATAGAGCTTTTTAAAAGTTGGCCCTTAATAACTTTTGAACCTTTATTTTTAAACATTGCCATGATTTCCTATAGACACATGTAAATTCTCAAAATTCTGCTTGAAGGTAAATATTACATAAAATTGACTTTTATACTATAAAGATGATTTACAGTTATCAACACAGCATTAAATTGTTATTCAAATCAACATTGTTGGCCAATCAATTCCCAAAGTATAAACATGTCAAGAATATACATGGTAATAGACTTTGTTTTCAGTCCTTAATTTCCCAATAATCCCTACTAATCAGAAAGTAGAATGAAATCTCTAGCTAATTCATTTTTTCAAACGTTCTAAATAGGCTAGAAGTTGTCATATGAATTCACAAGATCAGTATCAGGGTCATTATTTGGGAAAAAAAAAAGTTTGCCCATAGTACATACTCTAGAACAGAAGGATATGCTGTACTCAAGTCATCTAAGGAAGTCATCAAAAGACAATCTTATTTTCCAAATATGTGAAAGGTAAATAAGAACATAGATATCTAAGATAAAAACAACAACAACAACAACAACTGTGTAAGTAGCATAGATTCAATTGTCGATAGACCGTTGAAGGAAGGAAAGAAAGAAGGAAAGGAGGGAAGGGAAGACGAAAGTTTAAGAAAAATCAGCCTGTGACAATTTCATTTCCCTCTTAAATAAAACTGGTAGGTTTTGGAGGGGGGGGGGGGGTCAGCATAGGGCAGTTGTTAAACACTTTTCTCACTGTGGCCTCCATACGTATTGGAATAAAACCTTGAGTTTCAGGCAGGTACAATTTCATCACTGAATTTTCCTTTTGGGGCATGATTCTGTATAATTCACATTTTCCCATAAACTAGTTAAGTAAGATAGCAAAATGTCTTAAGAGAATGTATCATTTTAGCTTTTTTCTTAGGTGCATAAGTTACTCTTGGAGAAAATATAGCTATGTTCTCCTCCAAAATAGGTTTTATGAAAAACAGAGCCCTTGAATAATAGAAGAGAAAATTACTGGCTATGTTTAACAAAGAGTACAGCAAAACAGTTTGCTCTTGATTTATTTTTTTAAATAATGGGATTAGAAGAGCTGTTGTTAGACTTAGACTTAGTTAGCCAAGGAAGTACACTGAGAATTCAGCACAAGGCAATTTTGCTTTCTTTTTTTTGCTTTTGTTTTATTTGATTTTGTCTTACCCTCTTTGTTCCTACCTTATGTGAACAGTTACCACTGGAGACAGACATCTTAACATTTAACCCCATCATATGATTTTTATTTTAGTTCAGAAGGTTGGACACATTATCTAAAATAATTGGATTTTCTTAGACTCACTGTAATTAAAGACCTGATTTAATCAAAGCTCTCCTGAACATCACATTCTAGAAATGCCTTTAATGAAGAAAATATATTGGTGTGAATTAACAATGGAAACAATTTTTTAAAGTAAGGAAAACTTGTATAAATGAAATTTTTAGAATCAGTTTAGATGGTGTATTTTTACTGATAGCCTAGAATCCTGCAATTTATATATCCAGACTCATACACCTCAAGACCCAGGCAGAGTAGACTGGCACCTATCTCTTCCTATTACCTGCACCCATGTTCCATGACTCCTAGAAGTGGCCAGAAATGTTAGTACATAGTATAGGGGTTTTAATAACATAATTGGAGAGATCCTATTGTCCAAAAGCATGCTCCCATAAGGTGGACTAAAAAGACCATTATAGCTTTTGATATACTTCCTGGGAGAGAGTGGAGAGAAAAGTCATAATGATAAGCATGTGAGTATTATAACCACCAAGGGAGCATGTAAGGATTTACTTTAGCATATATTCAATTTTTACCAGAGCAATTTATAATTTAGAGGCTTTATTTGTTCCAAAGATGAATAATATCTTACCACATAGGAGATATTTATTCTATCAGATAAGGACATATGTAAAATTGTAATTTTTAGAATCACTGACTTTAGGAGTTAAATTCTTGACTGATAATTAATCCACTGATATGCACTCATGTGCATAAATTTAAATAAGGCTCTTGCACATAATGTGATAGAAAAATCAGTAGTATGAATTTAGACACCTCATCTCAGACATTTTAGGTGAAGAATATAAAATTATTGTCACACCTGATACCTTTGGTTTAAAGGTAGCATTTTCTCTGTTATCTCTTTCTCCAAAATTGTATGATGGGGAATAGAGGAAGTATTATCACTAGCCCTCAGGCACTGTTGAGAAGGATCTGCTCCTTTTATTGCGGGTTGGCCAAAAAGTTCGTTTGTTTTATGTAAGATGTTACGGGAAAACCCAAACGAACTTTTTGGCCAACCCAATATTTTAAAAGTATGTACCCGATAATGAACTGTTGAATACCCAGTCAAGGTATTATGTGGTGGGCTGAACCTTACACAACTGGGGGCCTTTTTTCCTCTTTAAAAAAAATGACAAAGAAAAGGGAAAGAATTTTTTATCTGAAAGAACCTTGAGGATCAGGGAATTCACATTGTTTATTTTATAGATGAGAAAACTAAGCCCTAGTCAGGATGTGACTAACCTAAGATCACACATTTATTTAGTTGTGGAATAAGGAATAAAACCCGAAAGAAAAATTATTGACTTGCTACCAGAATCTGGCTGGAATAACGCTAAAATGAGAAACTATACAGTATTAGAGAAGACAGCATTGCTTTAAAGGCCAAATGTTATTATCTTCCATCAACATATGTGGAGAAATCTTAGAAAATTCTCATCTCCATGTATGTATGAGAACATTTTTTCAATAAATATTCTAGATGAATCATTACTAGTTTTCTTTTCCTTGTTACCGACTCTTATTTTGAGGATAGATAGCAAACAATTAGGAAACAATTGTTAGAGTATGTTACTCAAGGTAAAAGTTAGGTAATGTCAATTCCCCACTTTCCTCTCTTCCAAATTACAGATGTTATGACAGCCTAAATAAAGTTACTATACCGTAATAATCTATAGTTAAGTGGAGAAAAGGAGCCAAGTTTGAGAACTATGTAAAATGTGCAGGTGTCTGATGAAATTTTGTATTTCCTTGCAGTATTTCAAGCCACACAATTATTTTATCACTACTCTCCATTTACACAAGTATATTGCTTTTCTCTTAAAAAAATAATGTCTACAAGTGGCCTTTAGCTTAATTTTCCTTAATATCGGATCTACAGCTTCAGGAGCACATAGACTCCATAAATCTAATCAACATTTAATTATTATATTACAAGGACATGTTGCCTGAATTGCAAAAATTGATCTGCTGCTCTCTTCCCTGTCTCCTCACAGGGCACCCCAGCACAGTATCTTATTGTCCTCCTTGGAGCACTAACATTGCTCACTACTGCGGGGGGTGGGGGGAACAATTTTCCTCCTCAGGGTGGACATATTTATTGCACCCTTAGGAGAACCCAGCAAAACAGAACTAGCTTCTAGATAGTTCCATTAGAAAGCACTATAACCACCATAAATTCAACATAAATCCCCATCAAGAATTATTAACACTTTCTGTCTGTGAATTAGAGTAGCATCATGGTGATTTGGCCAGATTTCTCTATTCCTTCATAGCTGTTAAGATTCCTTGATAAACTACTTGGAAAATGACATAAAAGGTAAGAGAATAGTGATAAAGGGAGTTGGTTATAAAATAAAATATGGTGAAATAACAGATTTTTTTTTAAATGTTGCTTAAGGTAATACTCGTTTTTTGGAAAAATGTTATTTAAATGCATATTCTACTTCCCACTTAGGGTTTCTAAATGAAGATTAAGTTGTAATCTCAAGAAGAAATGTGAATACAAACCTCTCTCTCTCTCTCTCTCTCTCCTTTTCTCTCTCTCTCTCTCCTTTTCTCTCTCTCTCTCTCCCTCCTTTCCTTCATTCCTTCCCCCCTTCCCACCTTAACATTTTAGAATGTTGCTAGTTATTTACCTTATATTATCATGAAGATTTACTTTTAGTGTTGTTTTTTGCCTATCAAGGCTTTTAGAAGATACACACTTACCTTGAGAAAAATGATAGCTGGTCATTTTTATTCTAAAGAGCTTTTTCTTGGTATTAAACTGATACTCTTATTGCTGTATAGTTTTATCAGTTCCATCTGTAAATAAGAAAAATTACACTGGATTTTGCAAAAATATTCTATTTCATCACCATTGTATAGATAGTGAACTATTTGTAAGATTTTTAGCATCCTTTAAAATGTTATTTTGGTAGTACAGAAATTATATTAAAACTCTAAATTCTATTTGTATCAGGTGCCAATAGCTTCAATATATGTAAAAGTTGATTAAAACCGAAAACCCTTGTTAAAAAAAGATGATCTGGATTCATCCTCCCAACACAATTCAAGTTTAAATTCTGCATCACTATCTATAAAATACCCTTAAAGGGAAGAGCTCATTTCCTTCCTGTACTTTCATTTATTTTTTATTCTTTTATCTACCTTCTGACATCTTATCATCAGTGTTCACAATGACACTTGCTGATCCTGTCAAACCTGTGATAATATGATGAGCATCCCTAAATTAATTTCTCTTAAAATTAGTGCCTTCTGGAATGTGAACCAAAACTATACTGCAATGTCAAAGTTTTGCTTTCAGCCATCTTTCCCTTATCTCTCAGAATGCTATCAGAAGTAGTCCTCTTAAAAGATGACAGAGCTAACACCAAGTGACATAAATACTATGTGAAATGTTTGTTCATAACAGCAGAAAAAAAGTAAACATTTTAGAGTGAGATGTTTCACCTGTTATTAGAGAATATTGCAAGCATTACTACAGTTATTAAAATTATATTAAATGAAGCAACAGTCAATATGTAAACCAAAAGATCAGAATGTCTTAAGAAATGTCTAATCCATATCCTTAATGTGTGGAGAGTATAATTGTCATTTATTAAAATCAGGTTTAAAGTGTACCACTCAATATTTGATTGATTGATTGATTGAAATATAGTTGATGTACAACATTATATTAGTTTCAGGTGTACTGCAGAGTGATTTGACATTTGCATACATTATGAAATGATAAACACTGTAAGTCTAGTAACCATCTGTCCTCATACAAAGTTATTACAATATTATTGACCATATTCTTTATTCTGTATCCTTATTCTGTATATCCCCATGGCTTATTTATTTTGTAACTGGAGGTTTGTACCTCTTAATCCCCTTCACTTATTTCAACACCTCACCCCCCTACATTGTGGTAACCACACACTTATTCTCTGTATCTATGAGCCTGTTTTTGATGTGTTTTCTTTCTTTTGATTTTTAGATTCCTCATATAAGTAAGATCATAGAGTATTTTTCTTTCTCTGTCTGACTTATTTCACTTAGCATGATACCCTCTAGATAGATCCATGTTGTCTCTGTTGGCAAGTTTGATTTCATTTTATATATATATATATATATATATATATATATATATATATATATATATATATATATATATATATATATATATATATACATATACAAAATAACATCTTCTTTATCCATTCATCTAAGGATGGACACTTATTTGCTTTCATATCTTGGCAATTATAATAAATGCTGCAGTGAACATTGGTGTGCATATATCTTTCTGAATTAGTGTTTTCGTTTCCTTTGGGTAAATACCCAGAAGTAAAATTGCTGGATCATATGGTAGTTATATTTTTAATTTTTTGAGGAACCTCCATACTGTTTTCTGGAGTGGCTGTATCAATTTACATTCCCACCAACAGTACAGGAGGGTTCCCTTTTCTCCACATCCTGGTCAAGATGTGTTATTTGTTGTCTTTTTGATGATAGCCATTCTGATAGGTGTGAGTTGGTATCTCATTGTGATTTTAATTTGCATTTCCCTGATGATTAGTGATGTTGAGCATCCTTTCATTTGTCTGTTGGCCATCTGTATGTCTTCTTTCGAAAAAAATGTCTGTTCAAGCTGATTTTTTAATTGAGTTTTTCTTTATATTGAATTGTATGGGTTATTTATATATTTTGGATATTAACCCCTTAGCAGATATATCATTTGTAAATGCCTTCTCCCATTAAGGAGGCTGCCTTTATGTTTGCCATTTAATATTTTAAAACAGGCACCAGATACATCTGACCAAAACAGAACTAGGTACAATAAAAAAAATTAAGAACTCATTTAATCTCACAAAATACAGTGATATAGAGGTCCAAAATCCTGCTTTCAATATATTATGAGGAATACTAAGTTGTAACTGCCAAATCTCACACTAATGTTCAAGTCAGAAATTACATATTTAAATTTGACTTTGCTTTCCTAATTTAAATTTTAATTTGATATGTTACATTACCTTATTTTAGAGCAGTCATTTATAGTTGATAAAGACTTTCATATACATTACTTATTTCATTTTGAACATGAAGTGGATTTTCATTTTATTTCGTTGGCTACTTACTTAGACAGTATTGTAATTTGGGGTCAATGTAAGGAAATACTGTTTAATCTGAAATTAACTGTCTCTCTCCAGTGCATATTTTGACCTTCAACCCAGTTTCTTTTTTTTTTTTTTAACATCTTTATTTGAGTATAATTGCTTTACAGTGTTTTGTTAGTTTCTGCTGTATAACAAAGGGAATCAGCTATATGCATACGTATATCCCCACATGCCCTCCCTCTTGTATCTCCCTCCCTCCCTCCTTATCCCACCCCTCTAGGGGGTCGCAAAGCACCGAGGTGATCTCCCTGTGCCATGCAACTGCTGCCCACTAGCTATCTATCTTACATTTGGTAGTGTATATATGTCAATGCTGCTCTCTTACTTCATCCCAGCTTACCCTTCCCCCTCCCTGTGCCCTCAAGTCCATTCACTACATCTGTGTCTTTATTCCTGTCCTGCCTCTAGGTTCATCAGAACCTTTTTTTTTTTTTTTAGGTTCCATATATATGTGTTAGCATACAGTGTTTGCTTTTCTCTTTCTGACTTACTTCACTCTGTATGACAGACTCTAGGTCCATCCACCTCACTACAAATGACCCAATTTTGTTCCTTTTTATGGCTGAGTAATATTCCATTGTATATATGTACCAAGCTTCTTTATCCATTCATCTGTTCATGGACATTTAGGTTGCTTCCATGTCCTGGCTATTGTAAATAGTATTGCAATGAACATTGTGGTACATGACTCTTTTTGAATTATGGTTTTCTCTGGGTATATGCCCAGTAGAGGGATTGCTGGGTCATACAGTAGCTCTATTTTTAGATTTTTAAGGAACATCCATATTGTTCTGCATAGTGGCTGCATCAAATCACATGTGCACCAGTACTGCACGAGGGTTCCCTTTTTTCCACACCCTCTCCAGCATTTATTGTTTGTAGATTTTTGATGATGGCCATTCTGACCAGTGTGAGGTGATACCTCATTTTAGTTTTGATTTGCATTTCTCTAATGATTAGTGATGTTGAGCATCTTTTCATGTGTTTGTTGGCAATCTGTATATCTTCTTTGGAGAAATGTCTATTTAGATCTTCTGACCATTTTTGGATTCTGTTGTTTTTTTCTTTGATATTGAGCTGCTTGTATATTTTGGAGATTAATCCTTTGCCAGTTGCTTTGTTTGCAAATATTTTCTCCCATTCTGAGAGTTGTCTTTTCTTCTTGTTTATGGTTTCCTTTGCTGTGCAAAAGCTTTGAAGTTTCATTAGGTCACATTTGTTTATTTTTCTTTTTATTTCCATTTCACTAGGAGGTGGGTCAAAAAGGATCTTGCGGTGATTTATGTCATAGAGTGTTCTGCCTGTTTTCCTCTAAGAGTTTGATAGTGTCTGGCCTTACATTTAGGTCTTTAATCCATTTTGAGTTTATTTTTGTGTATGGTATTAAGAAGTGTTCTAGTTTCATTCTTTTACATGTAGCCATGTAGCTGTCCAGTTTTCCCAGCACCAATTATTGAAGAGGCTGTCTTTCTCCATTGTATACTCTAGCCTCCTTTATCAAAGATAAGGTGACCATATGTGCATGGGGTTATCTCAGGGCTTTCTATCCTGTTCCATTGATCTATATTTCTGTTTTTGTGCTAGTACCATACAGTCTCGATTACTGTAGCTTTGTGTATAGTCTGAAGGCTAGGAGCCTGATTCCTCCAGCTCCGTTTTTCTTTCTCAAGGTTGCTATGGCTATTTGGGGTCTTTTGTGTTTCCATACAAATTGTGAAAATTTTTGTTCTAGTTCTGTGAAAAATGCCAGTGGTAGTTTGATAGGGATTGCATTGAATCTGTAGATTGCTTTGGGTAGTATACTCATGTTCAAAATGTTGATACTTCCAATCGAAGAACATGGTATATCTCTTCATCTGTTTGTATAATCTTTAATTTCTTTCATCAGTGTCTTATAGTTTTCTGCATACAGGTCTTTTGTCTCCTTAGGTAGGTTTATTCCTAGGTATTTTATTATTTTTGTTGCAATGGTAAATGGGATTGTTTCCTTAATTTCTCTTTCTGATCTTTCATTCTTAGTGTATAGGAATGCAAGAGATTTCTGTGCATTAATTTTATATCCTGCAACTTTATGGAATTCATTGATTAGCTCTAGTAGTTTTCTGGTAGCATCTTTAGGATTCTCTATGTATAGTATCATGTCAACTACAAACAGTGACAGTTTTATTTCTTCTTTTCCAATCGGGATTCCTTTTCTTTCTTTTTCTTCTCTGATTGCCGTGGCTAGGACTTCCAAAACTATGTTGAATAATAGTGGTGAGAGTGGACATCCTTGTCTTGTTCCTGATCTTAGAGGGAATAGTTTCAGTTTTTCACCATTGAGAATGATGTTTGTTGTGGGTTTGTCGTATATGGCCTTTATTATTTTGAGGTAGGTTCCCTCAGTGCCCCCTTTCTGGAGAGTTTTTATCATAAATGGGTGTTGAATTTTGTCAAAAGATTTTTCTTCATCCACTGAGATTATCTTATGGTTTTTATTTCTTAATTTGTTAATATGGTGTATCACATTGATTGATTTGCATATATTGAAGAAGGCTTGCATCCCTGGGATAAATCCCACTTGATCATTGTGTTTGATCCTTTTAATGCATTGTTGGATTCTGTTTGCTAGTATTTTGTTTAGGATTTTTGCATTTATTTTCATCAGTGATATTGGTCTGTAATTTTCTATTTTTGTAGTATCTTTGTCTGGTTTTGGTATCAGGGTGATGGTGGCCTCATAGAATGAGTTTGAGAGTGTTCCTTCCTCTGCAATTTTTTTGGAAGAGTTTGAGAAGGATGGGTGTTAGCTCTTCTTTGAATGTTTGATAGAATTCACCTGTGAAGCCATCTGGTCCTCAGCTTTTCTTTGTTGGAAGATTTTTAATCACAGTTTCAATTTCCTTACTTGTGATTGGTCTGTTCATATTTTCTATTTCTTTCTAGTTCCATCTCAGAAGGTTGTGCTTTTCTAAGAATTTGTCCATTTTATTGGCATATAGTTGCTGGTAATAGTCTCTTATGGTGCTTTGCACTTCTACGGTGTCCATAGTAACTTCTCATTTTCCATTTCTAATTTTATTGATTTGATTCCTCTCCCTCTTTTTCTTGATGAGTCTGGTTAAAGGTTTATCAATTTTTTTTTTTATCTTCTCAAAGAACCAGCTTTTAGTTTTGTTGATCTTTGCTATTGTTTTCTTTCTTTTATTTCATTTATTTCTGCTCTGATCATTATAATTTCTTTCCTTCTACTAACTTTGGGGTTTTTTTTTGTTCTTCTTTCTCTAGTTCCTTTAGGTGTAAGGTTAGATTGTTTATTTGAAATTTTTCTTGTTTCTTGAGGTAGGATTGTATTGCTATAAACTTGCCTCTTAGAACTTCTTTTGCTGCATCCCATAAGTTTTTGGTCGTAGTGTTTTCATTGTCATTTATCTCTAGGTATTTTTTGATTTCCTCTTTGATTTCTTCAGGTATCTCTTGGTTATTTAGTATTGTATTGTTTAGCCTCCACGTGTTGTATTTTTTCCAGTTTTTTTTTCCTGTAATTTATTTCTAGCCTCATAACATTGTGGTCAGAAAGGATGTTTGATATGATTTCAATTTTCTTAAATTTACTGAGGCTTGATTTGTTACCCAAGATGTGATCTATCCTGGAGAATGTCCCATGTGCACTTGAGGAGAAAGTGTAATCTGCTGTTTTCAGATAGAATGTCCTATAAATATCAATTAAATAAATCTAGTCTATTGTGTCATTTAAAGCTTGTGTTTTCTTATTAATTATCTGTCTGGAAGATCTGTCCATTGGTGTAAGTGAAATGTTAAAGTCCCCAACTATTATTGTGTTACTTTCAACTTCCCCTTTTATAGCTGTTATCATTTACCTTATGTACTGAGATGCTCCTATGTTGGGTGCATATATATTTATAATTGTTATATTTTCTTCTTAGATTGACCCCTTGATCACTATGTAGTGTCCTTCCTTGTCTCTTGTAAGATTCTTTATTTTAAAGTCTATTTTATCTGATATGAGTATTGCTACTCCAACTTTCTTTTGATTTCCATTTTCATGGAATATCTTTTTCCATCCCATCACTTTCAGTCTGTATGTGTCCCTCGGTCTGAATTGGGTCTCTTGTAGACAGCACATATATTGGTCTTGTTTTAGTATCCATTCACCCAGTCTGCATCTTTTGGTTGGAGCATTTAATCCCTTCACATTTAAGGTAATTATTGATATGTATGTTTCTATTACCATTTTCTTAATTTTGGGGGGTTTGTTTTTGTAGGTCGTTTTCTTCTCTTGTGTTTCTTTCTTAGAGAATTTCCTTTAGCATTTGTTGTACAGCTGGTTTGGTGTTGCTGTATTCTCTTAGCTTTTGCTTCTCTATAACGCTTTTGATTTCTCCATCGAATCTGAATGAGACCCTTGCTGGGTAGAGTATTCTTGGTTTTAGATTCTTCCCTCTCATCACTTTAAATATATCATACCACTCCCTTTTGGCTTGCAGTATTTCTGCTGAGAAATCAGCTGTTAACCTTATGGGAGTTCCCTTGTATGTTATTTGTCTTTTTTCCCTTGTTGCTTTTAATAATTTTTCTTTGCCTTTAATTTTTCTCAATTTGATTACTATGTATCTTGGCGTGTTTCTCTTTGGGTTCTCCTGTCTGAGACTCTATGCACTTCCTGCACTTGGGTGTCTATTTCCTTTCTCATGTTAGGGAAGTTTTCTATTATAATCTCTTCAAATATTTTCTTGGGTCCTTTCTCTCTCTCTTCTCCTTCTAGGACTGCTATAATGCCAATGTTGGTGCATTTAATGTTGTCCCAGAGGTCTCTTAGGCTGTCTTCATTCCGTTTAATTCTTTATTCTGTTCCACGGCAGAGATATCCACTATTCTGTCTTCCCAGTCACTTACCCGTTCTTCTGCCTCAGTTATTCTGCTATTGATTCTTTCTAGTGCATTTTTCATTTCAGTTATTGTATTGTTCATATCTATTTGTTTGTTCCTTAATTCTTGTATGTCTTTGTTAAACATTTCTTGCATCTTCTGGATCCTGCCTTCATTCTTTTTCTGAGGTCCTGGATCATCTTCAGTATCATTATTCTGAATTCTTTTTCTGGAAGATTGCCTATCTCCACTTCATTTAGTTGTTTTTCTAGGGTTTCATCTTGTTCCTTCATCTGGGACATAGTCCTCTGCCTTTACATTTTGTCAATCTTTCTGTGATTGTGGTTTTCGTTCCACAGGCTGCAGGATTGTAGTTCTTCTTGCTTTAGCTGTCTGCCTTCTGGTGGATGAGGTTATCTAAGAGGCTTGTGCAAGCTTCCTGATGGGAGGGACTGGTGGTGGGTAGAACTGGGTGTTGCTCTAGTGGACAGAGCTCAGTAAAACTTTAATCCTTTGTCTGCTGATTGGTAGGGCTGTGTTCCCTCCCTGTTGGTTGTTTGGCCTTAGGGAACCCAGCCCTGGAGCCTACAGGCTCTTTGGTTGGTCTAATGGTGGACTCCGGGAGGGCTCAAGCTAATGAATACTTCCTTGAACTTCTGCTGCCAGTGTTCTTGTCCCCGTGGTGAGCCACAGCTGCCCCCCGCCTCTGCAGGAGACCCTCCAACACTAGCAGGTAGGTCTGGTTCAGTCTTCTATGGTGTCACTGATCCTTCCACCTGGCTCCTGGTGCATGCACTACTTTGTGTGTGCCCTCCAAGCATGGAGTCTCTGTTTCCCCCAGTCCTGTCAAAGTCTTGCAATAAAATCCCACTCGCCTTCAAAGTCCAGTTCTCTGGGGATTCCTCCTCCTATTGCCAGAGTGCCAGGTTGGGAAGCCTGACGTGGGGCTCAGAATATTCACTACAGGGGTGGACTTCTGTGGTATAATTGTTCTCCAGTTTGTAAGTTGCACAAACACCAATTATGGAATTTGATTTTATCGTGACTGTGCCCTGCCTACCGTCTCATTGTGGCTTCTCCTTTGTCTTTGGATGTGGGCTATCTTTTTTGGTAAGTTCCAGTGTCTTTCTGTCAATGATTATTCACCAGTTAGTTGTGATTCTGGTGCTTTTGCAAGTGGGAGTGAGTGCACATCCTTCTACTCTGCCATCTTGAGCCAATCTCTCACCACTTTTCTAACACAAAACCTTTCAACTGTTTTTCAGAAATGCTAGAAGATATACATTACTCAGAAGCACACTTTTACACTGTTAGATTTGATAGGGGCACAGTGAAAACTGGATTATACTATTTAAAATTATTACACATTTGAAATAATTTTCTTTATCACATAGGATTAAAAAGACTGTAATTGAAAACATTTTTTTCCTTAGATTGATGTGAAAATTGTAGCACTCATATTATTTCTATTTGTCAGTTTGACTACACATTTTCTCTTCATTTAAAATACTGAATTGTTGCTTCATGGAATGTTTCATTTTATGTTTATACTTTCTGGTGCAACTAACCAATAATCAAAATATGTCATTGTTTTTTACCCTTTTTATTGTGTAAGTCATTACCATATATTTTAAAACATTCATATCTACCTACACCAATTTATACTCACACTCTTGTATACATAAATGTAATCTATCACTCTGTTGATTTTCATTTAATTTATAGAAAATGATCTAAATTTTCTTTGAGAAACAACGTGTATTTTTTTTAAATGAAAGGAATTATTATATTTGATAATATATGCAGTTACCATCCAAAATTTATATAAAACAAACTTTAAAAAGCCCATAACAATAAGATATTAACTACAAAATACAAATAAATTGTGGGCAAACATATGCATGTATGCAAATGCATATGTATGGCATCTATTCTATCATTATTTTGAAAGGTGTGAATGTTAGGCGCTGGTGTTATAAATGCCAATATATGTTTCATATTTGTTGTTTTTGTAGCCTTTGGAACATGACTAATGGAATCTAATAAAATTTTCTAAATTATATGATATACAAAATATACTCAGTTAAGGGACATAAAGTAGATTTCAATTACATTTTACTATCTCTATGATATTATAAATAATTGGCAAGACTAGCTGGGAATAAACACGTTAGTTGAATATTGAAAACTACCTGCATTGTATTGTTCCTAGAGGTGTAATATTGTCAGAGCAATTTAGGTTTTGAAAACATATATTTTTTTACCTGAGTAAATAGGATGAATCACCACAGAGCTATAATAAACTTTTTAATATGTAATCATTAAGGTATAAAGCTTATTTTCAAAAAAGAGTACTATAATAGTATATTGACTATGTCTTAAATTGATTTGATAAAATATTCTAAGTAGTTTTAATAGTGAGTTTCATTTTACAACTTATGTAACCACACAATATCATAAAATGTCTAATTCAAAAATCTGCATATTTTCATATTTCAATTATATAATGATTGCTCTGTGAAATTGACAGATGATTCAAACCTTGGGGAAAATGTATTTTGGGTTGAAATTGCAACACTTTAGGAAAAAATGCAAAAATATAGACATACGTCATAGTTATTGACTTGTTAAGGTACAATTTTACTTTTAATAGCTTTTGTAAAAATAAATAATATAGGTACATATTATCCATTGCGTTTAAAACACATTTTTATTGTACAGTAGCTCAAAAATCTTCCTGCAATTCATGTAATAAAAATTTAATATTTGGTTTGTCTTTCTTACAAATGTGGATCCTTGGTCACAGGCAGGGCCAAGCAAGAAAGTGTGACTATCTCAGTATAAATCCATGACTGCCTTCAGCAAGGCTCTCACATCTTCACTCCTGCTAACTTTGAATTAGCACAGTAATATTCATAAATGAATAATAATTTATTAGTTAATATTAAGATGACCAGAATAACTGAATGTGCCTCCTTAAACATCTTTTTTTTTAGACATAAACTAAAGTAGATTGCGCCACAAAATGAAAAGCAACAAATTTACCAAAATTTTTGTATATGGTCTAGCCTCTATCAATATCAGAAATATTAGAACCAAATAAATATTAATTGCTCAACAGGTCTTTGCTAAAATAATATCCTGTATTCCTTAAAAAATGAAAGGAATTTTTCTGAGAGTAGGGAGCAGAGCTGGTTTAATATGTTAAAAAAGAGAGTGTTTTTCAAGACCTGGGATTTAAATTGAAGAATTTAATATTGAGAAGGTTGTTCTTCTCTTCCCCCACAAGGTATATGGTTTATAATGTTAGGATGTATATAAGAAATATATGATAAGTTTATTCTTTAAAATTTTTACCTATTATGCATACACAAGGGTTACTTAGGTTATCTTTTTAGCATCTGATTGAAAGCAAATAAATTCTCATTGATGTTGTTTGTGGTTATTGTGCACTTACAGAAAATTCATGGATACATTAGAGCATCATATCAAGAATAGGACTGCCAGATAAAATACAGGATGCCCAGATAAATTTGGATTTCAGATAAACAACATTTTTTTTTAGCATAAGTAGATCTAAATATTTCATGAGGCATACTTACACTAATAGTTGGAGTTTATATAAAATTCAAACTCTACTAGGCAACTTGTACTTTTATTTGTCAAATCTGGCAATCCTAGTCAAGAAGCACTGTTAAAATCCTTTGGGTTGAATATAAGAACATGGTCTTAGAATATTCTCTGTTAACTGTTATATTTGTATTAACTACAATAACATTGTAATGTCTTTCTTGTAATGTGCCTGCAGGATTTAATATCATGATTATTATTGAGTCACTGCTCAATCTGCCCAGAAAAGTGATAAAGAGAAAACATAGACACTTTAAATAATTGATTTAAATTATAAATATAATTAATATTTTCAGATTTTCCTTATCCAATTATCAGAACGGTTTTTATCAAATACTTTTCTTCCTCCCCAATATTAACTTTCTTTCTTTTAATAAAGAAATAATATTCTTTAAGTCTCTTCAAGAAGAAATCTGTAGAAGAATGACAAAGTGGGTAGTTAAAAACATCGTTATGTGGAAAAGTTTACAAATTCTTGCTTAATACTCTATATTTTGGTATTGTTCTCCAAATAATATGTCACAGTAAACACAGTAAATTACTACATTTTATGTTCAGTGGTACTGACAAAGACTCTCTCCTTCACCAAACTTTAGACAGGCTCCTCTGAGCCCTCTTTTTGACTAGATCTCATCTTTGGGCCCTCTCTTTCACCTGTCAAGTCCTGAAAATTCAGTTTAGAGAGAATCCCACACCCTCGATATTTGATTACTCAGGCCTGCCTTCAGCAAGAATTCTGTTGAATTGGTTTATCAAGAATCTCCCTACCCTTGATGTCTCCTCTTAGTAATTTTCCATCTCCCCATCCATCTCCCCCTCTCTCTTCTCCTTGACTATAAGTCCTCATCTGTCTTTACTGTATTCAGAGAAGAGCTCAATCTCTCTCCTCTATTGAAATTGTCTTCACACCACACCTATGACAGTGTCTTGAATGAAGCCTTCCTTATAGTTTTAACAAATGTCAGAATAATTTTTTAACAATACATTAATTTTAAGTAGATTGTAAAAATTTAAGAATATGCATTCTAATTCCTAGAGCAATCACTAAAAAAATGCAAAGACATATAGCTAAAAAGCCAATAAATAAAGAGGAAATCTAAAAAATTCAAATAATCCAAAAGAAGGCAGAAAAAGAGGAACAGATGTTAAGAAAAATAGAGGACAAGCAGAAAATTAACAATAAAATGGGAAACCAAATTAAATTATATCAATAGTTACATTAAATGTTAACAAAGTAAACACTCTAAATAAAGGCAGAAAGCAAAATCCAACTTTATGCTGTCTAGAAGAGATGCATTTTAAATACAAAGATATAGATAATTTGAATATAAATGGATGGGAAAAGATATATAAATTGAACAGTAAATATGAGGAGCCAGAGTAGCCATGCTAATATTAGAAAAATAGACTTCAAGACAAAAAGTGTTACCAAAAATAAAGAAGACTATTTCATAATTATAAAAGTGTTAATTCATTAGGAAAATATATTAATCTTATATGGGTATGCACTTAATTTCTTCAAAATATGCGAAGCAAAAATGATGAAATTAAAACAAGGAATAGGTAATCCCATAAATAGTAGGAGATTTTAAACATCATTCTCTTTGCAATTGACAGAACAAGTAGATTAAAAAAAAAAATCAGTAAGAAATAGAGGATCCAAACAACACAATCAACCACATTCACCTACTTGATAATTACATACAGAATACTACATCCTAAAACTGCAGGATATGAATTGCTTTCCAAATGCACATAGTGCATTCACCAAGGTAGACCATTTGCTGGACCATAAAACAAATCTTAATAAATTTCAAAGGATTGAAAGCACACAATATATTTATTGAACTTAATGGAATTAAACTATAAGTAACAATTAGATACCTAGGAAAAATCACAATATTTGGAATTTAAACAACATACTTCAATGAGAAAAAGAAGAAATCAAGAAGTTTAAGAAACTATTCCAAACTGAATTGTAATAAAAATACAATATATCAAAATTAATGAGATGCAAATAACTAAAGTTGTTCTCAGAGGAAACATAAGCTTTAAATGCTTATATTAGAAAAAAAGAGAGGTCTAAAATTAATGTCCCAAGATACTAACTTAAGCTAGAAAATAAATACAAAATAAACCCAAAGTAATTAGAAGGACGTAATAAAGAAAAAAAGCATAACCCAACAAAATAGAAAACAGACATTAATGAAAATGAACAAGTCAAAACTTGTCCTTTGAAAACTTTAATAAAACTGATATACCCCTTGCTAAAGCAACCAAGAAAAAAGATAAGGAACAAAAGTCAATCAACCAATATCAGGAAAAAAAGGGGAGCCATCTCCAAAGATCCTACAGATAGTAAAAAATAAGAGAATAGTTAAGCACAGCTTTTTTCCAACAAATTGGACAACTTAGAAGAAATAAACAAATTCCTTGAAAGACACAAGTTATCAAAACTCTCTCAAGAAGAAAATATACAATCTAAACAGTTCTATATCTATTAAAGGAATTTACTTTTTTTGCTGAAAATCTTCCCACAAAGAAAACATCAAGCCCAGAGAGTCTCAAAGGTGAATTTTCAAAAATGTTTAAAGAAGAAAGAATAACAATTCTACACAGACTTTTTCAAAAAATACAAGAAGGAATGTTTTACAACTCATTTAAGGGACCAGCATTATTCTGACACCAAAAACCAGGAAAAGACAGTATGAAATAAAAAAGAAAAGAATAAAAAAGCTACAGACAATATTCCTCATGAATATAGGCACAAAGTCCTTTTAAAATATTAGCAAAACAAATCTAACAATATATAAAATGTGAGATAAATATTAGGGAATGAAGTATTTCCTGGGAATTCATGGTTTCTTTAACATTTAGAAATATGTCTTTGTAATTCACCCCAGTAACATAGTAAGTTTTGTTGCTATAGTGAATAAATGCAGGTCCATCTTTAGATCCTACGTGCAACTGAATCACTAGAAAACTTAATGAGTTAAAAATAGAATAAGAATATGAGGTTAATCCTTTCTTCCTTTCTTAGTAAAAGAAAGTTCATGTGTATGTACTGAATTGCACTTAAGTTGTGTATGTGTGTACAATAAAATCCGTATGTGGGGGAGGATACATGTTAATAGTGAGGAAAAGCAATTTTAGGAAAAATGTATTGAAATAAGTATGCTGCTTAATTCAGGGAATGTTGCTTTTTATTCTATCTTAATCTGCCAGCCTACATACAATGAACATGCTTCATCTATTTCCGTGTCCATTTATCAGGGAACATTTTTGGTTCATTTCCCTCAATTGAGAAAAGGTACTGCCTCCGGGGCCTTCCTCTTCACTTAAGGTTCCAATTAACTGTCCAAAGGACTGTTCACACTAGCTCCCTGCAAATCTCCCTGTACCTATATCTCTCCTTTTCTTCACTCATTTCTATCGTCCCCAGACCTCTATGGATATTGTGCTCTCTCTTCCATGGCCACCACAATCACATCCTACCTATTTTACACACACACACACACACACACACACACACACACACACACACACAGACACACACACAACCTATGCCTTATTTATCATCTTCCTCTTAAATGGAGTAGTTAAATTGGCTGTCATTCACAAATTACATACATATATTTGGATTAAGTACATTTTAAGAAATCTTATTTTTTCCTCCATATCTTCAGCCACTTTGTAAGAAATATATGATTAGTCTATTACATAACAGTTTATTTATCTATATTGTTAATTAAACTTTAGTTTGCTGTGAAGAAAGATAAGATTGTTGTTTAAATGGACACTATCTCTATGATTCTCTATATGTTTTTTTTTAAACATATATTTGTATTTCCAAATAAAGTCCTTCAATCAGTTATTTATTTATTTATTTATTTATGGCTGTGTTGGGTCTTCGTCTCTGTGCGAGGGCTTTCTCTAGTTGCGGCAAGCGGGAGCCACTCTTCATCGCGGTGCGCGGGCCTTACACTATTGCGGCCTCTCTTGTTGCGGAGAACAGGCTCCAGATGCGCAGGCTCAGTAATTGTGGCTCACGGGCCCAGTTGCTCTGTGGCATGTGGGATCTTCCCAGACCAGGGCTCGAACCCGTGTCCCCTGCATTAGCAGGCAGATTCTCAACCACTGCGCCACCAGGGAAGCCCTCTCTATATGTTTTTATAGCACATACACTTACCTTTGAAATGTTGTACAGAGTAATTCAAATACAGGTTGTCTGCAGTGCAAACATCAAAGTTATAGTTCATTAGACTAAATTTGATTAATGCTTGTCCATCTTATATCTGTACAAACATTCTAATGCTCTTCATTACAAAACTTCACAAAACTCCTCATTCTAATGCTCCTCATTACAAAACTCCTCATTACAAAATGTATCTGTACAAACATTCTAATGCTCCTCATTACAAAACAGATATAAATTTGTACAGATAAAAAATATTGAATCCATAGTATGCCTAATACAACTGGAGCACCAGTTGCCATTTCTAAAAAAACAATTTGAAAGAAAATCTTCATATGTCATTTACAGCACAGTTATGATATCTGCATTAATAAAAGCAAGCAATTAGCTTTATCTCTTGACCAATTAAATGTACTTGCATTATTACTGTAAAATTATATAAAGCATTGTTTTTTCAATGACCTACCTCTAAAGAATATGCAAATCAATACAAGCACAAATAGAAAAGCAAATACCAGGCATTCTCTGCTTCAAAAAAGAAAAGCAACATTTTTTTCTTCTCTCTTGCTCAAAGACAATCAGCATATTGACACCAGGAACATATTGAGTTTGACTAATTAAAATACAAAATACTGGATAAATGTTCACATGCATGTTTGGCTGAGGTAAATTAGAATTTATTGAAAATTGCATTCAAGTAATATGTAATACTGAATGCCAAATGGTTAATTCATACCCACCTATATTATGGGTAATAGTTCATAAACATTGTAACAGGAGTAAGAATATTTCCACTAGAGAAAGTTTGCATGACTTCTCTCACATTTGAATCAATTTATTCAAAGTTACCATAGAATAAATGTTTTCACGTTTGTTTCATTATATACATTGACATTTCCAAATCCTAGCTTAGAATAACCTAGAGGTGATCCCAGCAGTGGGAATATCTGGTGCCACTACTGTTTATCCCTGCTCTTATTAGTGTCCTATTCAAAGAGCATCATTAGGGGAAGAAATCCTTTCTCTTCTTCAGATTGTAAATGGCTAGCAATGATGATAGTAATAGCTCACACTTTCTCTGTTGTATATATTTTCAGTATAAAAATCAGCTTTATAGAAACAAAATTATTTAAATGGAATGTCCAAAGTAATTTAGATATCTGAGTTTTCTTTCTATGTATATCTTTTAACAGCATTACATAGTATTATATATGACAGACTTAGTTTGTTTTTTAATAAGCATGAAATGGTACTTTTTCAGTACCTTTGAATATATTTTTTCTTGTACTTCTTATTCTTTATGTCAAAGTCAAAGACACCAATACCGTAGATTGTGTTGAAAGGCATATTTAAATGGTATATTTTAAACACTATCAATTACATTTTAAAATATTAATTAATTGATTATATATCTCTTTAGTCACTAAAATTAACTCTTCACTTGATCTTAGCCAAAAGGCCTAGAAGCAATAACATTAACTATTGCTTTTGCAAAATATAGTTCTTGAATAAGTAACTAATAGTAAATTTATGAACAAATATTTCCCCAAATAATCCCAAAATATCATGACTGATTTTGTGTTAATAGTCACCTATGAGTCTCTGTAATAACGTATATTAACATGTTTAACTGTAATAGTCTTTGTTAACAAATACATTGGACAGCATTTATTATTATTAATGATTCAGTATTCTAAAAAAACTCATTATTCGAAGGACCTAGCACGCTTGTAAGAAACTCCCAGAATTTATAATAGGGGAAGTTTATAATGGTAGCATTATTAATTTTTAAATGGAGAGAACAATTTCTATTTCTTGTAAGATATATTTAAAAAATGGGTTAAAACTGAAGTGTGAAGATTTTGCCAAGTGAGTTCTTACACAAGGCAGGTGTGTCCCAGTTTTCCCAGTCTAAATAAACACAGGCTTCCTGCTTTATAGAATAACAATAGTTATTACCAAGCCCACTTTGTTAGCACAAATAGGCCAAGATTATTGGATGAAAGGCATTGGCTACATTTATTGGTCATTAATAATTCTGTATGTTTTTCATAGTGTCTGTGGCCATAGACCAAAAGTCCCTTTTTCCATCTTCCAAAAGGAGAATCTATAAGTCTGATAGATTCTTCGTTAAACTAAAAAAAGTTAAAAGTCACACTAAGGCAATGGCCTTGTTCTGCTTTGGACTTGTAGATATTAAGTTCACGCTATAAATCAAAGTTCTAAAGAATAATAAAAAATTCTCTGCTAATCCCCCAGAAAAAATGAAAATGTTTTACTTTCCAATTTCAAAAGCCAAATACAATTAGTGCTTTGTGAAGTATACTTTGCATCACAACACTCCTAGCGTGATAATGTTTTGCATCAAAGTGTCATTGCCTCTTCATCAAGTATGTGTGCACTATTTCAATATGATAAAATATAAAAGAATAAAGTAATTAAAAATTTGGCATTTACCTGCATTCTGTCTTAGTTTTGCATAGATTTGGGTGTTTAAAATATTTTACAGTCACATGATGCGGAATATGTCACAGAATTTTGTAATGAAAGATATCACAGCTCATTTTATTAAAGTATATCAATTAATATTAACAAATAAGTTTTAATTCTTTCAAAGTATTGCAGATAGACATGAAACAAAATTTATTCAGTGATTTGATCCATGAGATTATTTTTGGCTGCTGTGGTAACTCCGAAGATTTTCTTCTTTTACCAGGTTTGAATTGTTATTTTCATCAAATACTACTTTTAAAGGGGAAAGGAAGACTCTTCTTAGTGACTATTGTTAACTGAACCAGTGTAAGGTTGTCACCATTGTTTCGCTGAGGTCCCAATAACCTGATAATATAAAAACTGCTACACTTGTTGATTAATCAGAAATGCTATAGCAAATGAAAGTCACTTATTGTTTGATGGTTGTTGATATTGTAAGCTATGTCTTCATGTATTTGCAGTGTTTTGAAATATGAAAAGTATCTGTGTAATTATAGACAGTTTCATTGTGTGAGAATTTTGCTTCTTTCATCATTTTACTCTAAATGCAATCCTAGGTTGTTAATATTAAGGATTTGCTTAATTTAAAACCTGCTCTTTGTTAAGCTAGGTAACTAATTTAGACTTTAAGTTATATAGGAATAAAACTCTGGGGAGTCTAAATTCAGAACTAATATATGATTATGGAACCATGGATTGATTAAAGGTCTGGTGTAGAATAAACAGTTTATTAACATAAAAATGTATAGATATATTTGTAGCTATAAGGTAGCCAACTCTAACGATATTTTCATAGTAAGCTTTCCAACCCCACCTATTTCCAGATGTTTGCTTACTCATATGGGCCCAAATTATTATTTTGGTGACGGTAACTTTACTCAATTTGTTCCCAACAAATCTCAGTGGATATTGGAGAGATGTCAGGTGAAAATAGGATCACTCATCTTATCATATTTGTTTCTAGTGTGTCCTTTTGCTACTCTGACTAGTTCACTTACATGAATAGATTGAAGGTATCAAGTTGCAACAGATTATCTTCAACAATATTAGGGGAACTTTAAATCACACAAAACTTTAAATAAAAAGTGAAAATCTGAGTTGAATGTCCCAAATACCTTTACTAGGCATTTGGACCACATTAAACCAAACTCTGACCTGTCAACCCATTAGGCAAGTCATAAATTTCCCAGTTATTCACTTGGGAAGACCAAATGATGAACAATTGAGGACAGTAAAAATTATTTGCTGAAATAGATGTATCAGTTACAACACAGTATTCCCCTAAAACATGACACTGAAAATCTTCAGTGGTACAATTGGGAAGCTACTGAAAGAGCAAGAGGAAGAAAGACCAAAGCAAATTTATAACAATATCATATTCTTTTTCATGAGAGGTCAGCTTTGAAAACTAATCAAATGATCTGTATAAGAACTCTATCATGTGTAATTTGCTACCAGAGATTAACAGATACATTAAATGGAACAGTTTGGAGATTTTTGTATAATGAAGATTCTATTAAGTTCTGGAATAGCACTAAGGAAAATGTCTATAAAATATGCATTTGTCTTCAAATTGATAAAGGTTAGAGAATGATAAGGAGCATAACCAGAGCACATTTAATCACATCTATGAACTTGTTATCTGAACTCTGAAAGACTGGAATTTGTTCCTCTATTTCTTGAAATATATATATCCGCCAATTAAATAAATATGAGTTAACAGATAGTTCTCAAAAGCAATTTAAAGGTCAAATAAGTGTAAGCATTTAGAACAAAGGAAAAGAATATCCAAATGAATTTATTTAATCTCATAAGAGCACATTTTCTTTCTGAGACAAAACAGATGGATTACACTCTAACAGTGATCTTAATTTCTTTGTGCTAAAAATATATTTCAATATTCTGTCATTTTTCCTCACTCCTTCTCAACAACTGCAGATGGTAACAGTTGTCTTGTAAGTGATTTCCAAAGAGAGATATTGGGTCTGTCTCCTTTGCAATATATTCTTTATAGATAGGTATTTTTATTACCCTGTTATATATTCCATTTTCCCAGTATACTCGATTGAGGTGCATATTGGCAGAATTTTGGCCATCACTTGACTCATAACTTTAGTTCAAGTTGCCTTTTCAACATGATAAAATGATCAACTATATGACTACATCACATTTTCCCTATAGAAGATTACTGTGATATCCAAAGGGTATTTTGGTGCTTTACGAGGATAATATATTTCCCTAGGAAGAATATTTATTTCTTCAAAGTTAAATGTTATAAATGAGTTACAGAAACCCTCAGAGAATGTTGTTTTAAGTGTAATTAATTTGAACTCCACTAATTCACAACGAATGTTATTCTGAACTTGCGCTGAGTTATTCTGTGCTTGACTTGTACTCTCTCTTTGGGAAATAGTTCATTAAGTTAATTAAATGGTATCGATAGTATTAAGGGAGACTGTATAGCCCACTAAAAAAAAATACTTAAAAGAATATTTTAGTAGCATTCATTCAAATAGAAACTCAGAATATTAATTACATTTCTGTTTTTGTGCTTTTATTTAATATTGATTCTCTAGTAGTTGGTGGATTTTTATGCACTTAGAGATACAACAATGAAGTTTATTATAAAACTTATTTTAATTAAAACTAGGATTTTCACCAAGGTATTCTGAATTCTGAGATTAAAAACATTTAGCTAAAAACGTGACTTTTTATAAATTTTACACACACACACACACACACACATATTGTGAACAATCTCCTGTTCATCTAATTGGGTATAATTACATTTAATAGTTCTGGATATATGTTTTCTGTTTGTTGTAGCTTGTGAATAGGTTTTTTTCAAGTCATGAATGTTACTAACTATAGCAATACCCATTACTTAAAGGACAAGACAGAGTATTTTTAAGGACAAATAATATCAATGTTTCTGGTTATTTATTAAAACTCTGCTACCAAATTGGCAGAGTCTCTATTCAATTAGTACTTATGTGGTTTATCCACTATAAGTCAATTAAAGTTAAGTGATAAAATAAAAAAAAGATGTTTTGGATTATTGTCAAGGTGAATTTTTGAGAAAAGCTCTAGACATGTACTTAATTACCTATATTTTATAGTAAATATCATTTGAACAATAATATTACATTGTTCCACCACATTTTTTGGAAGCACTTTATGTGAAGTATCATCTATCCATCTAAAATATTATGTGTCAGCTAGTTTCCAAATTCTTCAGAAAATCTGTCAAATTGTGAAAACCACTACAATATTTTATATGCATAATGAATTTTTTTTAAAAACCCTTACCTTTTGGCTTTTTAATTTTTCTTCAATTCTGTATGTATTTGTTACTTAATTTCCCAAGTTTTCAAGAACTCTCTAATTTTGTTAGTCAAAATGTTAGCATTGAATTCAGTTCTTAGCATGCTTTGTTTTATTCTCTGTGGATGAAAGCTATCTAGTAGGAAATTATTGATTTCACTTGGTAAAGTTAATGCTTAACTAGAGACAGAGTGACAGCAAGTGAATTCAGAAGGTGGATGGTTCCTAATAAATTAGACTTCTAAAACTTGAAAGATGCTTGTTTAAATATATAGAAATAGATCTTTTGAGAAGAAGGGGCAATATGAATGGCTGCCATTAAGCAACTAGAAGACAACAAATAGTGCTGGGAAAACTGGATATCCACTTGCAAAAGAATGAAGTTGCACCCTTACCATATACCATACACAAAATTTAACTCAAAATGGATCAAAGGCTTAAATGTAAGAGCTAAAACTATAAAAATCTTACAAGAAAAAATATGGGGAAAAAACTTTATGACATTGGATTTGGCAAGATTTCTTGGGTATGACACCAAAAGCACAAGCAATAAAAAAAATAGATAAGTTGGGCTGTATCAAAATTAAAAACTTTTGTACAACAATGATCCTGTCAACAGAATGAAAAGGAAACCCACAGAACGGGAGAAAATATTTGCAAATCATATATCTGATATGGGACTGATATCCAGAATATAAAGAGAATTCTAACAACACCAAAACAAACACTCAAACAACCCAGTTTAAAAATGAACAAAAAACTTGAAAAGACACTTCTCCAAATGTAGTATACAAATAGCCAATAAACACATGAAAAGATGCTGCACATCACTAGTCATTAGGGAAGTGCTAATCAAAACCACAGTGAGATGCTACTTCACACATATTAGGATGGCAGTTATTAAAAACACAAACACACATACAGAAAATAACAAGTTTCAAGGGGAATGTAGAGAAATTGGAACGCTTGTGTATTGCTGGTGGGAATATAAAATGGTGCAGCTGCTATAGAAGATGTATAGTGATCCCACACAAAATTAAACATAGAATTACCATATAACCTAGTAATTTCATCCCTGGATATATACCCCAAACAACTGAAACGGGCTCAAATATATTTGTACACATACATTGATAACAGCATTATTAAAATTATATATATATATAATTTATACATATATATATATACACACACACACACATATATATGACAATAACAGCATAAAAGGGGTGGGTAGGAGCAAAACTGAATTGGAGTAACAAAACAACATCAGATGGCAACTCAGAATACACAGAAACAAGCAAACAAATGAAGAGAACCAGAAATGGCAAATAAGAAGGTTAGTAAAAAATAGTTGATAATTATTTATAAAACTTGCACGCCCATCTTTGTTTCAGCTTCATTAAAACAAATAATACATAAAGTAATAATTATAACAATATATTGAATTTGTACATACATAGGTGTTTTATATATATATATGTGTATATATATATATATATATATATATATATACATATATATATATATATAAATGGCACAATAAAGAGGGGAGCAAATATAGGTATATAGGAGTAATATTTCTATATCTCACTGGAATTAATGTATAATAAATCTGAAGTAATTGTAATAAGTTAAGACCACATGATCTAAAGACCAGTAAGAGAATGACATACACACACACACATGCGTGCACATATGCATGTATAAATAAGTATACATATTTACATGTAACATTATATACACTATATATTATATATACATATGTAGTCAAAAATCATTGTAAGAATTACAACATTAAACTAGAAAGTATTCACCTAATGCAAAAGAAGCTGTAAAGGAGGAATAGAGGAACAGAAAAATACATGAAACACATAGAAAACAAAAAGTAAAATGGTAGATATAAATCTACTATATCAATAATAACATTGAAAATGAATTGATTAGAAACCCCAAACAAGGCAGAATTATAACACTGAATTAAAATATCAAATCCAAATGTATGCCTACAGGATGCAGGCCTTAGTTTCAAAGATACAGATAGATTAATTATGAAATGATGGAAAAGTTATATCATGCACACAGAAATCATGATAGAGTGACTACACTAATATCAGACTTATTTAAATTAAAAAAACTTTTAAAATGTTACTAGAGATAAAGAGGGATATTTTATCATGATAGAATGGTCAAATAATCAGGAAGATATAACAATTATAAACACATATGCATCTAACAACAGTGCTCTAAAAATCATGAAGCAAAAACTGACATAATTGAAGGGAGAAATAGACAATTCAATAATAACAGTTGGAGATTTCAATATTCCACTTTCTATAATAGAAAGAATAACCATGTAAGAGACCACAGAGGAAATAGAAGAAGTGATCAGCACTCTAAATAAATTAGACCTAATAGACATCTGCAGAACACTCCAGCCAATAAGAGCAGAATACATAGTCTCCTCAAGTGCACATGCAGCATTGTACAGGATAGACTATATGCTACGCTATAAAACAAGTCTCAATAAATTGAAAGAATTGCATTCACACAGAATATATTCTCTGGCCACAATGGAACGAAATTAGAAATAAAAGAAAGAAATTTGGAAAGTTAACAGGTATGGGAAAATTAAACCACACATTCCTAGATAATCAATTGGTCAAAGGAGAAATCACAAGAGAAATTAGAAACTACTTTAATGGTGAAATACTCTGTTTCCCCTAGTATCAGGAATAAGACATAGGATGTCCATTTTCATCACTGCTATTAAACATTATACTGGAGGTTTGAGCCAGGACACTTAGACAAAAAAATATATAAAAGGCATTCATACTGCAAAGAATGAAGCAAAACCATCTCTATATGCAGATGATATGATCTTGTATACAGAAAATCCTGCAAAATCCACTAAAAACCTATTAAAACTAATAATCAAGCTCAGCAGTGTTACAGGCTTTAAGAGCAATATATAAAAATCAAGCGTATTTCTATACTCTAGCAATAAACATTCCAAAAAAGAAATTAGGAAAACAATTCTATTTGCAATGGAATAAAATACTTAAGAGCAAATTCAACAAAAGAAGTGCAAGGTTTTTACTCTGAAAATTTTGAAATAATTATTGAAAGAAATTAAAGATATAAATAAGTGGAAAGACATCCCATGTTCAAAGACAGGAAGATTTAATACTCTTAAAGTTCAATACTTCACAAATTGATCTTCAGATTCAAAACAATCCTTACCAAAATCTGCAAAATCCAAATTGAATTTTTGCAGAAAGTGAGAAGAGGAATTGGAACCTTCATGTATTTCTGATGGCAATGTAAAATTGTGCAGCCAGTTTGGAAAACAGTTTGGCACTTCTTCAAATTAAACATAGAGTTGCCGTATGACTCAGCAACTCCATACATAGGTACACTCCCAAGAGAAATGAATAACTGTGTCTACCCCAAAACTTTTATACAATGTTGATAACAGCATTACTCATGATAACCAAAAAGTAAAAACAACCCAAATGTCCATCAACTGATGAATGGATAAATAAAATGTGGTATAATCATACAAAGTGTAATCTTGAACAATAAAAAAAGAATTGAAGTGCTGATACATGCTACAACATGGGTGAACCTTAAAAACATTATGCTAAATGAAACAGGCCAGTCACAAAAGACTTCATTTAAAGGATTCCACTTATATTACATGCCTAGAATAGGCAAATCTATAGAGGAAAAAGGTAGATTAATGGTCACTTAGGGCTGTGGAGTTTGGGGGGAAGTGACCAGTGACTGCTAATGGATACTAGGTTTCTTTTGGGACTGATAAGGATGTCCCAAAATTGATTGTGGTGATAGTTGCACAGCTATGTGAATATACTAAAAACCATTGAATTATTCAATGAATAATGAATGATTCAATTATTCAAATGAATAATTCAATTATTCAATTATTAAATGAGTGAACTTTATGGCATGTGAATTATATCTCAATAAAGCTGTTAAAAAAGGAATTTCTATAAATCATATATTTCAGTGAAAATGACTTGGTATCTATTTCCTCATCATAAAGAGGCAAATAATTCAATGTTGAAACTATGATGTATTCTTTTGTTGTAAAATTTAAAGCTGCCAGATCAGTTGCTTTTCTGATGGTGAGGAAATTAAATTTTATTTTAAAGTATAGTTGTATGTATGTTCATATATTTCCATGCATGCTTTGATGATTTAATGTCACCCCAAATATATAAAACTCTACCTTCCCAAATACTTCTCAAATATAATTGTGTAAACATATAGAATATTTTAAATGTTAATCTCATAGGGACATTTTTTAAGTGCCTTCTAAATGAAGAAAAGTAAATGGTTATCTAATGGAGAAAATCAGTCTTATTAATGAGAATCACTTCTGATATATGCTATTCTTTGGTTTTAAGTGTGATAGGATAATGACAGTACCTGGACTCTATATCCTGTTGAGGACTTATAGGAACATGAATTATATTTTTAACTTTTAAGATTGTTATGTCTTCTTAGAGAAGTGACCTTTTTTAAAAAAAGTTATGATGTAATATCCTTCACTATCGCGAGTAGCATTCTTTGCTCTAAAGTCAACTTTTATATTGATATAGCTACTCTATCTTTACTTGGCTAGTCTTTGTATGGTATACTTATTGATATTTGATACCTATGGGCATTTGAAAATGTTACAGAAATCTTATAAAGGAGTTTTAAAAAGTATTATAGTTTAGAGCTAAGTATTTTGGATCTGTAATTCATTATGCTGCTAAACTCTGATTTGCCATGATTTCAGAAAATGAGGAATACAGAAATCAATTGTCTTTAAGATAATTATAGCTATATTTCATTCTTGAAACTAAAAGTCATATCTTAGAGTTCAACAAACTATGTTTTCATATTAACCTAATTGATTCTTAGATTTATTCTCAGATTAATTAATTAGATTCTTAACCAAACCATTAGCTATAATTGGTTAGTTCATTACATGTTTCTGTGACTGGTTTTTCCATTCGTTTCACTCATGTCGTCTCTTTGTGTTAGGACCATATTTCAACTGACTTGTGTGTAGAGATCAATGACCACAGCTTCCATTCACAGTCACAAACACAATTTAAAATATCTACATTTGGGAGACTAAACCAAAGTATCCTAATTATAGAAATGAAATGCCATCCTCCCACTCCTGGTTATTTATGTTACTGTAGGAATTATTTCTTGACAAATCAAGTACCAATTGTGAAAATATTAGAAGTCTCTGATGCATTTATATATAGATTATTAAATGTTCCTGTAACAATATGAATTATTTTAAGTAGCTATTAAACATATGCCTTTGAAACATAAATTTTATCATTTGTTTCCCACCCTAACAGCTGCAGAAATAACTGTTCAACCAACCGTGGAAGAGGCCTCTGACAACTGCACTCAAGAATGTCTCATCTTGGGCCACTCTGATGCCTGCTGGATGCCAGCTTCTCTGACCCATTCCAGCCCTTCACAAGCACAGACCTCTGCTCTGTGCCACAGCCCCCCCCTGATGCAGACCACTCTTCGCCGGCGCAACCCTCCAGTGACACAGACCGTTGCGCTCTGCCACAGTCCGCCGGTGACCCAGGCTATTGCACTGTGCCACAGCCCTCCACCAGCACAGACCTCCACTCTGCACCACAGCCCACCTCTAGCACAGGCCACTGCTCTTCGCCACAGCCCTCCACCAGCACAGGCCTCTGCCCTTCGCTACAGCCCTCCCCTGGCACAGGCTACCGCAATCCACTGCAGCCCTCCTCTGCCACAGGCTGCTGCCCTCCATTGCAGCCCCGCACAACCACCAATGGGTCTGCAGCAAGGTTGGGGGCAAGGTGCTGGCCCTGATGGACTACTTTCTCTTGATCAGGGAGCACAAGGTAGTACAAGATCTCAGTTTTACGCCATGTCTGAAAGACTTCATCCTAGTGATGATTCAATTAAAGTCATTCCCTTGACAACTTTCACTCCAGGCCAGCAGGCCAGACCCTCTAGGGATGATTCTCCCATTATGGAAGAACATCCTTTATAAAACTGTAACCGCTACTTCACATTTTCCAACAGGATGTATATAATCAAAGTTTAAGATTCATTTTCAATGAATACTTCAAATTGTTAGATTTGTAAATAGCTATGTAAATAGAAACCGACACCAGAATCAAGTCTAGAGCCAGACCCTTAGTCAAAAGTTAAAAATAAATTTACAATTTGATTAATTCAGAATATGTATTTAAAAATAAAAGAAATTGAAAAAAAGTCACACCCTTTTGTACAGAAAGGCTTATCATGGTAGATATTAATACATAGTATATATTATTTCTGGTGCACTGTATTTTTTCACTTATTTTTACCAACATGTGCAATATTACTGATTTTTTTCTATTCTGTTTTTTGTGGGCCCAGTACATAGCTAATGGAAAACTAACAAATATCTGATTTTCCAAGGGTACATTTATTCTGTCTAAACTTTTGTTTAGACAACATTAGAAGGTTTAAGTACGGTAGCATTTTTGTTTGTCTTTTTGTTTGATATTTGTTGTTGTCTCCACTTTTTTGCTATTAGTTTTTCTGTAAAAATGAACAATAGGGAGTAGAAATATCTCTTATATTTTTTGTATCTGTCTGTTTTTTTATGTTTTCTACCTTTATTTTAAGAATATATTGTTGATATAATTTGTATATACATTTTCAGTAAAGAACTTATAAAAACTGTACAGATTTATGTCTATAACCTATTTCTCTACTCTTTAGTAGAGTTCGAGACACTGAAGTGCAATAACTGTGCCCAAATTAGGCAATTATTTGCTAAAAAGGGCCTCTTTCTTTTTGTGTTAAATTTATCTTTGTAGTTTAGTGTAAAGTGCATCAGAAATCATGTTGTATCTGTCATATTAAGCCTATATTCCACTATTAATTGGGTCTTTATCTTCTGAAATTTGTATATAACAGCCTAGAAAATCATAAAGAAGGTGGATGTATTCAACTCCTAATTAAAATAAACAACTGTAGATAAAACCACATACTAAACCTATAAGACTAAGGGATTTTTGTCATTCTAGCTCAACCTACTGAAGAAAACCACTGATAACAAGATGAAAGTCAGGAAGGAACTTTTCAAGAGACATAATTATAAATCTACATCAAATGTGTTACAGTATAGAATTTTAAGGAGATGTGCAGAGGGAGAAATGGGGTTCATGACTGCCTCTTGGGGTCTAAAAGAAATACCCCAATAACACACAGACACACACAAAAATAAACCAACAAAATCTCATATATGAAACAATATATGTCATTCTAAGCAAAGAATACATGAGTATTCCTAGGGAACTTTAGTTTCCTTCTGTTCTTTATTTTATTTTTTGTCCTCTTAACTGTCCGTGATCTTCTATGTGCACATTTTATCAATTTACAGAAACACCATCAACTTAATTTTCCTCCATAGCAAAACTGAAAATACTTATTTCAGTATTACACTAAACCAAGAAACAATTGATGTTTTAGTTGCTGTGCGGGGTGGGGGGAGTGAATATATCTTCTTGCTTAAATTAGGTGTAGACTTTGTAATGTGTAACTTGAAGATATGTAATTTATGATTAAACTGTGTGTAAATGGTGTATTATAAACTGTGGTAAATGTATAGTTTCATTGGTGAAAATTTCCACTGATTGTTGAGAAAGCTTCTCTTCATGTGCCCAGCAGGTTACGTAGCGTTTTGAGAATATATTGTTCCCATTATGAAGCTCTTTAAATCATATCTGATTTGGTGTGTAGAACTCCTTAACTTTTAACTACTAGAGTTTAATTGCTGAAATTTCAAATTAATTAGTATTACTGATTTTTTTCCCTCATTTGTGTTTGTTATATTCAAAGGGATTTGGAGCATCCTGGTATTCCAGATGCATGTGAATCCTGAAGGACTGGTGATGTTTGAAAGTGAAGATATTGAAATATGATGACGTATATGTGTTGGTATTCTTGTTGCTATGGTTGATGAAGATTTTAGACCTGGGGAAAATAAAAAAACCTAGAATGACAAAATCGGTGCTTCCAGTAGATTTTAGAATGTTTTTTCCTCTAAAGCTTGCAAAGATAATGTGAGAATTTTTTTCTTTTTTTTAGTTATTTCTACATTTTCCTCTCCACATTATTAGTTAAGATCTACACACACAAAAAGAAATAAATGAAAAAGAGATAAAAAAGAGAAACTGAAAGACTATTAAATAATGTCAGTAGTATGAATAGTTACTATCTATGTTAATGAAAATCAGAATACAAACCAATGTTAGATATTTGGGATTCTTTTTCTGATAGTGTGATTTATTGAGTTATATGGGTGGCTCTTAAATCCTCATGTAAAATCTGTGAAGTTTTGATACCTTTCCTAGAGATATAGGAATGAACAAATATGCTTTTATTGCCCTTTCTAACTCTGATTATACAGTCAGACTTAGATTGTGTTTAGAATATTAGATGACTGGGCACCCTCTTCTGTGTTTATACCAGAGAGGCTTTGAATGGAAGCAGGCTCAAAGTAGCCAAAGAGGCAAGGGGTGTGAGCCCAGTTATGCTCCCCTATGCATTCTCTTCCTAAGCTTCCACTGGGTCTGGACTTGGCAACCTGTAACTTCCAAGGTTTCAGATCCAATGAGATCTTTCTCATCACATTGCAAATTCTTTCTTTGAGTGGATGGACAGAGCTGTAGGTTGACAAAACTCACAGATGGCTTTTTTAATGTGCAAAAATTTAGTCCTGGAACTCCAAAAAGTCTTATTTTACCATCAACCAAAAATATTTCCCTTGAAAAAAGTAAGATTTGATTTAGTTGGAAATAAGAACTTATAACTGAATGACAAGGATGGTAATAATATGTTTAGTCAAACTGGTTGTTCTATTTTGTGGCCATGTTCAGTTATATGTGATCATTAATTTTCTAGTTATAATGTTAATATACCACATTTGTAAGTATGTATTCAAACACTGTGTATCTTATATGCTAAGTGCATACATATTTTTTCCTTGAACTTTATCTTCAAGTTTTAGCTAATAATGTGTCAGTGTATTAAAAACAAACTTACATATGGTACAAACAATGTAATAAATTTAGAGGGTACATTTTGTGTAGTCTCATCTAATTATTTAACATTTTATTTTTGGTAATGTAAATTTGGTTAGAAAAAAAACTGGTTGTTAAATGATTAGTGCTATTGTGTACTGATGACAGTTATGAAGAGCCTCTGCCTTCTCAAACTAATATTTGTCACACACTTCCATTAAAGTGGAGAAAAATAGACTAAAAAAAAATCACAAATTCGGCAATCCTTAAAATGCAATCATGTCACAAGCAAAAAAAAAAAATCCCTTTCAGTCATGGGAAAATTAAGTTTTACCCACATGTATATTTCAACATTAGTTTTTTTGTTGTTTATATTAAGTCTGAATGTGCATATATCTCCTAATCCACATTTGTGAACATCTATTTGTTTAAGCTTTTCTCTTTTTATATTCTTCTGATGTATATGTTCCACTATAGTTATCATTTCCTTTCTTTCCTCTTTCACATTTATTCCAAACCAAATTTATGGTTATATATAGATGAACTTTTTCTCACAATTATTAGACTATTTTGCCTATTTCCAACTGGCACAATTGCCCTGGAAAACCTGGGAGCAAGAGAAGCTGAACTATATTTGGACAGGAAACTTTTTACATTAACATGCCAATTACCACACCAGAGCAATTTTATGCAGAGTCCTTAAAATATTCATTCATAGTAGCTTTCTTACACTAACCATCCATATGCTTTCAATAAATATGATTTTTAAAAGCAGTACAAGTTGACATCAGTAAAAGTAGTAAAATGAAAAGGCCACTCAGAAAAATGTGTGTGCACAAATGAAAAAAAAAAAATGAAGGCAATTGTTTAGTGATTGTATGTGATACTTTTACAAATAAAATGTGTGAAATTTATGCTATCCCTGCTTAAAATACTTGGAATTTTATGAAATATGTATTTATGTTTGTATTTCGAGAAGATTCCTCCTCTGTGACATCATACAGCATCTGAAAGTGAACAGTATCCCAAAGCAGCTCTAGCCATGCTTTGGAAGTGAGACGGTTGGATATTGTATGGCCCAGGATGGCAGTATGTAGTCCAGTGGCAAATGTGTATTAATTGTTTGATATCAGATTCTGTATTGCATGCTTTCTTATTCATTAATATAGGTATTAATAAAGCTATGAGAAATGAAGATACATATTCATTGTGTGTGTTTATTAATTCAAAAGTCAAAGGTTTTATTTTATTTTAAATTGTTTTTTAAATCTATCTAGAGTAAAATACACCTTTTGGTGGAACATTTTGATGAGTTAGCTTACTTTTTTGTTTGCTCAGTCCCTTCAATATAGTTCTTTGAAATGCACATCTTTTCACCCACTTTTCAAAGTTGGTAAGCAATATTGTAGTGTTTTAGAACATTTATTTTACATCTTACAAGACAAACTTGAGATATTTATTTATTTCAGAATAGGCCTATTGTCTCATTTAATGTAAAAGCCACCTAAGGATTTCCCTTAGGTGAAGTAAGTGAAATAAGATTCTGGAGAATGTTGATAATATTTGTGGAACAAAATAACTTCGCTGCTGGCTTCACTTTCACTTTGGCTAAATGGAGAGAATTCCAGTACTTTGAAACCTCTCAGGCTACACAGGATCAGTAAATACTCAATTGCACTTGGTATTTTTATCAGTCCTGAAGTTTGATTAAGAGTTATAGAGCACATAATCTAGTGCTTTTTGTGTTCTTTCTTTTCTCACCCATCTTTCTGTAATTGTGATATTAATTTACTCATTCTTACCTGATGAAGGAATCAAAAACAAAAATTTAAATCAAGTAAAAATTTAATTTCTGGCAAAAGGAGATTGGAGATTTAGAAGAAGTATAATATATGTGTAGGTTAATTTGTGTTATTTCTCAGCTTGACTCCAGCCATTTGGGAAAAAACACAAGCTGTAGTGAGTAATATGTAGATTAGGAATTACCAGGTTAGAGATAGACATTATCATTGTAACCTTGGCAAGAACTCTAAAAACCTGAAAAAGTGAATATGGTGAATACACACTCTGTGATTGGGGGAAAAGTGCCCTACTGGAAAAGAATGTTGAAAATTTATAATATTTCAACAAGTGGAAAAATTAGTGAGCTAATATTTAGTTTGATTAAAACCATTATTGAACTTGCTGCTTTTATTGCCAGAACTGGTCACAGTGATTTATAAAATAAATTGTTAATGGTGTAATGGAAATGGCTTCAAACAAAGCAAAACAAAACAAAACACAACTGTGAAGCAGGCAAGTAGGTACAGTGTTTAATTTCTGTAAGTTGGGTTACAAACTCAATAGCCATTTCAAGTATCTGAGAATCTACAGCTGCCTAAAAACAATAGAAATTTAACCTGTACACAGGCTTAATTCCTTTCTTGTCTATCAAAGTGTTCTAAAGTTAATTGGGGAAAACAAAAGTAAAAGACAAAAATAAAGCAAACCATAAATGGAAGCTTAATCCTGTCAACAACTTAAGTAACTCAGGGATCTATTCATTGTACATTTTCTTCATAAAAAGTTTTGAAGAGTTTTAGATTTACAGAAAAATTGCAAAGATGATACAGTTCCCAAATATTCATCTCCCAGTTTCTCATATTATTAACATGGCTAACATGGCATATTTGTTACAATTAATGTGCCAATATTGGTACATTATTATCAACTAAAGTCCATAGTTTATTCGGTTTTCCTAAACTTTCTGCTACTGTCCTTTTTCCATTCCAGGATCCCATCCAGAATTATACATTGCATTAAGTAGTCATGTCTCTTTAGGCTCCTCTAGACTGCGACAATTTCCCTGACTTTCTTTGTTAATGATGACCTTGACAGTTTTGAATACTGGTGTGGTATTCTGTAGAAAGTTCCTCAGTTGGTATTTCTCTGGTGTTTTTTTCTTGATTAGACTGGGGCTATATGTTTTTGGGTGGAAGACCATAGAGGCAAAGTGCCTGTTTCATCACATTTTATGAATTGTACATGATAGTACATTATTTAACTTATACAGTTAGTGTTTTGCATCATCTCACTTCCTGCTTAGGTTTCACTCTTCACAATTGAATCAGAGACCCACAATTTTTCAAGTGTTTGGTGCACGGAGGCTCAGGATATCCCGACAACATTCCTTCCATGTTCTTGAAGTCCATGGGACAATTTAGGATATGCTCTTTCCCAAATTACCACTTTTCACAAAGATTTCTATCTTAACATTTCATTTTAATTTTTCAGTGTCTAATGGGGCAATTTTAACTAAAGTATTAATAGAAAATAATAAGTAACTGTGTTCCCCTTCCCACAGTTACTAAATAGTAAATGAGTGCTGTGGTGATGTTCCACTAATGATGAAAATTTCAGGAATCATGTCTGTGATATTGTGATTTGTAATAAGAAATACATATATATTCATATCTGTCCCTGGTTCCTGGCACAGAGATCCTAAAACCCTTGTAAATTCTTAAGTGATAAGAGCAGTAAGAACACCTTTTGTTTCAGTATTTGGTCTCTGACCCTGGTTCCTGACACAGAGCTCCTGAAACCCTTGTAATTTCCTGAGTGGTAAGATTGTCTTTTGTTCTAATGAGGCAACTCTGAGTGGGCTCCTGGATGAGAGCTGGTCATCTAAAAGACCAAGCTATGATTAGAAGATTGAAATTTTCATCCTCGCCCTTGCCCCCATTCTCTTGAGAAGAGAAAAGGGTTGTAAATGGAGTTAATAATCAACCATGCCTATGTGATGAAGCCTCCATAGAAACTCAAACATGACCGGGTTGGTGAACATGTGGAGATGCTGGGAGAGTGGTGTGCCCGGAAAGGGCATGGAAGCTCTGCACTCCTTCCCACATATCTTGCCCTATGCATCTCTTCCAATGGGATATTCAGTGTATCCTTTATCATACCCTTTAATAAACTGGTAAAGGTAAGTAAACACGTCACTGAGTTCTGTGAGCTGCTGTAGCTAATTAATGGAACCTAAGGGAGGAATCTCCAATCTGTAGCTGGTCAGTGGGAAGTACAGGTAACACTCTGTGCGTACTACTGGTGTCTAAAGTTGGGGGTGGGGGTAGTCTTGTAGGACTGAAGATTTAACTTATAGAATCCTATGCTATCTGGATATCTAGTGTCAGAATTGAGTTGAATTGTAGCACACCCAGCTGGTGTTGCGTGCAGAGAATTGCTTGGTGTGGAAAAAAACCTCCACACATTTTGTGACTAGAAGTATCAGAAGTGAACTATTCTGTGTGAGTAGTAAAGGAGATACATAAGTAAGAGAAACACAGAAGGAGATGGAAAACTGAGGTTTTACCTTTTATAATGGCAAATAGAAGACACTGAGCACCTAGACACACAGAGAACAAATACAATACAATAGGTAAATATCCCTGATTTCTGGGGTTGGGGACAAAAATTGCTGGATTCTAACTTGTTTTACTTGTCTTAGAGTTGTGAAGAAGTGTAAATAAATTGATTATTATTTAATAGATTGGTGCTTTGAAGCTCAAGTTTATCTACTAGGGGATATTCACTAGATATTGTCAAGGGAGAAATGCTATTGAAGATTTATCTAATGAGAGAAAACTGTTGGCCCTTTTCTTAATCTTTTTAAATTTTACACCTAAACCAATTGGCTCTTTGACACCATATATCTGGTAGTTACAAAAATTTATTACCAAACAATATACTCAATGTGGGAGAGGGAATTGATTTTTCATAAACTAAAGGAAAAAAGTTGTGGCTTTCAATTTAGAACGCTTCTATAAGAACAGATCAAATTTATAGAGCAAATTACCCTGCGGTAGCCCAAGGTAAATTTTTTCCACTGCATTCTTTATTCATAGGAAGAGAAAAAAATCAATTACTAGATGACACATGTGAGTGCCTTTTAGACACAAAGATGATAATGCTTGTCACTGTATATTTTTCTATGAAAGCATTCATGTGGTCAAACGCAATGAAACTAAGAGCCTAAGTCATACACTGTCCATTTCCAGTACTTAAAGTCATTGTCCTACATATTACAATTCAGTTATATGCCTAGAAGGGAGCATTTGTTTAAAGGGTCAGCCAACGACTCCCCATATAGCTTTAGTTTTACTTAGTTGTGTCCAGTAAGGTGTAAAGAAAGATTGTCTTACACACAAGTCTGTTTCTCAACCAGGAATGACATTGAAAGAAGTTGAACTTTAAACATGAACTGTAAGGATACAAAGTACTTGTCTTGCCAGCCATCCAATTGGAGGAAGTATCCAATCATCCTATTATTCTTGGCTGCAATGTGCTGCTGAGCAAGTGGAAAAATCCAGGAAATGGATTACTTAGAAAATCTTATTGTCTATGTCTCTGGATAAAATATTTCACACTAGATTTTCCAACAAAATTGATTCTAGCAATTAGATTTGGTAGGTAACCAAGGCAGAGTACTGAGATTCTGTGATGGTTAATTTTATGTGCCAAGTTGGGTAGGTCACAGTACCAGAAATTTGGTCAAACACTGGTCTAGATGTTGTTGTCAAGGTCTTTTTTACATGAGATTAACTTTTAAATAAGAAAACTTTGTTAAAACAGATTATCCTCCACAATGTGTGGTGGGTCTCATACAAACAGTTGAAGGCCTTAAGAAACAAACTCCTATCCTCCCTCTGAGGAAGAGGGAATTCTGTCAGCAGACCACGTTCAGATTTGAGCTACAACATCATTGCTTCCCTAGGTCTCCAGCCTGCCAAGTACCTTCAGATTTTGGACTTGCCAGCTTCCACAATTGTGTGAGCTAATTCTTTAAAATCAACCTCTCTGCCTCTATCTCTGCCAGTCTCTGTCTGTCTTTGTCTCTGTCTGTCTGTCTGTCTCTGTCTCTCTCTCTCTCTCTCTCTTTGCCTCTGTTTCTCTCTATCTATCTATATATCTATATGTACTGTTTTTATTCTGTAGAACCCTAATTAATACATGTTTTAATTTTAAACATGTCTTAACTAAGATCTGTCATACAAGATCAGGCCTGATGAAGTGCTGTTCAATTCAGTATTCGGGTTCTGAGAGAACTATATTTTTTCGACATGTAGGTGGGCTTAGCTAGAATTCTATCTGCCTCCAGTAATTGTTTAGTAGTTAAATTCTAAAATCATACAAATCTAGGCCCAAATCCCAGTTTTTCCACTTGAAAGCTAGATTACCATGGGACAATATTTAAGCCTCATTTTTCTTTCTTGTAAACTGGGGTTAATATAGGTATATTGTAAGCAATCATGGCAATATGTGACTTATGAACTTTGGCTGGAGAAGGGAACAACTAAAAGGACAAAGAAAAAAGTGAAAAATTTTTCCTCTGGAGTGACACCTATATATAATTCACCTTACTAGATTATTACCTCTTTCCATTCAATGGGGAAGTGAAATAAAGAAAAATGAACTAATCAACCCTCCTCTGTCCTTAGAGAAGGTGCCTCAGCCCTGAAACACTTGAAATCTAACCACCTGATGAAGTTAAGTTGTTAGTCACCTGAAGAACACAAGGGCCTCTCATCCCATTGGCACTGAGTCAATGCTTATGGGCATTTTCAAACAAACACCTAACCTGATCATGGACATCATATTATTATTAAAGTTTTACACTTAGGGCATTATTAGTGAGGAAGATAGCAGTAAAGGAAAGAACTTAAAGAAACAAATATTTAGAGAATGAGATAATGAGGCAGGGAAGGAAATAAGAAAGACAGGCTTGAAAGAGAATTGATAATTTGGTGGGTATTTAATGAGTGCCTATGAAGTGGAAATCACTGTTCTAGTCACTGAAGATACAGTCATGAGAAGAAAAATGGTTTCTGCTCTTCTGGAGCTAGTGATCTAGTGATATGTAGGGGACAGGCAATAAACAAGAATACACATACATTTATTAGAGAATGTCTGATAGTGATCAGTGAGGAAAATCCAACAAAGTAATATGATAGAGGCTGACTCTTTAGTATGTGTATTAAGATGCTTTTAGCTCCATATAATAGAAAACCCTGACTCAAAGAAGTTCAAAATGAGAAATTTCATTATTTGACTTAACACAATATCTATCCTAAGGTGAGGACGTTTCAGATGTGGTACATCCAGGCTCTAACTTTGCTTCTCTGTTAATTCCCTTGGTTTTACCTACTATTGTTTATTGGCTTCATCCTCAGACTGCTAGTAAGAAGACGGCTGCAATTTCATTGTCACATCTAAATACAGCAACATCCAGAGAAAGAAGGAGAGATGTCATATTTCAAGAATGAGAAAAATCTTCCTCAGGAAACTCCCAGCTGACTATTTTATTGGCCAAAATGAGGTCACATGTCCCTAATGAAACAATCACTGGTAAAGTGCATGGAGTTGCCATGAATAAATTAAACTAGAAGGAATAGATTTGGTTTAGTCAAATACAGAGCCAGTTTTGTTGTGATTTTTGCTAAATTAACATTTGTTAGGTAAAGCCCTGGGGTACCAGTCGGTGAGCCACCTGTTCAACCAAGACCACAAGGGAAAATGAAATAGAGAAGGTTATTACTCACAGGTCCAGGAAGATGTAGAGAGCACATCTTGAGGGTCCAAATGGGAAGGACAGGGCAGAGTACAGGCAGAGAGCAAGCAGCAGGACCTGGGGCATTTGCCTTTGTTAGCGTCCATGGGTTGAATGCTTTTGGGGTTCCTGGACTAAGGCTAGATTGGTCAATTCAAAACAAAAAAGTGGGGTTTTGGTAAGTTCCACAGCGGTCTTACCTAAAGGGGGCACGAGAGGAAGGAGTTGGGAGGCAGGAGTGACTGTTTTATCACCAGAGGTGTTGAGGAAGTCATATCAGGAACTTGCACTTACTTGTGACTCTGAAGGCCACTATTTAGGGCATGCACTAGTGAGTGAGACTAGTGTCAGTTCAAGGCCCCTGTAGGCTATTAGCCACGCAAAATGGGTGCTGAGGCAGCAATATTATGGAGTGGTTTAGCTAAATTCTCAGCAACCTTAGAAGGCCTCTTTGAGAAGACATTTGAGGTGAGATGAGATATGGATGTTAAAAGAGGCAACAAAGGATGAAGTGAGACAGAGAGGTAGAGATAATAAAGATGGAGAAAACAGCAAGAGTAGTTTTGTAGAAGTCAAAGAAGGAAAGAATATCAACAAAATGTGAATGTTTGACTCTGTTAAATGTCAGAACTTTAAGTTACTGTTCTTTCATCTCAAGTGGACCTTAATGCTGCCCAGCAACTATACCATATTAGTGTATTTTTTCTTCTACTCTTATAGATGATTCACTCATCCTTGGCTGATAATATTTTTCTTATTTTAATGAGAACATTGGAGCAACTCAAACAGAATTTCCACAAGCTCCTACCACAAATTCCTATTTCCAACTGCCTGCATCTGTGACCATATAGTCTTCCTTCTCTCTTGTTATAACCCTGGAGGTGCCTTCTTCGTTGTCTCTTTCCCTGGTTGTCTCTCGTAAAGTTCTAGCTGGTCTATGGTTTGGTTAATTTTCTCAGGGAGGCAACAGAATTGCTTACCACTAAAATCTGCATTACTTTCAACAAATTTCCTAGGCTTAAACATCCCCACAGTCCGTTCTAAATTTAGCCTGATAACTTGGGGTGAGCTTCAGAGTTTTCTGTTCTTACAACTTGTCTCTATCACTGTGCAAAATCTTTCTGCCATTGTTCCAGACCTTGTGACCATGACAGTGGCTCAATACTCTCAGGCTCCCCTACACCATTCACACCCAAGGTGGATGGTAGCTTCTGGTTTTCTCAGTTTGCCTCCCTAGTATGGCTCCATCTTATGAGTAATCTGAAGTGAAGGTAACTAGGCCCTAGTATCCTCGGCCTGCCATACCAGGAGAAGAGCTAGTACCCCATGAGTGAGGGCTGAGTAGAGAAAGGGATTCCCAGAATCAGTCTTGCCTGGAATGGAGCTTCTGCAACGCAGATCTGGGAGGGATAAGATATACCGGTAACCCTCCCATCTCTGGAAGACACTGAAACACTAGATTGGAAGTTGTTGGTGGGGAAGGAACCCTGTGTTCTTGGCTGATCCTGGCATGAGTGGACCTCCCATGATTCTGGAGAAAGGGAGTGGGCTGTGGCTCAAATGCCATATACACATTCTGTTCTTACCAGATTTTCTTGGAAAAAAAAGTGTATTATATGCCCTTGGAACAATTTCCAGAGACTTTAAATGGTTATTTATTTTTGTTTTTCAATAACTTTTACCACTTATGGTTGTTTTGTTGGAGCAAGCTCCTCACACTGCTATTCTAGAATCCATTTCCCTAAACTTTAATCTTAAAAATTGAAGAAATGTCAAATGAAACCAAAAGTTAATTCTTAAAAATACAAATAAAATTGGTAACTTTCTGTCTAAACTTAGTAAGGATAATAAAGAAAGTAAAATTATGTCATATAAGAAAAAAGATATAATCATGGATATGGAACTTATTAAAAAATTTAATGTGAAACATTACTCAGATAATTTTAAAATCTGAAGGAAATAAATTATTTCATTGCAAATATAAATTACCAAAGTTGACCAAAGAAATGGTAAAATACCTAGACATAAAAGTAATCTTAGAAGACAGAAGAGAGGCAATTAAACACCAACTATTTAAAAAAAGACCAGACTTAGATGTTTTCCTGTTCAACTATATATAACTTTTAAGACACTTAAAACTCCTATATTTTTCAAACTCATTCCATTTTTGGGGAAAAAGAAATTTTCCTCTACCCTTCTAGGTTCTTCTGGCTGGTCTAAGAATTAAATTGACATGAGACAGATTAACAGGAGAAAATCAAACAAAAACTTATTAACACTGATACATGAGAGAGACTCAGGAAAACTGAGTAACTCACCAAAATGGCTGAAACCCTCACCTTAAATACCATCTTCAACTAAAGACAAAAGAGGATGTTGGGGGTAGTGGTTTGGAACTTCAAGGGGGAGGAAGGCAATTCACATGGAGATGAAAAAGCAAATGTTTGCTGGGTCTAGCAGAGAAGGTGGGACACAGAGAAGAATTTTAACAAACAGACTTTGCTAGGTTCCTCCATTTCTATATACCTAATTCATACTATAGTTATCTATGTTGCTAGCTGCCTGCCTGGAACAGGTCCTCTATCTACATTCTTTTAGGCAGTTAGAGGGAAAGTCAAAGGTTCTTCCTGGGTCTTTTGCACCTTGAAAATAATGAGCTTAAATGAATCCTCATACCAAAGAGACACATTTTGGGGTGGCAAATTTTGCTCCCCTACACCATTCATTAAAAAAAAAGTAAAATTTCCATAATTCACTTTATGAAACCAACAAAACTTTACTGCTTAAATATTAAATCTCAAAAGTAGCACAAAAGAAGAAAATGTTAAACAAAGTTAAATTATGCATAAACGAAAAAATCTAAAAAATATTCAGTCATCCAAATTAAGCAATACATGAAGAGAACAATACACCAATATACCATGACGACAGAGTATGTTTTACTCCGTATATGCAAAATTGTTTTTTTTTTTAGAAACTCTATCAATAGAATTCACTCTAACAATAAATTAAAGGGGAAAATATATGATTGTATCAATAGATGCTGAAATTAAACATCCAACTCAAATAAAAATGTAGGTAAATGGAAATTAAAAGGAACTACAAAATATGGTAAATACATTTTGCAATAAAACTAACAGACATAAATAGTAATGAAATACTAATTTCCATTATTGTCAGAAAAAGACACATACATGCTGTCCTCACTAATATTCTACATTCTTTTTGGAGATTTTATATAGTGGAATAAGATAATAAAATGAAACTTTCAGTATAAATCTTAAAAACTTAAAGTTATTTTCAATAAATATTGAAAAAAAGTTATTTCCAAAAATGTTCTGGAATTCCACAGACTCTTCTATGAACTAGTAAAAATATTAAGATAATTTGAAGGCATATTTGGAATCAAATTAAAAGGAAAAAAAATTTTAAAGGTCAATAACTTTTCTGTAGACCACCCAGTTAAAAGTAGGAAAAAAATATTCACAATAATGATATTACCACAAAATACCCTGGAGTAAATTTAATAAGAATGAGGCAGGGTCTACATGAGTAAGTCTTTAAAATTCCAAAGAACACAGAACCAAATCTGTAAATGGACACACAAGCCATATACTCAGATGGGAAGACATGATACCATCAAAATATCATTACCTCATAAGTCAATACATTTCTTTAGTCATCAAGTAATAATCCCAATGGAGTTATTATTTTGAGAATCCACATCAAATTATTTTAAAGTTCAACTAAGTATTTTTGAAAAAGATGAGTAATAAGGGGAGAGATTTGCCTCACCAGATGTTAAAATTTACTATTTACTCCATATAATATGACACTAAGACAGAAATAGAAAAATAGACCTTTAAAAAGGAAAGATTAGGGGGTCTGGAAATAGATCCAAGTGCATACATAATGTTGGTTAGGATTAAGTTTAACTGCAAGAGACCCAAAATATCGGTGGCTTAAAAAGAGACTATTTTATTTCTCTCATTCGTATGGAGGAAATAATTCAACATTGGTAAGCAATACCACTGTGTTAGTGATATCAACTTCTTCTGTCTTGTTTCATATTGTGTGGTCTTCATTTTCAAGGTCATTTATGATCCAGGATAGTTACTTCAGCTCCAGTCATTCAACCTGGATTCCACTCAGCAAGAAAGAATAAAGGGGAAGATAAGGGCAAAAAAATTCGTCCTTTTAAGAACTTTCTGACAAGTCACACATCTACTTCTACTCACTCAGAATTTAGTCATCTAGTCACACCAAGTACAAGATAAGTCAAAAGATTAAATATTTATTTTAGGTAGCCATGTGCCCAGATGAAAAGTGGAGGATATATAACTATAGATGAAGGGGAGAACAGATTGATAGACAACTAGCAATCCCTAACACATTTATGACAAGGTTAGCATTTCAATTCAGTAGGGGTGAGATGGGTTATTTCAATGATTCTCAAACTTGAGTATGCATCAGAATCACCCAAAATGTTTGTTAAAACACAGATTGCTGGGACTCACCCCCAGAGTTTCTGATTCAGAAGTTCTGGGATACGGTCCCAAAATTTGCATTCTTAACAAATTGTCTAGTGTGATAGATTTTCATGTGGACCCCATGACCTCTACCACCTATTGTTCATTCTTTTGTGAAACTCCCTGTTCTTGATTGCTGGCAGGGCCTGTGAGTTGATTCTAATCATTAGAATATGGCAAAAGAGATGGGATATATTTGATTATGTGTATGCAATTATGTTACATAAGATTGTAATTTTTGTCTTGCTAAGAGACTCTCTCCCTTGCTGCCTTTTAATAAGTAAGCTTCAGTGCCATGAGCTGCTATCTGGAGAGCCCACATGGCAAGTGAGAATTCTACTGCTGAACCACCAATGCTAGAGAGGGCCACAGGGGAAGGAACTGAGGACATCCTCTGGTTGATAGCCACAAAAAAATTGAGGCTCTTAGTCTAATAACCTACAAGGAACCGAATGCTGCTAGCAATCATGTTAGCTTGGAATCAGATCCTTCCCCATTTGAACCTTGAGATGAGAACTCAGTCCTAACCAAAACCTTGATTTCAGTCTTGCAGAGTGCCTAGGTAAGCCACGACCAGAACTCTCACCTACAGAAGCCGAGAAATAAATGTGTGCCTTTTTAAAGTCATTATGTGTGTGATAATATTAGTGGGCAGCAAAAGATAACTAATATGCGGGGTTATATTGATGCTGCTGGTATTGAGGCCCACTAGTTTTTAAAATACACTTTGTCAGCACCCCTGACTATCTGTAAAAAGATAATCCTCATTTCTCTATGACCTCAAGTTTCCATATAGAGATTCTATGTAGAAGATCTTCAGATAGAGAAACAATTTTACTGTCAGTTCATTCCTTATTCATTCTTCTAAGAGAAAGAAATCGCCTGGTGGTAGATGGCATTCATTTGTCCATGATTATTAATTAAGTGGAGCTAATGGAATAATCTAGATCTAAACTGTGCAATGGTCACTAGCCACATGTGTCTGTGTATTTTTAAATTAGGTAAAATTAAATTAAAATTTCAATTCTTTATTCACAGTAGTCATATTTCAAATGCTAAATAGTCACATGTGGCTAGTGGCTACTGTATTAGAGAGTGCAGATGGAGGACATTTCCATCATTACAGAATGTTCTATTGTATAGTGCTCGTCTGTACATGGCAGGAGAGGACAGTGGTAAGCAGAGAATACTTGGAAGGTCTTTGGACCGAAGAACTATAGTTTTTTATTTTCTCTCTTATCATCTGTATCAGTAATAAATCTGACATTTTGATCACTAGGTATCTATATCTTGCATCTATCTCTCAACTGGTTCCCACCTTCAGAGAGGAAGAAAGGAATTTTATGAATTTTATGTAGTCACCTTTTAAAATTAGATACTGTTCACCAGGACAAAAATGTAACATGATCCCTAAGTCTTATCTCATGTAAAACCACATGACAAATAGGTTAAATACCTAATTATAAAAATATAGTATTTCATCTATTTTAAGATGCATATTTATTTTTCACATTCTAACATCTGAAATAGAATGTGTCTTACAATTAACGGTGTTTTACAATTGCTTGTAGACAGATGGCAGTCATGACATAGTTGCCACTGTCTGCACATGTGTGAGTTTGATTGTCATTTCTGATAAAAAGATTGCACAGCTGCATTTCTTCACGATTGATTCAATAAGCCATATCAAAATAATTTGATGAAGGAATGAGTCCACTGACAACTACTGATAAAGTCAAAAGAGAGAACTCATTACAATTTACAGAATGGGTGTCTGAAGTTACTAGAAAAATCCAGCAGACAATAGTAGAGTACTCTTGACACAAAATACATAAATATATGATTTTGAATTTGAAAAACAATTCAGAACAGTTGGATCTTCAGGGTAAAGAAATATTAGGAATATTTTAATCAATTTACTTCACTTTTGTTCCCCTTTTTATAAATGCACAATAACAATAGTGTAAACTCTATATCTAAATAGGTATTAAATTTTTCAATGAGATTAAAAAAGTTATAAGTTATAATAAAGTATTGTGTCAGTTGAATTGGCAGTACCATTTTCTTTCTTTGCAGTATATAAAATAATGATACATCATAAAATTGAATTAATTTTAATAGACTCAATATAATTAAATATAAAATTAATAATAATATTAATATTAGGAGAAAATTTGGTAAAATATTTTGAATAAACATGAGGGAAAATTTATTAAGCTGGGAAGTGAATCCATAATCTGTAAAGCAAAATATGGATATTTTGATTGCCTAAAAAAAGTCATTTGTAAAGATACCATAAACAATGACAAAATATGAACAATATTGAGAATAAATATTTCCAAAATGTATGACAGAGTAAGAATTAATAGCACTAATATACAAAAAGCTCTTAAAATTGAAGAGAAAAAAACAAATAACCCTGTTAAAATATGAAAAAGGGGTACTGAAAGAAAATTCAATTAAGAAAGATGTTTTAATAAAGAATCAGAATAGTCCCTTCATTTGCTAAGACCATACTCTAGAAATTCCTTGCAAAGTCCAAAGTCCTGGCTAAAATCTGAGTGCTGTTATGTACTCTAATCACAAGTAAGCAATGGAGGCCAGATACATTTAAACATTCATCGTTTCTTAGTTTTAGAGAGAGAGGGCAAAAGCTGTGTAACTCATCTAAAAGGAACTATAATGGTAAGATAACTCTTAGGTCAATATCTGTTTCCTGATTTCCTAAATTTTTCATCTCATTGTAATTTGAATTTTTTTTTTAAATAGTATAATCTATACAGGGGAATGTGGCAGAGTAAATACGCCCACACATTCTTTGATACTGCTCCTATTGAGAGAGAGGTTTATGACACTGACCATAAATTTGGTTGGACTCCTTGGTTGCTTTGACCATTAGACTATAGTAGAAGAAATACTATGATAGATTCTAGGCCCAATCTGTAAAAAACTGGCAGCTTCCTCTTCCTATGTTGTGGAACACTTGCTCTTGGAGCCCTGAACCATCATATTAAAAGAGCTGCTACTGGACTTCCCTGGTGGTCCAGTGGTTAAGACTCCCTGCTTCCACTGCAGGAGGCACGGGTTCAATCCGTGGTTGGAGAGCTAAGATCCCACATGCCTCGGGGCCAAAAAAACAAAACATAAAACACAGAAGCAATGTTGTAACAAACTCAATAAAGACTTTAAAAATGGTCCACATCAAAAACTCTTTAAAAAAAAGTTTAAAAATAAAAAATAAAAGAGCTGCTACCGTGCTGTAGAGGTGATGTGCATGAGTTCTAACACTACATAGAGACAGAAGCCCAGATAAATGCATCCTTCTAGCCTTTGCATCCAAGGTGATAGACATGTTACTGAAGCCACCTTGGACCCTCCAAACAGGAGGGTCACATCAGTTGACATCATGTCTGCACTGAGGAATACTTCTGTGAAATGCTGCCCATTTGGCCATTATATCTCAGGAGGCTGCAGGGCTGTTGAATTTGATAAGTAATGAAGGAGTTAGGAAGACTTTCAGAATTTTGTTTTATTTGGAATACAAGCTCCCAAATATACAGTAATTCTCCAGGACTACCGTGCCTATTTTAGGAGGAAATTAATATGTTCCCAATCAATAACACATGCTCATTTTCCTGCGTAATATTGTTTAAAGAGAAGTCTTGTTCCATAACTTTTAGGTAGCCTGGAAAGTGAGGCCTCTATTATAGTCTCACTGAAATGTTATCTAAATTTAATCATAATGAAACAAGCAGTTGTATCTAGATTATGGGAAATGCTAAAATGTAAATGGCCCGGACTCTTGCAAATGTCAATATAATAAAAGAGAGGTAAAGGTGGAGGAACTATACGTGATAAAGAGAGCCTAATGACAACCAAGTGTAATGCATGTTTCTTGATTAGATTCTGATTTGGGTGTGAGAGGTGACAAGCACTCCCTCTTTGATCAAACTTTAGTCGGACTCCTGTCAGCCATCTTCTCAATTAGGAGGCTTGCCCAGTTTTGGCAAAGAATTCTGTCAATCCCAGTTTTAGCAAGAATCCTGCTAAGACAATTTAGCAATACCCCTAACCTTAACATCTAATCAAATTCTTCTTTCCCCACCTTTATATCTATTAAATTCTTCTTAGTAATTTTTTTTATTTACTGACTCCCTCACCTTGCCCATCAGCTATAAATCCACTTCTACCCTTTCTGTATTTGGAGTTGATGTCAGTTCTGTACTTAAGTCTCTCCCCCAACTACAATAGATCAAATACAATCTATCTTACCACTTTTAACAAGTGTCCAGTGCAATTTCCTTTAAATAGGTGGGGCAGCTTCATAGGATATTTTTGTGACTTTTGGAGAAATTTCAATAGAGATTGTATTTTAGGTATGATTTTTGTTTCAATTCTAAATATTTTGGGTATGATAATGGTATGTGTGGCTTGTTTTAGGGATATATATTGAAGTATATACTGGTGAAATTTCAAGATGTCTGAAACATACTTTCAAACGATTTATCTGCCATGTCAAATGTGTGTGTGTATGTGTGTGTGTGTGCAGAGAGATAGAGAGAAAGAGAGAGAGAGATTACAGGTGTGCTCATTATGTTATACTTTAACTTTGCTGTAGCATTGAAAAATTTCAAAATATAAACAATTGGAGAGAATGAAAAGATAGTCTCTTGAAAGCTATTAATGGTTGTTTCTTTGAAAAGAGGGACTTACGAACACGAACATGAGAGAAAAGTAGATCTTTTCACTTTATAACTTATTTGTAATGTTTAGATTTTAAAAATCAATGTATATGCATATACCTTCATCAAATATGAGATACCATTGATTCTTATATACTTTTAAGAAAAAAATATTCTGCTGATTAGATTATGACACAAGAATTTAATGGTGGTCATGCATAACACAATGCTTTAAGAATAATCCTGTACTACATATGAATGGGTTATATCAGCCTCTCACTGTATTGAATTTTCTTTCAAATATTCCAAGGTATATGGAGATTCTCTTGCCTTCAGTTGCATTGCTTGTCACATGATTGGCAAACTCTTTGCACATATCTCAGTAATAAAACTTAACAGAGCTTCATTTACTTGTACTGTTCTTTCTTTGGTCTTTTAAAACACCTGGTTAGTGCTTTGCAAGGAAAAGGAAATTGAACTCTAGTGGAGACTGTAATGCCCCTTCGGATTCTCTTCCAGAAATGAAGGATGTAATCTTCCAGCTACTAAGTGTTGTTACAAGAGAGCCCTCAGCTTTCTTCAGAATTGTCTTGGCTGAAGAGAGTTGTCACATTCCATTCATGGGACAACAGATATCAAATACCTAAAGGCCCACTCTCTTTATGTCAACTCTGGTTGATTCTGAAGGACCAGCCCAGCTTCAGAGTTCTTTATGAATACAGTCAAGGCATTTGTAAAGATGTGAATCTTGCCCCATCTTCTCCTTCCGTCCAATTCTGCTTATGTGTTTTCTTTCAACATGTGTTGATTCCCAGGAACTCTTCCTAATAAATATCCTGCACACTAATATCCATCTCACAGTCTGCTCTTCAGGGAATTAAACTTGCAAAAGGTTGTTCCACTAATGAGATTATTTACTTTATTGATATCAGATTCATGACCCCTGATCTGATTCCATGTTTTTCTGCATACCCAGTAACTTTTTATTTCAATGCTAAATCATAGTGTGATATTTTTTGAAAACATTTTAAAGAAAAATTAAGCTCAATGTCTGTAATACAACAATGCCCATAACTCAGTTTGAGTGATGACAATATGAACAGTTTTGACTGCACTTGAACATGTGCAGTGAAAACTATGCCACAGCTGCTTCCTGGACAAAGGCAGTTATAAGACACCATCAATTGCAAGTTTCATACTGTTTTCAAACATATTATTTTGTGAAAAAAAAAGAGTGCCTCAGAATCTATGTAATATATTTTTGAGTTTTATGTCAGTGATGGTTATCTGGACAGAGAGACTACTGATTCTTCCTGATACAAATTCTGCCTTGAAAACTAAAAGTTTTTTTTTAATAGAAATATATCCTTCAATCTTGCCAGGATATTTGGAATTGCTAGAGTTTAAAAAAACAATAGAAATCCAAAGAGACACACACTAAGACATAGCATAATTAAAAAGGCAAAATTTAAAGATAAAGAAAGAATTTTAAAGGCAGCAAGAGGAAAACAATGAGTCACAGGCATGGGAACCCCCATAGCTATCAGCTGACTTTTAGCAGAAATTTTACAAGCCAGAAGGGAGTGGCATGTTATATTTAAAGTGCTGAAAGGAAAAATCCTACAACCAAAAATATTCTATCTGGCAAGGTTATCAATCAGAATTGAAGGAGATATAAAAGTTTCCCAAATAAGCAAAAACTAAGAGTTCATCACCACTAAGCTGGCCTTAAAAGAATTGTTAAAATGTCTTCCTTAATTACAAAAGAAAAGGCCATAACTAGAAATAATAAAATATATGAAAGAAAAAAATTCTTACTGATATGGCAAATACAAAGGCAGTGAACCAACCACTTAAAAATCTAATATGAAGGTTAAAAGACAAAAGTTGTAAAATCAACTATAACTACAATAAGTATTTAAGGTATACACAGAGTAAAAAGATGTAACATAGGCTGTCAAAAACATAAAAGTGGGGGGTATGTGTAAAAATGTTGTGATTTTACAATGCATTTGAATTTAAGCAACTATGAGTTTAAAACAAACAGGTTTATATGTATACACCTCATGGTAACTACAAATCAAAAACCTACAAAAGAAACACAAAAAATAAAGGTAAAGGAACCCAAACATAACACTAAAGAAAATCATCAAAACCCAAGGGAAAAGACTAAAAGGAGAAGAAAGGAACAGAGAAGAAATACAAAAACAAACAACAAAATGGTGATAAGAACATATATATCAATAATCACTTTAAATGTAAATGGACTAAATGCTCCAATCAAAAGACATAGGGTGGGGGCTTCCCTGGTGGCGCAGTGGTTAAGAATCTGCCTGCCAATGCAGGGGACACGGGTTCGAGCCTTGGTCTGGGAAGATCCCACATGCCGCGGAGCAACTAAGCCCGTGAGCCACAACTACTGAGCCTGCGCGTCTGGAGCCTGTGCTTCACAATGGGAGAGGCCGCGACAGTGAGAGGCCTGCACACCACGATGAAGAGTGGCCCCCGCTTGCCGCAACTAGAGAAAGCCCTCACACAGAAACGAAGACCCAACACAGCCAAAAATAAATAAATAAATTAAAAAAAAAAAAGGAAAAAACTCAACTATATGCTATAAAAAAAAAAAAAGACATAGGGTGGCTAAATGGACAAAAACACAAGACCTATCTATATGTTGCCTATAAGAGTTTCACTTCATATTTAAAGACACACACAGACTGAAAGTGGAAATATGGAAAAAAATATTCCTTGCAAATTGAAATGAAAAGAAAGCTGAGGTATAAATACTCATATTAAGCAAAATAGACTTTAAAAATATATAACAAAAGACATAATGATAAAGGGGACAATCCAATAAGAGAATATAACATTTGTAAATATTTATGTACCCAGCATAAGAGCACCCAAATATATAAAGCAAATATTAACAGACATAAAGGGAGAAATGACCGTAAAACTATAATAATAGGAGACTTTAATACCCCAATCACATCAATGAATAGATCATCCAGACAGAAATCAATAAAGAAACATTAGCCTTAAATGACACATTAGACCTAATGGACTTAATAAATATAGAACATTCCATCCAAAAGCAGCAGAATACACATTCTTTTCAAGTGCACATGGAACATTCTTCAGGATAGATCACATACAAGGCCAAGAAACAAGTCTTAATAAATTTAACAACGTTGAAATCGTATCAAACATCGTTTCCAACCACAGTGGTGTGAAATTAGAAATTAATTACAGGAAGAAAACTAGAGAAACCACAAACACCTGGAGAATAAATGACATGCTACTAAACAACCAGTGAGTCAAAGAAGAAATAAAAGAGGAAATTTTAAAAAAGCTTAAGGCAACTGAAAATGGAAACACAACTTTCCAAAATCTATGGGGCACAGCAAAATCAGTTCTAAGAGGGTAATTTATAGTAATGCAGGTCTACCTCAAGAAACAAAAAATGTCTCAAAGAAACAATTTAACTTTATACTTAAAGGAACTAGAAAAAGAATAAACAAAACACAAAGTTAGCAGAAGAAAGGAAATAACAAGAAACAGAGTGGAAATAAATGACATAGAGACTAAAAAGCAATAGAAAAGATCAATGAAACTAACAACTTGTTCTTTGAAAAGATAAACAAAGTTGAAAAACCTTTAGCCAGATTGATGAAAAAAGAGAGATGGTCCAAATAAATAAAAGCAGAAATGAAAGAGAAGTTACAACCAATATCACAGAAATACAAAAGATCATAAGAGATTACTATGAACAATTATATGGCAACAAATTGAACAACGTAGAAGAAATGGATAAATTCTTATAAACAAATCTTCCAAAACTGAATCAGGAAGAAATAGAAAATCTGAACAGGTTTATTACTAGTAATGAAGTTGAAAAAGTAGTTTAAAAAGATGACTTCACAGGTGAATTCCTCCAAACATTTAATTTATTTTTTTTAATTTTTTTTTTGGTGGTTTTTTTTTTGGGGGCTTTTTGTTTTGGTTTTTTTTCACATTTCATTTTATTTTTAACTTTTTATTTTATATTTATTTGTAACTTTTTATTTTATGTAGTTGATTAAGAATGTTGTGTTAGTTTCAGGTGTACAGCAAAGTGATTCAGTTATACATATACATGTATCTATTTTTTTCAAATTCTTTTCCCATTTAGGTTGTCACATAATACTGAGCAGAGTTCCCTGTGCTATACAGTAGGTCCTTGTTGGTTATCCACTTTAAATATAGCAGTGTGTACATGTCAATCCCAAACTCCCTATCTATCCCTCCCCTGCTCCCCCACCCCCTGGTAACCATGAGTTCATTCTCTAACATTTAAATGTTCCTAAACATTTAAATAAGAGTTAATAGCTATCCTTCTCAAACTATTTCAAAAAACTGAAGAAGAGGGAATGCTTCCAAACTCATTCTACAAGGCCAACATTAATTACTCTGATACCAAAACCAGACAAAAACACTACAAAAAAAATATTATGGACCAATATCCATGATGAACATAGGTGCAAACATCCTCAACAAAATATTAGCAAACCAGATTCAACAATATATTAAAAGGATCAGATCCCATAATCAAGGTGATTTATTCCAGGGATACAAGGTTGGTTCAATATCCACAAATCAATCAAATTGATACCCTACACTAACAAAATGAAGGATAAAAATCATATGATCTTCTCAATAGATGCAGTAAAAGCATTTGACAAAATCCAACATCCATTTATGATAAAAACTCTCAACATAGTGTATATATAGAGGGAACATACCTCAGCATAAAACATAAAACAGGCATACCTCAGTGATATTGTCGGTTTCATTCCAGACCACTGCAAAAGAGCGAATCTTGCAATAAATGAACTCACACTTTTTTTGGTTCCCTAGTACATATAAAAGTTAAGTTTACACTATACTGTAGTCCATTAAGTGTGCAAAAATGTTATGTCTAAAAACATACAGTGTACATACCTTAATTTAAAAATAATGCTGTTGGAAAAAATGGTGCCAATAAACTTCCTCAACACAGGGATGCCACAAACCTTCAACTTGTAAAAAACACAGTATCTGTGAAGCACAGTAAAGCAAAGCACAATAAAATGAGTTAGGCCTGTAAAGACCACATACAATAAATACACAGCTAAAATCATACTCAGTGATGAAAACCTGAAAGCTTTTCCTTTAAGATCAGGAACAAAACAAGGAAGCCCATTTATGCTACTTTTATTCAACATAGTATTGGAAGTCCTAGCCACAGCAATCAGAAAAGGAAAAAATTAAAATAAAAGGAATCCAAATTGGAAAGGAAGAAGTAAACCTGTTTGCAGATGACATGATAGCTATATATATTGATAGAAAACCCTAAAGATTCCACCAAAAACTGTTAGAATTAATAAATAAATTCTGTAAATTTGTAAGATACAAAATTAATATACAGAAATCTGTTACATTTCTATACACGAATAATGAATGATCAGAAAGAGAAATTAAGAAAACAATCTCATTGAAAATTGCATCAAAAAGAATAAAATACCTAGGAATAAATTTATTTAACCAAGGAGATAAAGACCTGTACTTTGAAAACTATAAGACATTGGTGAAAGAAATTAAGGCAACACAAATAAATGGAAAGATACCCTGTGCTCATGGATTGGATGAATTAATATTGTTAAAATGTCCATGTTACCCCAAACAATCTACATATTCAATGTAATCCCTATCAAAATATCCATGGTGTTTTCCACAGAACCAAAAAAAAAAAAAATCTAACATTTGTATGGAAACAAAAAAGACCCCAAATATCCAAAGCAATCTTGAGAAAGAAGAACAAAGATGGAGGTATCACACTCTCTGATTTCAAACTATCCTGCAAAGATATAGTAATCAAACAGTATGGTACTGGCACAAAAACAGACACATAGATCAATGGAACAGAATAGAAAGCCCAGAATGGAATCCACACTTATATGGTCAATTAATGTACAACAAAGAAGGCAAGAATATACAATGGGGAAAAGATGGTCTCTTCAGTAACACTTGGGACCACTGGACAGCTACATATAAAAGAATGAAACTACTTTCTAGCACCATGTACAAAAGTAAACTCAAATGGATTAAAGACTTAAATATAAGACATGAAACCATAAAACCCCTATAAGAAAACATAGGCAGTATGCTCTTTGGTGTCAGTCTTAGCAATATTTTTGGGGTCTTTGCCCTCAGCCAAGGACAACAAAAGCAAAAATAAGCAAATGAGACTACATCTAAATAAAAAGCTTTTGCACAGTGAAGGAAACCATTGACAAAATGAAAAGGCAACCTACTGAATGGGAGATGTTTGCGAATTATATGTATTTTAAAGTGTTATCCAAAATATATTTAAAACACTCATACGACTAAATATTTTTTAAATGAATTAATTTTTAAAAAATTCTATTAAAAAATAGGCAGAGAATTTGAATTGACAGTTTTCCAAAGAAGACATACAGGTTGCCAATGGGCACATGAAAAGAGGGTCAACATCACTAATCATCAGGGAAATGTGAATAAAAAATACAATGAGCTATCACCTCATACCTTTCAGAATGGCTATTAGCAAAGACAAGAAATAACAAGTGTTGGTGAGGATGTGGAGAAAATGGAACCTTAGTACATTGTTGGTGGGAATGTAAATTGGTACAACCACTATGGAAAACAGTATGGAGATTCCTCAAAAAATTTAAAATAGAACTACTATACAATCCGGCAATTCCACTTCTGGGTATTCATCCAAGGAAAACAAAAACACTAATTTGAAAATATATATGCATCCCAATGTTCATAGCAGCATTATTTACTAGAGCCAAGGCGTGGAAGCAACCTAAGTGTCCATCAATAGAAGAATGGATCAAAAAAATGTGGTTATATATACAATGAAATATTATTCCCCTATAAAAAAAAGAATGAAATCTTGTCATTTCCAACAACATGAATGTACCTAGAGGGTATTGTGCTAAGTGAAATGTCAGACCAAGAAAGACAGATATCATCTGTTTTAACTTATATGTGGAATCTAAAAAACAAAAGAACAAACATAACAAAACAGAAACAGACTCAGAAATATAGAGAACAAACTAGTGGTTGCCAGAGATAATGGAGATGTGGGGAAAGAGTGAAATAAGTAAAGAGAATTAAGAGGTACAAACTTTCACTAGTAAAAAAAAAATAAGTCATGGGGATGTAATGTACAACACAGGGAATATAGTCAGTAATATTATAATAGCTTCTTATGGTGACAAATGGTAACTAAACTTGAGAGGTGATTATTTCATAATATATAAAAATAGTAACTTACTCTGTTGTACACTTGAAACTAACATAACATTGTAAGTTACCTATATTTCAATAAAAAAACAGAGAAAAGTACTTTATTTTCAAGTTGTAATGTTATTTGAATAGTTAGGTGAGGCTAGGTTATGCAGAGTAAACTATTCTACAGTCTCAGTGGCTTAAAACACACCAAGTCTCTTGAAGATCCAGGTAACTCTCCAGGGTATCATTCTGTTATGGGTTGCTTTACCATTCCAGGCTTCTTTAATCTTCCAGTTATACAGATATTTCTATAAACATTGTGGTAGTGGAAGAGCAAGCTGGAGAGTTGAGTATAAGCAATTAAATACTTCCACTGCAAAATGAAAGCTCAAATATCATTGGCCAAAACTGTTCATCTAACCATGTCTAATTTCAGGTGGATGAGGTGATGGAATACTCCTGTGTGCCAGGATATAGAGAACCAGGTATTGGTGACTAGTAGTAATTCCCACTACACTAACTGACAAGTGCTATACAAAGATTTTATCATTTAATTATAAAAAAAATAGGTTTTAGTTTTACAAACTTGACATCTGTATGTACCATCTCTCATTGTCTGAATATAAATTCAGCTTTTAAAATAAGTAGTTTATGATAATTCCCAGGTATTTATTCTTCCATAAGAAATTCAAGAAATTCAATCTTATCCAATTCCTGAGCTATCTAAAGTTGGATGTTAATTGGAATGTGCTTGAGGATCCACTCTAAAATTTTTCACTTAAATGGTTGGTGAGTTGGTACTAACTTGATCCTGAGCTCAGCTGGGGCTGTGGGCCAGGGACTTCGGTGCTTTGGTTCCTCCCCAAGTGGTTCTCCCCACATGGTTGTTTGGACTTTCTCACAGTTATGTTAACCAGATTCTAAGAAAGAGAAACCCAAGCAAAACAAATGGATGTGTCACCATGTTTTATGGTCTAGCCTCAGAAGCCACATATTGTCACATCTGACATAGTCAAATTGAGAACCCAAGTCATATTGTAAGAAGACTGTAAGAAGAGCTTATGGGATTGGCCATCTTTTGAACTTACAATATGACACACACAGGTTTAAGACAGAAATTGGATAGTACAATTTTAAAGTTCAATGGAAAATAAAATAGCTTAGAGTAGCCAAAAATATATAAATATAGAAACATAGAAAAACTAAAGAGGAACCTAGCTTTTCCAACATATGAAAACAATATAGCACTGGCAAAAGTATGAATAAATAGATTAACTGGACAGAAAGAGAGTCCAGAGGTAGATTCCAATATACACTGAAATACATTCAAAAGACTGTGTTCTATGTAAATGGTAAAAAAATGTTTTATTCAACAAATAGAATGGGCACAACTCATTATCATCTGGGAGAAAACAAAGTTGGATTTCCAGAAAACATCATATTCAGAAATAAATTCCAGGGAGATTAAATATGTAAATATACAATCTAGAGCAATCATAACTTTTTGAACTTATAGATTATATATGTAACCAAGGACCTGGAGAGAGTTTTCTAAGATAAGAAATACAGAAGCTATAAAAGATAAGAAAAAATGCTTGACTATTTAGGAATTAAAATTTTTTTCAAAGAAAGTTAAATATGTTAACTATGTGAGGTGATTGATGTGTTAATTATCTTGATCTTGTATTTATTCTACAATGTATATGAATATCAAATCATATTGTACACTTTAAATATATAGAAATATATTTGTCAATTATTCCTCAATGAAGTCAAAAAAATTAAAAAATGTTTTGTCAACAGATGTATTATACAAAGTCAAAAAATAAATGATAGATTAGAAAAAAATACATGCAAGGCAGATGACAGATAAAACGTTGATACCTAAAAGGAACAGATTTCTTAAATTGAGAGCAAAAGACAAAAATCTTAATAGAAAAATGAGAAAAGAGTACGAGTAGATAACTAACATAAGAACAAATCCAAATGGACTGAAATATAAGATCCCTAGTAGAGAAATTAAAATTAAAATAAAAATGAACTGTCGTTTTTACCCAACAGATTCCTGGCAAGGAAGTATCTGTGGAAAATGATACTCATTCATTACCAGTGGATTTGTGAATTGTTTGAATTTGTGGAAAAGTACTCTTGCAGCAACTATAAAAGATAAATGAAAATATACCACTGCCTCTCTGTTGCTTTTAACATACTTGGTTCTCTCTCTCTTCTCTTTCCTCTCCTCTCTTTTCTTCACTTCTCTTTTCTCCCATTCTTGGTCTGTATCTCTCCATCTTCCCTTTCTTAGCTTCTCTACATCAGGGAACCTAACCAATAGAAATACATTTACATAAGAAAAATTGCAACCCTCTTTGCACAATATTTGGCAAAACATGGAAAACACAATGTGAATACTGATCACACAATGGAATATGATGCAGCCATTTTCAAAAAGAGCTGGAGCTGTACCACCTAATTTTGCATAATTTCCACAACATACTTTTGATTGAGCAAAGATGCAGAGAAATAAATATAGTACAATTCTATTTTGTTAAAAATTGCACATGTAAGTATAAATATATGTTTGTTTATGATAAATATGAACATGGAGGAAGGTATAGAGAGAGCCAAGCCAGGTTGTGACCATTGGTTATTTAGAGAGTGTGGCTGGAGTAAATGTCTGGAAGTAAGAGAATGGGTAGTAGTGTAGAAATCTGCAAAGATTATCATGTTGTTTTAATGCAAGCAGAATCAATTGGTGGTGGTAGTGGTAAGGAATGGGAGATCAGGAGGAAAGAGATCAAAAGGCCTTGACACTCAAACTCTGGAAGACATTTAATTAAATAAATAATTATAAAGGCTATATAGTGATATTTCAGCAAAATATGCTAAATAAGTATGCCCATCATATATAAAATACACTATTCATATTAATATATCTACTATTTGACAATATATATCTATATTTCTATCTCTGTCTCTATCATCTAGCTGGCTGGCTAGCCATATTACACACATGTATGTGCAAGTACTATAGGGGAACATGGAAAAAATGAGTATAGTGTATTTGTTCTGGATGGAATGTTAATTAATTTGTTATCATTTTTTGATTTGCTATTTATGATACCATTTGGCACTAAAAAATCTCTCCACAAAGTATAAGCATAATTGCAACTTATTTTATACACAAGCCATTTTTCTATTTCTCAGTTTCTATCACTATTGTGTACTTCTTTTCTACCCTCTTTTTTCATATCTAAGATTTACTCTTTCCATATTTTTATGTGTTCAGTTTTCTTGCACTATTAGTTTTAGTACCTATACTTCTTCTTATTGTTTGCTTTCCTTTCTCCAAGTTCTGTGTATCCTACATTTTATTTATTTGATTTGTGTTGTGGTGCTTTACTACATGTCTCTTAAATTGGTGAATTTATCATGTTAGCTTTCAGTCAGATGGTTCCACATGTGCAATACAGGGGTTCTGCCAAGATTTTGCACTGTGACAACATGCCCTTCCTTTAGCCTTGTGATCTTATACCATCAACATCTACATTTACAGGGGCCATTTTACCAGATGGAAGATTCCTTCACCACTAAAGAGCCATGGTTTCCCAGAGGATAAAGTTTGGAAGACTATACACTTGTTCCCTCTTTCTCCTTGTTTCTGTCTTTATTATAAACTTTTCCTGTCCATATGACTGTGCTTTTATTTGATAATCACATTACTGTGTATTTTTCCCTTTCTCTATTATTCTGCCTCCTATCTACTTATTAAATATTTTATTCTATTTTATAGACCATTTTCATTCCTATGTTCTCTCGGTTAATTGTCTTATATTTTATCTTTTTCTTCTAACCTTCTAATTTATTGTTTTGCCCATTTTCTTCTACTTCTACTTTCAGTATTTTTTAAAAATTAATTTATTTTATTTATTTTTGGCTGTGTTGGGTCTTCGTTTCTGTGCGAGGGATTTCTCTAGTTGCGGCAAGTGGGGGCCACTCTTCATCGCGGTGTGCGGGCCACTCACTATCGCGGCCTCTCTTGTTGCGGAGCACAGGCTCCAGACACGCAGGCTCAGCAGTTGTGGCTCACGGGCCTAGTTGCTCTGTGGCATGTGGGATCTTCCCAGACCAGGGCTCGAACCCGTGTCCCCTTTATTGGCAGGCAGATTCTCAACCACTGCACCACCAGGGAAGCCCTTCAGTATTTTTAAATCTATTTTTATATCTGTCACCTGCTCCTCTTTCCTTCAAGCACAGAAACATGCTATTCTTTTGTTCAGTAGCTCTTGATTTGTACCTTGTACTGTCTTCATACAGAAATAATAATATCAGTAATTTATTGAAAGCCTACTACATGCTTGACCCTGTATTTAATACCTGACACCTATATTATTTTATTTACTCCTTAAAAGACTTTTATGAGTGAGGCATTATTATATTAATTTTCCAAACAATGAATCTTTCATTCTCAGAGCTTAAACTGTGAAACTTCCAAGGTCATGAATATAAGTAGCCAAGCTACTTTCATATCCAAGTCTTCCTGTGTTCAAATTTCATGCTGTCCTCACCATATACTGTGTCTCAAAGCTTAAAAAAATAGAAGATAAAAAAACTGGAATATATAAAAATGTATCCCCTTCTCTTGAGGAACTTTCAATCAAATTGTTGTCCAAATTTCCCAGAGAAACTTAAATTTAATTCTTGATAAACATTACTAAGTGTGATATTATGCATTTAAGACTAGAATGCTAAAAGTGAGGTTAGTGAGGGTAAAGACTTGGAAAATTTGGGTCATGAGTTAGAGGAAGGGTTGGCAAAATTTTTCTGTAAAGGGTCAGGTAGTAAATATCGTTGACTTTGTGAGCCACAAGATCTCTGCTGCAACTACGTGACTCTGCCATTGTAGCATAAAAACAATTATAGACAATACATAAAAAAATGGGCATTACTCAAAAAATAAACTTGAAATAGATTAAGGACTTAAATGTAGGACCTGAAATCATAAAAATCCTAGAAAAAAAACCGAGGAGAAAAGATCCTTGACATTGGTCTTGGTAATGATTTTTTGGATATGACACCACAAGCGAAAGCAACAAAGGTAAAAATCAACAAATGACTTATATCAAACTAAAAAGTTTCTGCACAACAAAAGAAACAATCAACAAAATAAAAAGGCAATATATGGGAAGGGAGAAAATATTTGCAAACCCTCTATTTGCTAAGGGGTTAATATTCAAAATATATAAGGAACTCCATAGCAAAAAAACTGCACAAATAATCCAGTTTTAAAAGAGCAAAAGACATGAATAGACATTTATCCAAAGAAGACATACAAATGGCCAAGAAGTATATTAAAAGATGCTCGTCATCAGTATTAAGGGAAATACAAATCAAAATTTTGATGAAATAGCATCTCACACCTGTTAGAATGACTATTATCAAAAAGACAATGGATAACAAATGCTAGCAAGGATGTAGACAAATGGGAAACCTTGCACACTGTTGGAGGGAATGTACATTGGTGTAGACACTATGGAAAACAGTACGGAGGTGCATCAAAAAATTAAAAATATAACATATGATCCAGCAATTCCACTTCTGGATATCTATCCAAAGGAAAAGGAATCACTACCTTGAAGAGATATCTGCACCCCCCACATTCATTGCAGAATTATTCACAATAGCCAGGACATGGAAAAACCCTAAATGCCTATTGACAGATGAATGGATAAAACAATTTGACACACACACACACACACACACAAACATGAACATTATGCATCTATTTAAAAGAAGGAAATCCTGCTACTTGCAATAATACTATTGGATTTTTTTTTTGAGATTACAATCTTTTCTTTCTCTTATTTTTCATGCATAAAACAAAGGAAACTTTTTACAAACGCTTATGCAGGGTACAATATTGTTTATTTTCTTTAGAAATAATGGAAAAATTAAGGAGAAATATAAAAATGTCCTTGAGGGTTAACCAGGATGTGTTTTTGGTGTCATGACTCAGCAGGAAAAAGGCACCTGCCTAGTCCAAGGCTGGGTGCAAATTTCACTGGACTTCCATGGTCCACACCAGTGGGAAGGCATGGGTTATAGAAGTATTATAGTAAGAAAAATGTTATTTTTTTAATGTTTGGAGATTGTTTTCCTTTTTAAATAATTTTTTTAAAATTTAGGTATAGTTGATTTACAATGTTAGGATTGAAACTTGAGAGCAATATCTAAGTGAAATAAGTTAGACAAAGAAAGACACGTACTGCATGATCTCACTTTTATACAGAATATTAAAAAAAATGAACTCATATCAATAGAGGGTAGAATGGTGTTTGCCAGAGACTAGGGTGTGAAGGAAATGGGGAGATGTTGGTCAAGGGAACAAATTTCCACTTATAAGGTAAATAAGTTCTTAGTATCTAATGTACAGCATAGAGAGTGTAGTTAACAATACTCTATTATGTACTTGAAAGTTGTGAAGAGAGTAAGTAGACCTTAAATGTTCTTACCACAGACACACAGAAAAGGTAATTATGTGAGGTGATGGATGTGTTAAGTAATTATATTGTAGTAATCACTCCACAATATATATGTGTGTCAAATCATCACTTTATACCTTAAACATACACAATGTTGTATGTCAATTATATTTCAATACAGCTGGAAAATTGCGAAAAAATTAAATATCTACCAATATGAAAATTTGTAATCATTAAAACTGATGATTATAAACACAATATAATGTAATAAGATGCATTGAATAAAATGCAAAGAAAACAAATAAACAAAATAACCCAGGCAAGAAATGCTAGTGGTCTGGAGGATTCATTGTCATTAGAACCTGTTGGAGTCCTCGAAAATATAGTATGTAGCTTAGTAGAACAGCATGGAGAAAATGTTCCAACTATGATATAAGGTCAAGAAGGAGAAAAGTCACCAATGAACAAGGTTTGACAAATAAAAGTAAACAGACTAGACTACCTAAAGTGAGTAGACTGCTTGGGAAAACAGTGATATACAAGTGTATTACCTGGGATGTTGGCAAGATGGTGAAATGGGAAGCCCCAGGCACTTATTCCCCCATTGAAACACTTAATAAACAACATGTGAATCAAAGTAGCTTTGTGGGAATGCTAGAAACCAGTTAAGAATCTGCAGCAGCAAAGTGTGCCCCAAACCAAGAAAAAGCCACTTAAAACAGTAGGAAATGTCGTGGAGTTTTTGCTTGTCTTTGCTCTACCCCCTCCCCAATGAAGCATGACATGGTCAAGAAGAAGTTGCCCAATTACTAGTTACTTCCCTTGGGAAGAAAGGAAAAGAATAAAACTTGTTTGCAATTTTCTGCTTTGTCTGGGAGCTGCCTAAGGGACTGATTGCTGTGTCACCTGACTAGAGTACTATTCTGAATGGTAGAATTTGGATATTAGGTTGGAGTCCAATAAAAGTTGTGACAGGCACCACTGAGAAAGAGAAGCTGCATGCGGACTGCAGACCCATAGGCATCTGGGAGCAAGAGATTATAGGTAAAAAAATAATAATAATACAATAGAACATCTAAGGATCGGAGAAGAAATAAGAGTGAGACTCTTGGGAAAACTAAGACATTTAAAAGTATCCATGTATATAGAGGAATTGGGGGAAAAGCACACACATAGGCCCAGGAAAGACACATGTAGGAATTGGCATCAAAGATCTTAAGTCGTAACTCCACACTGATTAATGAAGTTCCTCCCCTGGACAGAACCACTCAGCAAAGACTGAGAGGGCTAGTTGTTTTTTCAAATGACAAATTTTCAACAAAAGATCACAAGACATACAAAGAAGCAAGGAAACATGGCACATTCAAAGGAACAAAATGAATGTCTAGAAACCGATGCTAAAGAAACATAGGTTTCAAACTTACATGAAAAATACTTTAAAACAACTAACCTGAATATACTCAATGAGCAAAAGAAGAAAATAAATTGAGAAATAAGGAAAATGATAAATGAAATTGTGAATATCAACAAAAAGGTATAAATGATAAAAAGAACCCAATGGAAACTCTGAAGCTGAAAAATACGATAATCAAATTGAATGGCTCACTATGGGGGTTCAACAGAAGACACAGATAGAACAAAGAATAAGCAAATTTGAAGATTGAAATTATTGAATATGAAGAGAAAATAGAAAAAAAATTCAAGAAAAGTAAACAGAGCCTAAGGGCCTTAAGGGAGACCACATTATGGGAGTCCCAGAAGGTGAAAGAGAGAGAAAGGGGCAGAGAGATTATTTGAAGAAATAATGTCTGAAAACTTATCAAATTTGAGGAAAATCATGAATCTACAAATTCAAAGGGCTTATTTAACTCCAAGTAGGATAAACCCAAATATATTCATGCTAAGAACATTATAATCAAACTAAAGAAATTAAAAAACAAAGAGAGATTTTTGACAGCAGAGCTTCCTTATCATATACAAGAAACCCTCAATAGGATTAGTAGATTTCTCAGCAAAAACTTTGCAAGCTAGATGGTATATTCAAAGTGCTGAAAATAAAACAAAAAATAAAACTGTTAATCAAAAATTCTATATTGGAAAAACCATCCTTCCAAAAAGAAGGATAAATTGAAATGTTCTCAGATAAAACAAAAGTTAGACCTGCTCTACAAAAAATACTAAAGAGAGTTCTTCAAGTTGAAATAAAAGACACTAGATAGTAAATTGAACACATAAAAAAATGTCAAGTTCTTCCATTACAGATAAATACACAGACAAATAAAACATGTATTATTATAATTTTGGGTTGGAATCCCACTTTTAATTTTTCATAGGATTTAAAAGATAAAAATAAAAATAATTATAAATCTATGTTAATGATACAAAATAAATAAAGATGTGATTTTGTGACTTGAATAAAATAAAGATGACAGAGATATAAAGGAGTAAACTTTTTTCAAGATTGAATTTAAGTTGTCATCAGAATAAGATAGATTGTTATAACTTAAGGATGTTTTATGTAATCCTCATGGTAATCACAAAGAAAATATATAGAGACTATACCAAAAAGAAAAGAATCAAAATATGTCACCACAAAAATCAACTACACAGAAAGGAAGAAGTAAGGGAGGAAATGGACAAAAAGGTATAAGACACACAGAAAACAAATAACAAAATGAGAATAGTGAATCCTTTCCTTTCAGGAATTACTTCAAATGTAAATGGGTTAAACTTCCCAATTAAAAAACATAGTTTGGAGGAATGGATTAAAAAAACAACAAAAAAAGAATCCAACTGTATGCTATCTACAAGGTAATTACTTTATATCCAATGGCATGCATAGGTTGAAAATGAAAGAATGGAAAAATATATTCCATGCAAATGATAATCAAAAGAGAGCAGGGATGGTTAAACTAGTATCAGAAAAAATAGACGTTGAATAAAAAATTATAGCAAAAGACACAGGACATTATATAATAATAAAAGGGGCAATTCAATAAGAAAATATAGTAATTATATACATACCAAACATCAGAGCTCCTAAATATATGTAGTAAACTTTGACAAAATTGAAGAGAGAAATAGAAAGTTTTACAATATTAGTAGATTTCAATATCCCAGTACTGATATTCAATATTTGATAGAAAAAAGAGATAGAACTTCAGTAATGAAAAAGAAGTTTTTAACAACACTATAGACTGACTGGACCTAACAGACATATAGATGACACTCCATCCAATAAAAGCAGAACACATTTTTCTCAAGTGTACATGGAATAATATCCAGGATAGATTCTGTGTTAAGCCACAAGTATTTACAGATTTAAAAAGATTGAAATCATACAAAGTATCTATTCCAGTCACAGTGAAATGGAATTAGCATTCAAAAGAAAGAAAGCTGAAAATGCACAAATATGTGGAAGTAAAACAACATACATTCTTAAGCAACTTACAGGTCAAAGAACAAATCAAAAGAGAAATTAGAAAATATCTTAAGACAAATGAAAATAAAAACGACATACTAAAATTTAGGGACTGCAATGAAAACAGTGTCAAGAGGGAAATTTATAACTGTAAATGTTTACATTAAATAGGTAGAAAGCTATCAAATCAACATTCTAAATTCACACCTTAAAGACCTAGGGGAAAAAAAACCACTCTAAACCCAAAGCTAAGAGAGGAAAGAAATAATAAAGACTTCAGCAGAGAAAAAGGATAGTAGAAAAAATATAGAAAATAAATGAAACCTAGTGTGTGTTCCTTAGATCAACAAAATTATGAAAAAAAAAGAGAGAAGACCCAAATAATGAAAAACAGAAATAAAAGAGATATTACAACAAATTTTACAGAAACTAAAAGGATAATAAAAGATTTATGTGGAAATTTATGTGAGATCTAATTGGATAATCTAACTGAAATGGGTAAATTCCTAGAAATACAAAATCTACCAAGATTGATTCATGAAGAAAGTGAAAACTTGAAAAGATGTATAACTCATAAGATTGTTTCACCTGTGAATTGCATAATACATTTAAAGAAGAATTAACACCAATCCTCCTTCACCTCTTCTAAAAAAACTGAAGAGGAGGGAACACATTCTAATTCATCTGTGAGTCCAGCATTACCATGATATCAAAAGCAGACAAAAAGAGTACAAGACCACGAATAGGTAAAGCAATCTTGAGAAAGAAAAATGTAGCTGGAGGAATCAGGCTCCTTGACTTCAGATTACACTACAAAGCTACTGTAATCAAGTCAGTATTATACGGGCACAAAAACAGAAATATACATCAGTGCAACAGGATAGAAAGCCCAGAGATAAACTCACACACCCATGGTCACCTAATCTATAACAAAGGAGGCAAGAATATATAATGGAGAAAAGACAGTCTCTTCAAAAATTGATGCTGGGAAAACTGGACAGCTACACATAAAAGAATGAAATTAGAACACTCCCTAACACCAAACACAAAAATAAATTAAAAATGTATTAAAAACCTAAGTATAAAACCGGATACTCTAAAACTCTTAGAGGCAAACACAGGCAGAACACTCTTTGACATAAATTGCAGCAAGATCTTTTTTGATCCACATCCCATAGTAATGAAAATAAAAACAAAAATAAACAAATGGGACCCAATGAAACTTAAAAAGTTTTGCACAGCAAAGGAAACCATAAACAAGATGAAAAGACAACCCTCAGAAAGGGAGAAAATATTTGCAAACAAAGCAACCGACAAGGGATTAATCTCCAAAATATAAAAACAGCATATGCAGCTCAATATAAAAAAACAAAAAAAACAAAAAATGGGAGGAAGGTCTAAATAGACATTTCTCCAAAGAAGACATATAGAAGAACAAAAAGCACTTGAGACCGGGAGAGGAGAAGATGGCGGAAGAGTAAGACGCAGAGATCACCTTCCTCCCCACAGATACATCAGAAATACATCTACACGTGGAACTGCTCCTATAGAACCCCACTGAACGCTGGCAGAAGACGTCAGACCTCCCAAAAGGCAAGAAACTCCCCACGTACCTGGGTAGGGCAAAAGAAAAAAGAAACAACAGAGACAAAAGAATAGGGACAGGGCCTGCACCAGTGGGAGGGAGCTGTGAAGGAGGAAAGGTTTCCACACACTAGGAAGCCCCTTCGCGGGCAGAGACTGCGGGTGGCAGAGGGGGGAAGCTTGGGAGCCACGGAGGAGAGCGCAGCAACAGGGGTGTGGAGGGCAAAGCAGAGAGATTCCTGCACAGATGATCGGTGCCGACCAGAACTCACCAGCCCGTGAGGCTTCTCTGCTCACCCGCCGGGACTGGCAGGGGCTGGGAGCTGAGGCTCGGGCTTCGGTCGGATTGCAGGGAGAGGACTGGGGTTGGTGGCGTGAACACAGCCTGAAGGGGTTAGCGCACCACAGCTAGCCGGGAGGGAGTCCGGGAAATGGTTTGAAGCTGCCGAACAGGCAAGAGACTTTTTCTTGCCTCTTTGTTTCCTGGTGCACGAGGAGAGGGGATTCAGAGCGCCACCTAAACAAGCTCCAGAGATGGGCGTGAGCCACGGCTATCAGCGCGGACCCCAGAGATGGGCATGAAACGCTAAGGCTGCTGCTGCCGCCACCAAGAAGCCTGTGTGCAAGCACAGGTCACTATCCACACTGCCCCTCCCAGGAGCCTGTGCAGCCCGCCACTGCCAGGTTCCCGTGATCCAGGGACAACTTAACCAGGAGAACACATGGCGCTGCTCAGGCTGCTGCAACGTCACACAGGCCTCTGTCACTGCAGGCTCACCCCGCATCCGTACCCTTCCCTCCCCCCAGCCTGAGTGAGCCAGAGCCCCGAAGCAGCTGCTCCTTTAACCCCGTCCTTTCTAAGCAAAGAACAGACGCACTCAGGCAACCTACATGCAGAGGTGGGTCCAAATCCAGAGCTGAAACCCGGGAGCTGTGCGAACAAAGAAGAGAAAGTGAAATTTCTCCCAGCAGCCTCAGAAGCAGTGGATTAAAGCTCCACAAACAACTTGATGTACCTGCATCTGTGGAATACCTGAATAGACAACGAATCATCCCAAATAGAGGAGGTGGACTTTGGGAGCAAGATATATTATTTTTTCCCCTTTTCCTCTTTTTGTGAGTGTGTATGTCTATGCTTCTGTGTGAGATTTTGTCTGTATAGCCTTGCTTTCACCATTAGTCCTAGGGTTCTGTCTGTCCGTTTTATTTTTTATTTTTTTTTATTTAAAAATTTTTTTTCTTTCTTTTTTTCTTAATAATTATTTTTTATTTTTTTATTTTAATTTATATTATTTGATCTTACTTTATTTTATTTTATCCTCTTTCTTTTTTTTCTTTCTATTTTGTCTCCCTTTTATTCTGAGCCGTGTGGATGAAAGGATCTTGGTGCTCCAGCCAGGCATCAGGGCTGTGCCTCTGAGGTGAGAGAGCCAACTTCAAGACACTGGTCCACAAGAGACCTCCCAGCTCCACGTAATACCAAACAGACGAAAATCTCCCAGAGATCTCCATCTCTACACCAAAACCCAGCTTCACTCAACGACGAGCAAGCTACAGTGCTGGACACCCTATGCCAAACAACTAGCAAGACAGGAACACAGCACCATCCATTAGCAGAGAGGCTGCCTAAAATCATAATAAGGTCACAAACACCCCAAATCACACCACCAGACGTGGACATGCCCACCAGAAAGACAAGATCCAGCCTCATCCACCAGAACACAGGCACTAGTCCTCTCCACCAGAAAGCCTACACAACCCACTGAACCAACCTTAGCCACTGGGGACAGATACCAAAAACAACAGGAACTACGAACCTGCAACCTGCAAAAAGGAGACCCCAAACACAGTAAGATAAGCAAAATGAGAAGACAGAAAAACACACAGCAGATGAAAGAGCAAGGTAAAAACACACCAGACCTAACAAATGAAGAGGAAATAGGCAGTCTACCTGAAAAAGAATTCAGAATAATGATAGTAAAGATGATCCAAAATCTTGGAAATAGAATAGACAAAATGCAAGGAACATTTAACAAGGACCTAGAAGAACTGAAGAGGAACCAAGCAACAATGAAAAACACAATAAATGAAATTAAAAATACTCTAGATGGGATCAATGGCAGAATAACTGAGGCAGAAGAACGGATAAGTGACCTGGAAGATAAAATAGTGGAAATAACTACTGCAGAGCAGAATAAAGAAAAAAAAACTGAGGACAGTCTCAGAGACCTCTCGGACAACGTTAAACACACCAACATTCGAATTATAGGGGTCCCAGAAGAAGGAGAGTAAAAGAAAGGGACTGATAAAATATTTGAAGAGATTATAGTTGAAAACTTCCCTAATATGGAAAAGGAAATAGTTAATCAAGTCCTGGAAGGACAGAGAGTCTTGTACAGGATAAATCCAAGGAGAAACACACCAAGACACATATTAATCAAACTATCAAAAATTAAATATAAAGAAAACATGTTAAAAGCAGCAAGGGAAAAACAACAAATAACACACAAGGGAATCCCCATAAGGTTAAGAGCTGATCTTTCAGCAGAAACTCTGCAAGCCAGAAAGGAGTGGCAGAACATATATAAAGTGATGAAGGAGAAAAACCTACAAGCACGATTGCTCTACACAGCAAGGATCTCATTCAGATTTGATGGAGAAATTAAAACCTTTACAGACTAGCAAAAGCTGAGAGAGTTCAGCACCACCAAACCAGCTTTACAACAAATGCTAAAGGAACTTCTCTAGGCAAGAAACACAAGAGCAGGAAAACACCTACAATAACAAACCCAAAACATTTAAGAAAATGGGAATAGAAACATGCATATCGATAATTACCTTAAATGTAAATGGTTTAAATGCTCCCACCAAAAGACACAGACTGGCTGAATGGATACAAAAACAAGACCCATATATATGCTGTCTACAAGAGACCCACTTCAGACCTAGGGACACACACAGACTGAAAGTGAGGGGATGGAAAAAGATATTCCATGCAAATGGAAATCAAAAGAAAGCTGGAGTAGCAATTCTCATATCAGATAAAATAGACTTTAAAATAAAGACTATTACAAGAGACAAAGAAGGACACTATATAATGATCAAGGGATCGATTCAAGAAGAAGATATAACAATTGTAAATACTTATGCACCCAACATAGGAGCACCTCAATACATAAGGCAAATAGTAACAGCCATAAAAGGGGAAATCAACAGCAACACAATCATAGTAGGGGACTTTAACACCCCGCTTTCACCAATGGACAGATCATCCAAAATGAAAATAAAGAAGGAAACACAAGCTTTAAATGATACATTAAACAAGATGGACTTAATTGATATTTATAGGACATTCCACTCAAAAACAACAGAATACACATTTTTCTCAAGTGCTCATGGAACATTCTCCAGGATAGGTCATATCTTGGGTCACAAATCAAGCCTTGGTAAATTTAAGAAAATTGAAATTGTATCAAGTACCTTTTCTGACCACAACGCTATGAGACTACATATCAATTACAGGAAAAAATCTGTAAAAAATACAAACACATGGAAGCTACACAATACACTACTTAATAATGAAGTGATCACTGAAGAAATCAAAGGGGAAATCAAAAAATACCTAAAAACAAATGACAACGGAGACACGACAACACAAAACCTATGGGATGCAGCAAAAGCAGTTCTACGAGGGAAGTTTATAGCAATACAAGCCTACCTCAAGAAACAGGATACATCTAGAGTAAAAAACCTAACCTTACACCTAAAGCAACTAGAGAAAGAAGAACAAAAAAACCCCAAAGTTAGCAGGAGGAAAGAAATCATAAAGATCAGATCAGAAACAAATGAAAAAGAAATGAAGGAAACAATAGGAAAGATCAAAAAAACTAAAAGCTGGTTCTTTGAGAAGATAAACAAAATTGATAAACCATTAGCCAGACTCATCAAGAAAAAAAGGGAGAAGACTCAAATCAATAGAATTAGAAATGAAAAAGTAGAAGTAACAACTGACACTGCAGAAACACAAACGATCATAAGAGATTACCACAAGCAACTGCATGCCAATAAAATGGACAACCTGGAAGAAGTGGACAAGTTCTTAGAAATGCACAACCTGCCGAGGCTGAACCAGGAAGAAATAGTAAATATGAACAGACCAATCACAAGCACTGAAAATGAAACTGTGATTAAAAATCTTCCAACAAACAAAAGCCCAGGACCAGATGGCTTCACAGGTGAATTCTATCAAACATTTAGAGAAGAGCTAACACCTATCCTTCTCAAACTCTTGCAAAATATTGCAGAGGGAGGAACACTCCCCAACTCCTTCTACGAGACCACCATCACCCTGATACCAAAACAAGACAAAGATGTCACAAACAAAGAAAACTACAGGCCAATATCACTGATGAACATAGATGCAAAAATCCTCAACAAAATACTAGCAAACAGAATCCAACAGCACATTAAAAGGATCATACACCATGATCAAGAGGGGTTTATTCCAAGAATGCAAGGATTCTTCAATTTATGCAAATCAATCAATGTGATACACCATATTAACAAATTGAAGGAGACAAACCATATGATCATCTCAATAGATTCAGAGAAACCTTTTGACAAAATTGAACACCCATTTATGATAAAAGCCCTGCAGAAAGTAGGCATAGAGGGAACTTTCCTCAATATAATAAAGGCCATATATGAGAAACCCACAGCCAACATCATCCTCAGTGGTGAAAAACTGAAACCATTCCCACTAAGATAAGGAACAAGACAAGGTTGCCCACTCTCACCACTATTATTCAACATAGTTTTGGAAGTTTCAGCCACAGCAATCAGAGAAGAAAAAGAAATAAAAGGAATCCAAATCGGAAAAGAAGAAATAAAGCTGTCACTGTTTGCAGATGACATGATACTATACATAGAGAATCCTAAAGATGCTACCAGAAAATTACTAGAGCTAATCAACGAATTTGGAAAGTAGCAGGATACAAAATTAATGCACAGAAATCTCTTGCATTACTATACACTAATGATGAAAAATCTGAAAGTGAAATTAATAACACTCTCCCATTTACTACTGCAACAAGAAGAGTAAAATATCTAGGAATAAACCTACCTAAGGAGACAAAAGACCTGTATGCAGAAAATTATAAGACACTGATGAAAGAAATTAAAGATGATACAAACAGATGGAGAGATATACCATGTTCTTGGATTGGAAGAATCAACATTGTGAAAATGACTCTACTACCCAAAGCAATCTACAGATTCAATGCAATCCCTATCAAACTACCAATGGCATTTTTCACAGAACTAGGGCAAAAAATTTCACAATTTGTATGGAAACACAAAAGACCCTGAATAGCAAAAGCAATCTTCAGAAAGAAAAACGGAGCTGTAGGAATCAGGCTCACTGACTTCAGACTATACTACAAAGCTACAGTAATCAAGACAGTATGGTACTGGCACAAAAACAGGAACATAGATCAATGGAACAGGGTAGAAAGCCCAGAGATAAAGCCATGCACATATGGTCACCTTATCTATGATAAAGGAGGCAAGCATATACAGTGGAGAAAAGACAGCCTCTTCAATAAGTGGTGCTGGGAAAACTGGACAGCTACATGTAAAAGTATGAAATTAGAACACTCCCTAACACCATACACAAAAATAAACTCAAAATGGATTAAAGACCTAAATGTAAGGCCAGACACTATCAAACTCTTAGAGGAAAACATAGGCAGAACACTCTATGACATACATCACAGCAAGATCCTTTTTGACCCAGATCCTAGAGAAATGGAAATAAAATCAAAAATAAACAAATGGGACCTAATGAAACTTAAAAGTTTTTGCACAGCAAAGGAAACCATAAACGGGACCAAAAGACAACCCTCAGAATGGGAGAAAATATTTGCAAATGAAGCAACTGACAAAGGATTAACCTCCAAGAATTATAAGCAGCTCATGCAGCTCAATATCGAAAAAACAAACAACCCAATCCAAAAATGAGCAGAAGACCTAAATAGACATTTCTCCAAAGAAGATATACAGATTGCTAACAAACACGTGAAAGAATGCTCAACATCATTAATCATTAGAGAAATGCAAATCAAAACTACAATGAGATATCATCTCACACCGGTCAGATGGCCATCATCAAAAAATCTAGAAACAATAAATGCTGGAGAGGGTGTGGAGAAAAGGGAACACTCTTGCACTGTTGTTGGGAATGTAAATTGATACAGCCACTATGGAGAACAGTATGGAGGTTCCTTAAAAAACTAAAAATAGAACTACCATATGACCCAGCAATCCCACTACTGGGCATATACCCTGAGAAAACCATAATTCAAAAAGAGTCATGTACCAAAATGTTCATTGCAGCTCTATTTACAATAGCCAGGACATGGAAGCAGCTTAAATGTCCATCATCGGATGAATGGATAAAGAAGATGGGGCACATATATACAATGGAATATTACTCAGCCATAAAAAGAAACGAAATGGAGTTATTTGTAGTGAGGTGGATAGAGTTAGAGTCTGTCATACAGAGTGAAGTAAGTCAGAAAGATAAAAACAAATACAGTATGCTAACACATATATATGGAATCTAAGGGGGAAAAAAAGTGGTCATGAAGAACCTAGTGGCAAGACGGGAATAAAGACACAGACCTACTAGAGAATGGATTTGAGGATATGGGAAGGGGGAAGGGTAAGATGTGACAAAGTGAGAGAGTGGCATGGACATATATACACTACCAAACATAAAATAGATAGCTAGTGGAAAGCAACCGCATAGCACAGGGAGATCAGCTCTGTACTTTGTGACCACCTAGAGGGGTGGGATAGGGAGGGTGGGAGGGAGGGAGATGCAAGAGGGAAGAGATATGGGAACATATGTATATGTATAACTGATTCAGTTTGTTATAAAGCAGAAACTAACACACCATTGTATAGCAATTATACTCCAATAAAGATGTTAAAAAAAAAAGTACTTGAAAAGATTTTCAAATTCAGTACTTATTAGAGAAATGCCTATCAAAACTGCAATATTGTATCATCTCACACCGGTCAGAATGGCTATCATCAAAAAATCTACAAACAGTAAATCCTGGAGAGGGTATGGAGAAAAGGGAAACCTCCTACACTGTTGGTGGAAATATAAATTGGTACAGCCACTGTGGTGAACAGTATGTAGGTTCCTTAAAAAACTAAAAATAGAACTACCATATGACCTAGCAATCCCACTCCTGGGCATATACCAGAGAAAACCATAATTCGAACACATACATACACCCCAATGGTCATTGCAGCTCTATTTACAATAGCCAGGACATGGAAGCAACCTAAATGTCCATAAACAGAGGAATGGATAAAGAAGATGTGGTACATATATACAGTGGAATATTACTCAGCCATAAAAGAATGAAATAATGCCATTTGCAACAACATTGATGGACCTAGAGATTGTCATACTGAATGAAATAAGTCAGGCACAGAAAGATATATTTCATATGATATTGCTTATATGTGGAATCTAAAAAAAAAACCAGGTTACAAATGAACTTATTTACAGAAAAGAAGTAGAGTCACAGATGTGGAAGACAGGCTTATGGTTAACAGGTGATAAAGGAAGGGGAAGGGATAAATTGAGAGATTGGGATTGACATATACACACTACTATATATAAAATAGAGAACTAATAAGAACCTGCTGTATAGCACAGGGAACTCTACTCAGTACTCTGTAATGGCCTATATGGGAAAAGAATCTAAAAAAAAAAAAGAGTGGATATATGTATATGTATAACTGATTCACTTTGCTGTACACCTGAGGCTAACACAGCATAGTAAATAACTATACTCCAATAAAATATTTTTAAAAATTAAAAAAATAGTATAAGAAAGGACAACTACAGGACAATATCCTTGATGAATATTGATGCAAAAATAAAAAACAAAAAATAATAAACCAATTCAACAGCATATTAACAGGATTTTACATGAAAACCAATTGGAATATATTCCTGGAATGCAGAGATGATTCAACCTACAAAAATCAATCAATGTAATACACCATACTTACATAATGAAGAAAAAAAAAAGATGATCATCTCAATGCAGAAAAAGAATTTGATAATATTCAATAACTTTTTTATGATATAAATACACAAGAACTAGGAATAGAAAGAAATTATCTCAGTATAATAATAAAGGCCATAAATGAAAAGCCTGGAGTTAACATCATACTCATTGCTAAAAGACTGAAAGTTTTTCCTTTAAGATCAGGAACTGAACAAGGATGCCCCCTTTTACAACTTCCATGTAGCATCCAACTGGAAGCCCTAGCCACAGTAATTAGGGAAGAAAAAGAAATGAGACATCCAAATTGTAAAGGAATTAGTAAAATTATCTCTCTTCATCGATAATATGATCTTATATGTAGAAAATCCTAAAGATTCCAAAAAAAGGAACAAAACTGTCAGAACTAATTAATTCATCAAAGTTGCAGGATAAAATCAATATAAAAAATCAGTTGTATTTCTGTACACTAACATGAGCAACCTAAGGATGAAATTATGAAAACAATTCCGTTTATAATAGCATCAAAAAGAATGAGATATGTAATAATAAACTTAACCAAGGAGATGAAAGACTTATACACTGAAAACTACAAAATGTTTACAAAAATAATTAAAGACACAAAAAATGGAAAGACATCTATGCTCATGGATTGGAAGACAATATTAAGTTGTCATTACTAATGAAAATGATCTACAGATTCGATGCAATTTCTATAAATTTCAATGAAGTTTTTCTCAGAAATAGAAAAATCCATCCTAAAATTCATATGGAATCTAGGGACCCCAAACAGCCATAATAATTTTGAAAAAGAACAAAGTTGAATTTTCACATTTTATGATTTCAAAACTTATTACAGGGCTACAATAATCAAAACAATATCATACTGCATAAAAATTGACCAGTGTAGAATAGAGAACCCAGAAATAAACCTTCACATATATGGTCAAGTGATTTTTGACAAGGATGCCAAACACATTTCATGGGGAAGGCGGAAAGACAGTTTTTTTCAAAAAATGATGCTGGGATAACTGGATATCACATGCAAAAGAATAAATCTGGACCTATAGCAAACTTGCAAAAATTAACACAAAACAAATCAAAGACTTAAATGTAGAGGTAAAACTATAAAGATCTCAGAAGAAGAGATAGGGAGAAGCTTCTTGAGATTGAATATGGCAATGTTTGCATGGATATGACACCAAAAGCAGAGGCAACAAAAGAAAAAAGTAGACAAATTGGATGTCATCAAAATTAAAACTTTTGTGCATCAAAGGACGCAATCAGCAGAGTGAAAATGCAACTCACAGGATGGGAGAAAATATTTGCAAATCTTTTACATGACAAGGGGTAACATCAAGAATCTATAAAGAGCTATAACTCAACAGACACACACATACAAAAACTTCAATTTAAAATGGGCAAAGGACTAGAATAGATATTTATCCAAAGAAAATATACAAATGACCAATAAACACATGAAAAGATATTCACCTTCACTAATCAATAGGGGAATGCAAATCAAAACCATAATGAGATAGCACTTCACATCAATTAAAATAGCTACTATGACAAAAAAGAAAATAACAAGTGTTGGTGAAAATTGAAGAAACTGGAATTATTGTGTACTTTGGTGGGAATGTAAAATAGTGCAGCCATTGTGGAAAACAGTATGGCAGTTCTGTGACTACAGCAGTAACATAAAGTTACTATATTATCTAGTAATTCTACTTCCTGGTAATACACCCCAAAGAATTGAAAGCCAGGTCTGAAAAAGATATTTGTACACTCCCTTTCATACAGGCATTATTCACAATAGCCAAAAGGGGGAAGCAACCTAAGTATGCCTTGACAGATGAATGGATAAATAAAATGTAGTTTATCCATGCAATGGAATATTATTTGGTCTTACGAAGGAAGGAAATTTTGACACATGCTACAGTGAATCTTGAGGATATATGCTAAGTGATAAAAGTCAGTCACAAAAAGACAAATATTATATTATTCCACTTATATGATTCATCTAGTGTAGTCAAATTCATACATATAGAAAGTAAAATGGGTGCTGCCAGGTACTAGGGAGAGGATGGAAATAATGTTATAGTTTAATGGGTAAAAAGTTTCAATTTTGCGTGATGAAAAGAAACCTTGAGAAGGATGATGATGATGGTTGCACAAAAATGTGAACGTACTTATTACCACTGAACTGTACACTTAAAAATGTTTAAGATGACAAATTGTGCACTATCTATTTTATCACAATTAAAAATAAAAAATACTTCTAAATTTACCTACTTTTTTGGTCTTCTTTTGTGCTTTAGCCTATATGCTGAGAAAGATAAAAAAAAAATGTTTCAGAGTAAAAACTTGGACTGGGAGGTTTTGCCTTATAAGGCATCCTTTCCAAAAGTATTAATTTCAGAGTCTATAATTTCCAAACAAAACTGATTTCACATTCTTTTTTCAGAGTAGGGTTTCAGGGAGGAGGGGAGAAGAAGAATATACAGGCACTCCTTTTTTTTATTGCACTTCACTACGTTACACATCCCAGGTATTGTGTGTTTTACAAATTGAAGGTTTGTGTCAACTCTGCATTGAGCAAGTCTACGTGTGCCATTTTTCCAAGAGCACTTGTTGACTTCCTGACTCTGTGTCACATTTGGTAAGTCTGACAATATTTCAAACTTTTTCATTATTATTATATTTGTTACTGTGATCTGTGATCAGTCATCTTTGATGTTATTATTGCAAAAGGATGGTGATTAGCAATTTTTTATCAACAAAGTACTTTTAAATAAGGTATGTACATTATTTTTTAGACATAATTCTATTATACACTTAATAGATTACAGTATAGTGTAAATATAACCTTTATATGTACTGGAAAACCAAAAAAAAAATTGTATGAGTCATTTTACTGTGATATTCACTTTATTGCAATGGTCTGATGACAAACCCACAAATCTGAGGTGTCCTTGTAATTAATAAAAACACAAACCTGAGGGTCATTGTTGGGTTTATTTCTTGGTTCTGCTACAGACATTTGCTCTGGCCTTGATTTCTCTATATATGAAAAAAGTTGATAATGTGAATGAAGTACCTATACAGAAATAATATGAAGTAGAACTCCTCCACATGCAATCAAAAAAGTGTGAGTACCTTTCTTCTTATCTGAAAACTGAGTAGAGTTTGGAAGGAGATGGATTTGGCCCCACAAAACAGGAGACTTAAAAACTAAATGCTCACAAATCAAGCCTTGGTAAATTTAAGAAAATTGAAATCATATCAAGTATCTTTTCCAATGACAATGCTATGAGACTAGATATCAATTACAGGAAAAAATCTGTAAAAAATACAAAAACATGGAGGCTAAACAATACACTACTAAATAATCAAGAGATCACTGAAGAAATCAAAGAGGAAATAAAAAAATACCTAGAAACAAATGACAATGAAAACACGATGACCCAAAACCTATGGGATGCAGCAAAAGCAGTTCTAAGAGGGAAGTTTATAGCAATGCAATCCTACCTCAAGAAACAAGAAACATCACAAATAAACAACCTAACATTACACCTAAAGCAATTAGAGAAAGAAGAACAAAAAAACCACAAAGTTACCAGAAGGAAAGAAATCATAAAGATCAGATAAATGAAAAAGAAATGAAGTAAATGATAGCAAAGATCAATAAAACTAAAAGCTGGTTCTTTGAGAAGATAAACAAAATTGATAAACCATTAGCCAGACTCATCAAGAAAAAAAGGGAGAAGACTCAAATCAATAAAATTAGAAGTGAAAAAGAAGTAACAACTGACACTGCAGAAATACCAAGGAACATGAGAGATTACTACAAGCAACGCTATGCCAATAAAACGGAAAACCTGGAAGAAATGGACACATTCTTAGAAAAGCACAACCTTCCATGACTGAACCAGGAAGAAATAGAAAATATACACAGACCTATCACAAGCACAGAAATTGAGACTGTGATTAAAAATTTTCCAACAACCAAAAGCCCAGGAGGCGATGGCTTCACAGGTGAATTCTATCAAACATTTAGAGAAGAGCTAACACCACCTATCCTTCTCAAACTCTTCCAAAATATAGCAGAGGGAGGAACACTCCCAAACTCATTCTATGAGGCCACCATTACCTTGATACCAAAACCAGAAAAAGATGCCACAAAAAAAGAAAAATACAGGCCAATATCACTGATGAACATAGATGCAAAAAACCTCAACAAAATACTAGCAAACAGAATCCAACAGCACATTAAAAGATATTACAGCATGATCAAGTGGGGTTTATCCCAGGAATGCAAGGATTCTTTAATATACGCAAATCAATCAATGTGATACACCATATTAACCAATTGAAGGAGAAAAACCATATGATCCTCTCAATAGAAACAGAAAAATCTTCTGAAAAAATTCAACACCCATTTATGATAAAAACCCTCCAGAAAGTAGTCATAGAGAGAACTTACCTCAACAAAATAAAGGCCATATATGACAAACCCACAGCCAACATTGTTCTCAATAGTGAAAAACTGAAACCATTTCCAGTAAGATCAGGAGCAAGACAAGGTTTCCCACTCTCACCACTATTATTCAACATAGTTTTGGAAATTTTAGCCACAGCAATCAGAGGAGAAAAAGAAATAAAAGAAATCCATATTGGAAAAGAAGAAGTAAAGCTGTCAGTATTTGCAGATGACATGATACTATACATAGAGAATCCTAAAGACTCTACCAGAAAACTCCTAGAGCTAATCAATGAATTTGGTAAAGTAGCAGGATACAAAATTAATGCACAGAAATCTCTGGCATTCCGATACATTAATGATGAAAAATCTGAAAGATAAATTAAGGAAACACTCCCATTTACTACTGCAACAAGAAGAGTAAAATATCTAGGAATAAACCTACCTAAGGAGACAAAAGACCTGTATGCAGAAAATTATAAGACACTGATGAAAGAAATTAAAGCTGATACAACAGATGGAGAGATATACCACGTTCTTGGATTGGAAGAATCAACATTGTGAAAACGGCTATACTACCTAAGGCAATCTACAGATTCAATGCAATCCCTATCAAACTACCAATGGCATTTTTCACAGAGTTAGAACAAAAAATTTCTCAATTTGTATGGAAACACAAAAGACCCCGAATAGCAAAAGCAATCTTCAGAAAGAAAAACGGAGATGGAGGAATCAGGCTCACTGACCTCAGACTATACTACAAAGCTACAGTAATCAAGACAGTATGGTACTGGCACAGAAACAGAAATATAGATCAATGGAACAGGATAGAAAGCCCAGAGATAAACCTATACACATATGGTCACCTTATGTTTGATAAAGGAGGCAAGAATATACAATGGAGAAAAGACAGCCTCTTCAGTAAGTGGTGCTGGGAAAACTGGACAGCTACATGTAAAAGAATGGAATTAGAATACTCCCTAACACCATACATGAAAATAAACTCAAAGTGGATTAAGGACCTAAATGTAAGGCCAGACACTATAAAACACTTAGAGGAAAACATAGGAAGGACAATCTTTGACGTAAATCACAGCAAGATTCTTTTTGACCCACCTCTTAGAGAAATGGAAATAAAACCAATAATAAACAAATGGGACCTAATGAAACTTAAAAGCTTTGCACAGCAAAGGAGACCAAAAACAAGACAAAAAGACAACCCTCAGAATGGGAGAAAATATTTACAATGAAGCAACTGACAAGGGATTAATCTCCAAAATATACAAGCAGCTCATGCAGCTCAATATCAAGAAAACAAACAACCCAATCCAAAAATGAGCAGAAGACTTAAATAGACATTTCTCCAAAGAAGATATACAGATTGCCAACAAACACTTGAAAAGTTGTTCAACATCACTAATCATTAGAGAAATGCAAATTAAAACTACCATGAGGTATCACCTCACACAGGTCAGAGTGGCCATTATCAAAAAATCTACAAACAATACATGCTGGAGAGGGTGTGGAGAAAAGGGAACACTCTTGCACTGTTGGTGGGAATGTAAATTGATACAGCCACTATGGAGAACAGTATGGAGGTTACTTAAAAAACTAAAAACTACCATATGACCCAGCAATCCCACTACTGGGCCTATACCCTGAGAAAACCATAATTCAAAAAGAATCATGTACCACAATGTTCATTGCAGCTCTATTTACAATAGCCAGGACATGGAGCAACCTAAGTGTCCATCGACAAATGAATGGATAAAGAAGATGTGGTGCATATATACAGTGGAATATTACTCAGCCATAAAAGAAACAAAATTGAGTTATTTGTAGTGAGGTGGATGGACCTAGAGACTGTCATACAGAGTGAAGTAAGTCAGAAAGAGAAAAACAAATACCATATGCTAACACATATATATGGAATCTATAAAAAAAAAAAGTTTCTGAAGAACCTAGGGGCAGGGCAGGAATAAAGATGCAGACGTAGAGAATGGGCTTGAGGACATGAGGAGGGGGAAGGGTAAGCTGGGACGAAGTGAGAGAGTGGCATGGACATATACACACTACCATATGTAAAATAGATAGCTAGTGGGAAGCAGCCACATAGCACATGGAGAGCAGCTCTGTTCTTTGTGTCCATCTAGAGGGGTGGGATAGGGAGGGTGGGAGGGAGACATAAGAGGGAGGAAATATGGGGATATATGTATATGTATAGCTGATTCCCTTTGTTATACAGCAGAAAGTAACACACCATTTTAAAGCAATTATACTCCAATAATGATGTTAAAACAAAACAAAACAAAAAAACCCTAAAAGACTATAGAACAAACTGTGAATTTTCCTTGAGATGTTTTAAGGGTTTTGACTTTCTAATGGCTATTTTTGGAGAAATAAATAAAATGCAAGTCATGTTCTGTTGGTTTCCCATTCATTTATGTGTTTGTATGGGAAGGTAAATACTATAGGAAATGACTAAATATTAAATCAATTTTTGTGTTAGTGTCATGTGAGTAGATGCAGAAAGAGAAAACCTTGCAAAGTTATGAATTTGTCAAATAAAGAATGAAAAATTAGATTTTAAAAATTATGTAATGAAACAAAAATAAATTTCACCTCATTCTTTTACAATGAATTATTTTTACAAATAAATATACGACTCTCAAATGGAGTAATCATTATAGTAGACTCACTAAATATTTGAGTCCATGGTGTGGGGTGTGGCAATGGTAGCAAAAATACTTCATGTGAAGAAATTTGAAAGCATACTAACCTGTTCAGAAACTAATGTTGTAATGTGCATAATTTTAGAATTCTAATATTCTGTTAATTTCCCAATTTTAGATATATGTGCTTGAAGTGCATTCTACTGAAGTCAACAGTCTTGCCTCTCAGCTTTAGCAGGAAAAAAGGGGGCTCAAAATTATTGAATATAAGTAGCGAGAATAACAGTTAAGGATTGAATCTAGCTTGGACAGAGTAGAACCAGTTCAAAATATGTTGGCTCTTAGCTTGGCCTCAATACTGCTTGCATTTTCATTACAAACTACTGTCACGGGAAGTCTAGGATTTATATTCTGATGTACGTGGGAATTGGATGGAGGATAATGTTAGTGAATTAAAGAACAAATTGAAATCTACTTTCTTCAGCAAGTATTATTCAAAAGGCTCTTGATTTAGGTATAGACACTGTTGTACCTTTATCATAAAACAACAGAAAGAAACACTGTAGAAATAGCACTTTTATTTTTCTCCCAGTTCTCTCTTTCTTAAGCACTGCACTATCAGAGAAATGTTTTTGTTTCTTTTGCTTTATTGTTTTTTTTTCCCCCCACTGTGACAAATACTTCATGCAGGTCATTTAAACTTCCTGTGCACAGGAGCAACAGTAAGAAAAAAAGGAAAAACATTATAATTTTTTGTACTAAATGCAAACCTTAAAATAAGCTCAAGAGAGTTCTAACGTTTGAATTTAAAAAAGCCTTTAAAAATGTCTCACAACATGTGTAAGACTATGAGGAAAATTTAGCAGATAACACTTAGTGGATATTTCATGATATTAAGGAATTATTCATTTTAAGTTTGTTGATTCCATTGTGGTTATATTTTTAAAAGTCTTAACTTGCAGAGGCATATACTTAAGTATGAAATAATTATGTAATTTTCTTCAAAATAATCTGTTATGGGTGGGGCAGGGGACTTGTATGTAGTGATTCAACAAGTTAGGACATGAATTGTTGATGAATAATTTGAATAGTTGAATAGTTTTTAAGTTTAGTGGTGAGATCATGTGGCTTCATTAGAAAATCCTCTTTACTTTGCATAGGTTTGAAACTTCTCATAATGAAAAAAAGTATAATCATACAAAATTAATTGATTCATTTATTACTGGCTATTAAAGGAAATATTTTTGTTGTAAATTTGGAATGGATTAGTATAGTTTGAAGGGAAGCTCTCATGCATTAAAATATCCTGTTCCTTTGACATCCAGGGCCTTCTCCAGCTATTCAAACCTTGGATTTCCAATATCTTCTTTGAAGACTAGGTAGAATCTTTTTAGAGACTCTTGAATCTCCTAGCAGTATTTCCTCAGGAGAGCAAGAAACCAAACATATGTGTTCTGTCTTCATCAGGAACCTCACAATACATTTAAAATGTTAGAAGTTTGGGTGACAGAATTGTAGAAATTAAAAGTATCAAAACAATCACAAATCAACAGTAGTTATAAAATAATCATTACTACAGTATAACATTGACTCAGAAGGTACACAATATCATCAACATTGATCACTCTATTCACTTTTGTGTTCACTTTAGTTAAATCATTACAGCTTTTTACTGACTTGACCTTACCCTTTTATACACTCATGAGACAAATTTCACTAGCGTTTCATGGAATAAAAGATTTTCATCTGACAACAGCTTGATATTTGCTATACTTCTTCCTTCTTATGTTGTATCTTACAACTGCTCAGCTCAATATCTCTTCTGACAGATTTTGCCATGAAATACATATTCTCAGTTGTAACAAAAATAAAATTTACACTTTGGCAAATATTTGGTAACACATTGGGAAGGGGTTATGGCACATGTGACTTGTTGAGAATCCATATCTTAATGATGGAATTCAATATAATCTGTTCATTATAGAGGTCCTGTAGTTGTTTTCTAAGGTATCTAAGAGCACCAAACTGGCTATTTTTCATTTAGTGTGACTGATCAGTCATAGAAGTAGAACTTTGTGAAAAATATTAGGAAGGCATAGCAACATTGAATTGTGTCTGAGAGTGCTATGAGGATAAACCCTAATCTCAAAGACATTTTACCCAGATATAGGTACCTAGATAAAATCCAGGGAAAAGATTTCATTCTAAAATCATAGAAAAGGTGTATTTTTATATGGCTGTGCTTGTCAGAACACTAACTTTTCTTATTCAGATCCATCAGGATTTCTCTTCATATCATGCTGTGGCTACCTGGCATTAGTACATCTATGATTTTGAGTATTACTTTCCCTGAATATTTCCTACTGCTTTCCTGAAAGAAAGATTTGTGAGTAAAGTAATAAATTATTAATGCTACATGTCATAAAGTAAAATATATTCTTTTTCAGATCTTGATTCACTAATCAAGAATAAATGAATGCACCTGAATTATTCAAAGAAACTAAAATTATACAAATTATACTCAAATTGAATATTTTGAATATTCTATTCAAAAAGTAACAAAAGGGATCACTCTTCACATTAACCCATACTTTTACAAGGTACCAGTCAGGTTCTTACATGAAACATTTAACAGTGCATTCTTTTTGAATTAAAATGAAAAGAATGTCTTATAAATTGGAAATCTTGCATCAAATGCAGAGTAGAAAGTCAGTTATCTTGACATTAAAAGGTTACTGTGCTAGGTTGAACCTCAAGAGGTCAGATTCCAAAGCATCCCATTCCATACCTTTAGTCACACTTCAATCAAGATTGCCATGACTATGTAATAACTCTCTGTATTAAGTGATATTTATTACTTCTTGGTGGTTTACAATGACTACTTAAAAACTGGCTTTCTGAAAATGCTACATATTAACAACAATGCTTTGATTCAGTCTGTCACACTTATGAGAGACCAGAGCTACATTAGTTTATAGGAATCTAGGATTAGAGGTAACCTACTTTTATAATGTGTAGTCTCTTTTTTTTGCCCCAGGCCCTCAGTCTATGGAATGGATACGCTAAGTGTATTTTAATGGAGCTTATGTTGTTATTAGTTAATTGCCTAATCTGTTTTAGTTACAAAATTATCCCACTATATTGAAGACAAAAATAACATCAGAATTATAAGTTTTTTGTGTTATAGTAAAATAGAGGGTTACTGTGGAGATTACATTATTTGAATAATGCAAATCATATTGCTTGACAACCAATAATAGTAGCTAGTGCTATTATAATTATAATTCAGTCATCTACATTTACACAAAACAGTTCTGCCATCCTTTAAAAGGTCTATTATCTGCAGCTTACAGGACAGGCTTATACTATTTCTTCCATGATAGGAATCCCATTTCTGTAAAGATTCTCTGTCTCTCTTTTCATTCTTTCTTTCAAATTTGTGAACAACCCTTTCTTTCACAGCAAATTCTGCAAACCTACACAAATTTTACAAAGTTATTCAAAATTAGAAAATGTCTTGGAGTGCCTAGGATCACATCTATAATTGAAGAAGTTATTGAAGCACCTGTGGGCATAATCTTCTATTTCTCTTTCAGGTAGACAAGTTCCACACCATCATGTGTGCTCTTTCTATGTACTCAAACTTTTTGGAGTTCTTCAGTGCCTATTGTTACATTTTCTACTAGATAAAAGAGTTTTAGAAAAAAATATGTGACTGAAAATGGGAAATTGATTGAAAGACTGAATACTGACAAGTAAATTTCCCATTTGCTCTCCCTCTCCTAAAAAAGAAGTGTTACCTCCCAAAATCTGTCTTCCAGATACAATCAGTTTTTCTAATCAAAATAAATTGAACTATCCCAGAGTGAAAATTTCCAAGTTCTAACATGTGGGCATCCACCAACATAATGACCAAATCTCAGTCCAATCAAAGAAAGCTCTCACTAAGCTCATCAGTAAGCAAGTCCCATCAACCTATACATAGCTTCAAAATAGTTTTTAGTTCCTGATTCTTACCTTTGGAGTAGATTCTGACTTTTGAGGAAAACTGGACTATAAGTCATCAATTAAAATAACAAGGGAGTGATGTCAGCAAGATGGCAAAATAGGAAGGCCTAGTCCTCATTCCCTGACAGAAACACCAATTTAACAATAACATACGGACCAAAATACCTTTATGAGAGGCCTAAATTCGGTTAGGAAGTTGCAGTACTCCAGATGAGCACAAAACAAAGAACAGCCACATTGAAATGAGAAAGAAGAGTAGTTTTATTTAACTTGAGCCAGCCCTTTCCTCAAGTTGCACAGCTCAGTACATAGAGAAAACCTTGGCCTGCAACTTCTCCAATCAGGGAAAAGATAGAATGGAACATGCCTCAAATATCTTTGTGTTTACATGCATTGCTGGAGAAGTTGGTTTCTGTCTTGCCTCATATGTAGTGCTGGTAAAACTGGCATAGTTCAGATGCCAGGGGGCAGTTAAGAAAAAAGGAAATGGGGCAGACAGCCTGCTGTGGCTGGCACTGCTCTGTGAGATTGCAATCAAGTAAAGAACCTGCAACTTCTCCCCTTGGAGGGAGGAGAGGAGTGGAGAATGCCTCCAACATTCTGGCCTTTCACTAGGCTGCCCAAGAGGCTCGTTTCTGTCACCCCTCACACAGGACACTGATGGAACCAACTTAGGTTTATGGAGGCAACTGATAAGAAGGAAGAGTGAAGAGTGGCTTGCTGTTCCCAGCACTGCTCTGCAAAATTGGGAAAAGGGGCAGATCTTAAGACTCCTCCACAAGGAAGGTGAGAGAGAAGTACAGCATGCCTCTAATGTCCTAGCCTACAGTATAGCAGTCAGACACCAGAAGGACAGAGAAGCAGGAGATTATAGAGTCTTGAAAAAAAAAGAAAGAAGGGAAGAAAGAAGCCAGTAAATCACTCTAATTCACAATCTACATGCACAAGTTCAAGGAAGATACATTCATAGAAAAGGTTTGAGTGGCTCCCAGAATGCTTAGCCAGGCTGATTGGTGAAGGTCTTTCCTTGTCAAAACCAGTCTGTAAAACCGGAAGAGGCAGCTGTTTCTTCAAATGTACTGACATCAAAGCAGAGCTACAAGGAACACAAAGAATCAGGGAAACATGATACAATAAAGGAACAACAACAGCAAAAATGTCTAATAATTGACCCCAAAGAAATGGAAATATATGAATCATCTGACAAATAATTCAAAATAATCATCTTAAAGAAGTTCAGTGAGTTATAAGAGAACACAGATACACAACTAAACAAAATTAAGAAAGCAATACATGAATAAAATAAGAATATCAGCAAAGAGAAACTATAAAAAAGAACTGAACAGAAATTCTGGAACTGAAATATACAATAACTGAACTGCAAAACTCACTAGAGGGTTTCAACAACAGACTTAATCAAGCAGAAAAAAGAATCAGTGAACTTGAATATAATCCCACTTCTGGGTATTTATCCAAAATAATTAAAATCAGGATCTGAAAGACATATCTGCACTCCCATGTTCATTGCAGCATTATTAACAATATCCAAGATATGGAAATAATCTAAATGTCTGTCAACAGATGAATGGATAAAGAAAATGTGGCATATACATACAATAGAATATTATTCAGCTTTCTAAAACTCCTGGATCCGAGACAAGGGTAGTTCATTACCCACAGCAATAGCAGTAGCAAGAGTACCATAGTTTGCACTGGTTTTCTGAGCCTCAGTTCCCACAGGGTGATACAAAAAAAGCCATCCGAAACCTGCATACACAATGGGATGTATTATAGATGATGAACTTTGAGTTTACGGAACTCAAATCTTTTATAATGGGCTTTAAGTATGCCTGCTTTTTTCTCTGGAGGGAGACGCTACCAAGGCTCTTCTCTATACAAACATCCTTGAAAAGCTAGTTCAGAACAAGAGACAGTTAGTACTTCCCTCACAAGAGATGTAGAAACTCAAGAGGCCCATTGAAAATCTTCTCCCAACAGTGACTATTTTAAATTTAATAAAATTTTCAAATTCTGTTCATAAATTGCACTAGTAATCTTTAAAGAATTCCATAGCCATATATGGCTAAAGGCTACCATACTGAACAATGAAAATACGGAACATTTCTATTAATAAAGAAAATGCTATTGGATGGAGTGGCTCCATGTCATACAATAGCAATAATAATGAATAATAATAATAGTAGTAGTAGCTAATATTTATTAAGCATCCACATTGTGCCAAGCACTTTAAATGCATTATCCCATTTAACCCTCACATTAGCCCTATAAATTAGAAGTTGTTATCCCCACTTTGTAGATGAGGAAACCATGCCTTAGAAAGGTAGAAAAATTTACCTACCTAAGCTTACACTTGTGGTTATTGTCAGAGACTGAACTGTACTTAACTACTCTCTTATGTTATTTTCCTTAGATTCCTATAGCAGATAGTATTTTCCAACGACTGCAACAATATTTACAGTCCCACATGCTCTTCCAGATTCTCACAAACAACTCTATCAAGAGATAGGAACTATATTCCCTCCTCTTGAACTTGAGTGGGCCTTTCTTACTGGCCTGATGGAAGTGATATTACATATAGTGTAAGTAATGTTACTGTATATGAGGTTCAAGAATAGGTTATATTCTTGATAAGAGTTCATATCTTTGACAACAAAATAGAGCTTCTACCTGTTTTCCTCATGGGATAGTAACTACCAGAAGTCAGCTGCCAGGCTATAAGGAAGCCCAAGCCACATTGAGAATCCTTGTCAAGATACATCTGCTGACAGCCATCACTGAGGTCCAGGCAGCAGCCAGCATCAACTGCCACACATGTGAGTGAGGAAGCCTTCTAAATGACTCCAGCCCTTGTCATCAACTGATTGTAACCTGGGAGGCCCACAAAAAGAATTGTCTACCTGATCCAAATCAACCCTCTGAACCATAAGTGATGATAATAATAACAATAATTAATAATATATTAATGTTGTTTTGTATCATTAAGCTGTTATTAGCAATAGATAGTTGAAACAATGCACCTTCAAACCGATTATGTAAAAAGCTTTATTTTAGTCAATTAGTTAATATTTATATGCTTTATTTGTGCATTGATGCATTAGTAGATATAAATGAACATATAAGTGGGTTATTCCTTCTACATTCTGCCTGACCTTTTGTAGAACTAAATTTGAAAAGGAAAATTAAAATAAAATTTTTGCTTATATGAAAAAATAAAACTATTGACAAAGATGAATTTTGTCCAAAGCAAAATTGTTTCTTAAGTAGCTCTTCACATTTTGTTAGATATTGCCATATTTGAATTTCATACCCTAGACTTCTGTTTTTCATTTATTTATTCTGGTTGCTACATAAGTTGCCTTACTTGAATTCTTTCCAAAAATATGAAAAAAATTAATTAAAGCAAACATATTTAATCCTTTTCTCTGAAAAAATACAAACTATTATACAAATGATAACATTCAAAGGATCATGAAAAATAGTCAACGAAGACATATGACTTTATTTATCATATCCTTATAATCTAGATTCAATCTTTGCATTGTCATATTCTCATCATACATCTAGGAAAGACCATATGAATTTTTGTAGAATTTACAGTTTTGTAGATTTATCTTTATTTTTGTTGTTGTAATAATAACACAATATGAGATCTACTGTCTTAACAAAAATTTAAGTGCACAATAACATATTGTTAACTATAGACACTATGTTGTACAGCAGATCTCTAGAACTCATTCATCTTGTATAACTGTAACTTTATACCCATTGAGCAACAAACTTCCCCATTTCCCCTTACCCCAGTTCCCACAGATTTATTTTAAGTTAGCCTAAGATTTTCCAGAGATTATTTTTATTTAGAGGTAAAAATTGCTTACAATCAGACTTTGAAAATGGATATTCCCTTCTTTCCAGCTTGATCAACTCTTGAGGAACTGGCAATACTCTCGTAATAAAACAGGTTAGAAACAGTTTATATGCTATTGCTTTAAAATCATCTCAAGGAGTTACAATGTCTTTCTCGGCAGCATCATTTGTCCTAAAGCATAGAGGAAGGACAAGGACTCAGGAGCTAACAGGCTGGAGGAACCTGGAGCTACATTTAGAGATTCTTGCTTGTTTTTTTGGTGTAGTTTATTCACTATGGCTTAAGGGGCAAGCAAGCATTCACCACTCACTACTCTCATTATTTTCAAGGCTGTTTAGTAGACAATAACAAATGCTAAGCAAATAAATCTTTTGAACCATTTAAACCTAGTTCTGAATTTTTAGGTAACAAAAGCTTACAGAGTTGACCCTAGGTGTTTATTTCTATATCTACATATATTTTTCCATCTGTCTCTATTTACATATAAAACTGGGAAAACATCCACCATACCTGAGGTATTCTCTGAACAGGGAAAAGAAAAGCAAAAGTATTTGGCATGAGAAGGGAGTCCCATCTAAGAATTTGAATTGGGTATATTGAAAATAAGTGTGTCTCAAATCTGCTGCAGTTTTGTATGGTTTAAGGTTAATACCTCAAGAGACAAAATTTTGTTTTGCAGAATGTCCTAATACACTTAGTTTCTTAACTGTAGGCCTCAAAGTTTACTCTGCATTGTGAACAGCAGCTATAAAAAGTTCTACTCCTGTAGCCAACAGCAAAGCATGTGGAAATATTTCTGTACACCTATATTTATCCTGGGAATGAATCAGAATAGTTATATGAAGTCACTTAGAGAGATAGGTCCCTTAGAAAGCGTCCCATCTCTCATACTCCTAGTAGCAGCTCTTCTAAATAAGAAAGCTACAGAAACTGCATGATGAGACTTCTCAAAAGTGTCTCATTTGGGAAACTTTATTCCCAGTCACATAGCAAGAGGAGGCCTGTCTACTCCTGATCTTTACTCCTCCTGGAATAGACATACAGCAGTTCACACCAAACCACACACATACACTTGCTGGAAAATGACTCATCCTGCCCTCTTGTTTAGTTAGCCATCTACAGGCATTTATAACTATTTGTGGAAAAGCCTCCAGGCTTGCAAGGAATAATGTGCAGTCCCATCAATACCTGAGTGAAGCAAATACCCTTAAAGCTTCCACCTGCCCTAGTCGGCCCATTCTATTCATTCCCGAGTGTATAAGGGAAGAGATTTCATCTACTGATCATCTGTTTCAGGGAAGGATGTGAAAAATAAATTTATATACATTTGGAAGGAGCTCACACCCATTAAAAACACCGATTCACTTAGACCAGAAGTAGCAAACTCATCAGAAAACAATTGGGAAATGTAACTATGTGAAGCCCTTTGGGTGGAAAATATTAAGTGATTATGGGGACTCTGGTGAACATGAAAGTAAATCCACTGTACCAAACTATAGGCCCCCAGTTTATGGCTTATTGATCTGGAATAGAATACAAAATTAAAATCGCTGGATATATCAGTATATTCGCTCAAAAGAGAAAATTCAAATTGTCAATTCAGGTCAAATGGATCAACCTGTTAAGAGGCTTCACAGAAAAAAAAAGGAGAAAGCTTTGAAAAAATTCTTTTGAAATATACTTTAAAAAAGAATGCAGACTTCCACATAAAAAGAATAATTTCTCAGTGTTCTAGGATGTTTTAATTGCCAAAAATTGTATGAAGAGATGCATTCAGTTGTAGAATAGATACTGGCAAAAGCATATCTAGCTCTAGATCTATCTATCTATCTGGTATTTTTTAAACAGAAAATGTGCATTGTCTTCAAATGTTTATGGCACATTTCAAATAGTGATCATCTATATAAGTCACAAAGAAAATTACTTTTTTCCAAACACTTGCTAAGTGCTTTTCACATATTTAATCCTCAAAAGGATCCTGTAAGCTTAATACTATAATTCTCTGCATTTTAGAGATAAGGAAGAAATACTTTCCCAAGAACACAGAGTTAATAAATAGTGGAGCTGGTTATGAACTCTGCCCAATCAGCTACATTTGTGAAAAATTGTCAAAGACCTACTCCCAAAACTGGAATTGTGGGACTAGATTAAAGTGAATATAAATTCTACCAAACTTTCAGGTAATAAATAATTCATATGTTATTTAAACCAGCTCATAGCCTAGAGACAGAAGGAAACTACCCAAATTCATTTATGAATCTAGAGTAATGCTGATAATAAAGCATGATAAATTTAGAAAAAAAGTTAACAATAACCTTGTCTCACTTATGAATAAAAGTTCCTTCTTTATTTGATATATATTTGACTGTCTATGATGTGCAAGGCTCTATGCTAGGAACCAAATGAAAATTAACTAATGTAATATTAACCAGATAACTATATAGAAATTTCCACATCTAGCTTGTTCACTACTTTAACACCTAATGCGGTGCCTGATACATGTTAGAAATTCAAATATTTATTGAATTAATAGCTTAATAAAAGTGTAGGAATAGATAAGCAATTTATGGAAAAAAAATTTAGGACTTTCACTAAAATATATCAAAACTTACTTTAAATCTATAAGGTTCAAGAGTTTTGAACTGAAGTAGAAAAATTGATAAATGGAACAGAGTCCAGAAGCAAAATAAAACATAAATAAGAATTTATATAGAAAAGGTAATATTTCAGGTAATTGGAGAGAAAGGATGAATTATTCAGTAAATTATGTTAGAATAATTAACCATTTGGAAAAGGAATACAGTGAAATATTTAGCTTACATCACCATTTCCAGAAATAGATTCCAGATGGTGGAAAGATCTAAATGTAAACCAAAAGAATAATTTAAAAAATTGTTAAAGTTTTAAAGGAAAATATTAGAGGATATGTACATAAACATGATTCAAAGATTAAAAATTTTAAAAAGAAATTTAGGCAAGTTTGAATGCAGAATTTTTTTTTTTAATCTATGTGAAAGAAGACACTATAAACAAATTTAGAGAATAAGTAACAAACTGGGAAATACATTTACAAATATATGTGACAAACAAGAGTCATGTCTATAATATATGAAGATCTATAAACCAGTAAAAAATGAATACCTCATTTAAAATAAGTAAACACAACAAGAATTAACAAAAGAAGAATTGTAAATTGTTCACAAACATAAGAAAAGAAACATCAAATTTACTAATCAAACAGATGCAAATCAAAACAAGTTCTCTTCACTTTTTCGAAGATTTAAAATATAAAAAAAATTTAGTGCTAGCAAGAGCATATTTATATAATGTTGGTACAAGCATAAGTTTATGGAGCATATTCAGAACCATAGAAATATTAATTAAAATGTAAATTCCACAAAACCATTGAATTATAAAATCCATTTGTCCAATTTTTTTCTGAGCAAGCATTTGTACAAATGCAAATAATATTCAGAGACAATATTTTAATAAAATATTGGAAGTAATAAAAATGCCTATCTGTTTCGATGTCTGAATTATGGTACCTCCACATAATGGACCACTCTGCAACTATAAAACAGAATATCATTATAAAATATCCAGTTTAAATTTGTAAGTACAAAATCAAGTTAAAGAAAATAATAGTATAGGATGATACGTTTTTATAAACATAAATTATTTAGAATATTTACATTGTTTTCACTGTTGTTTTTTAACTTATGAAGTATTTCCAAAATATAGTGGAAAAAACAGAGAATGAGATAATACTCCAATTACCTACCACCTATATTTAATACGTTTACTTCTAAAATACTTTTTAGTAAACAAAATGTTATAGTTACAGTTGAAACTCACTTATGCCTTGCCATTGACCACCCCCACTCACCACCTTTCCCTTCTCCTATTTTAAGAAGTATTATCCAAAAGTTGTCATTATTCCTATTCATGTTTTTTTCACGTGTCCATAAAATGTAATGTACTGTGCTTTTAAATTTTACATAAATGATATTATATTAGTTATCTTAGCTCTATGTCAAATTACCCTACAACTTAGTGACTTAAAAGAACAAACAATTATTATTTCACAGTTTCTGTGGATAAGGAATCTAGGCGTGGCTTGACTGGGTGCCTCTGCCTCAAGGTCTCGCATAAGCCTGCAATCAAGATATTGGTCACAGCTGCGGTGTCACATGACAGCTCAACAGAGGGAAAAATCTGCCTTCAAGTTCATTCACATGGCTGTTAGAATCCTGTTCCTTTTGAGTTGTTGAACTGAGGGTCGCAGTTCCTCACTGGTCATTGACCAGAAACCTCCTGTATTAGTCAAGGTTTTTCAGAGAAACAGAACCTATAGGATAGATAGATAGAGATAGATAGAAATATGAGGACATTTATTATAGGAATTGGCTCACATCATTATGGACCACAAAGTCCCATGATCTGCTCTCTGCAAGCTGGAGAACAGGAGAGTGAGTGCTGTAATTCAGTCCACGTATGAAGGCCTGGGAACCAGGGAAGCCAAACGTGTAAGTCTCAGGCTGAGTTCAAATGCTTGAGAACCAAGAGTGCATATGTCTGAGGGCAGAAGATGAATGTCTTAGCTCAAGCAAGGAAAACAAATTGTCCCTTTTTCCACCTTTTTCTTTTATTCAAGCCCTCAATGGATTAGGTGATACACACCCGCATTGGTGAGGGCACTCTTCTTTACTCAGTCTGCTGATTCAAATGCTAATCTCTTCCAGAAACACAATCACAGATACACCCAGAAATAATATTTTACCAGCTATCTGGGCTTCTCTTAGTCCCCTCATGTTAGCACATAAAATTAACCATCACACCCCCACTATGTTTCTTGACCCATGGACTTCCAAATAGGGCAGCTCACAACATGGAAGCTGACTTCCATCAGAGCTACCAAGTAAGAGAGCAAGAGAGTGCAGGCAAGACCAAAGCCAGAGTCTTTCTTATTCATTAGAAGTAAGTTATTAATTTCAGCCCACACTCATGAGGAGAGGATTACACAAGGACATAAATATCAGGAGGTGGGAATCATTAGAGGTGATCCCAGTGGCTGCCTACCACCTTCATTATCATACAAGGCATACTTTTCTGCAACATTTTTTGGTTATCATGCTTTGTAGATTTATCCATGTCAATCCATCATTTAATCATTTTCAGTATTATATAGTACAATTTATACAATGGTTTTCATCATGTTAAGAGGCTAACATAGTTTTAACATTTTACACTCCTATCAGAATTGTATGAGAATATGTATTTCCTTCAACTTTGACTTTCTATATTTCTGTATTATTTTCACTTAGTAGAATGAGCAGGTATGACTTCCATACTTTAAAAATATTTTAAAAATAGCATAAATTAAAATATGCATAATCCAAATCTGTGTGAGTCCTTGTGGTCAACCCTATCATGTGACATTAGACGGAAACCCAATGTCAATGACTACAAAGTCCTGGAAAACAATTTAAATCATCATTGAATAATTTCAGAGGAATGCATGTGCATGACACACATCTAAATGTACTAAAATTATTCATCTCTCATCTCAGTGTCTAACTCTTCACAATGCTATTTTCCAAACTCCTCTATATCCACTACTACCTCAACTTTCCCAAGAATTACTATAAATTTAAAAATTTTAGTCTACTCCTCTTCCTGTCAGTTGTACCTCAGTATATTATTTTACAGGCCATTATAGTACTTCTGGACTTCACTCATGTGTTTTCTTCACCCATTATCCTGTTTGCACAAAGTGTCCCAAAGCTTAACATTATAGGCAAACACAGGGATTTTCCTGGGGGAGGGATGGGTTTGGTATGAATAAGGGAGATTGAAAGGGAAAATCTGTAAATGCATTAATAATTCTTTAATTGTCACACAGAAACAAACTCTATCTTGAGAAAGAAAAAAAAAGAACATATAAAGAATCAACCTAGTTTAGTACGTTAAACTGGTAGTTTCTGGTAGTATCAAAATTTAAATCAGTTGCTATGATAAAAATAATTCTACCCAATGTATATTAATGGCACAATAAAAGGAAAACTGTAAATTTCAAATTCCTTTCGAATTCTCTGATCCATCTGTACTTGTGTTTCCTGTTGTTTTCAAATTAACATTATGTTAGTATGTTTATCTTAGTAGATATACTAAACTTGTTACATTTTAGTCAAAGACAATTTATCTACTCAATTAAAACAGAGGTATGCATATGAATCATTCCTGCCCTAAGCGAGATTATACATTATGTTGACTACTAACAATTCTAGTTGGCTTTACAGTTATTTAGAAGTATTAAGGGGAGAAGTAAACAGTCATTCCTAACTCATCTAAATGGGATCTTCAAAACCAGCATGCATGCCAGTTAGGTATCAAGGAATCTGGCATACTAGCAGGATATGAGTCTTAAAATTGTGAGTGTTTTTAGGCTACCTACCATCTCTCCCTCCATTCCTTCTGCTAGAAGTAGGGCCTGCTTCTATTTGATGCATAACTTGCAATGCTGTTATATCAGAATCAAGGGCCAAGTTTTAACTGGATTACTTAAATTTAAATTACCCTAATTAGAAGTAGATGCCCAATTGTTAGAGATTCAACTCTTTTATATTGCTTAATGAGATAAAGTTTAGTACTAGTAACTAAAATATTCTTTAGGCCATATAAGCAATGACTAGTATAGAGTGTTTATTTTGCTTTGTTATGATACCTGCAGGTCATTAAAAAAAAAAAAACACTTGATTTTGTTCTCCTTTACACATTCCTCAAAGTGAAATAATCACAAGCAGAATTTTAAGGTATTGCTTATTTTAACTTTAACTTGGATTTTCATCACAATATTCCCATTAATTATTTTGGTGTCTGCACATTCATCTCTTAATTATTTTTTTTCAGATTTTCCTAATATTCAATAGCTTTTTATGAAATAATTTCTCTCTTCAGATCTAGACACTTTGTTCATAGACATCAGAGTCTTGATTTGAAGGAGCTGAAAAAAGGGAAGGAGTGCAATTAATGAAAACAAATAGAGAATAGAAATACATGGAAAGAAAATCAGTTAAAAATTATATTTGTAAAAATAATTCGTGCATTCTTTAAAGATAGATCAGATTTTTCTTGGCAATGTAAATAATGACTGTGGTACAGATAATTCTTGAAATAAAGTTTATATATATATTTGGATATGAAAATTATATTTGTACTACAATAAAATATTTTTTAAATACCCGTAAATATAATAATAATTTACAATTTGTGAGAAGGGCGTAAAGTTCATTTGCATTTAATTTATTTGAAAATTAATTATTTTTCTTCTAGGGAATATTTAATATGGCAGATAGATATTTACAGCACTCCCATAAAATCTTATTTAACTTCTAAGGTCCCTTAAGTATTGTTCTAAACAGATTGTAGCACAAAACATTATATTATGTTTAACAAAGTTTCTATGGAAAAAAATGTTCAGAGTTCCAAATTAGACTTTCAGGAATAATCCTTCCCTCACTGAGGTAGGGTCATTGTGCACAGTAGGTAACATTTATTGAGTACTCACTCTGTGTTGCAAGAGGACACAATGCTAATTGCTTTACATACATAAAGGAGGATGACTTTTTCAATATTTCCCTAGATGGTTTTTCTTCCGTATAATTCTTTCTTTTTTTTAACCTTCCACCATTAACACTAAAACTAGAAATTGAGATTTATTTTCTTCAAAGAAGAAGGAAAAGAAATTTTTACTGAGATAATTATAGATTCACATGCAGTTATAATACACAATAGAGAAATCCACTGTGTTATCTTTGACCTGGTTTTCCCAGTAGTAACATTTGCAAAATTATACAACAATATCACAACCAGAATATTGACATTAATAAAACCCAGTGATCTTATTCAGATTTCACCAGGTTTACTTGTACTCATTTGTGAGGTGTGCATGTGTTTGTGTGTATGTTTGTATTTAGTTCTACAACATTTTATCACACCTGGAAGTTTCTGAATCCACCACCACAGTTAAGATACTGAACAATTCAGTCAAAAAGAATCCTTGATATTGCCCTTCTATAACTGCACCCACCTCCTCTCCCCTCCCTCCTGTCCCTAGCCCCTAGAAACATCCATTTGTCCTCCATTTCTAAAATTTGTTATTTAAAAATGTATATAAATGAAACAATATGGTATGTAACCTTTTGGGATTGATTTTTTCACTCCACATAACTCCATGGCAATTCAACAAAGTTGAATTAGTATGTTTACTTTTTTAAATTGCTGAGTAGTTATTTGTATGTATCAATAGTTTAATTGCTGAGGTAGTATTCCATGTTATGCATGCACCACATCTTGTTTAACCATTCACCAGTTGAATGAGTTCTGAAAATTTTGGCTCTTACAAATAAAGCTGTTATGAACATTTATGTACAGGCTTTTGTGTGAACATGAGTTGTCATTTCTTTGGATAAATGCCCAAGAGTCAATTTCTGGATCATATGGTAATTACATGTTTAGTTTTATTAGAAACTGCCAAATTTTTCCTATATGGGTCTATCATTTCATATTAACAATGTATGAATGCTCCAGTTTCTCTGTATCTGGATGTGCCAGAACTTGGTGTTGTCACTATTTTTTATTTTAGCTATTCTAATAAATGTGTAATGATATTTTATTGTAGTTTTTGATTTGCATTTCCCTGATGGTTAATGTTGTGGAACATATTTTAATGTGCTTATTTTACATCTACATATGCTTTTTAGTGAAATGTCTGTTCATGTATTTCACTTATTTTTAATATAGTTCTTATAAATGTTTAGTTTCAAGAATTTCTTTATGTAGTCTAGGCACAAGTCCTTTGTAGGATATGTAGATTGCAAATGTTTTCCCCAAACCTGTGACTTGTCTTTTTATCCTCTTCACATGGCCTTTCACAAAGGAAAAATGTTTTTAATAAAATATGTTTAAATATATGTTTTAAAAAATATTTGATGAAGTCCAATTAATCAACTTATCTTTTTATAGATCATGCTTTTGGTGTCAAGTCTAAAAACTTTTTGCCTAGCTCTGAATCATGAAGATTTTCTCCCATAATCTTTCAAAAATTTTATAGTTTTCCTTTTTCCATCTAAGTCTGTAATCCATTTTGAATTTTTTAATTGCTCCATGACCATTTGTAGAAAAGGTTATTTTTCCTCATTGAATCGTTTTTTCATTCTTTCATTCTTGTCAAATGTCATTTGGACATTTGAATGGGTCTATTTCTGAGTTACTTTTCTGTTCCATTAATCTTTTGTCTATCCTTCCATACCAATCCTGCACTTGATCACTGTAACTACATAATAGGCCTTAATATAGAGTGGATAATACCTCCCACTTGATTTTTCTTTTCAAAATTATTTTAGCTTTTCTAGGTCCTGTGCCTTTCTATATATATTTTAGAATAAGCTTGTTTACATCTCCAAAAATCCTTGCTCTGATCTTGATAAGAATTGCATTAAACCTACAGACCCATTTGGGGAAAATTGACATTGTGATTATGTTTAGTCTTCCAATTTATGGATATGGTATGTCTTTGTATTTATGTAATTCTTCTTTGACTTCTTTCATTAAAGTGTTTTTTTCTTAATTTCAAAACCTGTGTATTTTTTTTTGCAGTATATACTTAAGCATCGAATTTTCTGTGGAATGATTAAAAATAATATTTTGGCTTTAATGTTAGTTTCCAAATGTTCATTGTTAGTATACAGAAATGCAATTTATTTTAAATTTTGATTTTGTATCTTGCAACCTTGCTAAACTCACTAATAAGTTTTAGGCGGTTTTAGTAGATTGCTTAGGATTTTCTGTGTATACTATCATGTCATCAGGAAATACTGACAGTTTTATTTCTTTCCTTCCAAACTGTATAATTTTTATTTCATTTACTTGCCTACTGCACCTACTGGAACATTCAGTACTATGTTGAATAAGAGTGGTGAGGGTGGACATCTTTTCCTTGTTCCTGATCTTAAGGGGAAAGCATACAGTATTTAACCATTAAGTATAAAGTTAGTTGTATGTTCCTTGTAGATGTCCTTTATCAAGATCCCTCTATTACTATTTTTCTGAAAGCTGTTATCATGAACAGGTGTTGGATTTGTCAAATATATTTTTTTAATGATGTTAGTTGTAGGATTTTTGTAGCTGCTCTTTATCATATAGAGGCAGTTTTCCAGCTATTCCAACTTCTTGAAAGTTTTTTATCATGAGTGGATTTTAGATTTTTGTCAATTATTTTTTTGCATCAATTGATAGGATTATGTACTTTTCCCCTAACTTATTAGCATGGTAGATGACATTGATTGATTTTCAAATACTGAACCAGCCTTTATCCCTGGAATATTCCTTTTGTTCTTATTTTATAATTCTTTTTATATATTGTTGAATTCAATTTGTTATTATTTTATTAACAATTTTTGCTTTATATTCATGAGAGATAGAGGTAGAAAATACCCAGTAGAGTTTATATTAATTCTTCATTAAATGTTTGGTAGAATTCACCAGAGAAGTCATTTGGGCCTGCAGATTTCTTTTTGGGAGACTGTTTAATTATGAATTAAATTACTTTAATAGTTATAGGATATCTATTTCATACTAGATGAGTAGTGGTAGTTTGTGCCTTCTGAGGAATTGGTACATTTCATCTAAGTTGTCAAACTTCTGTGTGTATCATTCTTTATACTATTCCTTTGTTAGTCTTAAGATGTTTGCAGGGTCTGTAGTGATACTCTTTGTTTCATTTGTGATATTAATAATTTTGATCTTCTCTCTCTTTTTTCTTTGTCAGCCTCACTAGACGTCTGCTAATTTTATTGATCTTTTCAAATTATACATTACAATTTTTTTAAATTGTTTTTCTGTTTTCAGTTTCATGGACATCCACACATATTTATTTTATGTACTATTTTATTATGTATATTATGCATATAATTTTGTGCATTCTTCTTGCTCTGAGTTCATTTTATTCGTTATTTCCCTGGATTATGGTAGTTCTTTTTTTTTTTTTTTGAGTTTATTTTTGTGTATGGTGTTAGGGAGTGTTCTAATTTCATTCTTTTACATGTAGCTGTCCAGTTTTCCCAGCACCACTTATTGAAGAGGCTGTCTTTTCTCCATCATATATTCTTGCCTCCTTTATAAAAAATAAGGTGACTATATGTGCGAGGGTTTATCTCTGAGCTTTCTATCCTGTTCCATTGATCTATATTTCTGTTTCTGTGCCAGTACCATATTGTCTTGATTACTGTAGCTTTGTAGTATAGCGTGAAGTCAGGGAGTCCGATTCCTCCAGCTCTGTTTTTTTCCCTCATATGGTAGTTCTGCTAATGACAAATTCTTTTAGTGCTCTTTTATCTAAAAATGTTTTAATATCCCATTCTTTCCTAACAGAAAATTTGACCAGCTATAGAATTCATGAATGACAGTTCTTTCCTTACAACACTTGAAAAATATTGTGCCACTTCCTTCTGGTCTCCACTGTTTAAGATAAATAATATGCTTTCATTTGATTTATTGTTCCCCTATATGTTATTCTCTGTCTACTTTAGAGATTTATCCTCCATCTTCAGTTTTCAAACGATCAATGGTGATGTGTCTTGGCATGGATTTCTTTGGGGCCACCCTGTTTGGGGTTCAGTTGGCTTCTTGGGATAGTAGGTTTTTATCTTTTGCCAAATTTCAGAAGTTTTCAGCCATTATTCCTTCAAATACTTGTTCACCTTCACTCTGTTTCTCCCCTCCTAGAATTCTACTGAGAAGTTTTTATCTTTTGTTTTTTTTTCTCACATATTCCTGAGGATCTGTCCATTTTTTCAATGTATTTTTTCCCTCTGTTGTGTAGATTGGGTGAATTTTATTGTTCTGTAATCACAAGTGTTCCAATTTCTCCATATCCATGCCAGCACTTGTTATTTTCTATTTTTTGATTACTAGTCTTCCTCATGAGTGTGAAGTGGTAGCTCTTAGAAGTTTTGATTTGCATTTTCCTAATGATTAAAGATGTTGAGCATCTTTTCATGTGCTTATTAGTCTTTTGCATATCTTCTTTGGATAAATGTCTATTCAAGCCATTTTCCCATATTTTAATCAGATTGTGTGTGTCTTTGTGTGTGTGTCTTTGATATTGAGTTGCAGGAGCTCTTTATATATTCTGGATATCTGAGCCAGGGATAACTTTACCCCACAGGGTTCATTTGGCAATGTCTGCAGACATTTTTCATTGTTAAATAAGTGGGGGTGCTACTGATATCTACTAGGATGATGCCAAACACCCTAAAATGCAAAGAATAGTCTCCCATACTAAAGAATTATCTTACACGAAACTTCAACAGCACTGCTGTTGAGAAACCCTGCTTCAAATTTTTCATCAAATTTGGAAAAATTTTCACGATTATTTCTTCAAACATGTTTTTTCTTCTTCCCTGCTGAAATTCAAATTACACAAATATTTTTTTCCTCTGTGTTCATTTTAGATAGCTTTATTGATATGCCTTTGTTACAGCAGGCAGGTAGCTAGATATGAGCAAAGAAATGGCGGCAGGGACCAGGTAGAAGGAAATCATGCATCTTGTAAACAATGGGGGTCCATGGGCAGACAAAGAAAATCAGGAACCTCCAGACTGACAGGAAATGACACATTTTGGGTGATAAGGGTCCTGGAGGCAGACAAAAGAAGGTGGGGGAAAGGCAGGAATCTCCTGCATCCAAATGTAACCTGTTGCTCATTATGCTCTCATTACAATAAAATGAGCCTTGCAGCTAAGAAGTACCCATCATCCACCGACACCGTGACACTTCTGATCTAAGCTAAATAAAGACAAAAATCCCTCCTCCCCTTGGGAAGATGGAGCTAGGATGAAAATCAGGGAATACAACAACCAAACTCCTCCTTCCCCAGTGAATATTCCACCCCTTCATTTGTATGCCCCCCATAACTGGCTTGCCAAAGAAACCCAAGGTGGCAGCTACTCACCTGTCCACCCGCTCTGCCTCTGAGAGCGTATTGTTGCTTAAATGAATTCTCACTTTACTTTCTTAACCTCCCTGTCTCGTCTCCAACTTCTTTCCGCGTTGAGGCAAGAACCTTAAATTCACCTGGAACATCTTGGCGAGCCAGCCAGGAGCTCTTGGACCATTCTATAGTCCCCATTTGGTTTGAGGACAGGTAGGATTGGAGTATTACAGGGAGATTGGCATGGCACCAAAAGCCCATATTTAATGAATTTTGAGTTTAGGGGTTGGAGGCCTCATCGAGCCTCTGGTTTTATGGGGTATTGGCGCCTGAAAGGGAAGTTATTAGTTTCCTTTAAGGTTATTTTTATAGGAGTGACAAACTTTGCCTTCCCTGGGATTCCCTGGTCCCAGACCTGTGGATCTATAAGTTTTTCAATTTCTGGGGGAATATTTTGGGTTGGATTGTCTGTGTCTTGCATAATACATAGTCCAGCCAAAAACATTCCTTGGCTTTGATTTTCAGGAAGAGTAAGAGTTGCCCCCACGGCTGAGAGAAAATCTCTTCCCAATAATGGGCTGGGGCATTCAGGCATGACAAGAAATTTGTGAGTTATAAGAGTCTTTCCCCAGGTGCAAGTTAGAGGGGTGGTGAAATGTTTTAGTTTTGGTTTTCCTTTGACCCCAACAACAGAGCAGGTTTCAGCGGCAAGTGGCCCAGTGTGAGAAGTCAGGACAGAGTAAGTAGCTCCCATGTCCACTAGAAACTGGACAAGTTTACCTGCCATGTCAGTGGTCACCCACTGTTCCTCCTGTGTGATGATGACTGTCTTGGGAACCTTGGGAGGTCATGGGTCCAGTCAATCAAACACTGCCATGACGGGTGTGGGGGAATTTCCTTGCTCCCTTTGGAGCTCGGGGCATTCTCTCTTCCAGTGACCCATCTTCTTGCAGAGTGGGCATGGCGTTTTGGGTGTAGGCTGGTACCTGTTTCCTGGCATTCCTTGCTCATGTTCGGGGCCCCCACAGCTAAAACAGGCTCCCTTCCCTGGTGGAGGTCTTCTGGGAGTACTTTTGGTGTGACCAGGAGGTGGATTAGGTCTTGTCATGACAGCAGCCAAAAGCCTGGCTTGCCATCATTCCTTCCCTAAGTCACACTGTTCTTTCCTTTCCCTCTCAACCTAGTCTCTATTGTTAAAGACACTGAAGGCTGTGTCAATAAGAAGGTTGAGAGGGGTTTGGGGCCCCATGGCAAGCTTTTGGAGCTTTCAAAGGATATCAGGGCCTGATTGGCTAATGAATTGGGTTGCAAATACAAAAGTAGTTGGGTCTACATTTGTATACTTTCTGAGGGCACTTTCCAATCAGGTCTGAAATAGGGCTGGATTTTCATCTTGGCCTTGGGTGATCTCTTTAACTTTATCATAGTTAACAGGTTTAATTATACATTATTTCATCCCATCAATGAAGCAAAAGACCATGTGATCCCTTCTAGTGATACCAGGCTGGCCTGGTTGATAGTTCCAATTGGGATCCATTAGAGGCACTGCCATTAGCTCACAGGGTATCGATGTGGTTGGCAATGTGTAATCCATCAGCATATGTTTAAGCTTGTGCCCAAATATGGGCCTTTTCCTCAGTGCAGCAATGGGAAAGGATAATATTTACATCCTTCCAGGTAAGGTCAAAAGAGAGGGTCAGCGCCTGGAATTCTTCGATGAACTGGCTAGGTCCTCCAAGAATCTGCCTAAGAGGGTGCAGAACTGGTTAAGGTCAGACAAAGAAAAAGGGATGTGGACTCAGGTAATTCCTTGAGGCCTACTTACTACTCCCTGAAGGGGGCAAAGAGGTTCTGGCTGCATTTCTGGTACTGAAGGGTAAAGAGGCTTATAGGGTGGGGGAGAAGCTGAAGATGGTGAAAGGGTGTTAGGGCTTGGATCTTCTGTCTGGGGCTCCTGTTGCTCCAGGGGTGCCACTAGAGAGGGCTTTTGTGTAGCCTTAATGGGTTCCAGCTGGCAAGGTTCCCTAACATAGGACTTCCATAGCTCTTAGGTTCTCTCTTAGGGCCATAGAAGCCTGAACATGAGGAACTTCTGTCCATTTCCCTTGCCTTTTGCAAAAGATGTCTAACTGTAGGATGGCATTATAGTTGAGGCTCCCATTTTCTGACCAGGCCTCATTGTCCTCAAGTTTATATTGGGGCCAGGCTTCATTACAAAACAAATGAGCTTTTTTCATTTTAAAGAATCTAGAGAAAACTTGTCCCAGTGAATCAAAATGCACCTGAAGTGTGAGTCCTTGAGGATGGAGGAGGTGTTTCCCATCGTTCCTTCAGGGAGAGGATGCTCCTGTAACAGAGAGGATCATTAGCATTAGGAGGTCCCTTGGGAGCTCTCTAAGACAGAGCTGGTTCTAGGTGTCCCCATCCACCTAGTCCTGCTGACCTTATCCATAATAGGGGTTAGCTACTCCCCCATGTGGTAGTCCTGATGGCTCCAGCGTCCTGGGACCTGTGTCCTATCCTGGCATCTGCAGTACCCAGGATGAGTGACCTTCCTGAAGGCTTCTCTATAGATTCTACAGATTAATCCCTGTGTTCTGGGATATGTTCCCCTGCAATGGACATCCTCATGGTTCCAGGACCTATTTAGGTCCCAGCCTTTCTTTTCTCTAAAAAGGTGGTAAGTTTCGGAACACAGTCATGGCCATTAAGGGAGATGGTTTGTGAAAAAAACCTCTCTTTTCCTTTCCTTTTTGTGGGTGACGCCCCCCAGGTCCTTGGTGCCATCCTCCCCCTCACCCCTTCCTACATGTGCCCCAGGCAGTGGGAAGTGGGGACGGGTGCAGGGGCAGATATGGAGCCTGAGGAGGAGGCACCATGTCTGCACTTGGGAGACAGAGGGCCCTGTGACCCTGGAAGGACACTCCCAATGCCGTGACCCTGGAGGAGGCAAGCACAGCAAATGCAGGTCATTGCCTAGGCATGTATCCCCAGCGCATGGCCATGTGCACAACCCACCCAGCATGAGTGGCCTGTCCCACCCCAACAGGGTGGGGTGGGGGTGGGGTCAGGGTGGACCCTGGAGGGGGCCAGCCAAACACCAGGAGATGGGCAGTGAACAATGGCAGCCCAGACTTTGTCCTACCACCATGAGTTCCAACCACATGGTGCAGAATATTCACTGGGGAAGGAGGAGTTTGGGGGTCATACTCCCTGATTTTCATCCCAGCTCCATCTTCCCGAGGGGAGGAAGGATTTTTCTCCTTATTTAGCTTAGATCAGAAGTGTCATGGTGTCAGTGGACTATGGGTACTTCTTAGCTGCAAGGCTCATTTTATTGTAATGAGAGCATAATGAGCAACAGGTTACATTTGGATGAAGGAGATTCCCACCTTTTCCCACCTTCTTTTGTCTGCCTCCAGGACACATCACCCAAAATGTGTCATTTCCTGTCAGTCTGGAGGTTCCTGATTTTCTTTGTCTGCCCATGTATCCCCACTGTTTACAAGATGCATGATTTCCTGCCACATGGCCCCTGCCCCCATTTATCTGCTCATATCTAGCAACCTGCCTGCTGTAACACTTTCAAATTCACTAATCTCTTCTTTTGCATTGTCTATTCTCCTTTTCTATTTTTTTTGGCTTTTTCCAAATTTTTATTGGATTAAATTATCTAGGATACTTCCTAAAGTTTATATTCTATATTCTATGATATTTATAATTGCCAAAAATTATAACACAGAGAAATAAGAATTGGAAAATCCTCATAAAAACCTAATAATGACCTAATTTATTAGTGAAATGTAACATCCTAAAATTGATTTAGTTAACAATTATTAATTAGTTATCTTCAATTCAATTTTCATAGGAAAATAAATCCCCTAGAAGAGACATTTCTTTCAAGAATAGTAAACATAGTTTATATGCAGTTTTTTTTCTACAAAAGAAACATAATAAATTTTTTAACATTATATCTGTGAAGAGCTCAAATTGCCTAATTTTATTTTATTTTTTTTTCTGCTCCACGTTTTATTTTTTGCTATAAATAGTAATTTACATTATTTTCTTATGCTTTCTTATTATGATTGCTTTCCTTTTTAAAAATTTTTATTGGAGTATAGTTGATTTACAACGTTGTGTTAGCTTCAGGTGTACAGAAAAGTGAATCAGTTATGCATATACATATAGCTACTTTTTTTTTTTTTAAGATTCTTTTCCATATAGGCCATTACAGAGATTGAGTAGAGTTCCTCGTGCTATATGGTAGGTTCTTATTAGTTATCTATTTTATAAATAGTAGTGTGTATATGTCAATTCCAATCTCCCAATTTATTCCTCTCCCGCTTATCCCCTGGTAACCATAAGTTTGTTTTCTATATCTGTGACTCTACTTCTGTTTTGTAAATAAGTTCATTTGTACCCTTTTTTTTAGATTCCACATATAAGCGGTATCATATGATATTTGTCTTTCTGTGTCTGACTTAAACTTCATTCAGTATGACAATCTCTAGGTCCATCCATGTTGCTGCAAATGGCATTGTTTTGTTCTTTTTTATGGCTGAGTAATATTCCATTGTATATATGTACCACATCTTCTTTATCCATTCCTCTGTTGATGGACAGTTTTAGGTTATTCCATGCCCTGGCTATTGTAAATAGTGCTGCAATGAACATTGGGGTGCATAAATCTTTTTGAATTATGGTTTTCTTCAAGTGTATGCCCAGGAATGGGATTGCTAGGTCATATGGCAGTTGTTCTCCATAGTGGCTATACCAATTTACTTTCCCACCAATAGTGTAGAAAGGTTCCCTTTTCTCCAAACCCTCTCCAGAATTTATTGTTTGTAATCTGCCTTTCATCTCAACCAGTGTATTTTTCATCTCCAACAGTTTAATTTTTTTATTTCCAGAAGTTCATTCTGTGTTTTTTTACATCTTCCACATGTCTTTTATGTGCTTATTCTTTCCTTGAACTTCCTAAGCATATAAAATATGTCAATAATACTTATTACATATTCTCCAGTATTAATTTTATCATCTGTTTTTAAGTCTATTTCTATTATTGACGTTTCTCAAAGTTACTAGTCAAATTTTCCTCCTTCTTCCCATGCCTGAGAATTTTGTTATCTGACGCCAAACATTGTGAATTTTACATTGCTGAGTGCTTATGTTTTATTTTAAAATTAATTTCAATAATTTTGGGATTTGTTCTGATATGAAGTTAAGTTACTTGAAAATAGTTTAATCATTTTGGGACTCTCTTGTAAGCTTTGTTATGCGAAGCCAGAACAGTCTTTAGTACTAGTTTGGCATCATTGCTGATGCAGTATTCTTCAGATAACTCTATCTGATGTGTGTATGAAGAGGTTTCTCCTTTCTTTGAGGAGCAAGTACTATTCCCAAACCTGTGTGTGCTTTAGGAGTTGTTCTCCCTGCTAATTTCTTGTAGTTCTCGCTCTGTTCTCTAGTAATTTAGAAACCTGTTTTGCACTAATAAACTGCACACTCAAGGGAATCTTCTGCAACCCTTTTCTGTGCAGCTCCCTTGGTAATCTTCATTGTCATTTCTACCTGGTTTGCTGTCCTTGATTGCTCAACTATGTCTCTTCAACTCAGGGAGACCAGTGTTCTGTCTATGGGACTGCTCTCAATGTGCTTCAACCTGGAAACTGGGTCAATGATAAGGCTAATCTCATTTGTTTGTCTTCTCCCAGTGATCACTGTCCTGCACTGCTTATTGCCCAATGTCTGTACAGCATTGTTTAATTTATTTACTGCATGTTTTTATTGTATAAACTGGAAAGGTAAACCTTTTTTTTTTCAATTGTCACTGGAAACAGAACTCCTAAGTTCTAACACTGATTACTGATGAAAACCTTTAATAAAAAAATCAGTGCACACTTTTTTTTTAATGTGGTAATATAAATATATATTTTCTCTCTCAAACAAGTGTCTTAATTAATGGAAAACACCAGAGTCATTTCCATTCTTGGATAGAAACAAGGTAAAAAATCTCATTATTTCCAATACTATTTATCATTGTGTTTGAGGTGTAAGGAAATGCAATTAGATAACAGAAAACAACTGGAAGCTTAAGAATTAGAAAGGAAGAATTTAAACTATCTCTATATGTAGTGATTTTATATTATGTATGGAAAACACAAGAGAATCAATGTTTTTTTTAAAACTCCCTCAAAATATAAAGAATTTGAATGAGATAGGAGGATAAAACATTAACATACAAAAGTAATGAACAACAGATGTCTGAGTAGCTGAAGATGATGCTGAGATCTGCATCTCCCCGTAGGTCTCCCAGAAACAATATGAAAATAAAAGAAGTTTTCATGATCTTGGCATAGACAATGATTTCCTAGATAGGACACAAAAAGTAAAAAATTAATTAAAAGTAAAAATTTATAAATTGTACTTCGTAAAAAATAACAAGTTTTGTTCTTCATTAGACACTTAAAATGAAAACAAAAGCAATGGATTGGAAGAAAATACTCACAGTATGGATATCTGTCAAATAAATTAGACTATATGAAGAACTCTTACAATGAAAGACATACCACCCAATAAAAAACTGGTGAAGTATTTAAATGCATCATAGAAGAAGATGTACAAATGGCCAATAAACACATGAAAATGTAATCAAATCATTAAACATCAGAAAAATTCAAATTAAAATATCAATTACATACTCACTAGACTGATTAAAATAGTAACACTAATTTTATCAAGCATTTGTTAGGTTGTGGAGTTACTGGAATTCTCCTATGTTGTAGTAATAAAAAATTGTACAGTCATCTTGGAAAATAGTTTGACAGTTTCTTATAAAGCTAAGACTATACTAGCTGTACCATCCAGCATTTCCACTCCTAGGTATTTACAAAAGAGAAATGGGGAAACACATCCACCAAAAGAGTTGTAGAAAAATATTCATAGCAGCTGTATTTATAGTAGCCAACAACAAAAAAACCAAAAAATCAATCAACAGGAGAATAAATCAACAAATTGCCATATATCCGTTCAATTGAATGCCCTTGAAAATTAAAAGGAACACTCATACATTCAATAACATGGATGAATATCAAAAACAGTACACAGACAAAAACAGGAACCAGACACAAAACAGTGCAAGCTGTATGTATGATTCCATTTATTTAAACTTTAAAATAATTATGCCAATTATGGGGTCTCAGCACTGGCCATCATCTTCTATTTGTTTACTGAATTCTTTACTTGGAAAATTATGATTGTAGCTCAAGTGTCCTTTATTATTTTTCTATTTCAGTCTTCATCTATCTCTGTCAGCAAGTTTTCTTTCTTATGAATGTATTATATATTCTCACTGATGCCTCTATTTCTGGCAGTTTGGATGCTTTAAATGAATTATTTAACTCGTTAGCTCATTGTAGTTTAGGTATGGTTGTTGGAGTATTCTAACCACTGTTTTTTTGTACAAAGGGGGAAGGAAGAAGCACTTTAAATGTATCCCCTTGGGTTGGCAGTTTAGAAGCAGGCAGGCTGCTAGTCCTCTGCTGTAGCCCCTTTGATTTCCACATACTCTTACAGCATTAAGAACAATGAAGACTCAACAAAATGTCAAGTGACAAAACTAAAACAAGTTAGTAACAAGCTTGATGTCCTTTATTCTAGGGAAAAAGTTCACAGACTGGGGGAGTGCAGCGCCTCACAAGCAGTGGTGCACTCTTCCTGAGGGATTTTGGGCAAGAGTTTTCTAACAGCGTTAGAAATGGCAACATGAAAATAGGGCATGATTGGCTGGGGTTGCGTATCTGACTTATTTAGAAAGATGAAGGAACAAGAAAATATGTATGAGCCCAGAGTTGGCTTGGTATTTTGTGATTGGCTGATTGGACATACAGTTGACCCTTGAACAGAGCAGGGTTTAGGGGCACAATCCAAATATAACTTTACTGTCCATATCCACAGTTTCACATCGGAAAATTCAACCAACCTGGGATCATGTAGTGCTGTAGTACATGTTTATTGAAAAAAATCCACATATAAGTGGACCCACACAGTTTAAAACCACATTGTTCAAGGGTCAACTGCACCACATTTCTGATCAACTGCTTTTCGGGTCAAGTGTAGTGTTTATAGGAGTACAAACGTTTGGTTGGCTGACATTGCATTCCGGGCAGGAGTGGCTCCATCTTGGGTCTAGAAAGTTATTTCAACACAATATATTCAATGCTTTTTGCCATTTGGTGGCCTTATTGACTAGGGAAACACATATTAACTGATGGTTGCCTGCTCCCTGAGAATCAACAGATCACTGTGCCGCCAGCACTTTCCAGGATCGTTAATATGCCTTAAGGATATTTAATATGATTAATTCTGGGGGGAAAAAAAAGAGGAAAGTATAAATTAAAGGAGAAAAACATAAGAGAGATAAAATACAATTTAAAAGTATAACAATTATTTCGATTCTTATATGAATAATCTATAGAATACGAATTGGTGGGGGAATTTGAACTGACAGGATAGTAATTTTTATTATTTGTTTTTATATGTGATAGTGTTATTATGATTATAATTTAAAAGAGTTCTTATCTTTAGACATTTAAAAATAACCTGGTCAGAGACCTCAGATTAATTTTAATTAATTAATTAAGAATTTTCCCAAGAAAAATATATATTTTAGGTTGTAATCCAGGAGAACGGAAACTTTGTAAAATTTTCCTTTATTCCACATAGATACTAAATGTTGAGTAGTGTGGCAGATACTGCAGAATGTCTACTCAAAGCCATTTAAAACTCACTTTTACCTTACTTTAATGACACATAGAAACTTAAAATATTCACCTTTTCAGATTCCTTCTTTTGCAGATAATAAAATGTAAGAGTACGAAGTTTAGGAATGTCTTTTGGAATTCTTTTGAAAGAGACAAGATCAATGGCTATGTGGAAATAAACAAAGACCACCCAAATGAGAACAAGCAAAGGCTATTTACTCAGAGCTTGCTATAGCAAGTCAGGCAACATCACTTGTATTTAGCAGAGACTCAAAGATAAGCACAGGAGTGGGAAAGCTTTATAGTGGTAAAAAGGGAAGACTTCAGGTATGCTCTGATAGGAGGCTGTTGGCATGGGGGAAGCAGTAGGCAGGCTAACTAGAAGTGGGGCATCCTGTGTGATTGGTTAAGGGTACATATTTAACTTCCTCCACTTAGAAAAGGTAGCAAAAATTAGAGTAGTTGTCAGCCATTAACCAAGTCCTGACCACTTGGGTCGGATTGTTTCAGGGCTCATTGTTTGGCTTCCTAAATTGGTTGCTAGAGAGAGTAGACTGACTTCCTAGAATGGTTACTGTAGATAATGAGTTGGCTTTCCAGGATGGTTGCTGAAGATTTAGAGTCAGAGTCCTATTTTTATATATGGTCTGGCCATTCTCCACTCGTGTATTCAGTCTCTCAACTGTTTCATTGGCACTTTGCCCTTTGCCCTTCACCTTTCTTCCTCTTTGTAGGTGCATTAATTACATTGAAAACACAAGGACAAAAATCACAAGTTGAGGATGGTAAAACATGAAATAGAGAGTCTGGGCCCTTGATGACATTCCTTCTGAATTGCAAAGGTCCTGGACTGCCTAACTACAGACTTCTTGTTACATAAGAAAGCCTCTGCTTGCTTGAAGCACAATTAGTGTAGCTATCTGTTGTTTGTAGCTAAATGAATTCTTAACTGGTAAAGGTAGGTCACTGATATGAGTGAGGAGACAGTCTAAGCGGATGGAGTGAACAGCAACCTAATGGAATCCTAAACACTCTTCCTGTGATACGGGATAAATAATCAAGATTTTCTGGGTCCCTCTAAAAGTACTATAGAAGCAGTTGAGAGCAGATTGGCAGTTAAATTATGTTTATATAGAGTGTGTTGAGTTTATTGCCAAACTTATTTATACTACCCATATTTGTTACTGAAGTTATATATATATAAATAATATCATGCAAAGTTGGGAAATATGAGTGCAAAAAAAAAGAAGTGTTTCTATAGAAACTAAGTTGAATGCTTTGGTAAGACTTAATGCCAGAGAGATGCTAAAAATAACTGCTATATAATTAAGTGCAGTTAAGACAACCTTAAAAGACTGGAGAACAAATCATAACAATTTAAAAAGTTTTCATATTCAGACTAATTCACAAGGATATATAAATTATTGCTCCAGTTTAAAAAAAAATGAGACAGGAAGTTGTAGAAGTTGTACTATGGATAAGATTTAGATAAGAGAGGTGATGTGAGGGGGACCCCAATTACTGCTCCATACTTAAAATTATAACAACAAAATAACCATTGGCAGTATATCAAAAGAATGGTGAATGAATGTGTATTGGATTAACCAACCAACCCCTGTTTTCAATTTTCTTATTTACAAATACATTCTGTTGATATATTATGATTTCATTCCTGAGGCTATTATAATTAAAAGGGTACATTGAAAAGCCCAAATATTTAAATAATTTGATTATATTTTGTTTGTTTATAGTTTTCAATCTAAAAGGGTTATGTGTAAAGTTCTTATTAAAAAAATCTAAAGACAGCCTCTAATGACACCTTATTGCATCATTTCAATAAAATATATAGGTATATTTTACAGGAAATATAGGTTATTTTTCTGTTTAGTACACAACACAAGTCTGTGTTATCTATTTATTAGTTGTCCTCTTTATCTTAGTATACTTTTTAGCTCATTAGTTCTATATAAATATATCTCATTGAAATTTTGCTTCCATTGTTTTTTCCATGCATTTTTATCCATTTTTTCCTTGTATGTATGTTGTTACTGTTTTACTTCATAAATATATACTCAATTAAAAAAATATATATTTACTATAGCTTTTACCTTTGTGCCACTAAATTATTCCTCTTGAATGGGGTTTCTTTATTTACACCCCCGTTTAGGCATCATAATTTTTACTTATGTTTTTCTTGCTATTTAAAAATATATCGCAAACCCATATTTTATTCTACTCAATATTTTTCTAAAAGTGGCTCTTTCAGGTGTCACTATATTGCTAGATTTGTGATTTATCCCAATCTTCTTTTGACACAGGAAGTGAATATTCTGAATGTCATTATTGTTATATTTGGACTATTTTCCATTTTCTTATTTCTTATTTTATTTTTTTTCTATTATGCCTGTTTAAATTATGAACTGTATACTGTTTGAGATATAGCTGAAATCTGCTGAGACAATGGACTAAATTTGACGTTATTGGGAGGCATATACCTATTGCTCTAGATTCCAAAGGAAAGTGCTCTGAATAACATATACTTCATGAAGGTAAATGTGGAAATTATAGGTTGCTAGGTGTGTTGCAGACTATAGGCTTTAAAACTAATTTCCTGTCAAAAGTTATACATTCTGTGAAAAAAATCATGGAGAAAGGATCAAGTATTATAACTATCTAGGAAATGTAGATTTCCTTGAGAGAAAAAAAACCAAAAAAACCTCTAAATGAAGTTATTTCCTTCAATACCTTTTATATGAGTTTCAGCCAAAAAGAATTTAAGGCAACTGATGGTACCTCTTTATGACTGTGTAACATCTAAGTGTGGGAATAAAATTTATTTACCACATTTCATTGTCACAACAACTCTGCAAAGTAGATTCTATTATTCACAGTGAGGGAACTAAAGCTCAAAAAGTTTAAATAACATTCCCAAAATTGTTTGGGAATTTTTAAATAACATTCCCAATGACTTAGAAAGTGGTGAAGCAGGGATTTAAACATAGTTCACTCTAACTCAACAGCTCTCTCTCAAAAAAAAAAAAACCAAAACATACCCACACCCAAAAATATACTTTCACCATTCTGAAACATGTATTAACAACAAAACCTGGGATAAGAAAAGAAATGTTCCTTAGAAAAAAGACTTCTGGTTGCTAAGGGGGAGGGGGGAGGGGAGATATGGAGTGGGAGTTTGGGGTTAGCAGATGCAAACGATTGTATACAGATAGTAGTTAAGGTCCTACTGTATAGCACAAGGAACTATATTCAATATCCTGTGATAAGCCATAATAGAAAAGATTATGAAAAAGAATATGTATATATATGTATAAATGAATCACTTTACTGTACAGCAGAAATTAACACAACATGGTAATTCAACTATACTTCAGTTAAAAAAAAAAAAGAAGATTGAGGAAAGAGTTATCTTCCAAAAGAGAGGCAAGGTGCTTTTACCAAATGAAAGGGAAATGATTTAAAAAAAGAAAAAAAAAAGAAAGGGAATGTTCTTAAAGTACATCAGAATTTTATTGTAGCAAGCTGTAAAGAAATTCAGACTCTGATACAATCTAAATGTAATTTTCATTCCTATGTTTTCCTCATCTCAGTTGTAACGGATATCTATAGCTGAGTTATTTTCATCTTTCTTTTGGTCAAGATCTTATTGGGTATATGTATTCATAGATGTTTATTTTCATGTGTAATGACAAAGATGATCCTGGCAATTTCATTGTTGCACAGGCACATCTTATAGAAAAAATCTTTCCTACAGGTTTTTGTTTTTTAAATTCAGATAATCTCCTAGCCTGTGATAAACTACAAAAAGCTTCCTTTCGTAGCATATTTTACTCTTTGCAGAAAGGAAAGGCAGTGGCTATTGTATTTCTAGATAAAAGGAAATCAAAGATCACTTTATAGTGTTGATTGGTATTTACATAATAACATTAGAAAGATTAATGACAAAGGAAAATTTAAAAAGAAGTCAATTCTTTTATATACACCTTATTCTTCTTTATTTTCTATTGAGATGATCACATGTTTTTTATTCTTCAATTTGTTAATATGGTGTATCACATTGATTGAGTTGCATATATTGAAGAATCCTTGCATCCCTGGGATAAATCCCACTTGATCATGGTGTATGACCCTTTTAATGTGTTGTTGGATTCTGTTTGCTAGTATTTTGTTGAGGATTTTTGCATCTATATTTATCAGTGATATTGGTCTGTAATTTTCTTTTTTTGTAGTATCTTTGTCTGGTTTTGGTATCAGGGTGATGGTGGCCTCATAGAATGAGTTTGGGAGTGTTACTTCTTCTGCAAGTTTTTGGAAGAGTTTGAGAAGGATGGGTGTTATCTCTTCTCTAAATGTTTGTTAGAATTCACCTGTGAAGCCATCTGGTCCTGGACTTTTGTTTGTTGGAAGATTTTTAATCACAGTTTCAATTTCATTACTTGTGATTGGTCTGTTCATATTTTCTGTTTCTTCCTGGTTCAGTCTTGGAAGGTTATACCTTTCTAAAAATTTGTCCATTTCTTCCAGCTTGTCCATTTTATTGGCATAGAGTTGCTTGTAGTAGTCTCTTAGGATGCTTTGTATTTCTGCGGTATCTGTTGTAACTTCTCTGTTTTCATTTCTAATTTTATTGATTTGAGTCCTCTCCCTCTTTTGCTTGATGAGTCTGGCTAATGGCTTATCAATTTTGTTTATCTTCTCAAAGAACCAGCTTTTAGTTTTATTGATCTTCACTATTGTTTTCTTTGTTTCTGTTTCATTTATTTCCACTCTGATCTTTATGATTTATTTCCTTCTGCTAACTTTGGGTTTTGTTTGTTCTTCTTTCTCTAGTTCCTTTAGGTGTAAGGTTAGATTGTTTACTTGAGATTTTTCTTGTTTCTTTAGGTAGGCTTGTATTGCTGTAAACTTCCCTCTTAGAACTGCTTTTGCTGCATCCCATAGGTTTTGGATCATCGTGTTTTCATTGTCATTTGTCTCTAGGTATTTTTTGATTTCCTCTTTGATTTCTTCAATGATCTCTTGGTTATTTAGTAACATATTGTTTAGCCTCCATGTGTTTGTGTTTTTCACGTTTTTTTCCCTGTAATTCATTTCTAATCTCATAGCATTGTGGTCAGAAAAGATGCTTGATATGATTTCAATTTTCTTAAATTTACTGAGGCTTGATTTGTGACCCAAGATGTGATCTATCCTGGAGAATGTTCCATGCGCACTTGAGAAGAAAGTGTAATCTGCTGTTTTTGGATGGAATGTCCTATAAATATCAATTAAATCTTTCTGGTCTATTGTGTCATTTAAAGCTTCTGTTTCCTTATTTATTTTCATTTTGGATGATCTGTCCATTGGTGTAAGTGAGGTGTTAAAGTCCCCCACTGTTATTGTGTTACTGTCGATTTCCTCTTTTATAGCTGTTAGCAGTTGCCTTATGTATTGAGGTGCTCCTATGTTGGGTGCATATATATTTATAATTGTTATATCTTCTTCTTGGATTGATCCCTTGATCATTATGTAATGTCCTTCTTTGTCTCTCGTAACATTCTTTATTTTAAAGTCTATTTTATCTGATATGAGTACAGCTACTCCAGCTTTCTTTTGATTTCCATTTGCATGGAATATTTTTTTCCATCCCCTCACTTTCAGTCTGTATGTGTCCCTAGGTCTGAAGTGGGTCTCTTGTAGACAGCATATAGATGGGTCTTGTGTTTGTATCCATTCAGCAAGCCTGTGTCTTTTGGTTGGAGCATTTAATCCATTCACGTTTAAGGTAATTATCAATATGTATGTTCCTATGACCATTTTCTTAATTGTTTTGGGTTTGTTTTTGTAGGTCGTTTTCTTCTCTTTTGTTTCCCACTTAGAGAAGTTCCTTTAGCATTTGTTGTCGAGCTGGTTTGGTGGTGCTGAATTCTCTTAGCTTTTGCTTGTCTGTAAAGCTTTTGATTTCTCCATCAAATCTGAATGAGATCCTTGCCGGGTAGAGTAATCTTGGTTGTAGGTTCTTCCCTTTCATCACTTTAAGTATATCATGCCACTCCCTTCTGGCTTGCAGAGTTTCTGCTGAGAAATCAGCTGTTAACCTTATGGGAGTTCCCTTGTATGTTATTTGTCATTTTTCCCTTGCTGCTTTCAGTAATTTTTCTTCTATCTTTAATTTTTGTCAATTTGATTACTATGTGTCTCGGCATGTTTCTCCTTGGGTTTATCCTGTATGGGACTCGCTGCACTTCCTGGACTTGGGTGGCTATTTCCTTTCCCATGTTAGGGAAGTTTTCGACTATAATCTCTTCAAATATTTTCTCTACTCCTTTCTCTCTCTCTTCTCCTTCTGGCACCCCTATAATGCGAATGTTGTTGCGTTTAATGTTGTCCCAGAGGTCCCTTAGGCTATTTTCATTTCTTTTCATTCTTTTTTCTTTAGTCTGTTCCACAGCAGTGAATTTCACCATTCTGTCTTCCAGGTCACTTATCTGTTCTTCTGCCTCAGTTATTCTGTTATTGATTCTTTCTGGTGTATTTTTCATTTCAGTTATTGTATTGTTCATCTCTGTTTGTTTGTTCTTTAATTCTTCTAGGTCTTTGTTAAACATTTCTTGCATCTTCTCGATCTTTGCCTCCATTCTTATTCTGAGGTCCTGGATCATCTTCACTATCATTATTCTGAATTCTTTTTCTGGAAGGTTGCCTATCTCCACTTCATTTAGTTGTTTTTCTGGGGTTTTATCTTGTTCCTTCATCTGGTACATAGCCCTCTGCCTTTTCATCTTGTCTATCTTTCTGTAAATGTGGTTTATGTTCCACAGGCTGCAGGACTGTAGTTTTTCTTGCTTCTGCTGTCTGCCCTCTGGTGGTTGAGGCTATCTAAGAGGCTTGATGGGAAACTCTGGTGGTGGGTAGAGCTGACTGTTGCTGTTCACCTTACTCTTTCTTTCTCCATTGACCTGTTACTGATACAGTCATTATTTAAAACAAACCAAAATAATTTTTTTAAATCTGCTGTTTTATATTTCTTTCATTTATCTGAAGACCATTGTGATACAATTTTGATATATCACCGAAAGTCCCAAGAGGAAAATATTCTGATTCTTCATATTTTATCTTGCATACAAATTGCCTCTTGAGTAATTCTACATAAATCAAAATTATAATTTGCATCTCAGAATAAAAAGTATTAAATATACTTACTTATTGTTTTCCTGAAAGAAATTATGCTTAAATAGAAACATCATTGAAGAAAAAAGTAATCTTTCCTGGTTTTGCCATGTTTAAACTTAGATACACTGTATTTGTGTCTTCTGTAGAAGAAATACATTTGATTTGTTTATGTCTTTTCTCTGCATTATTTGAAAAGTAAATTTTAGAGATGCCAAATTTATTAAAAGATATGGCATTACTCAATGTAGTTGGAAGGGCTAAAGTTTAAACCACAATGAAAACTATAAATGGTCTAAGGCAGAAATCCTGTTTTGTCTCTAATTTAGCAAGTTCTACTGATTTGCTCTTTGATATGTTTGGTGGTCACCCTCCATTTTTTTAAAGAATAAATTTTATTTTTTAGAGCAGTTTTAGGTTCACAGCAAGATTGAGAGGAAGGTACTGAAATTTCCCATATACCCCTGCCCCCACACATGTATACCTTCCTCCATTATCAACATCCCCAATTAGAGTGGTACACTTGTTACAATCGATGAACAAGTGACACATCATTATCAGACAAGGTCCATTGTTTACATTAAGGTTCACCCTTGCTGTACATTCTGTGGGTTAGGACAAATTCATAGTGACGTGTATCCCCCATTATAGTATGATACAGAATAACTTCACTGCTCTAAAAATCTTCTATGCTCTGCCTCTTCATTCCTGCCTCCCCACTAACTCCTGGCAACCACTGATGTTTTTACTATCTCCATAGTTTTTCTTTGCCAGAATGTCATATAGTTGGAATCACAGAATATATAGCCTTTTAAGAATGTCTTCTTCCTTATGCATTTAAGTGTCCTCCATGTCTTTTTGGGTTGATAGCTCATTTCTTTTTAGAGCTGAATAATCCACAGTGTGGATTAAACACATACAGGTATCACAGGTATCTATTCACCTACTGAAGGACATCTTGGTTGTTTCCAAGTTTTGACAATCATGAATAAAGTGACTATAAACATCTCTGCAAACTTCCCCGTGGACATGATTTTTCAACCCCTTTGGGTAAATATCAAGGAGCATGATTATTGGATCATATGGTAAGAGTATGTTTAGTTTTGTAAGAAGCAGTCAAACTGTTTTCCAATGTGGCTGTAGCATTTTGAATTCCCATCAGCAATGAATGAGAGTACCTGTTGCTTCACATTCTCTCCAGTATTTGAATTATCAGTGTTCCAGATTTCGGCCTTACTAATAGTTGTGTAGCAATTTTAATTTGCATTTCCCTGAAGACAAATCATGTGAAGTGCCTTTTAATATGCTTATTTATCATCTATATATCTTCTTTCATGAGGTGTCTGTTAAGGTCTTGGGCCATTGGTTAATCCAGTTGTTCATTTTTTTAAATCATTTTAACAGTTCTTTGAATAGTTTGGATAACAATAATTTATGTGATATATCTTTTCCAAATATTTTCTCCCAGTATGTGGCTTGTCTTTTCATTCTGTTGACAGTGCCTTTTGCACAGAGCAAATTTTTATTTTTAAAGAAGTCCAGCTTATCATTGTTTTCTTTCATAGATTGTACCTTTGATGTTGTATCTAAAAAGTCATCACTAAACCCAAGGTCATGTAGATTTTCTCCTATGTTATTTTCTAGGATTTATTTTCTAGTTATAGTTTTACATTTTACATTTATATCTGTGATCCATCTTTAGTTAATTTTTGTGAAAATTGTGAAGTCTGTGTCTAGATTCATTTCTTTGCATGAGGATGTCCAATTGTTCCAGCATGATTTGTTGAAAAATCTATCTTTTCTCCTTTGTATTACTTTCACTCCTTCATCGAAGATCAGTTAACTATATTTATGTGGGTCTATTTCTTGGCTTTCTATTCTCTTCCATTGATCTATTTTTCTGTTCTTAGGCTAATATTACACACTCTTGATTATTATACCTTTAGAGTAAGTCTTGAAGTCGAGTAATGTCAGTCCTCCAATTTCATTCTTCTCCTTTTTGTGTTGGCTATTCTGTGTGTTTTGTCTCTTACTAAAAACTTTAGTGTCAGTTTGTTGATATCCACAAAATAGCTTGGTGCATTTTTGAGTGGGGTTTTATGGGATCTACAGATAAAGTTTGGAATAACTGACTTCTTGACTATATTGGGTCTTCCTGTTCATGAATATGGAATATCTCAATATTTACTTAGTTCTTCTTTGATTTCTTTCTTCAGAGTTTTGTAGTTCTCCTCATATAAATCTTGCACATATTTTGTTAGATTTACACTTAAGTGTCTTAGTTGGGGCTGCTAAAACAAAATACCCTATATTGAGTGGCTTAAAGAACAAATGTTATTTCTCAAAGTTCTGAAGACAGAGAGGTCCAAGACAAAGGTACTGGCAGATTCAATGTCTGGTGAGAGTGCTCTTCCTGGCTTGCAAATGGCAGTCTTCTTTGCTGTGTCCTCGGATTGTGAGTAGACAGAGATCAAACTCTCTGGTCTCTTCTTATAAGGGCACTATTTCCATCATGAGGACTCCACCCTCATGACCTCATCAAAACCTAATTACCTCTCAAAGCTCTACCTTTTAAAGCCATCACATTGGTGCTTGGAGCCTCAATATATGAATCTCAGCAGGACATATTTAGTCTATAGCATTCTTCCGCTGGTCCCTCAAAATTTATTTCCTTCTCATATACAAAATGCATACATTCCATCCTAATAGTCTCAAAAGCCTAAATTCATTCCAGCATCAACTTTAAAGTTCAAAATCTCATCTAAATGACATGTAAATAAGATATGGGTGAGACTCGAGATGAGATTCAGCCTCAGGCAAATTCCTCCCCAGCAGTGAACCCCTGAAAGAAAACAAGTTATATGCTTCTAGAATACAATGGTGGAACAGGCATAAGATTGACAAGTCAAAACTCAGCAGGAGGGCTTCCCTGGTGGCTCAGTGGTTGAGAATCTGCCTGCTAATGCAGGGGACACGGGTTCGAGCCCTGGTCTGGGAAGATCCCACATGCTGCGGAGCAACTAGGCCCGTGAGCCACAACTACTGAGCCTGTGCGTCTGGAGCCTGTGTTCCGCAACAAGAGAGGCCACGATAGTGAGAGGCCCGTGCACCGCGATGAAGAGTGGCCCCCGCTTGCCACAACTAGAGAAAGCCCTCACACAGAAACGAATATCCAACATAGCCAAAAATAAAAATTAATTAATTAATTAATTAAAAAAAAAACCCAGCAGGACAAATCCCATTAGATCTTAAGGAGCAAGTAACCCTCTTTGGTTTTATGTTCTACCTTCCAGTTCCACTGGGGTGTCAATGTCACTCCCACTTGTGTGGGGTGCACCCTCTCCTCTGCATGGCAGATCTGTGGCATGGGAAGTGCTCCCAAAGAGAGCCAAGGCAGACTCTGCAGAGTGGGATTTCCACCTACAGGGCTCTGTTGGGTGGAAGTCTCACTCCCAGGGTTCTGAGTGGCCCAGCCCCCATGGATTCAGATGGATGCTGTATTGGCTTTTGAAATTGTGGCAACAGTCCTGATGATCTCTGATTTGCCTTTGGGGCCACCCTTCCCTTTTTTTGGAGGATAGCACAAGTTCACAGCCAAATAGCTTTATCATCCTGTCCTGTGGGATCTAAGAAGTTCAACAGCTTTCCTTCATTCTGTCCCATTTACATCCCCTTTAGTTTAAACTGGACAGTGTTCCTGCTTGAGTGACTGTTTAGCTCCATGATTCACACCCATATTAATCTCCTTATCAAAGGTTCAGCACCGCCCTTGCTATTCCCTTCTGAACAAACACACTTTCTAATTTTTTTCAATATAGATAGGATGACAATTTTCCAAATCTTTAAGTTCAGCTCATTTTTGTTTAACAATTATTTCTTCAATTCATTTCTCTCTTCTCATAGTTTACTATAAACAGTCAGGAGGAACCAAGATGTTTAGAGCACAACACATTGCTTAGAAATCTTGTCAGCTAAATATCCAATTTTAATCACTCTCAAGTTCTACTTTCCACAAAACACAAGAACAAACAATTCAGCCAGATTATTTGCTAGTTTATAACAAGAATTGCTTTTTCTCCATTGTTCAATCACATGTTTCTAATTTCTAACTGGGACTTCATTAGAATGACCTTAACTGTGCATATTTCTACTAACATTGTCTGCATAATTGTTTATGTATTTTCTAAAAAGATGGATGTTTTATCGACAGCTTTTCCCTTTTCTTTCTGAGTCCTCATCATAATCACCTTTAACAATTCTTTCACAGCAATATCTGTCCTCACAGATTTGGTGTCTGGCTAGGATCTTCTCCCTGGCTTGCAGATAGCCGTCTTCTTTCTTTGTCCATCACATCATTGAGAGAGAGAGAAAGTTCTATTGTGTCTTCTTAAGAGTACTAATCCCGTCATGAGGACCACACTTTCATGACCTCATCTAACCTTAATTACCTCCAGATACTATTGGGGGTTAAAGGCTTCAAGATATGAATTTTGGAGAGACATAATTTCAGTTCATAACATTAAATGTTCCTCTCTTTTTGGATGCTAATGTAAATGGGAATGTGTTTTTTATTTTAAATTCCAGTAATTCATTGCTTGTGTATAGGAAAGCAATTGACTTTTGTGAACTAACTTTATTTCTTGAAAACCTGCTATAATTAAATATTATTAGTTCTAGGAGTTGTTTTGTCAATTCTCTTAGATTTTCTGCATAGACAATCATATTATCTGCAAATAAATACAATTTTTCTTCCTTCCTTATCAGTATATCTTTTATTTCATTTTCTTGACTTATTATATTAGCTAGAACTCCCAGTATGGTATTGAAAAGCAGTGGTAAGAGGGGATATCCTTGCCTTATTTCTATTCTTAGCAGATAATTGTCAATTTTCTCACCATTAAGTGTGATATTATCTGTAGGTTTTTGTAAATATTCTATATCAACTTGAGGAATTCCCCTCTATTCCTAGTGAACTGACAGTTTTTATCATGGATGGGTATTGGATTGTGTCAAATGCTTTTTCTGCATATATTGATATGATTATGTAATTTTTCTTTTCTAGCTTCTTGATGTGATGGATTACATTAATTGATTTCCAAATGTTAAAATATATATAATATAGATACTCCTGTTTTAATTGTTAGCATGGTATAGCTTTTTCAATCCATTTACCTTAAATTTATATATGTCTTTATATTTAAAGGGGGTTTCTTGTAGACAACATATAATTGGTGTTATAGACTGAATGCTTAAGTCTCCCCAAATTTCATATGGTGAAATCCTACCCCCCAATGTAATGGCATTACTGGAAATGGACCTTTTGGAAGATAATTAAGATTAGATGAGTTCATGAGGGTGGAGCCCTCATAAATGTGTTATAAAGGATGAGACCTGAGAGAGTTTGTTTCCTCTCTTATCTCTCTGTCATGTGAGGATACAATGAGAAGATGGCCCTCTGAAAACCAGGAGGCAGGTCCTCAGCAAAGACCAGATCTGCCAACATCTTGATATTGAACTTTCCAGCCTCCAGAACTGTGAGAAATAGATGCTTGTTTTCTGAGTCACCCAGTCTATGGTATTTCTGTTTTAACAGCCCAAACTGACTAAGACAGTTGAGTTTTATTTTTTTTAATCACTCTAGCAATCTCTGTCTTTTAATTGGTACATTTAACTCATTGACATTCAAAATAATTATTGATATAATTGGATTAATATCTACATTATCTGTTACTGTTTTCTAATTGTTGCCCTTGTTCTTAGTTCCTACTTTTGTCTTCCACTTTTTTCTGTCTTTCGTGGTTTTATTAGAGCATTTTATGTAATTCCATCTCTTTCTTCTCTTAGTGTATAAGTTATTCTCCTTCTTTTATTTTTCTTTTCATAGTGGTTGTCCTAAAGTTTGCAATGTATGTTTACAGCTAATCCAAGTCCACTTTCAAATAACACTATACCACTTCATGTGTAATGCAGGTACCATACAGTAACAAAATAATCCTAATTCTTCCTTCACATCCCTTTAATCACAATTTTCATTCATTTCACTAATACATAAGCATATACATACACATACATATATATGAATACATAATTGAATATATTGTATTGCTGATGTTATTATTTTACAAAAATTATTACCTGTTTTACCATTAAACATTTTTTACAAGTTTCTATTTTACTTTCATTTATTCTTCTGCAATGTTTTTCCTTTCTTTATGTAGAACTGAGATTTTAATATATATCATTTTCCTTCTCTCTAAACAACTTCTTTAAACATTTCTTGCAAGGTAGGTCTACTAGCAAAAAATGCCCTCAATGTTTCTTTGCCTGAGAAAATCTTTATTCTCCTTCACTTTTGGAGGATAATTTTGCAGGGTACAGGATTTTAAGTGGGTGAGTTCTTTCTCTCAACATTTTAAATATTTTATTCCATATCTTCTTGCTTACATGATTTCTGAGTATATAACTCTTATCCTTACTCCCCTACAGGTATACCATATTTTACCCTCTGACTTTTCTTTGGACTTTTTTCTTTATCTTTGACTTTCTGCAATTTGAATATGACATGCCTCAGTACAGAATTTTTTTTTTTTTTTTTTGGCATTTATCTGGTTTGGTGTTCTCTGATTTTCTTAGATCTGTGACTTGGTGTCTGACATTAATTTGGGGAAATTTTCAGTCATTATTGTTCTTCAAATATTTTTTTCTGTTCCTTTCTCTTTCTTCCCTTTGGTTTTCCTATTATGTGTTTGTTTGTTCCATCTTTTGTAGTTGTTCCACAGTCCTTGGATATTCTGCTCTGTTTTTTTTCAGTCTTTTTCTCTGTGCTTTTTAGTTTTGGAAGTTTTGATTGAGGTATACTCAAACTCAGAGATTTTTTTTTCCTCAGCGGTATCCAGTCTACTAATAAACCAATCAAAGACATTCTGAACTTCTGTTACAGTGTTTTTGAACTTTAGCATTTAATTTTGATTCTTTCTTAGAATTTTCATCTCTCTGCTTATATTGCACATCTGCTCTTTTTTAAAATAAATTTATTTATTTTTTTTTTATTTTTGGCTGTGTTGGGCCTTCGTTGTTGTGTGTAGGCTTTCTCTAGTTGCGGTGAATGGGGGCTACTCTTTGTTGTGGTGCATGGGCTTCTCATTGCGGTGGCTTCTTTTGTTGCAGAGCAAGGGCTATAGGCACACGGGCTTCAGTAGTTGTGGCTTGCAGGCTCTAGAGCTCAGGCTCAGTAGTTGTGGTGCACGGGCTTAGTTGCTTCACAGAATGTGGGATATTCCTGGACCAGGGATCGAACCCATGTCCCCTGCATTGGCAGGCGGATTCTTAACCACTGCGCCACCAGGGAAGTCCACTCATCTGTTCTTGCATACTATCTACTTTATTTATTAGAGCCCTTAGCTTATTAATTATAATTGTTTTAAATTGGTAGTCTGATGATTCCAACATTTCTGTCATAACTGAGTCTGGATCTGATGCTAGTTCTATCTCTTCAAACTGTGGTTTTTGCCTTTTATTGTGCCTTGCAATTTTCTCTTGTTATACAAACATGATGTACTGAATAAAAGAAACTACCATTAATAGGTCTTTAATAATGTAATGGTAAGATGTGTGGGGAGAAGAAACGTTCTATAGTCCTATGATTAGATCTCTGTCTCTTAGTGAACCTGTGCCTCTGGACAGTGAATTTCACAAGTACTTTTCAGAGACCCCTCCTTTAGGTGGAACAGAATGGTTAGAGTGGGCTGGAATTGAATAATTGCCTTCCCCTGCATGGAACGATAGAGAGGCCTGGAGTTGGTTATTTCCCTTCCCTCGGGTCAGTTAGACTCTGATAAATCCCCAATAAGTTAGGCCCTGGTTAAATATTTTTTCCTGAATGCAGGCCTTGTTAAGAAGAACAGATTGCTCTGGTGTATTTCAAAATGGCTACCTTTTCCCTCCTTCTGCCTGAAGTGTTTTTTGCCTTTTAAGTATTCAATGTGAAAACCTGTGAGCTCCTAGAAGTAAAACTCACACTCCTGTAACTAGGTCCCCCTGGAGTTTTTGACTCTCAGACCTGTCCACACGGAGCCTCCAGCAATTCATCAATTACAGTTCAGGTTTTCCTACCCAAGCACAGGTTCCCATGGAGGTTTCTATTCATGGGTTTCTGGTCTGGTAAGTTGTGATTCTCTGTATTTACCTGTCTGTCTCTCCAATTTTGGGGACAGTGGTTTGCCCTGTGACCTCACTTCTCTTATGGATCTGAGTAGACTTGTCGATTTTTCAGTTTGTTCAGCTATTTCCTTGTTGTTAGGACTGAGTGTTAATTTCCAAGCTCCTTACATGATGGACTAGAAACTAGCAGGTCTGTTCTCTTTCTCCACTTTCTACATTTGGTAGAATGAAAATTTTCAAATATGCACACTTATGCATTTGTAACAGATATTAGCACAATTTTATATTTAGGTAGAGAGTTTATTTGAATAGGGATCACCAAGCATATCAGTAAATTTTAAAGTTCTCATAATCAGTGTGTTCAAAGTTACCTTATGGCTTCCTTCTTTACTCTCACTCTACTCAGAGTTCCATACCCCAATTTAACCTCTCACTAAGCTAAGAACAACTTTTAAACAGATTGACAAAGGAAACCACCTCCTTCATGGTATTCTTTCACTTCCATTATTCAATTATTTTCCTTTATATATTCATTCTATAAATATGTGAGGTATATTATGCATCAATAGTCCACCAGTCATGGAGGATACAATGGTGAGGAAAATAAAGATATTTGCTGCCCTCAGGGACTTCACAAACTGTTCTAGATTTTTGGTTGTTCATTATTTCACAACTGGTGACTTATGTGTAATGAGGATATCTGATGAATTTTGAGGGTTACTCTGAAAATTATTAGGTGGCAACCTTGTGTGTAGCTGTATTTGTTGTCACCCTTGCCCTACTCAAGAAATTAGCAGGTTTCCTTCTCTTTCTGTGAGCACAGACAGATTTTTTTTAACATCTTTATTGGAGTATAATTGCTTTACAATGGTGTGTTAGTTTCTGCTTTATAACAAAGTGAATCAGCTATACATATACATATATCCTTATATCTCTTCCCACTTGCGTCTCCCTCCCACCCTCTCTATCCCACCCCTCTAGGTGGTCACAAAGCACTGAGCTGATCTCCCTGTGCTATGTGGCTGCTTCCCACTAGCTATCTATTTTACATTTGGTAGTGTATATATGTCCATGCCACTCTCACTTCGTCCCAGCTTACCCTTCTCACTCTCCGTGTCCTCAAGTCCATTCTCTACATCTGCGTCTTTATTCCTGTCCTGGTCCTAGGTTCTTCAGAACCATTTTTTTTTTTTAGATTCCATATATATGTTTTAGCATACGGTATTTGTTTTTCTCTTTCTGACTTACTTCACTCTGTATGACAGACTCTAGGTCCATCCACCTCAGTATGGAGGTTCCTTAAAAAACTAAAAATAGAACTACCATACAACCCAGCAATCCTACTACTGGCCATATACCCTGAGAAAACCATAATTCAAAAAGAGTCATGTACCACAATATTCATTGCAGCTCTATTTACAATAGCCAGGACATGGACGCAACCTAAGTGTCCATTGACAGGTGAATGGATAAAGAAGATGTGGCACATATATACAATGGAATATTACTCAGCCATAAAAAGAAACAAAACTGACAAATGTTTTATATCCCCACCACATGCATTAGGAATTCTGACTTATTTGAAATTTTAATTCGACTGAATGATTTTTACAGAGTACTTTCTATGTGTAAGCAATCTGTTAATCACTACAAGGGAAAAGAATATAAAAAATTATTTTCCATTCTCTTGAATTGCTTAGACACAAGCTGGGATGAAGTTGGGAGTGGGGTTATAAGGTGGAAATAGAAGGGAGATAAATGAAAAATAGCTAAAATAATCAGGACGTAAAAAGTACACTAAAATAGGTAAAAATAGTGTGGGGAGAAATGAATGAAAGATCACATCTAATTAGAGGGATCAAAAGAGATTTCATTAAAGAGGTGGTGAGATAGAATTGCAGAATTTTAAAATATGTACTCCAGGGTGGATATAGGAGACATTCCAAAAAGATGGATTAAAATAAGCATGGAAGAAGCAAAGCATGAGTCAATAAGCATCCCCATATGTCTGTGGAGTGATCTTTTGTAGATGATCTAGCAAGTTAGACAAATAAAAGCCTGAGAAGGTAATTTGAAATAAAATGATGAGAGTCTTGGATGCAAAGTGATGTAGTTTCAAGTTAATTTCATAGTTAACTGAGGAGGAGTAATGAATATTCTAAAGTAAGAAAATAAAATATATAAAGCTTTACTGAAAGAATATTTTTCTGATAGGAGGGTAGGGTAATTTGGAAGTGAGGAGGCAGAAAAGATGAAGACCAGCTAAGAAGGCCTTATAAAGGCTCAATATTAAGTCAATCAAACCTGAATTTATGCAGTGGTAGAGGAAACAGACAGAAAGAATGGATAAAAGGTATCCCATGGAAACTAAAATTAATATAATTCAGCCACGGATTTGCCATAGGAAATAGAAGAGAGGAAGGGATAAAAAATGATATAGACATCTCAAGCCTGAGTAGAACTGTTGGAATAAATTAAATGTCAGGAAAATAAATTGTCTTGAGAAAGAAAATGAAGAGTTTAATTCTGAAAATGTTGAATTTGTGGTGCCAGTGAGGTGGAAATATCAGTTAGCTCTGCAGGTCTCCTGTTATACACAGATATTAGGACTGAAGATATGGATGTAAGGGTTGTTTATGTAGAAGTGATAGTTGAATCTATGGATGTAGATAAATTTTCTGAGGAATGGATTCTAAAGAACAGATGACCAGAAGGTCATGAATAGAATCTTAAGCAATACACAAAAGTAGCAAGATCCAACTTAAGGATTAAAGTGATTAAGGAAGATCTGCAAATAGCTGTATAACTCATGTGATGGGCCCACAAAGTAAATTGTGTGAGGATTTTTTTATCTTAAATAATTCAGACACAGATAGGCATGTCCAGCAAACTGTTGCACCCTTCCAAGAAAAATTTCCTGGCAGGAAGGTTTAAAATCCTGCACTTGACCTAGAATGAAGTTTAGTTAATTTAGGAAAGAGCAATGTAAGAAAAACATTGTGTCCACAGCACAGATTTGAAAGAAGGTAGAGTCTAGAGGTTAAGAATAGAGTGTCTGGAGCCAGAGTGTGTGGGTTTGAGTTCCTGCCCTTCCACTTACTAGCCTTGTGGCTTTGGGCAAATATCTTAACTTCTCTGTGCCTCAGTACCTTCAAATGCATAATTGAGAAAATAATACTACCCCATAAGTCTGTTGTAGTGGTAAAATAAGTTAAATACTGTCTGTATATAGAACAGTTCTTGAGACTTAGTAAGTGCTCAACAAATGTTAACTATTATTACGTTTAGTCTCCTGGCTCAGCTCCAGTTGGATTGTCTGAGACCTATGGAGAGATATGTCACTAAATATTCTTTAAGATATGGATGCACAAGAACACTTCTTTGGGATTCTTTTAACAAATTGGAAAATAAAGGGGAGGGAGTTAGTTACACTCCATCACACTGTCATGCAAACCCTGTTACCTTTGGCAACAGGAAGAGATAAATGTTGTGCCAAGCAGATCAAGTAGAAAACAACAGTATCCACAAATGTAGGAACAGATTAGTGGCAACAGACTGATCTACAACATTTCATCAATGCCTATTGTACTAGACAGAGCAGCAGCCATCAAAATTAGAAAACTGTACCTAGCTGGACAACAGGGATGACCATAGTAGCCAATGGCACAATGCTGGTACATTGAGTGGAGCCCTTAAAGGTATTCCCCCAAGGGGACAAATGATAAGGGCAGGCATTGTAGAGGGATCGAAGTAAAATTTGTCAGCAAGTGGGATAATAAGATAGTAAAATTTGGGTTGTATGTATTTAGCAGACTGGAAGAATAAGAGAAACTGACAAAGGACACAGGAGTCAAGTAGAAATGAGGAGGGTACAGTTTTTTTGGTTTTTTTTGTTTTTTGTTTTTTTCTTGTAATTTATTTTTTATTTTTTATTTTTTCACACACACACACTGTATTTTATTTTACAAGAGATAAATAGACTGACACCAAGCATTGTACATGGATGACCACAACAAAAGCAACAATGGTTGCAATTACCAAACCTGAAACACACTCATACTATGTCATAATATTGACATTCAGTCCAGTAATCCTCCACTGGAACAGCTCCTTTACTTTGCAGTGAAAATTGATTTGTATATTCTTTGCCTCTGAGTCCTTGTGGGATTTTTTTTTTTAATTCAGACAGAAAGTCACAAAAATTATACTCATCCTCATCAGTTCACTCAGTCCCATGTAATTAATTTTTTTTTCATCTTGATCTTTTGTTAGCACTTTTATGAGTTCATCAGTTTTTGATTAGAGTTCTGAAAATGCTTATTCATTCAGTTTAGCAGTACAGTCAGTTACCAGAAACCTGTACTTGTCACAGTCTTTTCCATGAATTTCTTGAAGATGAAACCCTTTTATAGGAACATATTTGCAAAAGCATCAGAGTACACCCAGAACTGTCTGTAAATGACAAAAGACTTAAAAATGACCACAGTTAAAGATTTGATGAAAGTTCATAATTATGCCGTTGACAAGAAAATTAGTTATTTCTGAGATATACATTTTAAAGTAATAACTAGGATTATTACTTATAACATTATACCAGAACATATAAGATTTTTAGAAATTTCATATAATGTCTGAAACATTTATATTAACATATTTCCATACAAACACAAATATAAGATTTTTAGAAATTTCATGTAATGTCTGAAACATTTATATTAACATATTTCCATACAAATAACCCAAAGAAAGTTTAGTATTAGTTGTTTTGTTTGTTTTTTTATACTGCAGGTTCTTATTAGGCATCAATTTTATACACATCAGTGTATACATGTCAATCCCAATCGCCCAATTCAGCACACCACCATCCCCACCCCACCGCAGTTTTCCCCCCTTGGTGTCCATATGTCCATTCTCTATATCTGTGTCTCAACTTCTGCCCTGCAAACCGGCTCGTCTGTACCATTTTTCTAAGTTCCACATACATGCATTAATATACGATATTTGTTTTTCTCTTTCTGACTTACTTCACTCTGTATGACAGTCTCTAGATCCATCCACTTCTCAACAAATGACTCAATTTTGTTCCTTTTTATGGCTGAGTAATATTCCATTGTATATATGTACCACTACTTCTTTATCCATTCGTCTGTTGATGGGCATTGAGGTTGCTTCCATGACCTGGCTATTGTAAATAGTGCTGCAATGAACATTGGGGTGCATGTGTCTTTTTGAATTCTGGTTTTCTCTGGGTATATGCCCAGTAGTGGGATTGCTGGGTCATATGGTAATTCTATTTTTAGTTTTTTAAGGAACCTCCATATTGTTCTCCATAGTGGCTGTATCAATTTACATTCCCACCAACAGTGCAAGAGGTTTCCCTTTTCTCCACACCCTCTCCAGCATTTGTTGTTTGTAGATTTTCTGATGATGCCCATTCTAACAGGAGTGAGGTGATACCTCATTGTAGTTTTGATTTGCATTTCTCTAATAATTAGTGATGTTGAGCATCTTTTCATGTGCTTCATGGCCGTCTGTATGTCTTCTTTGGAGAAATGTCTATTTAGGTCTTCTGCCCATTTTTGGATTGGGGTGTTTGTCTCTTTAATATTGAGCTGAATGAGCTGTTTATATATTTTGGAGATTAATCCTTTGTCCGTTGATTCGTTTGCAAATATTTTCTCCCATTCTGAGGGTTGTCTTTTCGTCTTGTTTATGGTTTCCTTTGCTGTGCAAAAGCTTTGAAGTTTCATTAGGTCCCATTTGTTTATTTTTGTTTTTATTTCCATTACTCTAGGAGGTGGATCAAAAAAGATCTTGCTGTGATTTATGTCAAAGAGTGTTCTTCCTATGTTTTCCTCTAAGAGTTTTATAGTGTCTGGTCTTGCATTTAGGTCTTGAATCCATTTTGAGTTTATTTTTGTGTATGGTGTTAGGGAGTATTCTAATTTCATTCTTTTACATGTAGCTGTCCAGTTTTCCCAGCACCACTTATTGAAGAGACTGTCATTTCTCCATTGTATATCTTTGCCTCCATTGTCATAGATTAGTTGACCATAGGTGCGTGGGTTAATCTCTGGGCTTTCTATCTTGTTCCATTGATCTATGTTTCTGTTTTTGTGCCAGTACCATATTGTCTTGATTACTGTAGCTTTGTAGTATAGTCTGAAGTCAGGGAGTCTGATTCCTCCAGCTCCATTTTTTTCCCTCAAGACTGCTTTGGCTATTCGGGGTCTTTTGTGTCTCCACACAAATTTTAAGATGATTTGTTCTAGCTCCGTAAAAAATGCCATTGGTAATTTGATAAGGATTGCATTGAATCTGTAGATTGCTTTGGGTAGTATAGTCATTTTCACAATGTTGATTCTTCCAATCCAAGAACATGGTATATCTCTCCATCTGTTGGTATCATCATCTTTAATTTCTTTCATCAGTGTCTTATAGTTTTCTGCATACAGGTCTTTTGTCTCCCTAGGTAGGTTTATTCCTAGGTATTTTATTCTTTATGTTGCAATGGTAAATGGGAGTGTTTCCATAATTTCTCTTTCAGATTTTTCAACATTAGTTTATAGGAATGCAAGAGATTTCTGTATAATAATTTTGTATCCTGGAACTTTACCATATTCATTAATTAACTCTAGCAGTTTTCTGGTGGCAGTTTTAGGATTCTTTATGTATAGTATCATGTCATCCGCAAACAGTGACAGTTTTACTTCTTCTTTTCGAATTTGTATTCCTTTTATTTCTTTTTCTTCTCTGATTGCTGTGGCTAGGACTTCCAGAACTATGTTGAATAATAGTGGTGAGAGTGGACATCCTTGTCTCATTCCTGATCTTAGAGGAAATGCTTTCAGTTTTTCACGATTGAGAATGATGTTTGCTGTGGGTTTGTCATATATGGCCTTTATTATGTTGAGGTAGGTTCCCTCTATGCCCACTTTCTGGAGAGTTTTTATCATAAATGGGTGTTGAATTTTGTCAAAAGCTTTTTCTGCATCTATTGAGATGATCATATGGTTTTTCTTCTTCAATTTGTTAATATGGTGTATCACATTGATTGAGTTGCATATATTGAAGAATCCTTGCATCCCTGGGATAAATCCCAGTTGATTGTGGTGTATGATCCTTTTAATGTGTTGTTGGATTCTGTTTGCTAGTATTTTGTTGAGGATTTTTGCATCTATATTCATCAGTGATATTGGTCTGTAATTTTCTTTTTTTGTAGTGTCTTTGTCTGGTTTTGGTATCAGGGTGATGGTGGCCTCATAGAATGAGTTTGGGAGTGTTCCTTCCTTTGCAATTTTTTGGAAGAGTTTGAGAAGGATAGGTGTTAGCTCTTCTCTAAATGTTTGATAGAATTCACCTGTGAAGCCATCTGGTCCTGGACTTTTGATTGTTGGAAGGTTTTTAATCACAGTTTCAATTTCATTACTTGTGATTGGTCTGTTCATATTTTCTGTTTCTTCCTGGTTCAGTCTTGGAAGGTTATACCTTTCTAAAAATTTGTCCATTTCTTCCAGGTTGTCCATTTTATTGGCATAAAGTGGCTTGTAGTAGTCTCTTAGGATGCTTTGTATTTCTGCGGTGTCTGTTGTAACTTCTCCTTTTTCATTTCTGATTTTATTGATTTGAGTCCTCTCCCTCTTTTCCTTGATGAGTCTGGCTAATGGCTTATCAATTTTGTTTATCTTCTCAAAGAACCAACTTTTAGTTTTATTGATCTTTGCTATTGTTTTCTTTGTTTCTATTTCATTTATTTCTGCTCTGATCTTTATGATTTCTTTCCTTCTGCTAACTTTGGGTTTTGTTTGTTCTTCTTTCTCTAGTTTCTTTAGGTGTAAGGTTAGATTGTTTACTTGAGATTTTTCTTGTTTCTTTAGGTAGGCTTGTATAGCTATAAACTTCCCTCTTAGAACTGCTTTTGCTGCATCCCATAGGTTTTGGGTCATCGTGTTTTCATTGTCATTTGTCTCTAGGTATTTTTTTATTTCCTCTTTGATTTCTTCAGTGATCTCTTGGTTATTTAGTAACGTATTGTTTAGCCTCCATGTGTTTGTCTTTTTTCGTTTTTTTCCCTGTAATTCATTTCTAATCTCATAGCGTTGTGGTCAGAAAAGATGCTTGATATGATTTCAATTTTCTTAAATTTACTGAGGCTTGATTTGTGACCCAAGATGTGATCTATCCTGGAGAATGTTCCATGTGCACTTGAGAAGAACGTGTAATCTGCTGTTTTTGGATGGAATGTCCTATATATATCAATTAAATCTATCTGGTCTATTGTGTCATTTAAAGCTTCTGTTTCCTTATTTATTTTCATTTTGGATGATCTGTCCATTGGTGTAAGTGAGGTGTTAAAGTCCCCCACTATTATTGTGTTACTGTCAATTTCCTCTTTTATAGCTGTTAGCAGTTGCCTTATGTATTGAGGTGCTCCTATGTTGGGTGCATATATATTTATAATTGTTATATCTTCTTCTTGGATTGATCCCTTGATCATTATGTAGTGTCCTTCCTTGTCTCTTGTAACATTCTTTATTTTAAAGTCTATTTTATCTGATATGAGTACAGCTACTCCAGCTTTCTTTTGATTTCCATTTGCATGGAATATCTTTTTCCATCCCCTCACTTTCAGTCTGTATGTGTCCCTAGGTCTAAAGTGGGTCTCTTGTAGACATCATATATATGGGTCTTGTTTTTGTATCCATTCAGCCAGTCTATGTCTTTTGGTTGGGGCATTTAATCCATTCACGTTTAAGGTAATTATCGATATGTATGTTCCTATGACCATTTTCTTAATTGTTTTGGGTTTGTTTTTGTAGGTCCTTTTCTTCTCTTGTGTTTCCCACTTAGAGAAGTTCCTTTAGCATTTGTTGTAGACCTGGTTTGGTGGTGCTGAATTCTCTTAGCTTTTGCTTGTCTCTAAAGCTTTTGATTTCTCCATCAAATCTGAATGAGATCCTTGCCGGTTAGAGTAATCTTGGTTGTAGGTTCTTCCCTTTCATCACTTTAAGTATATCATGCCACTCCCTTCTGGCTTGCAGAGTTTCTGCTGAGAAATCAGCTGTTAACCTTATGGGAGTTCCCTTGTATGTTATTTGTCATTTTTCCCTTGCTGCTTTCAATAATTTTTCTTTGTCTTTAATTTTTGCTACTTTGATTACTATGTGTCTCGGCGTGTTCCTCCTTGGGTTTATCCTGTATGGGACTCTCTGCGCTTCCTGGACTTGGGTGGCTATTTCCTTTCCCATGTTAGGGAAGTTTTCGACTATAATCTCTTCAAATATTTTCTCTGGTCCTTTCTCTCTCTCTTCTCCTTCTGGGACCCCTATAATGCGAATGTTGTTGCGTTTAATGTTGTCCCAGAGTTCTCTTAAGCTGTCTTCATTTCTTTTCATTCTTTTTTCTTTAGTCTGTTCCGCAGCAGTGAATTTCACCATTCTGTCTTCCAGGTCACTTATCCGTTCTTCTGCCTCAGTTATTCTGCTATTGATTCCTTCTAGTATAGTTTTCATTTCAGTTATTGTATTGGTCATCTCTGTTTGTTTGTTCTTTAATTCTTCTAGGTCTTTGTTAATCATTTCTTGCATCTTCTCAATCTTTGCCTCCATTCTTATTCCGAGGTCCTGGATCATCTTCACTAACATTATTCTGAATTCTTTTTCTGGAAGGTTGCCTATCTCCACTTCATTTAGTTGTTTTTCTGGGTTTTTTTCTTGTTCCTTCATCTGGTACATAGCCCTCTGCCTTTCCTTCTTGTCTATCTTTCTGTAACTGTGGTTTTTGGTCCACAGGCTGCAGGATTGTAGTTTTTCTTGCTTCTGATGGCTGCCCTGTGGTGGTTGAGGCTATCTAAGATGCTTGATGGGAGGCTCTGGTGGTGGGTAGAGCTGACTGTTGCTGTGGTGGTCAGAGCTCAGTAAAACTTTAATCCACTTGACTGTTGATGGGTGGGGCTGGGTTCCCTCCCTGTTGGTTGTTTTGCCTGAGGCAACCCAACACTGGAGCCTACCTGGGCTCTTTGATGGGGTTAATGGCAGTCTCTGGGAGGGCTCACAGCCAAGGAGCACTTCCCAGAACCTCCGCTGCCAGTGTCCTTGTCCCCACGGTGAAACAGAGCCACCCCCCACCTCTGCAGGAGACCCCCCAACACCAGCAGGTAGGTCTGGTTCAGTCTCCCCCAGGGTCACTGCTCCTTCCCCTGGGTCCCGATGCGCACACTACTTTGTGTGTGCCCTCCAAGAGTGGGGTCTCTGTTTCCCCCAGTCCTGTTGAAGTCCTGCAATCAATTCCCACTAGGCTTCAAAGTCTGATTCTCTAGGGATTCCTCCTCCCATTGCCGGACCCCCAGGTTGGGAAGCCTGACGTGAGGCTCAGAACCTTCACTCCAGTGGGTGGACTTCTGTGGTATAAGTGTTCGCCAGTCTGTGAGTCACCCACCCAGCAGTTATGGGATTTGATTTTACTCTGATTGCGCCCCTCCTACCGTCTCACTGTGGCTTCTCCTCTGTCCTTGGACGTGGGGTATCCTCCTTGGTGTAGTCCAAGGTCTTCCTGTCAATGATTGTCCAGCAGCCAGTTGTGATTCTGGTGCTCTCGCAAGAGGGAGTGAGAGCACGTCCTTCTACTCTGCTATCTTGGTTAATCCTCCAGGAAGGGGGCTTTTAAAAGGAAACTCTCAGACCTTGTGGCCGAGGAGGGTACAGTTTTACAGAAGCCAAAGGAGGAGGAATTCTTAGAAGTATGGATTTGTCAACACCATAAAATACTGCAGAAATGCCAAGAAAAATGAATATTGATGTAGGTGAATGAATTTGGAAACCAGAAGGTCATTTTTAATATCTAGTAAAATAATTTCAGTAGAATGGTTCAGAAGAATCAGTTAAGAGACTGATTTTAAGAACTAAAACTGTGAATGGGTGGTAAAGAAGTGAAGACAATTGTGAAATCTTCTCTGAAGGAAATGTGAAAGTAAGAAAAATAGACAAGACAGTACGTTGAAGAGGTGACAGGAAGTATAAATGAATTTTTGATTCAGGGAGATCTGAGCCATGTTTGAAGACACAAGAGGAAAACCCAACACTGGGAGATATTAAGAATTCAAGCAATAGAGAGACTAACAAATGGAGCATGGTACAAAGAACAGACAGGTAAGAGCTTCCTTATTTTATGTCTGTCTTTTCTAGTTGCAAGGAACACGATCTTTCTCAGAAGAGTTCAAGTTATGGGCATTAATATGAGGAGAAATATGGGAAAACTTGTGATAGGGCTTCCATGGAAATTCCAAAAGATGAGCAGAGCAGCAGTCATATTTCACACACCGAACTATAACATAGTTTTGAGACTATGTTATGGACTGTCAAGACTTCCAGGAACCCCTCTAGCAGTTGTTCATGGATTTTCACTTTAGTGTCCTACCATTAATGTGACACAGCTACTCTTTTGGTTTTTAATGTTTTCTTTGTTTCTTCTTATTTCTCCTCCTTCTCTGCATTGACTATTTTAACCTCTGTTCAGTATATTTTCTGTCTTCCCTGATGTTAACCAGATTTACTATGCATAACTTACCATATTCCAATATTCTATATTTATTTTATAATAATTTTTTAAAATGTGTGTGTAACATTGACATCCTTTAAAACAATCTCCAACTTACAAAAATTTTCTGCTTGCTTATAATTTTGACCAACCCATGAACTTCAGTTCAATATTTTTTTTATGGTCCTTCTTGCTTTTTCATCCTTCTGTACATGCTTTTAGCCTCAGCTGTCCTTATTAACTACATCATTCTCTTGAGATTACCACTTTATATTTCTTAAAAAGGGAATATTATTGGTCCAGTTTATCCTTATTTTTCCAGAATTGTTCAATTTTTTCACCTCATAGGCTTCTGATAAGTTTAGAGAATGACTTGTTATAATCAAGTGACCATTCACAGTCTAATACCCTATAGGTAAGAGTTGGTTGTGGAGAAGTATAAAGTGGGACATCACATGAGCAGAACATAATCAAGAAACAACCAGGGTTCACTTCCCCTAGCAGGGGAATAGCTTTGACCTAGTAGATACTGTGATTGACCAATTGAGGACACCTGTGAATTAAATAAATTTACACAGATAAATCTATTTCTGAAATGATTCTCAGTTTTTCTTTTCCTTTTCATTCTGGTCAACAGTGTCTTAGTTTACACATTTTTATCATCTCTTATCTGGACCTTTGCTAACTTGTCTAACTCTCTGGTCTCTTCTCCATTCTCAACTATCTTCTACATTGATTTGGGAGTTTTCTTTCTAAAACACATGTTAAATCACATAAATATCCTGTACAATATATTTAATGACAATAAAAACTAGCATTTTAAAGTGCTCTTTATATCCTATTCACTTAACATGTAGTCTTTTTAAATCCTTTAAAAATAATATATTACTATTATTATCCTCATCTACATATAAAGATACTGATGCTCAGAAACTTCAAGTAATTTGCACAAGAAAATAAAGTTCATTAATGGTGAAACCAGGATATAAACCAGTATTTTTTTAATCTCAATATCATTTCAATATTTATGATTTAAACTCCATCTTATACATATTATCATCACCTGCAGAAATAAGTTTAAAATCCTCATACATTCATACATGGTTCTTCACAATTTTCCCGAAACCACGTTGAGAGGCTCATTTCTTGCCTCTTCCATCATGCACCTATGCTACAATTTAACCATACTGAACTTCTTGCAGTTTCCTATACATGCTACTTTTAAAATACCTCCTATTAATTACCTATATCCTTGGTTGTAATGTAAATGATACATTAAACAAGATGGACTTAATTGATAGTTATAGGTCATACCATCCAAAAACAACAGATTACACTTTTTTCTCAAGTGCTCATGGAGCATTCTCCAAGGTAGATAATATCTTTGGTCACAGATCAAGCCTCGGTAAATTTAAGAGAATTGAAATCATATCAAGTATTGTTTCTGACCACAGCGCTATGAGACTAGATGTCAATTACAGGAAAAAATTTATAAAAAATACAAACACATGGGGGCTAAACAATATACTACTAAATAACCAAGAGATCACTGAATAAATCAAAGATAAAATCAAAAAATGTCTAGAAACGAATGACAACACAACAACCAAAAACATATGGGATGTAGCAAAAGCAATACGAAGAGAGAAGTTTAGAGCCATAAAATCCTACCACAAGAAAGAAGAAATGTCTCAAATAAACAAGCTAAACTTACAACTAAAGGAATTAGAGAAAGAAGAACAAAAAAACCCCAAAGTTAGCAGAAGGAAAGAAATCATAAAGATCAGATCAGAAATAAATGAAAAAGAAATGAAGGAAAGGATAACAAAGATCAATACAACTAAAAGCCGTTTTTTTGAGAAGATAAACAAAATTGATAAACAATTTGCCAGATTTATCAAGAAAAAAGGGAGAAGACTCAAATCAATAGAGTTAGAAATGAAAATGGAGAAGTAACAACTGACACTGCAGAAATACAAAGGATCATGAGAGATTACTACAAGCAACTATATGCCAATAAAATGGACAGCCTGGAAGAAATGGACAAATTCTTAGAAAAGCACAGGCTTCCGAGACTGAACCAGGAAGAAACAGAAAATATAAACAGACCTATCCAAGCACTGAAATTGAGACTGTGATTAAAAATCTTCCAACAAACAGAAGCCCAGGACCAGATGCCTTCACAGGTGAATTCTATCAACATTTAGAGAAAAGCTAACACCTATCCTTCTCAAACTCTTCCAAAATATAGCAGAGGGAGGAACACTCCCAAACTCATTCTGCGAGGCCACCTTCACCCTAATACCAAGACCAGAGAAAGATGCCCCCAAAAAAGAAAACTACAGACCAATATCACTGATGAACATAGATGCAAAAATCTACAAAAAAATATTAGCAAACAGAATCCTACAGCACATTGAAAGGATCATCCACCATGATCAAGTGAGGTCTTTCCCAGGAATGGAAGGATTCTACAATGTTGGAAACCAATCAACGTGATACACCATATTAACAAATTGAAGGAGAAAAACCATATGATCATATCAATAGATGCAGAAAAAGCTTTAGGCAAAATTCAACACCCATTTATGATAAAAACGCTCCAGAAACTGGCATAGAGGAAACTTAAGTCAACGTAATAAAGGCCATATATAACAAACCCACAGCCAACATCGTTCTCAATGGTGAAAAGCTGAAACCATTTCCTCTAAGATCAGGAAGAAGACAAGGCTGTCCACTCTCACCACTATGTTATAGTTTTGGAAGTTTTAGCCACAGCAATTAGAGAAGAAAAAGAAATAAAAGGAATCCAAATCATAAAAGAAGTAAAACTTTCACTCTTTGCAGATGACATGATACTATACCTAGAGAATCCTAAAGATGCTACCAGAAAACTACTAGAGATAATCAATGAATTTGGTAAAGTAGCAGGATACAAAATTAACACACAGAAATCTCTTACATTCCTATACACTAATGATGAAAAATCTGAAAGAGAAATTAAGGAAACACTACCATTTTCCATTGCAACGAAAAGAATAAAATATCTAGGAATAAACCTACCTAAGGAGACAAAAGCCCTGTATGCACAAAACTATAAGACACTGATGAAAGAAATTAAAGATGATACAAACAGATGGAGAGATATACCATGTTCTTGGATTGGAAGAATCAACATTGTGAAAATGAGTATACTACCCAAAGCAATCTACAGATTCAATGCAATCCCTATCAAATTACCAATGGCATTTTTCAGAGCTAGAACAAAAAATTTCACAATATGTATGGAAACACAAAAGACCCCGAATAGCCAAAGCAATCTTCAGAAAGAAAAACGAAGCTGGAGGAATCAGGCTCCCTGACTTCAGACTATACTACAAAGCTACAGTCATCAAAAGAGTATGGTGCTGGCACAAAAACAGAAATATAGATCAATGGAACAAGATAGAAAGCCCAGAAATTAACCCACGCACGTATGGTCATCTTCTCTTGGATAAGTTAGGCAAGAATATACAATGGAGAAAAGACAGCCTCTTCAATAAGTGGTGCTGGGAAAACTGGACAGGTACATGTAAAAGTATGAATTTAGAACACTCCCTGACACCATGCACAAAAATAAACTCAAAATGGATTAAAGACCTAAGTGTAAGGGCAGACACTATCAAACTCTTAGAGGAAAACATAGGCAGAACACTCTATGACATAAATCACAGCAAGATCCTTTTTGACCCACCTCCTAGAGAAATGGAAATAAAAACAAAAATAAACAAATGGGACCTAATGAAACTTAAAAGCTTTTGCACAGCAGAGGATACCATAAACAAGACGAAAAGATAACCTTCAGAATGGGAGAAAATATTTGCAAATGATGCAATTGACAAAGGATTAATCTCAAAAATATACAAGTAGCTCATGCAGCACAATGTCAAAATAACAAAAAACCTAATCCAAAAATGGGAGAAGACCTAAATATACGTTTCTTCTGAGAAGTTATACAGATTGCCAACAAGCACATGAAAGTATGCTCAACATCACTAGTCTTCAGAGAAATGCAAATCAAAACTACAATGAGATATCATCTCACACCGGTCAGAGTGGTCATCATCAAAAAATCTACAAATAATAAATGCTGGATTGGGTGTGGAGAAAAGGGAACCCTCTTCCACTGTTGGTGGGAATGTAATTGGATACAGCCACTGTGGAGAACAGTATGGAGGTTCCTTAAAAAGCTAAAACTGGAACTACCATACGACCCAGCAATACTACTACGGGATATATACCCTGAGAAAATGATAATTCAAAAAGAGTCAAGTACCACAATGTTCATTGCAGCTCTATTTACAATAGCCAGGACTTGGGAGCAACCTTAATGTCCATTGACAGATGAATGGATATAGAAGATGTGGCACATATATACAATGGAATATTATTCAGCCATGAAAAGAAACGAAACTGAGTTATTTGTAGTGAGGTGGATGGACCTAGAGTGTGTCATACAGAATGATGAATGTCAGAAAGAGAAAAGCAAATACTGTATGCTAACACATATATATGGAATCTAAAAAAAAAAAAAAAACTGGTTCTGATGAACCCAGGGGCAGGACAGGAATAAATGCACAGACGTAGAGAATGGACTTGAGGACACAGGGATGGGGAATGTTAAGGTGGGACGAAGTTAGAGAGTGGCACGCACATATATACACTACCAAATATAAAATAGATTGCTAGTGGGAAGCAGCCGCATAGCACAGGGAGATCAGGTCAGTGCTTTGTGACCACCTAGAGGGGTGGGAGAGGGAGGGTGGGAGGGAGATGCAAAAGGGAGGAGTTATGGGGATGTACGTATATGTATAGCTGATTCACTTTGTTATACAGCAGAAAATAACACACCATTGTAAAGCACTTATACTCCAATAAATTTGTTTAAAAATTTTTTATTAAAATAGTTAAAATGGCGAATTTTATGTTATATGTATTTTTCCACGTTAAAATTTAAAAGTAAGCATGGTCTCTGACAGAAGAACAAACCTGAGAAGGCAAATTATGGATTTTCAGTGGACAAAAGTAGAAACAATATATTTAGAGTCCCATGGACTGCAAATATATACATTGTCAGACACAAAGTATGGAATAGCTATGCACAAAATGTTTAAAGAAATAAAGGATGAAATTACAAAGATCATTCAATAAGAAACTGTTAAAAAGCAATCAACATACTTGGAAAAAATGTAACTTCCAGAAATATAAACCTATATGTTCAGTGTAATAATATATCCCCAGTGAAGGTGTTAAATGACAGATTGCGGTTCTCATACAGCTAAAGAGATTATGAGAAGATATATTTAAAGAACGTATTGAGAATACATTTAAACATATAAGATGGGAAATTAGAAAGAGAGGCTTAGAAAAATGGAAGATAGACAGAGAAGCTCTGATATTTAACTGATTAGGTTTACCAAGAGGAAATTAAGAGAAAGTACAAGAAGCAAAATATCAATATTGAAATATATATTTGTGACTTCTAGTCCCAATAAGGGTCATATACCTATTCCAGAGAATAACTAAAGTACTGAATATATATAAATATCTTATAAAAATATAACTAATTATATATATATGAAATATAATCTTTATATACTTCTTAAAACTATTTGAAGAGAGTAGGGTTGGGATATTTCTGGAAATTTTAAGATACTGAATCAATTGCATATGCATTATATATATAAAGAAATTATCATTATGCATATTCTAATAAAATTTAATAACACCAAAGATTAAAAGCAGCCAGAGAAAAATGTCAGATTGCCCTGAAAATATATAGTTAACTACACATTTGACTTTTTGACTACAACAGTGTTCAAAAAACAGTGGAATGACATCTTCAGTGTACTGAAAGAAAACAGCTGCCAAAACACAATTCTATACCAAGTAAATATATTTCAAATATGAGAAGAAACAATGACTTTTGTAGGCAATGAAGCTTGGGATTTAAAAAAAATAAGCACTGACTGCATAAAACTACAATAACAACATCCGGATATTTAAAAAGTGTATTAAATAAGTTAGAAAAATGACAAATGCTTTAAGAGGCAGATAAATTGAGTGGAAGTGTTCTAAGATTCTTGTCATTTTGATTAGACTAAGACTTCACTATGTAGACATATGTAATCTCTAGGTTACCCGTAAAAAATAAAAACAGAAAGTAATATTTTACAACTAGTAGAGAAAAAAACGGAATGATAAAAAAATTATTCAGTGTAAAGCAAGGCAAAAAAGGAGAGTCCAAGAAATAAAGGAAAGGGTAGATAGCATCAATAGAAAACACAACATAATCTGTTTCATTTAAATTCAAATGTGTCGTAATTTTATTAATTATAAATGGATTAAATGTTCCATTTAAGAAGTAAAATATGATAAAACTAGAGAAAAAATATCCACCTATATAATATTTTAAAGAGACACTTCTAAAGCATAAGAATACAGAGTTTGGCATAAAAATGAAAAATGAAATAATGAGTCAATATGAACATATTCAATATTCAATAGGGTGAAAGACTGTTGAGTAAATTTATAATGGATATTTCAGGTCTGTAACACCTGAATCTTATCAAATGTAACATTATAAAAGTGAAACAACTAGATATCATATGCCTATGATGCCACATCATATGATATGATGTAACAGAAATACTATCACATATGAAGCAAACTTTTCCAAGAATCACATCTAATTTTGATCAAATTTTAAATCAAGATTACAGGGAATGCAGAATAAAAAGAATCATGTTAAATGACAACAAGATGATTCAAGTTTGCAAATCCAGAACATGGAAAATTCAACAAGACAAAAGACTTGGTTTAACCAACAAGTAGTAGAAAGGGAAAGGGAACTGTTATGGAATAAATGAGATAAGAGACATACTGACCAAATGTAATATGTGAACCTTGTTTGGACCCTGGTTGGAAAAACCAACAATAAAAATTCATATTGGGAAAGGAGAAGATGGCGGAAGAGTAAGACGTGGAGATCACCTTCCTCCCCACAGATACATCAGAAATACAACTACACATGGAACTGCTCCTATAGAACACCTACTGAATGCTGGCAGAAGATCTCAGACCTCCCAAAAGGCAAGAAACTCCCCACGTACCTGGGTAGGGCAAAAGAAAAAAGAAAAAACAGAGACAAAAGAATAGGGACAGGACCTGCACCAGTGGGAGGGAGCTGTGAAGGAGGAAAGGTTTCCACACACTAGGAAGGCCCTTCACGGGTGGAGAATGGGGGTGGCGGAGGGAGGAAGCTTCAGAGCCACGGAGGAGAGCACAGCAACAGGGGTGTGGAGGGCAAACAGGAGAGATTCCCTCACAGAGGATTGGTGCTGACCAGCACTCACCAGCCCGAGAGGCTTGTCTGCTCACCAGCAGCGGCGGGCAGGGGCTGGGAGCTGAGGCTCGGGCTTTGGTCGTATCACAGGGAGAGGAATGGGGTTGGTGGCATGAACAAAGCGTGAAGGGGGCTAGTACACCACAGCTAGCCTGGAGGGAGTCCGGGAAAAAGCCTGGACCTGCAGAAGATGCAAGAGACTTTTTCTTTCCTCTTTGTTTACTGGTGCGCGAGGAGAGGGGATTAAGAACGCCGCTTAAAGGAGCTCCAGAGATGGGCGTGAGCCGCGGCTATCAGCGTGGACCCCAGAGACGAGCATGAGATGCTAAGGCTGCTGCTACAGCCACCAAAAAGCCTGTGTGCGAGCACAGGTCACTATCCACATGCCCCCTCCCGGGAGCCTGTGCAGCCCGCCACTGCCAGGGTCACGTGATCCAGGGACAACTTCCCCAGGAGAACTCACAGCATGCCTCAGGCTGGTGCAACTTCACGCCAGCCTGTGCCGCCCCAAGCTTGCCCCGCACTCTGTACCCCTCCCTCCCCCAGCCTGAGTGAGCCAGAGCCCCTGAATCAGCTGCTCCTTTAACCCCATCCTTTCTGAGCAAAGAACAGACGCCCTCAGGCAACCTACACGCAGAGGCAGGTCCAAATACAAAGCTGAACCCCGGGAGCTGTGCGAACAAAGAAGAGAAAGGGAAATCTCTCCCAGCAGCCTCAGAAGCAGCGGATTAAAGCTCCACAATCAACTTGATGTACCCTGCATCTGTGGAATACCTGATTAGATAACGAATCATCCCAAATTGAGGAGGTGGACTTTGGGAGCAAGATATATTATTTTTTCCCGTTTTCCTCTTTTTGTGAGTGTGTATGTGTATGCTTCTGTGTGAGATTTTGTCTGTATAGCTTTGCTTTCACCATTTGTCCTAGGGTTCTGTCCGTCCGTTTTTTTTGTTTGTTTGTTTGTTTTTTTACTTAAAAAAATTTTTTTTCTTAATAATTATTTTTATTTTTTATTTTAATAACTATTTTATTTTATCTTACATTATTTTATTTTATTTTATCCACTTTCTTTCTTTCTTTCTATTTTTTTCTCCCTTTTATTCTGAGCCATGTGGATGAACGGATCTTGGTGCTCCAGCCAGGTATCAGGGCTGTGCCTCTGAGGTGAGAGAGCCAACTTCAGGACACAGGTCCACAAGAGACCTCCCAGCTCCACGTAATACCAGATGGCGAAAATCTCTCAGAGATCTCCATCTCAACACCAAGACTCAGCTTCATTCAACGACCAGCAAAATACAGTGCTGGACACCCTATGCCAAGCTACTAGCAAGACAGGAACACAGCCCCATCCATTAGCAGAGAGGCTGCCTAAAATCATAATAAGACCACAGACACCCCAAAACACACCACCAGACGTGGACCTGTCCAACAGAAAGACAAGATCCAAACTCATCCACCAGGACACAGGCACTAATCCCCTCCACCAGGAAGCCTATAGAGCCCACTGAACCAAACTTAGCCACTGGGGACAGACACCAAAAACAACGGGAACTACGAACCTGCAGCCTGTGAAAAGGAGACTGCAAACACAGCAAGATAAGCAAAATAAGAAGACAGAAAAATGCACAGCTGATGAAGGAGCACGGTAAAAACACACCAGACCTAATAAATGAAGAGGAAATAGGCAGTTTACCTGAAAAAGAATTCAGAATAATGATAGTAGAGATGATCCAAAATCTTGGAAAAACAATAGACAAAATGCAAGAAACATTTAAAAAGGACATAAAAGAACTAAAGAGGAAACAAGCAACAATGAACAACACAATAAAGGAAATTGAAAATACTCTAGAAGGGATCAATAGCAGAATAACTGAGGCAGAAGAATGGATAAGTGACCTGGAAGATAAAATAGTGGAAATAACGACTGCAGAGCAGAATAAAGAAAAAAGAATGAAAAGAACTGAGGACAGTCTCGGAGACCTCTGGGACAACATTAAACACACCAACATTCGAATTATAGGGGTCCCAGAAGAAGAAGAGAAAAAGAAAGGGACTGAGAAAATATATGAAGAGATTATAGTTGAAAATTTCCCTAATATGGGAAAAGAAATAGTTAATCAAGTCCTGGAAGCACAGAGAGGCCCATACAGGATAAATCCAAGGAGAAACACGCCAAGACACATAGTAATCAAACTATCAAAAATTAAATATAAAGAAAACATATTAAAAGCAGCAAGGGAAAAACAACAAATAACACACAAGGGAATCCCCATAAGGTTAACAGCTGATCTTGCAGCAGAAACTCTCCAAACCAGAAGGGAGTGGCAGGACATATTTAAAATGATGAAGGAGAAAAACCTACAACCAAGATTACTCTACCCAGCAAGGATCTCATTCAGATTTGATGGAGAAATTAAAACCTTTACAAACAAGCAAAAGCTGAGAGAGTTCAGCACCACCAAACCAGTGATACAACAAATGCTAAAGGAACTTCTCTAGGCAAGAAACACAAGAGAAGGAAAACACCTACAAAAACAAACCGAAAACATTTAAGAAAATGGGAATAGAAACATACATATCGATAATTACCTTAAATGTAAATGGATTAAATGCTCCCACCAAAAGACACAGACTGGCTGAATGGATACAAAAACAAGACCCTTATATATGCTGTCTACAAGAGACCCACTTCAGACCTAGGGACACATACAGACTGAAAGTGAGGGGATGGCAAAAGATATTCCATGCAAATGGAAATCAAAAGAAAGCTGGAGTAGCAATTCTCATATGAGGAAAAATAGACTTTAAAATAAAGATGATTACAAGAGACAAAGTAGGACACTACATAATGATCAAGGGATCGATCCAAGAAGAAGATATAACAATTGTAAATATTTATGCACGCAACATAGGAACACCTCAATATATAAGGTAAATACTAACAGCCATAAAAGGGGAAATTGACTGTAACACAATCATAGTAGGGGACTTTAACACCCCACTTTCACCAATGGACAGATCATCCAAAATGAAAATAAATAAGGAAACACAAGTTTTAAAAGATATATTAAACAAGATGGACTTAATTGATATTTATAGGACATTCCACCCCAAAACAACAGAATACACATTTTTCTCAAGTGCTCATGGAACATTCTCCAGGATAGTTCATGTCTTGCGTCACAAATCAAGCCTTGGTAAATTTAAGAAAATTGAAATCATATCAAGTATCTTTTCCAATGACAGTGCTATGAGACTAGATATCAATTACAGGAAAAAATCTGTAAAAAATACAAACACATGGAGGCTAAACAATACACTACTTAATAACCAAGTGATCACTGAAGAAATCAAAGGGGGGATCAAAAAATACCTAGAAACAAATGACAATGGAGACACTACGACCCAAAACCTATGGGATGCAGCAAAAGCAGTTCTAAGAGGGAAGTTTATAGCAATAAAATCCTACCTTAAGAAACAGGAAACATCTCAAATAAACATCCTAACCTTGCACCTAAAGCAATTAGAGAAAGAAGAACAAAAAAACCGCAAAGCTAGCAGAAGGAAAGAAATCATAAAGATCAAATCAGAAATAAATGAAGGAAACGATAGCAAAGATAAATAAAACTAAAAGCTGTTTCCTTGAGAAGATAAACAAAATTGATAAACCATTAGCCAGACTCATCAAGAAAAAAGGGAGAAGACTCAAATCAATAGAATTAGAAATGAAAAAGGAGAAGTAACAACTGACACTGCAGATATAGAAACGATCATGAGAGATTACTACAAAAAACTCTATGCCAATAAAATGGACAACCTGGAAGAAATGCACAAATTCGTAGAAATGCACAACCTGCTGAGACTGAACCAGGAAGAAATAGTATTATGAACAAACCAATCACAAGCACTGAAATTGAAACTGTGATTAAAAATCTTCCAACAAACAAAAGCCCAGGACCAGATGGCTTCACAGGCAAATTCTATCATACATTTAGAGAACAGCTAACACCTATCCTCCTCAAACTCTTCCAAAATATTGCAGAGGGAGGAACATTCCCAACTCATTCTACGAGGCCACCATCACCCTGATACCAAAACAAGACAAAGATGTCACAAACAAAGAAAACTACAGGCCAATATCATTGAGGAACATAGATGCAAATATCGTCAACAAAATACTAGCAAACAGAATCCAACAGCACATTAAAAGGATCATACACCATGATCAAGTGGGGTTTATTCCAGGACTGCAAGAATTCTTCAATATACGCAAATCAATCAATGTGATACACCATATTAAAAAACTGAAGGAGAAAATCCATATGATCATCTCAATAGATGCAGAGAAAGCTTTCGACAAAATTCAACACCCATTTATGATAAAAGCCCTGCAGAAAGTAGGCATAGAGGGAACTTTCCTCAACATAATAAAGGCCATATATGATAAACCCACAGCCAACATCGTCCTCAATGGTGAAAAACTGAAACCATTTCCACTAAGATCAGGAAGAAGGTAAGGTTGCCCACTCTCACCACTATTATTCAACATAGTTTTGGAAGTTTCAGCCACAGCAATCAGAGAAGAAAAAGAAATAAAAGGAATCCAAATCGGAAAAGAAGAAGTAAAGCTGTCACTGTTTGCAGGTGACATGATACTATACATAGAGAATCCTAAAGATGTTACCAGAAAACTTCTAGAGCTAATTAATGAATTTGGTAAAGTAGCAGGATACAAAATTAATGCACAGAAATCTCCTGCATTCCTATACACTAATGATGAAAAATCTGAAAGTGAAATTAAGAAAACACTCTCATTTACCATTGCAACAAAAGGAATAAAATATCTAGGAATAAACCTACCTAAGGAGACAAAAGACCTATATGCAGAAAATTATAAGACACTGATGAAAATATTAAAGATGATACAAATAGATAGATATACCATGTTCTTGGATTGGAAGAATCAACATTGTGAAAATGACTCTACTACCCAAAGCAATCTACAGATTCAATGCAATCCCTATCAAACTACCACTGGCATTTTTCACAGAACTAGAACAAAAAATTTCACAATTTGTATGGAAACACAAAAGACCCTGAATAGCTAAAGCAATCTGGAGAACGAAAAATGGAGCTGGAGGAATCAGGCTCCCTGACTTCAGACTATATTACAAAGCTACAGTAATCAAGACAGTTTGGTACTGGCACAAAAATAGAAACATAGATCAATGGAATAGGATAGAAAGCCCAGAGATAAATCCACGCACATATGGTCACCTTATCTTTGATAAAGGAGGCAAGCATATACAGTGGAGAGAAGACAGCCTCTTCAATAAGTGGTGCTGGGAAAACTGGACAGGTACATGTAAAAGTATGAAATTAGAACACTCCCTAACACCATACACAAAAATAAACTCAAAATGGATTAAAGACCTAAATGTAAGGCCAGACACTATCAAACTCTTAGAGGAAAACATAGGCAGATCACTCTATGACATAAATCACAGCAAGATCCTTTTTGACCCAGCTCCTAGAGAAATGGAAATAAAAACAAAAATAAACAAATGGGACCTAATGAAACTTAAAAGCTTTTGCACAGCAAAGGAAACCATAAACAAGACCAAAAGACCACCCTATGAATGGGAGAAAATATTTGCAAATGAAGCAACTGACAAAGGATTAATCGCCAAGATTTACAAGCAGCTCATGCAGCTCAATAACAAAGAAACAAACAGCCCAATCCAAAAATGGGCAGAAGACCTAAATAGACATTTCTCCAAAGAAGATATACAGATTGCCAACAAACATATGAAAGAATGCTCAACATCACTAATCATTAGAGAAATGTGAATCAAAACTACATTGATGTATCACCTCACACCGGTCAGAATGGCCATCATCAGAAAATCTGCAAACAATAAATGCTGGAGAGGGTGTGGAGAAAAGGGAACACTCTTGCACTGTTGGTGGGAATGTAAATTGATACAACCACTATGGAGAACAGTATGGAGGTTCCTTAAAAAACTAAAAATAGAACTACCATATGACCCAGCAATCCCACTACTGGGCATATACCCTGAGAAAACCATAGGTCAAAAAGAGTCATGTACCAAAATGTTCATTGCAGCTCTATTTACAATAGCCAGGACATGGAAGCAACCTACGTGTCCATCATCGGATGAATGGATAAAGAAGATGTGGCACATATATACAATGGAATATTACTCAGCCATAAAAAGAAACGAAATGGTTATTTGTAACGAGGTGGATGGAGTTAGAGTCTGTCATACAGAGTGAGGTAAGTCAGAAAGAGAAAAACAAATACAGTATGCTAACACATATATATGGAATCTAAAGAAAAAAAAAAAGGTAATGAAGAACCTAGTGGTAAGATGGGAATAAAGACACACAGACCTACTAGAGAATGGACTTGAGGATATGGGGAGGGGGAAGGGTAAGCTGTGACAAAGTGAGAGAGTGGCATGGACATATATACACTACCAAACGTAAAATAGATAGCTAGTGGGAAGCAACCACATAGCACAGGGAGATCAGCTCGGTGCTTTGTGACCACCTAGAGGGGTGGGATAGGGAGGGTGGGAGGGAGGGAGTTGCAAGAGGGAAGAGATATGGGAACATATGTATATGTATAACTGATTCACTTTGTTAAAAAGCAGAAACTAACACACCGTTGTAAAACAATTTTACTCCACTAAAGATGTAAAAAATAAATAAATAAATAAAAAATAAAAATTCATATTGAATATGCAAGGGAAATTTTTATATTGATTAGAATGTTATTTTAAAGAATTATGATAGATTTTTAGATGTGATGCTGTATTATGGTTATATTTTAAAACTTCTTATTTTTAAAATATATGTTGAAGTATTGAATGAAATTACATGATGTCTTGATTTTTTTCTTTAAAATAATTAAATATTCCATTATACTAATAAAATAATAAAATAAATGGTAGGACTATAGTTGTATACATATTTAATATCTGTTGAGGAAGGCATTTCTGAGTTGCCAAATGAAGAAATCATAGAAAATTTTCATCTAACATATGCTTTTAAAACATTCATACACAAAAATGACACCAAACCTGGTGCCAATCTTTACAATAGATGTAAAAGTCAAGCGTTAGTAACTTTGACATGAATCCTCACTATGTTAAGAGCTTTTAGACATTATAAAGAAAGCATCTTATTATCCAGGATTCTTTTGAATGTTTGCGATAACAACCCAACATAAAATAGCTTATGTAAAACAAGAAATTTATCTACATGTGTAATGGGGGAAGACTATGAGATTTAATTTTGAGCATGACTATATTAAAGTATTCAAATGGTTCTGTTCTCTCTTTTGATCTTTCTCATTCTTTTGACTCGGCTACATGTTGTGAGTTGTGTGTTGTCTTCATTCTCTTCTGAGTATGGGTTTCCATCATGTGAGCTGGGAGAATTTAGAAGACAGTATAGTATATATGTATCCATGGAAAAAGCATAAATGAGGAACAATAAAATGTTGGCTCAATTATAGTTATCCGATATATTTAAATTTTGTGTGGCTATGAGAAATAATGTTATAGACATATTTAATTATCTAACAGTTTTCCAAAAGTGCCCTCAGGTATGAAAATTCAATGTCATTTCTTTATTATATATAGCTGACTTGATTTTTCTGACTAGGCCTGTCTATAGCTCTATTGGATAGCAATGAATAAAAACAATACAAATTAACCCCTTCTCAAAATTGGGTTCAAGCCTGTAATCTCATTCCACTCCAACAACTTAAACTATCTCTTCAGGCAATTCAGTCAGTCTCTGCTTAGAAGACTCAAATACCTGCTTTAATTTTTAGTGTTCTACATTCCTCCTCTTGATCCTTTCTCAGATCGCTTGTGGGTATGTTTGGAAGGAAGGTAGACATGCTTTATGTAACACTCAGGGCACTAAAGGGGTTATGGGATTTCTTGCACCTTTAAGGAGCCTTTTGATACCCACCCATTGGCTTCTCTGGATCCTCAGTAATTTATCTGTGCTGCTTCCTAGAATTGTGAGTGCTGAGGTAAAACAGGTCTCCTTTGCTTTCCCAAGGGTTATGTGCTGCACCTACTTGTGAAGCTCATATTCTTGGACGTTGGTCCTTGATCTTGAAGTCCATGACAGTCTCTCTTCATTGCAATCCCAGGTTTCTGCTGTGCCAGAAGTGTTCCATTAACCTTAAGTAGCACCCTCTATGAATCACACTGGAACATTTGGGGCCCTATTGTTCAAGTCACAGGGAACTGGGGACTTTGCCACAGGTTTGTCAAACTGCTTGCTTAATATTTACATCTCAATATCATAGGTCTAAATTTGTGTTGATACTAAGGGCATGTGGAGATTCTTCTAGAGGTTTGCAGTCTCTGCCTAGTGTGCCAATAGTCCTAATCTTTTCATCCATCTGATTCTTCCATCCTTATCTGTTTGTTCTAATAGGAGTAGTGTAAATCTTAGTATCTGATCTCCTAACTCTCCTGTCTCAATTTTCCTCTCCAGAATTTACTGGGATGAGAATGAGCTGGCTTTCTTCTTTTTTTCCATCTTGGACTATTGTTACATGAAATTTATTGTCAAATCAACTGTCTGCCTCTTGATTTCTTAAATGGGAACTAAAGTTATTTAAACAATCTGTTCCTCTTTTCTGATCTTTAACAACTTTTATCTTGCTACATAATTTAAGAATGCCAATTTTGACATTCATGGTTGATCAAAGAAATTGTTTATATTGTTCAAGGAAATTTCCTTCCTGAAAGACTTGGATTTGGAAGGGTGCAAATTGACAATGTTTAAGGAAATAAGGGAATAAATTTAACTGATTTAATTTTCCTAAAATACAATTCATTATAAGAGGATACTGGGAAATATCGCTACATGAAAAAATGGGCAAATGTGGGCAGTACCAAATCACACACCTTTATTCAAAGAAAAAATACACGGTCATGAGTGATTTTAATTTTTGTTATTTGTCATAAATAAAATCACATTGAACTTTAATTACTTTATTGATATGAAAAATTCTTCAGTGATGGAGAATGCAGATGAATAATACAAGCATGTAAGATTAACTGGTCTCAGGAATTTCAATGTTAGCATAAGGCAAACGCTGTAGTTCATTCCAAAGTCGTGAATGCTATTTATTATCTGTGTCCTAATGAGAATCCTCCTGGGTGACTCAGGATTCCTAGTAGAACACTGATGAAAAGTTACACTATTAGGTAGGGATAGGTAGAGTTTTCTTATGGAAGGGAGGAGGGATAAAAGTTAAATATAGAAAGAATTAATTTAGAAGAACAATGGTAAGATATAATATTTTAGAAAATCAGACAAGAACTGAAAAGAAAGATCATATCATTCTACCAGATACCAGATTAAATTTTAACTTACAAACATACCAATCAATTCAGCTGAATTCTTGGCACCAATTCTGATTCAATGATATCCAAAATGATCTGTAAATGCTTAGTTTGCCTATTCAGTAGCTATCCAGCTGGCCACCTTTTCCAGAGTTAAGTCTCTTGTTTTGTTCATTTTTCTGCTAGTGTCCTCTATTTTCATGCCTACCCTAAGTTTGTTGCATTATGGTCTTACTATAGGTTTTCTGTACTGCACAATATATCTGATTTAAACTCATCATCTTCAATTTGAACTGGTAATTCCAACATCACATTATGTGGCATTCCCACTAATAAATTGATCCCACCCACCTGCCAGATCTGGCACAATAGCAAAATGATGATGAGTAAACAATTCAACCCGATTACTATGGATCCAATTCCTGGCATTATACAGCCTGTCTAGTTTTATTCCAATGTAGTCTTTCCCCAAAACAATATATACATTCAAAACAATCCTAATTAAAATCACAGCCAGTTGTTTTTGGAAGTTGACAAGGTGATTATAAATTTACATGTATTTGCAAAGAGTCAAGAATTGTCAATAATCTTGAGGAAGAAAAACATGCCTTATTAAAATGGTATAGTAATTAAGACAATGTGGTATTTCTCGTAAGAATAGACCAGTGAAACAGAATAAAAAAATCTAGAGCCCAGAAACAGACCGACATAAGGTCATCTGATTTATCTTAAATATAACACATCAGAATAGTGGGGTAAGAAATATCCTTTCAGTAAATGGTGTTCAGCCAATTGGGTAGCCAAAAAAAAAAAAAATGACAGCCTGTTGTTAATCACTCTGGAAGGATAGACGTGATGAAGTCAGCTGTGGTTAAAAGGAAACCGTTTTTTCCAAGATCATACAATAGCTGTAACATGCCATAAGAATCACCTCTTTGAGAGAGTGCTACTTTCTTACTATTGATACCCCCAGGTCAGATTTTCTATTATTTCTTACTAGGGAAACCCAAATGCTAAACTTCTCTCACCTCTTGCCAGTAAACAAACCCTTAATAATCTGTGTTGCTTCTAACCTAATCTCAGAAATAGCAACCACTCTAGAACTGATCCATTCTTCCTTTAGACTGTCCTCAGAATACTTCAGCAGTAATCCAAACCATACAAAAACATTTCCTTCCTCTGTCTTCTCAAATGACATTCCACAGGACTTCTAAAATGCCCCTCCTTTGCGGTGAGTCAATAAATCTGATTTTATTAGGCTATTGGTTTGTCCCTGGTGATCTCTAACAGGAACCTCTAACCTCTAAATGTGAAATGTAAAACTAAAAAGCATTTGGAATATAATATCAAAAAAATATCTTCATGACCTTGTCTTAGGCAAATATTTATAAAATGGAAAAATAGCACTAGCCATAAAGGAAGTGATTGATAAATTGGACTACACTAAAATGAAGAACTTCTTTTAATCAAAACATACCATTAAGAGAAAGAAAATGCAAGCCAGAGTATGACTATAACATTTGAAATAGATTTAACTGATAATATATATTATGGACAAAGGTGCTTGTGTCCAAAATATATAGAAAATTCCTAGAAATTAGTAAGAGATAGACAACCTAATAGGAAAATGGGAAAAAATGCTTATCAAGGCTGTTTGGAAAGAGGATATCCACATTGGTAAAATTACATTGTAAAACTGTTCATGAGCCTCTATTAAAAATGAATATATGCATAACCTTTGAACCAAAGCTCCACTCATGAGAATATAACCAACAAAAATGGGTGCATACATGCACCAGAAGGCAAGTGCAAAAATGTCCATAGAACAATTATTCGTAATATTCAGAAACTAGAAATGACCCTAATGGCCATTAAGAGTGAAATGAACCAACGAGTAAGTTTGCTTGCAGGAGATTCACACAATGGAATACTACGAAGAATTAAAAAGAGGAAAAAGTGTCCCCATATGCAACAACATGGATAAAGTTCACAAATATAATGTTGAACCAAAAAAGTCAGTAACAAGAATGCACATACTTTATGATTCAATTGATAAAAATTACAAAAACAGGGAAAGCTAACCTACAGTGTTAGAAAGGAGAGTGGGAATAGTGATAGTGATATGAGACACAGAGGACTTAGATACTGGAATTAATTCAATGTATATTGACTTAAATGGTCAGTTCATCCACCTGAACACTTACGATTTGGTAGCATCACTGTCTGTATGTTCTTTTTTAAAGATACTCATTTTTAAAAAGAGGAAGGCCAATTAGGCACAGAGAAGAGGCAATTCACATTTTCCTAAGGAAATTAGTCAAAAGAAATGGCTAAGACATAAGTGAGTCAGTAAAATTGAGAGAGATTCTCAGTTCCCAAAAATGCACTTCACATTTTCTTTCACTATCAATCATGGAAAGCAAGACTTTAAATGAGAGGGTTTATCTGGGAAGTGACACGGGAATTGAGGTTTTTCTGGGAGATTTCTCAGTCTTTACTGGGTTACTAGGACATTTGGGATGAATTGACAGAGTATGAAAAGAAGAAATTGCACAGAATTTCTCTAAGGTTTGCACCCAATCTGGTGTGTTTCAGTTGGGGTTTCTGCAAGGTTGTCATCTGGGCAAACCACCCCAAAAGAGCAGTTGACATCAAGTATTTGATTGATTCAGAGATGTGAATCTCTATCCCATAGCATATAAATTTGCAGACAATAATCAGGTCAGAAGAGGAACAGGGGCCTGGGTCAAATGTGAAAAAAAAATATAGAAACTAGGTACCTGTATTCCTTTGCTAGGGCTGCCAAAACACAGTATTACAAACTGGGTAGTTTAGACAACAGAAATTCATTTTCTAACAAAAGTCTGAGTTTGAGGTGTTGGCGGGGTTGTTTACTTATTAACCCATTCTTCTTTGCTTGTAGATGGCTTTATTCTCCCTGTGTCTTCACACGATATTCCCTCTGTGTGTGTCTGTGTCCCAATCTCCTTTTCTTAAAAATACACCAGTTCTGTTGGATTAAAGCCCACCCCAATGACATCTTTTAACTCAAATACCTCTTTAAAGGTGCTGTCTCCAAACAATCACATTCCGAGGTATTCAGTGTTAGGACTTCAATATATAAATTTAGGGGGAAGGAAAAAATTTAGTCCGTAACAGTATCTATAGTTGTGCATTAAATGATTATGTAAAAATAACTCATAATTATTTTAAAAATTAATTTTAACATTAAGCAAGGGTAGTTATGCACATGAAAATGTCAAACATCATTCCAGAACAAAGGAACTGACACAAACCTAAGGGAATACATACAATTGACAGCTGTTTACTTACTGCTATGGATTAAATTGTGTCACCCACAAATCATATGTTCAAACCCTAGCCCACAATGTGACTGTATTTGGATACAGGGCCTTTAAAACGGCAATTAAAAGAAGATCAATCAAGATGGCAGAGTAAGAGAGTGTGGAGCTTACTTCCTCCCATGAACACATCAAAAATACATCTACACATGGAACAATTCTCACTGGAAACAAACTGGGAGAAGGATTCCTGTACAACCAAGGCTGTAAGAAAGACACACACATAATTGGGTCAGAAGGGAAGAAAAATGATTGGGTTAAGACCTGTGCCCCTGGGAGGGGACTCATAGGAAGAGGAAGAGTACACCAGTGGACACCAACCCTTGGGAGTGAGCAGTTCAAGCCACAGAATGAGCATGCCAGTCCTGAGTCCTATGTTTGGGAAACAAGATCCCTTGAATGATTGGAGCACCACTGGGACTAAGGGAAGAGTGGTGGGAAGCCTGGACTCCACTCATGAGGAGCATGCACTGCTGGCTTGCCCCTGAGGAAGGGCAGAGAGACGTCTGCTTTAGCAACTCCTGGGTTTCCTGCCACCACCCCATCGTGTGCGCCAGCCCAAGCTGAGTCAACACTCCAGCCCCACTCACTCCATGTCACTGTATAGCACTGGATTTGGGGGAGTCATGACTGGGAAAAACACCCAACCGTGAGACACAGAGGCAACCTGGACCCAAGGCAGTGTCTGGATGTGACAGCAGCCACTGTTGGTGCTTACTCAAGCAGGGCCTCAGAAGTTCAGATCTCTGATGGTGGCCACTCCATCACAGCTTACTCTCCAATACATGCTGGGAGTCCATGTGGCCCGTCCTACCCCGTGGGGTGGTTTCACAATAGGGTGGGGGCAGAGGAGTTTGGGGCAGTGATTGACTGTGAGGGACAAAGGGTACTTGCACCTGAGGCTGTGTCTGAGCAGAGTGAGGGAAAATAGTACAGACACCTGCACAGGCATTGCACCAGAAGTAGCTTGTTCCTCTGTCTGTGCCCAACATGAGCTGAGAGCCCACACAGACCCTCCTTCCTTCAGCACTCCCCAACTCTGGGGCAAGTGTCTCAGGGTGAAGAAAGGGGAAAACACACACTTAAAGGGAACAGAGCCAGCACAGGGCCTGATCCTCAGAGCTTCTGCTCCAGCAACGTGGGGTCAGACCCCACACCCAATAAAGTGGTGATGGTCATGGAGCAGCAGGGAAGTCCTGCCTCACACCCAGAGCTAGCTCTAGGCTCTCTAGCTCCAGCTCCACCCCCTATCAAGGTAATAGCTGCCAGCACACCCTGAGGAAATATGTGACTTGCATCCATGTCAAATCCTGCCATCCCACCAAAGGCATTGGGCACACACAGTCTGTATACAAATGCTCCCACATAAGAATATCCCTTCAAGAATGCAATAGGTAACTCTTTCACCTAAATTCATAGAGGCAGAGAAAGTAAGCAAAATTAAAAGGCACAGGAACTGCTCAATTGAAAGAGCAAGAGAAAACCCCTGAAAAACATAATGAAACCGAAATAAGTGATTTATCATATAAAGAATTCAAAACATCAGTAATAAAAATGTTAACTTAATCAGGGAAAAGAATTAATGTAAACAATGAACATTTCAGCAAGGAACTAGAAAATATAAAAAAGGCCTAATCAGAAATGAAGAATTCAATAGCTGGAATAAAAAATACACTAGAAAGAATTAATGGCAGAATAAGTGATACAGAAGAATGCATAAGTGACTGGAAGATAGAATAATGGAAATCAACCAATCAGTGCAGCAAAAAGAGAAATAAAAGTTTAAATGCAAGCAATTTAAGAAATCTCTGGAATAACATTAAGCATACTAACATTCACATTATAGGGGTCCCAGAAGGTGAAGAGAGAGAAGGGGATTGAAAAATGTATTTTAGTAAGCAAATGGGACCTAATTAAACTTACAAGCTTCTGTACAGCAAAGGAAACCATAAACAAAACAAAAAGACAACTAACTTACAGACTGAGAGAAGATATTTGCAAATGATGCAACTGACAAGGGTTTAATTTCCAAAACGTACAAATAGCTCATACAACTAAGCAACAAAGGAACAAGCCAAACGAAAAATGCACAGAAGATATAAATAGACATTTCTCCAAAGAAGACATACAAATGGCCAACATGTACATGAAAAAATGCTCAACATTGCTAATTATTAGAGAAATGCAAATCAGAACTACAATGAGGTACCACCTCATACCAGTCAGAATGGTGATCATTTAAAAAAATCTACAAATAACAAATGCTGGAGAGGGTGTGGAGAAAAGGGAACCCTCCTACACTGCTGGTGGGAATGTAACTTGGTGCAGCCACTATGGGAAAACAGTATGGAGGTTCCTCAAAATACCAAAAATAGAGTTGCCATATGATCCAGCAATACAATCCTGGGCATATATCTGGAGAAAACTATAATTCAAAAAGATAAATTCACCCCTATGCTCATATCAGCACTATTCACAATAGACAAGACATGGAAACAACCTAAATGTCCATTGACAAATGAATGGATAAAGAAGATGTGGTACATATATACAATAGAATACTACTCAAACATAAAAAAGAATGAAATAATGCCATTTGCAGCAACATGGATAGACTTAAAGATTATCATGCTAAGTTAAATAAGTCAAAAAGAGAAAGACAAATACTATATGGTATCACTTATATGTGGAATCTACAATACGATACAAATGAACTGATTGTAAAAGAGAAACAGACTCACAGACATAGAGAACAGACTTGTGGTTGCCAAGGGTGGGTAGGGGAGGGATGGATTGGGAGTTTGGGGTTAGTGGATGCAAACTATTATATATACAATGAATAAACAACAAGGTCCTACTGTATAGCACAGAGAACTATATTCAATATCTTGTGATAAACCATAATGGAAAAGAATATTAAGAAGATTGCATACTTAGGTGTAACTGAATCACTTGCTGTACAGCAGAAACTAACACAGCATTGTAAATCAACTATACTTCAAAAAAATAGGTTTTATTTGTTTGTGTATTTATCTTTATGGAAGAACATAACAAAAAAAAGAAAAATGTATTTGAGGAAATTATGGCTGAAAACCTCCCAAACATGAGGAAGGAAACATATATACAGGTACAGAAAATACAGAGGGTCCCAAACAAGATGAACCCAAACAGACCCACACCGAGACATATCATAATGAAAATGGCAAATTTTAAAGATAAAGAGAATTCTAAAGGTAGCAAGGAAAAAACAAAGAGTCAATTACAAGGGAATTCCCATAAGGCTCTCATCTGAGTTCTCTGTAGAAACTTTGCAGGCCAGAATGGAGTGGCATGATATATTCAAAGTGCTGAAAGGGAAGAACCTATAGCACAGGATACTCTACCCAGAAAGATTAAACCTACCCTAAAAGAAAGGTCGCAGGGTCTTCTCTAAGTGGAAAAGAAGTAAGAATCTAGAGGAAAGGGACAATCCCACTAGGAAGGGCAAATATATAGTAAGGACTGAGGATCAACTACTTAAATAAGCCAGTAAAAATATTAAAAGACAAAAATGTTGTAAAGGCAACTATAGCTACAGTAAAGAGTTAAAGGATAAATATGAAGATGTCAAATGTGGGGGAAGGGAATAAAAAATGTAGATCTTTTAGAATGTGTTTGAACTTAAATAATTATCAGTTTGAAACAACTAGATATAGTTATAGCTCAACATATTTGTACCCCATGGTAACCGCAAATCAAAACTTTATAATAGATACACAAAAACCAAAAAGAAAGGAACATAAGCATACTACTAAAAAAAAGCATCAAAAGAAACAAAAAGAAGAAGAAATGAACATAGAACTATGGAAACAACTGGAAATCAAGTAATAAAATAGCAATAAATACATACCTATCAATAATTACTTTAGATGGTGATGGACTAAATTCTCCAATCAAAAGACATAGGGTAGCTGATTGGATAAAATGACCAGACTCTTCTATATACTGCTTAGAAGAGACTGACTTTAGAGCTAAACACAGAGAGAGACTGAAAGTGGGGGAAGGGGGTGGAAACAGATACTTCTTGCAAACAGAAATTACAAGAAAATGGGGGTTGCAATACTCATATTAGATAAAATAGACTTTAAAACAAAGACTATAACAAAACACAAAGAAGGGCATTATATAATGGTAAAGGAATCAATACAAGAAGAGGATATTACATTTGTTAACATATATGTACCTAATATAGGAGAACCTACATACATAAAGCACATACTAATAGACATAAAGGGAGAAATAGATAATAATACAGTAATAGTAGGGGACTTCAACACTACATTTACATCAATGGACAGATCATCCAGACAGAAAATCAGTAATGCAACCACTAGTGCTCTTAAATGACACAATAGACTAGTTAAACTTAATAGATGTCTACAGGACATTATATTCAAAAACAGCAGAATACACATTCTGCTGTACAGGGAATGCTCTCCAGGATAGATCACATGCTAGGCCACAAAATAAATCTTAACAAATTTAAGAGGATAGACATGATATCAAGAATTTTTTCTGAGCATAACTGTATGAAACTAGAAATCAGTTACATAAAGAACAATGGGAAAATAACAAACACATGGAGACTAAACAACGTGCTACTGAAAATCCAATGGGTCAATAAATAAACAAAGAGGAAATCAGAAAATGCCTTGAGACAAATGACAATGGGGAAAAAAACTCCAAAATCTACAAAATGGAGCAAAAGCAGTGCTAAGAAGGAAGTATAGAGAAATACAAGCCTTCCTCAAGAAACAAGAAAAATCTCAAATAAACAACCTAGGGTACTACCTATAGGACTTAGACAAAAGAGTATAGAGAAAGAAAGTCCAAAGTAAACAGAAAGAAGGAAACAATAAAGATCAGAGAGGAAATGAATAAATTAGAGATAAAAGACAATAGAAAATATCACTAAAACCAAGAGATAATTCTTTGAAAAGATAAACTAAATTGATAAACCTTTAGCCAGACTCAGCAAGAAGAAAGAGAACCCAAATAAACAAAATAAGAAATGAAAGAAGAGAAAGAACTTTTGATACCACAGAGATACAAAAAATCATAAGAGAATATTACAAACATTTAAATGCCAACAAATTGGACAAACTAGAAGAAATGGACACATTTCCCGAAACATACAATATTCCAAGATTGAATCCAGAGGAAATAGACAATTTGAAGAGACCAATCACTAGTAGTGAAATTGAAATTGTAATTTAAAAACTCCCAGCACACAAAAGTCCAGTACCAGACCGCTTCACAGGGGAATTCTACCAAACATATAAAGAAGAACTAGTGCATATCCCTTTCAAATTACTTCAAAAAATTGAAGAGGAGGAACACCAAAACTCATTCTACAAGGCCACTATTACACTGATACCAAAACTAGACAAAGATATGACAAAAAAAAGAAACTTACAGGACAATGTCATTGATGAATATAGATGCAAAAATTCTCAACAAAATATTAGCAAACCAAATCCAACAATACATAAAAAGGGTCTTACATCATGATCAAGTTGTATTTATTCCAAGGATGCAAGGATGTTTCAGTATTCTCAGATAATTCAATGTGAAGCATCACTTTAACAAAAAGGAAGGATAAAATCACATGATCATTCCAGTAGATGCAGAAAAAGCATTTAACAAAATTCAACATCAATTCATGAAAAAAACTCTCACCAAAGTGGGTATAGAGGAAATATATCTCAACATATTAAAGGCCATTCATGACAAGCCCACAGCCAAGATCATAATCAATGGTGAAAAGCTCAAAACATTTCCTCTAATTTCAGGAACAAGACAAGGATGCCCACTCTCTCCACTTCTATTTAACATAATATTGGAAATTCTAGCTACAGCAATCAGACAAGACAAAGAAATAAAAGACATCTCCATTGGAAGGGAAGAAGTAAAACTGTCATATTTGCAGATGACATGATACTTTATATAGAAAACCCTAAAGTCTCCAGACAAAACTATTAGAACTGATAAATGAATTCAGCAAATTTACAGGATACAAGATTAATATACAGAAATCTGCTGCTTTTCTATACACTAATAATTAACTACCAGAAAGGGATAACAAAAGATCTTGTTTAAAATCACATAAAAAAATAAAATACATAGGAATAAACTTAACAAAGGTGGTGAAAGAGTCTATACATTTAAAAGTACAAAACATTGATGAAGGAAATTGAAGATGATGCAAAGAAATGGAAAAATATTCAGTGCTCTTGGATTGGAAGAATTAGTATTGTTAAAATGACCATACTACACAATACAATCTACAGACTTAATGCAATTCCTATCAAAATACTCATAAAATTTTCAAAGAACTGGAGAAAATAATTCTAAAATATGGAACTACAAAAGATCTGAATAGCCAAAGCAATCTTGAGAAAGAAGAACACAGCTGGAGGCATCACCCTCCCAATCTTCAGACTATGCTACAAAGCTACAGTAATCAAAACAGCATGGTGCTGGCACAAAACTAGACATATAGATCAATGAAACAGAATAGATATCCTAGAAATAAACCCATATAATTAATCTATGACAAAGGAGGCAAGAGTATACAATGGAGAAAAGACAGTCTCTTCAACAAATGGGTGTGGGAAAACTGGACAGCTACATGTAAAACATTAAATTAGAGCATTTCCTCACACTATATACAAAAATAAACTCAAAATGGATTAGAAACCTAGATGTAAGATGTGAAACCATAAAACTCCTAGAAGAGAACATAGGCAGAACACTGACATAAATCTTAGCAGTATTTTTTTGGATTTGTCTCCTAAGGCAAAAGAAATAAAAGCTAAAACAAACAAATGGTACCTAATTAAACTTAAAAGCTTTTACACAACAAGGGAAACCATGGACAAAATGAAAAGACAGCCTACTGAATGGGAGAAAATATTTGCAAGTGATATGACTGCCAAGTGTTTAATAACAAAAGTATATAAAAAGCTCATACAACTCAATATCAAAAAAGCAAACAACCCAATCAAAAAATGGGCAGAAGACATGAATAGACATTTTTCCAAAGAAGACATACAGATGGCCAACAGGCACATGAGAAGATGCTCAACATTGCTAATGATTAGAGAAATGAAAATCAAAACACCAATGAGATATCATCTCACACCTGACAGAATGGCTATCATCAAAAAGTCTACAAATAAGTGTTGGTGAGGATATGGAGAAAAGAAAACCCTCATGCACTATTGGTGGGAATGTAAATCGGTGCAGCTACTATGAAAAGCAATATGGAGGTTCCTAACAAAACTAAAACTAGAGCTACCATATTATCCAGCAATTCTACTCCTGGGTATATATTCAGAAAAAACTAAAACCCTAATTCTAAAAGATACATGCACCCCAATGTTCATAGCAGTTAGATATAGAAACAAACCAAGTGTCTGTCCATCAACAGATGAATGGATAAAGAAGAAGATGTGGTATATATATATATATATATATATATATATATATACACACACACCATGGAACATTGCACAGCCCTAAAAAAGAGTTAAATTGTAGTAATGTGGCTGGACCTGGAGAATATTATGCTTTAGTGAAATAAGTCAGACAGAAAAAGATTAATACTGTATGATATCACTCATATATGGAATGTAAAAAATAAAACAAATGAATGTATTTAACAAAACAGAAACAAACTCACAGTTATAGAAAACAAACTAGTGGACACCAGTGGGAAGAGGAAATGAGGGAGGGGCAAGATAGGGGTATAGGGCTAAGAGATACAAACTACTATATATAAAATAGATAAGTAACCAGGATATATTGTATAGCACAGGGAATTATAGCCATTATCTTGTTATAACTTTTAATGGATTACAATCTGTAAAATACTGAATCACTTATGCTATACACCTAAAACTAACATAATGTTTTAAGTCAATTATAAGTCAATTGAAAAAGAGTCAATTAAGTTTAAATGTGATTATAAGGATGGGGCCTTAACTCAGTAGGACTGATGTCCTTAGAGACACAGGAATGCACACACACAAAGAAAAGGACATGTGAGGACACAGTAAGAAGATGGTTATCAAAAAGCCAAGGAAAGAAGCTGCAGGAAAAGCTGACTCTGCCAACACCTTGATCTTGGACTTCTAGTCTCTAGAATTGTGAAAAAATAAATTTCTGTTTAATTCATGCAGTGTTTTGCTATGGCAGCCCTAGTGGACTATTGCAGTTACTCAAATATATTCATTTTGCATTTCACAGGGAATCATGTAAAGCAAATACTTAAGTAAGAGAGGGGACTGGAAAGTGACAGGGAAATTAGAGTTTTGCAGCTCATAATTGGATAGGGTTGCCTTGAGGTTTTCCGTCAGAATGGATATACTTGGGTTGAAGCACCTGTAAATTCTCTATCTGGGCAAACCCACAACAAATCAGTTAAATCCAGTCCCCTAATTGGTTCAATGCAGTAAATCTCAACCTCATGAATGATGAGTTGTTGCACTTTATATCTCTTCCAGTAAGAAACATACACAATCTTTGTTGGATTTTTTTATTTTGTAGACAATATATTGTACATTTGCATTTACTTCAACCTATTTATGAAGTGACCAGTAATGCTGCCTTCTTTGAAGGAAGCTCAGAAGGAAAAGGCTCTCTAGAATGATTTAAGTTGTAAAGTGAGCAACTTCTGCCACTTGGGCTTTAGCATCCACTCAACAGATCCAGTTTCTCTTTAAACATCATAGTGCTTCCTGAGATGCTCCCTATAACTTGTTGACTGAAAAAAAAAATTGAGCTGTTTAGCAGATAGTCCTACATGATATGTTGGCACCAGCTGGGTGTAGCACTGAAGAAGATAATGGAAGGAACCACCACATCTCACCCCACCCCCACCCCACCCCCAGCCCAGAGGGCAGAATTTGAGTAGTACTTTAGGTATTCTATTGTACATAAGAGAAAAGATGGACAAAGGCATGGATCTACACTGATTCATAAGCAGTAGTTGATGGTTTTACTGTATTAGAGATTTGACAGAGAAGATTCTGGCAGAGAAGGTCTCATTTAACCTATGATGTTTGAGCAGAAAACTGAAAGTAACAAGGGTGTCAGTCAAGTAACTATCTAATGAAAAAGAACATACCAGACAAAATCAATGTGTACAATTCATAGGATATTTCCATAAGAAGGGCTCCCTTCCAATGAGGAAAGGGTGAACTAAAATCTAGCCTATACTTTGCTCACTAAAGCAATCATCTGGTAAAAAGCTGCATAAACCTGAAGGAAGCATGACTTTTCTAATTTGTCTTCTTGTAAGGGGTGTTTTTTTGTAATTTTTCATCCAGAAGAGGAACTGCTTTGAATTAGGTTTCCGAAGAAACAGACAATGAGAAAAGGATTTGATTGCAAATAGTTTATTTGGAAGGTGATCTCAGTAAACAGTAGCAGGGAAGTGGAAAAATAAGATGGAAGAAAAGTAAACCGAGAAATTTAACATTATTAAACCAGTCATCAGTGTGGCAGTTGTAGTTTAATCCCACTGAGGATCTCTGAGAGACAGTGAGGAAACACATCTGTTAGTTATACCAACTTAGGAGTGAGAAATCTGGGATATTTATCTGCCAACTTCCCATACTGAGGACTGCTTCCAAGTGAATAAGATGAATAGAGGTCCCTAACTTACCTGCATATACATGTAACATGAGCAAGAAATAAATATTTTCCATTTTAAGAATTTAAAATGTGCATATGATTATAGTTAATTCATCATCATTGATATATGTATTTTAATGTGTAATTAAAGCACAAATTATTTGTGCACACTACTATTGACAGATATTTATATACTTTCCAGATTTGAGTCATTATGAACAGTTCTGTCACTTGCAGTTAGATTTTGAGATTTTGCCTTAGTCCATGATAATTTGCAGTCTAATTTCATTCAATATTTGGTATCATTTTTCAAGCTTATGACTCAAGTCTTCAATTCTAAAAAATTTGACTATAATGTCTTTATGTCATTTCCTCCATTGTCCATATTAGGAATTCTTTTCAGTCATGAAATTAATCTCAAACTATTCTCTATGTTTCTTAGTTTATTTTTTTTATTTTATTGGATTATAGTTGATTTACAATGTTGTGTTAGTTTCAGGTGTACAGAAAAGTGATTCAGTTATGCATATACATATATTAATTCTTTTTCAGATTCTTTTCTCATATAGGTTATCACAGAATATTGAGTAGAGTTCCCTGTGTTATACAGTAGGTCCTTTTTGGTTTATTTTTTATAGTTTAAATAACTTTCTTGCTCTGTAATGCATTCTTTGCTAATTCTTAAGTACTATCAGTTCCTAATTATTCATCTGAGTTCTAAATATATCAGCTCTTATTGTATTTTATATTTTTTAACTGAAAGGTTTATTAGCTTAGATATCTGTTTTTGATTCATAGCCTTTTTCTTTTGTTTAATGATTTATTGTTCTTTTTTGGATATCAACCTTTCCATTTTCTATGGTAGATAATAAACATATTCATTTTAAAGTCATGTTCAGATTGTTTTATTATTTCTGTTTCCTCAGAAGTAAATTCTTCTGATTATTGAGTTTGTTGGCTATTATTCACACTTTTGGTTTTGCTTTTGTCTATTGATATTTTAAAGAGTTCATCTTGAGTGGAAATTTCCTTTGTGTCATAGTTTTATAGTTGATTGCATCTGGTCTATGTAGGTACAGTATAAGAATAAGATATATATTGGTAAAGTCAAGGTTTTTTCCTGACAAATAACATAAATGCCAAGCCTAGGACAACAGGCACATTGTCCTGATTCCAGGCTCTCTGCTACCTCCTACATCCTTAGAAGAGAAGCTTTCTATTATCTGAAGATACGGAGAGTGGCAGCAGATTTTTTAAATTTATTCATGAGTCGAATTACTCTGCTTAGCCCAAAGTCTCATACAATGAGCTTAATATGTGGGACATGACTTTGGTCTTAATTAACACATGGGGATTTTTTTTTCAGATTTTTCTACTTTCTTCTATTTTTCTGTCCAGTTGACCTACAGCATCAGCCTCTATTATCCACTCTGTGTTTGTGTGTATGTGTGTGTGTGGGTGGGGGGGAATTGTTATTATGTCTCTTCCACGGGCATCTTAAATTAATATTGAATATTGCTAAGTTTTTTCATATGTTAAAAATCCATTCTCTAGTATATTTCTGGAGTGTAAGTATAAGGATTTGAAGGAGAACTAGTATCATCTAGACTTAAAAGCTTTGCTCTATGTTTAATCTTTAGTTCTCCTCAAGGTTTGAATTACAGGAATTTATCAAAACAATCTCTACTTACTATACAGCATACGCAGCTAGTTTTACAAAGCAACTCTTCAAAAAAAATTTTATAGCATTTTCTCCTGAATCTTGCAATCTTGCATTGATAGCCACTTCTGTAGCACATTGTTACCAAAAGGGACTATATGAATATCAATGTGTGAGTATGTGCATTCATGCACATATAAAAAATGAACTGGTTGGATTTATCTTTTGCAGATTTCAAAGAAAGGTCCTTCCCCTCCTCTATAAACACACATACACACTCCTACTTTTCATGTGGCTATAACTGTCACCATCAGCATATGTGCTCCCTAAACTATGAGGGAATCAATATATTTTTGGAAGATAATACTTATTTTATGCTTACTTCCTCTGCTTAGCATCATAACGTTTGTACAGAATGTTTCATAAAAATAGAATTTATATCCCCTGATTCACATCAACAGGAATTATTTTTCTTTTTAAAATAGGAAACACTTTTTGTTAAATGTTTCTAGTTTTCTGAGTACTATGCAAAAAAAAAAAAATAAATAAAAGAGTACAGCAGAGCAAAATTGTGTATCAGAGCCAGATAAATATCATTATTGTATATAACAAAATCTTCTTAGTAGCCAGATGTTGTCTTTGTGGTCAGCATGTGGCATTAACAATAAGAAAAGGCAACTAAAGTATACAGTTATTTAATGAAGCATGATATGAAAACTATGTGGCTGCATGAAAAATTTGCTTAAGAATTTAAGGGACAGAAACCCTATACTATGCCATTTTGTCCCTGAGTTATAAAGAACACAAAAATGATGAAAATATTAATCTGTATAACTATGATAATTATGCTATTAGTTGCTTCTCTTGAAATAGTAGGAGATATGACAACCTTGGCCTTATGTCTTTGAATGGGAATAATTGGCTGTAACTAAATAGCAGTTGTATGGTCAGCGTGAAACATGTGCTCTCTAGTTTACCATAATCTTTGCCATTCCTTGCATTTCTGACACTGAGGGTAAGATTTTAAATTACCTTTTGTCATATTGCCTTGAATAAAATAGGGTAAAAATATGCTACTTATGAGTTAAGTAATCATTTTGGGGATGAACCAATTATCAGGAAAATAATCAATGTGAAGTTTCCATAAGCATGAAATAATGTACAAGAAGTAGTAGCTAACTTTCAAGGTAATAATGTAATACTTTTTAAAACAATATAAAAAAAATTTAAATTGTCTTTCCATTCATAATTTATGATTAATAATCATGCTATCTATTCATTTATGAATCTTCAGAGGTCAATGACAATTTCAAATAGTGTTTCTAGGCTATAGAAACATCAAGGATGCAGTGTGTACATAAAGAATTTTCATCCCTCCATTGGAAAAAAATTATAGAAATATTTAGCTATTTTTCCTTTGAGTGGGCTGGCTAGCCCTGTTTGGGTTCCTCTCTGTCCCTCAAGCAAAGACTTTTCAATTATTTCTACCTCTTTTGCTCTCTATATAAGTCGTGTTTCTCAATTAAGAGGCATGCTAAATCCTACATTATACAGGAAATCAATTCAGGTTTTGGAATATTTTGAGTTGTTAGTAACTCACCCTTGTTCCTTAACATTTACTATCTCTTTTAATGATACTGGGGAGGATAGCAGTGAAATAAAAATTGGCTACTTACTAATAGCTTAGATGGTTGAAACTCATGGTTAAAATGATTATCTGTGGAGTTTAATTGCGTGCTCTCCCAGCACCCCATTATCTTAGGTAATCGAAAGTCTGCTGTGTGATTTCCTTAGCATAAGTACTATATACAGCTTTTTAATCATGTTGTCAACTTCAATTTCTTTCTTGCTCTTAGAAGGAAAGCTTGTAGAAAAGCTTTGCTACAATGTAATACCCCACTTCAGTTGTCTCAATATGTTTTTCAGCTGTAAATTTTTTCAGATGATTTCTGAAGCTAAGTAACTCAAAAGTAGATTTTTATAATACCTTGTCAAAATTACTGAATGTCTACTTTAGATCAGAATATACTGCATCTTGTTTGTAGAAAAAATATTTTTGAAATAAGTGCTCTGTGCATCCGAAAAGATAGTTTGAGCAAGTGTGTTGTATTTTTTTTAACTTTAAAAGTATATGTAAGAACTTCAAAAAAAGCCACCTTGCCCCCAAAGTTTGAACAGTCTTTGGCTATGTAGTCTTTTACAAATTATAAGTCCAGGTGTCTTTGGATCAGCAAGATTTAATGGCAGCTTCCTTGTACTACACTCACTTTAAGGAATAGAATCTCCCCAAAGTACAGAACTTGGGAACACCATGCAATCATCTTCTCTTAAATATAGCTATCAATAGATGAACTCAGATGTCACTGTCATTCCATCAGCACTTTATCAAGCTCAAATTGTACTTATTTCTGTTCAAAACATCCTAAAAGGAGAAACTTAGTTGTCAGTTAAGTAAACATACCACTAGATTGGAAGTAGAATGGTCTACATGGGCACAGTTAATCTATTTTCTAATTATTGTTGAGCTTTACTTTATTTCTAGACTAATCTCAGGAAAATAGGTGGTGAGTTTTATTACTAGACAACTGTAAAAATCTACCCTTCATTTATCGATATATTTTTTTTAACAAAACAGCACTAAACTACCTAGACATGACTAAGAGATTGGTAGAAAAGGAATAGAATTCCTGAAGGATGAGTAAAACACAGACAAAAAGGAAAATAATTTCCTTAGATGCATATTTCCTTTAAATGCATATTTTCTGACATGTTCAGAAAATTGGAAGTTAGTGAAAACTAATAATCATAAAACTTTGGAAATTTAATTATATTTACAGTGCAAAAATATATGAGGCCATGAGATACTACTGCTAGAATTTCTGAAATGATAGCTTCCATTCTTTTAATACATATTTGCTAAGTGTATATATAGTGTGTCAGGGAACCAGAGATACAGAAAAGAAAGTGTACAATCCCTATTTGCCAGGGAACCAGGGATACAGAAAAGAAAATGTACAATCCCTATGTATCAAATACATATCTACATCTCATGGTAACAAACAATCCTACTTAAGTGCAAGAGGTGGAAAAATTAATCCCCTGTGTTCTCATAAACAGAGGAATCCCACTACTGGGCATATACCCTGAGAAAACCATAGGTCAAAAAGTATCATGTACCACAATGTTCATTGCAGCTCTATTTACAATAGCCAGGACCTGGAAGCAACCTAAATGTCCATCGACAGACGAATGGATAAAGAAGATGTGGCACATATATACAATGGAATATTACTCAGCCATAAAAAGAAATGAAATGGAGGTATTTGTAATGAGGTGGATGGAGTTAGAGTCTGTCATACAGAGTGAAGTAAGTCAGAAAGAGAAAAACAAATACAGTATGCTAACACATATATACGGAATCTAAGGAAAAAAAAAAAAAAAAAAAGGCCATGAAGAACCTAGTGGCAAGACGGGAATAAAGACACAGACCTACTAGAGAATGGACTTGAGGATATGGGGAGGGGGTGGGGTGAGATGTGACAGGGTAAGAGAGTGTCATGGACATATATACACTATCAAATGTAAAATAGATAGCTAGTGGGAAGCAGCCGCATAGCACAGGGAGATCAGCTCGGTGCTTTGTGACCACCTAGAGGGGTGGGATGGGGAGGGTGGGAGGGAGGGAGATGCAAGAGGGAAGAGAAATGGGAACATATTGTATATGTATAACTGATTCACTTTGTTATAAAGCAGAAGCTAACACACTATTGTAAGGCAATTATACTTCAATAAAGATGTTTAAAAAAAAAAAAAAAACAGAGGAAAATTTAATACAGGCATACCTGTTTTATTGTGTCTCATTTTATTGCACTTCACGGATATTCCATTTCTTATAAATTGAAAGTTTGTGGCAATCCTGCATTGAGCAAGTCTATCAGTGCCATTTTTCCAACAGCACTTGCTCTCTTTGTGTCTCTGTGTCACATTTTGGTAATTCTCATATTACTTCAAACTTTTTCATTATTATTATATTTGTTATGGTGATCTGTGATAAGTGATCTTTGATGTTTCTATTGCAAAAAGATTACAACTTGCTGAAGACTCATCTGAGATGATGGTTAATATTTTTTAGTAATAAACTATTTTTTATTAAGGTATGTATATTACTTTTTGACATAATGCTATTGCACACTATTGCACACTTTAATAGCAGTAAGTATTTCCATGGAGAAAAAATGAAAAATAGTGAAATACATACAACAGACATTGATACATAGAAATTGTGAAATGGGATAGAGGTAACTTGGGGTTGGAAAATGCTCCTTGGTTAAGCTCATCTTTTGCTCTTTTGTCCATCATTCTCCACAGTGCTGGCCCTAATCTCTGGAATATTCCCCATTTGCAATTTCTTTCTGATTCTATGTGAAGTGAGTGCTGGGGAAAAATGTTCTTTCCAGCCTTCTTCCTAATATAGATGGTCCAAGGTACATTTTAAACTTAAAAAAATAGACATATTTAGTGTTAATTTCTGATATCTTTAGCAGTATAACTCTTTTAAAAAATTAGTAGGGTCCTCTGGTCTTAAAAAGGAAGAATCAACATCATAAATGTTAATTTTCCCTTAATTATTTACATTAAAGTACCCCAATAAATATGTCATTAGGTATTTTTCTGAAGCTAGAGTTTAGAGTTCATTTGGTAAAACCAACAAGTTAGAATAACTAGAAGAACTGAAAAAAATAGCAATGTTGGCAGGAGGGTAAATTTTACCAAATATAAAATTATCGTTTCTTTCATTAAATCAATGGAAGAAAATGTTTAAAAAATAAAAAATGGAAATGTTGTGCTGACCTAAAACAAATTGATTGTCAGGTATTTCTCCAGTAAAGATTGGTTTATTAGCATTCAGCAGAGAATTGCAATTCAGAGTCTACAACCATGACAAGCCATGTGCAAGATCCTGCACAGCAAGGGAAGGAGAAAGATTTTATAGAGGGGAAAAGGAAGTGGGGAGGGCTGTAGTAAACAAAGAGTGCATAGCTTTTCATTCACTGGCTGAAAATAATCAATATTGTTCATTGTATAAAGCATTCCAGTTTCAGGTTTTTCATTACTTCTAGCTAAAATTGTCTTAGCTGATATAGAAGCCTTGATTCTGGGTAAAACAACTGAAGTTTAAGCCCTGACTTATTTCAATGGGTTAGTTATAATAAATTAAATCTTAGAAAAAATTGGAAAGAATGATAGTATATCTATGTTGTAAGGTGCTTTAACATTTTTTTTGGTAAATTGGGTAGGCCTCTTTTATTTTAAAGGTGAGACAACTGAGGCTCAGAGGGGTTAGGTCACTTGTCCCTGCTTACACAATTATTAGGTAAAAGAATGGGATTGGGAGCTAGATTTCTGGCAATTAGTCCACGGCCTGTTCCATTTTACTGTACTTAATTCACTCAACTAGTCATTAACACATACTTATTAAATACCTATTTTATGCTAGCACAAGCCTAAATGCTGAGGAAACAACAATAAATAAGATAGGATTTCTGCCCTCAAGGAGACCAGAGTCTAGGGAGGAAGACAACTAGTAGAAAATTGAAATGCATACGTGCTATCATGGTGATAAAAACAATATTATAAAGAAAACAGAAGAGGAGTATATAACCATAACTTGATTGGGATGGGGATGTGAGTGTGAAGAAATCAGGAAATGCTTCCTCAAGAACATGACACTTCAACTGAGTATTGAGCAACAAATAGAAATAATATGAGAGTGGCAAAAAAGAAGAATAACAAAGGATATATCACTGGAAAAGATATACAGGCAAGAAAGAATATGATATACATGACAAAATGCCAATTGTTATGGGTAGGTAGCCAGAGATGCGAGTGGTGAAGCAAACAGGAACTACCCCAATGTACCTTTTATACTCTGTTGAGCCATTATCCTGAGGAGTAAGATTAGCTATTGGATGGTATAAAGGATGAAAAAAGTAATTTGTGATTTTCTTAAGAGAGTAATTTAATAGCAGGCCAGGGATAGACTGGAAGTAGAATTATCAGAAAGTAATCAATTCATGAAAAAAAGTGATGATCATTGATTTAATGCAGTGGCAATGAAGTTGGCAAAAATGAGGTCTGAGGAATTTTTAGGAATTAGATTTCACAGGATTTCATGACAGAATGGATGCAGGTGATGAGGAAAATGGAAATGTCTAGGATGAATCACAGGGTTCCAATTTGGGAAACATAAGTAGATTGTGTCACTATTGATATGGGAGGAAATAGAAGATCTAAGGTGATAAAATGCCAAGTTCACTTTTTAATTTAACAGCTTGAAAATTATTCTTTTTTAAAAAATAGACTTTATTTCTTAGGGCAGTTTTAGATTCACAGCAAAATTGAGCATGAAGTACAAAGATTTTACATAAGCCCCCTGCTCCCACACATGCATAGCCTTTACCATTATCAACATCTCCAACCAGAGTGGTACACTTATTACAATCGATGAACCTATAGTTTACAATAGGGTTCATTCTTGGTATTGTAAATTCTATGGGTTTGGACAAATGTATAATAACATGTGTCCACCATTATGGTATCATACAGAGTAGTTTCACTGCCCTAAAAATCCTCTGTGCTTTATCTATTCTTCCCTCCCTTCCTCCAAACCTCTGGTAACCACTTTTTTTTTTTATTATCACCACAGTTTTGCTTTTTTCATAAAAAAAGCATATGGAATCCAATAGTACGTAGCCCTTGCAAATTGGCTTCTTTTACTTAGTAATATGCATTTACGTTTCCTCTATGTCTTTTCATGACTCGATAGCCCATTTCTTTTTAGAGTTGAATAATAGTCCATTGTCTAGATGTACCACAGCTTATTTATCCATTAACCTACTGAAGTACATATTGGTTGCTTCCAAGTTTTGGCAATGATGAATAAAACTACTGTAAACATCTGTGTGCATGGTTTTGTACGGACATGTTTTCATATTCTTTGGTAAATACCAAAGAAGTGTGATGATGGATGGTAAGAGTATGTTTATTTTTGTAAGAAACTGTCAAACTGTCTTCCAAAATTGCTGAATCATTTTGCATTTCCACCAGTCATCATCATTTGGTGGTGTCAGTGGTCTGGATTTTGACCATTCTAATAAGTGTGTAGTGGTATCTCATTTTAATTTGTATTTCTTTGATGACATACAATGTGGAGCACTTTTTAATGTTTATTTGCCATCTGAATATCCTCTTTGGTGAAGTGTCTGTTAAGATCTTTGTCTTATTTCTTAATGAGGTTGCTTGTTTTCTTATTGTTGACTTTTGAGGGTTCTTTGGATATCTTGTATAAAAGTCCTTTTCACATATGTATTTTGCAAATATTTTCTCCATCTATAACTTATCTTTTTATCTTCTTGACAGTGTCATTTGCAGAGCAAAAAAACTGTATTTTTAATAAAGTCCTTATTATTAACTATTTCTTTCAAGGACCACGCCTTTGGTGTTTCTTCTAAAAAGTCATTGCCAAACTCAAGGTTATTGAGATATTTTTGCTCTTCCAATGGCTTTGAAAGTGATCTGACATAGGACAGGATATAGTATCAGAAATGTGACATCTTTTCTATCATCAGAAGAAAGAGACAGGATACTGCCATCTGGAGTCTTGAGAAGATTAAACAGTAAATATGTTAAGAATGTGAAGTAGCAAATGCATTTTCATTAAACATTAAAGTGTGTCTTCTCTTAAGCAATGGATTTCAAACACATAAGATTCTAAGCACAAAATGGTTCTGTTTTATCTCTTAGCAAGGTAGAGATTAAGGTGAATGTATTTTGGAAACTTATTAAACTTATACTTTGAAGCTAATCAAATTCATTGTTTTTAAAACACGTTTTCTAATATCATCCTGAGGCATATTATTATTCTGAAATAATTCTATAACGGTATTCACTTACTCATTTTAGTCAATTATTGTAAAGCAATACAGCAAGAGCTAACAGGAGGCTGTTTAACAGATATTTTGTTAATTGTAATTATTCATTTTATTCATGCCATATTTATTTCTAAGTGAAAACATCATTTTAAAAGAGAAAGTACATTTTACATGTTTTTGAGGCAAAACATTTCTATGAGCTTCTGTACTGCTTGTATCCAGGCACTGAAAATATTTCCTTTATATAGAATCTTTTCTTAGTAAATTTGTACTGTAATCCTTATATTCAGAAGGTTAATCTGCAACTTATGATAAGGCATGGTATTTCAGTTGCTTTTTCTTTAAAATAGAGAAGCAAGATTTAAAAAAACAAGGTTTGATAAATTTCACTAAGTTTGTGACCACACATTTCCTTTTAAGAAATATTTGTGGTAGATTTTATTTTACAAAAATAACCACATGAGTATTTTCTGTCTTGCATTATTTTCCAGAATTTTGCCAATCCCCACAAAGTGGTGGATTTATTCTCCTACCTACTGTGAACCTAGAGAGCTTGTGACTGTTCCAACCAGTAGAATATGGCAGAAATGATGCTATTTGACTTCTGAGACTAGGTCATTGAAAAGTTACAGTTTTCACTTCACTTCATTTCTATCTTTTTCTTTCTCCCAGCACACTTGTTTTTGGAACCTGGTTACCACATGGAGAGGTCATATGAAGTAATTCTGTACAATGACCTCAGCTAAGGTCTCAGCTGTGAGACAGCATGAACTTCCAGACATGTGAGTGAATGAACCATCAGATTATTCCAATCCTTAGCCTTCCAGCTGTTTCATTTATCTATGGTTGGGTAATACATTACCCCATAGCCTAGTGACTTAAAGCAACATTTTATTATATCTCATGATTTTATGAGTTAACCAGGCTCAGCTGGGGATTCCTCTATTCTCTCAGATATCAAATGGAGTTGCAGATATTTGGGGGCTTTGCTGTGCTTGAAAATCAAAGATTGTTCACTTGTATGATTGGGAGTTGGGGCTAGATGCTGACTATGATCTAAGTTGTGGCTGATGACCAGCTTTGTTCTACTTGGTGTGGTCTCTCCATTAAGCTTGGACTTCTCATAGCATGGTATTTGGATTCTAAGAGGGACTCCAACACAAGACTTGCCTAAGGAAGGAAATGGGAACTGCCAATCCTATTTAAGTCTAGGCTCAGTTGTTTCAGCATATCCTTTCTGCTGTTTTCTATTGGTTAAAGCAATCACAGGACCAGCCAAGATTCAAAGGAAGTGAAAACAAATCACTTCTCACTCAGGTAGTAGCCTGTGCATACAGGGATGATTGCCATCCTTGTAATTTGGTGCAGCCTCTATGGAAAAGAGTATGGAGTATCCTCAAAAAATTAAAAATCGAACTACCATGTGATCCAGCAATTTCACTTCTGGGTTTTTACCTGAAGAAAATGAAAACACTGACTGTAAATTTATATGCACCCCCATATTCATTGCAACATTATTTACAATAGCCAAGATATTTATCCAAGAATGTGAACATATGCTTATTTCACCGTCTCATTTTAATGGTAATTTTAAAGGAATTTTGTGATTAAATTTACATTTTTAAAATTTTCTGAAACTAAAATTTTATGCACTGTCTTCTTGCATACAGTGCTGCTCTTTAGAGGTCTTATGTCTATCTGGTTTTAGTTCATTTGTAAGAGTTGTTCTTTTGTCTTTTTTTTTTTTTCCTCCAGAAATTTCTCATGATGCATCCTGGGTAAATTTTTCAACCTCACCTAGCTCACTAAATTTTCTTCTGTCTGAATCTATTCTGCTCATCAACTCATCGACTGAGTTCTGCTTTTAACTATTGGTTCTTCATATCCAGTTTTTCTGCTTCGTTCTTCTTTACTGAGGCTTAGTTGAGCTTAAAGTTGCCATTATCATCCTTTGTTACTTTAAGGATATTTACATGGCTATTTTATTTTATTTTGTTTTGTTTTAATTAATTAATTAATTAATTAATTTACTTTTTAACATCTTTATTGGAGTATAATTGCTTTACAATGGTGTGTTAGTTTCTGCTTTATAACAAAGTGAATCAGCTATACATTTACATATATCCCCATATCTCTTCCCTCTTGTGTTTCTCTCCCTCCAACCCTCCCTATCCCACCCCTCTAGGTGGTCACAAAGCACTGAGATGATCTCCCTGTGCTATGCAACTGCTTCCCAGTAGCTATCTATTTTACATTTGGTAGTATATATATGTCCATGCCACTCTCTCACTTTGTCCCAGCTTACCCTTGCCCCACCTGTATCCTCAAGTCCATTCTCTAGTAGGTCTGTGTCTTTATTTCCATCTTGCCCCTAGGTTCTTCATGACCTTTTTTTTTAATAGATTCCATATATTTGTGATAGCATATGGTATTTTTTCTCCTTCTGACTTACTTCTTCGCTCTGTATGACAGACTCTAGGTCCATCTACCTCACTACAATTAACTCAATTTCGTTTCTATTTATGGCTGAGTAATATTCCATTGTATAATTGTGCCACATCATCTTTATCCATTCATTTGATGATGGAGACTTAGGTTGCTTCCATGTCCTGGCTATTGTAGATAGAGCTGCAATGAACATTTTGGTACATGACTCTTTTTGAATTATGGTTTTCTCAGGGTATATGCCCAGTAGTGGGATTGCTGGGTTGTATGGTAGTTCTATTTTTAGTTTTTTAAGGAACCTCCATACTGTTCTCCATAGTGGCTGTATCAATTTACATTCCCAACAACAGTGCAAGAGTGTTCCCTTTTCTCCACACCCTCTCCAGCATTTATTGTTTCTAGATTTTTTGATGATGGCCATCTGACCGGTGTGAGATGATATCTCATTGTAGTTTTGATTTGCATTTCTCTAATGATTAATGATGTTGAGCATTCTTTCACGTGTTTGTTAGCAATCTGTATATCTTCTTTGGAGAAATGTCTATTTAGGTCTTCTGCTCATTTTTGGATTGGGTTGTTTGTTTTTTCGATATTGAGCTGCATGAGCTGCTTATAATTCTTGGAGGTTAATCCTTTGTCAGTTGCTTCATTTGCAAATATTTTCTCCCATTCTGAGGGTTGTCTTTTGGTCCCGTTTATGGTTTCCTTTGCTGTGCAAAAACTTTTAAGTTTCATTAGGTCCCATTTGTTTATTTTTGATTTTATTTCCATTTCTCTAGGATCTGGGTCAAAAAGGATCTTGCTGTGATTTATGTCATAGAGTGTTCTGCCTATGTTTTCCTCTAAGAGCTTGAGAGTGTCTGGCCTTACATTTAGGTCTTTAATCCATTTTGAGTTTACTTTTGTGTATGGTGTTAGGGAGTGCTCTAATTTCATTCTTTTACATGTAGCTGTCCTTTTTCCCAGCACCACTTATTGAAGAGGCTGTCTTTTCTCCACTGTATATTCTTTTCTCCTTTGTCAAAGATAAAGTGACCATATGTGCATGGGTTTATCTCTGGCTTTCTATCCTTTTCCATTCATCTATGTTTCTGTTTCTGTGCGAGTACCATACTGTCTTGATTACTGTAGCTTTGTAGTATAATCTGCAGTCAGGGAGCCATATTCCTCCACCTCCATTTTTTTTCTCAGGATTGCTTTGGCTATTCGGGGTCTTTTGTGTTTCCATACAAATTGTGAAATTTTTTGTTCTTGTTCTGTGAAAAATTCCAGTGGTAGTTTGACAGGGATTGCATTGAATCTGTAGAATGCTTTGGGTAGTAGAGTCATTTACACAATATTGATTCCCCCAATCCAAGAACATGGTGTATCTCTCCATCTGTTGGTATCATCTTTAGTTTCTTTCATCAGTGTCTTATAATTTTCTGCATACAGGTCTTTTGTCCCCTTAGGTTGGTTTATTCCTAGACATTTTATTCTTTTTGTTGCAACAGTAAATGGGAGTGTTTTCTTAATTTCACTTTCAGATATTTCATCACTAGTGTATAGGAATGCAAGAGATTTCTGTGCATTAATTTTATATCCTGCTGCTTTACCGCCTTCTTTGATTAGCTCTAGTAGTTTTCTTGTAGCATCTTTAGGATTCTCTATGTATAGTATCATGTCATCTGCAAACAGTGACAGCTTTACTTCTTCTTTTCCGATTTGGATTCCTTTCATTTCTTTTTCTTCTCTGATTACTGTGGCTCAGATTTCCAAAAATATGCTGAATAATAGTGGTGAGAGTGGGCAACCTTGTCTTGTTCCTGATCTTAGTGGAAATGGTTTCAGTTTTTCACCATTGAGGACAATGTTGGCTGTGGGTTTGTCATATATGGCCTTTATTATGTTGAGGAAAGTTCCCTCTATGCCTACTTTCTGCAGGGCTTTTATCATAAATGGGTGTTGAATTTTGTCAAAAGCTTTCCTTGCATCTATTGAGATGATCATAAGTTTTTTCTCCTTCAATTTGTTAATATGGTGTATCACATTGATTGATTTGCGTATATTGAAGAATCCTTGCATCCCTGGGATAAATCCCACTTGATCATGGTGTATGATCCTTTTAATGTGCTGTTGGATTCTGTTTACTAGTATTTTGTTGAGGATTTTTGCATCTCTGTTCATCAGTGATATTGGCCTGTAGTTTTCTTTCTTTGTGACACCTTTGTCTGGCTTTGGTAACAGGGTGATGGTGGCCTCATAGAATGAGTTTGGAAGTGTTCCTCCCTCTGCTATATTTTGGGAGAGTTTGAGAAGGATAGGTGTTAGCTCTTCCCTAAATGTTTGATAGAATTCACCTGTGAAGCCATCTGGTCCTGGGCTTTTGCTTGTTGGAAGACTTTTAATCACAGTTTCAATTTCAGTGCTTGTGATTGGTCTGTTCATGTTTTCTATTTCTTCCTGGTTCGGTCTCAGAAGGTTATGCATTTCTAAGAATTTGTCCATTTCTTCCAGGTTTTCCATTTTATTGGCATATAGTTGTTGTAGTAATCTCTCACGATCCTTGGTATTTCTGCAGTGTCACTTGTTACTTCTTTTTCATTTCTAATTCTATTAATTTGAGTCTTCTCCCTTTTTTTCTTGAGGAGTCTGGCTAATGTTTTATCAATTTTGTTTATCTTCTCAAAGAAACATCTTTTAGTTTTATTGATCTTTGTTATCATTTCCTTCATTTCTTTTTCATTTTTTTCTGATCTGAACTTTATGATTTCTTTCCTTCTGCTAACATTGGGTTTTTTTTTTCTTCTTTCTCTAGTTGCTTTAGGTGTAAGTTTAGGTTGTTTAATTGAGATGTTTCTTGTTTCTTAAGGTAGGAATTTATTGCTATAAAGTTCCCTCATAGAAATATTTTTGCTGCATCCAATAGGTTTTGGGTTGTTGTATTTTCATTGTCATTTGTTTCTAGGTATTTTTTGATATCCTCTTTGATTTCTTCAGTGATATCTTGGTTATTTAGTAGTGTATTGTTTAGCCTCCATGTGTTTGTATTTTTTACAGATCTTTTCCTGAAATTGATATCTAGTCTCTTAGCATTGTGGTCGGAAAAGATACTTGATACAATTTAAATTTTCTTAAATTTACCAAGGCTTGATTTTTGACAGAAGATATGATCTATCCTGGAGAACGTTCCCTAAGCACTTGAGAAAAATGTGTATTCTGTTCTTTTTGGATGGAATGTCCTATAAATAACAATTAAGTCCATATTGTTTAATGTATCATTTGAAGCTTGTGCTTCCTTCTTTATTTTCATTTTGGATGATCTGTCCATTGGTGAAAGTGGGGTGTTAAAGTCCCCTGCTATGATTGTGTTACTGTCGATTTCCCCTTTTATGGCTGTTTGCATTTGCCTTCTGTATTGAGGTGCTCCTATGTTGGGTGCATAAATATTTACAATTGTTATATCTTCTTCTTGGATTGATCCCTTAATCATTATGTAGTGTCCTTCTTTGTCTCTTGTAATAGTCTTTATTTTAAAGTCTAGTTTGATTGATATGAGAATTGCTACTCCAGCTTTCTTTTCATTTCCATTTGCATGGAATATCTTTTTCCATCCCCTCACTTTCAGTCTGTATGTGTCCCTAGGTCTGAAGTGGGTCTCTTCTAGACACCATATATATGGGTCTTGTTTTTGTATTCATTCAGCCAGTCTATGTCTTTTGGTTGGAGCATTTAATCCATTTACATTTAAGGTAATTATCAATATGTAGGTTCCTATTACCATTTTCTTAATTATTTTGGATTTGTTATTGTAGGTCTTTTCCTTCTCTTGTGTTTCCTGCCTAGAGAAGTTCCTTTAGCATTTGTTGTAAAGCTGGTTTGGTGGTGCTGAATTCTCTTAGCTTTTGCTTGTCTATAAAGGTTTTAATATCTCCGTCAAATCTGAATGAGATCCTTGCTGGGTAGAGTAATCTTTGTTGTAGATTTTTCTCCTTCATCACTTTAAATATGTCCTGCCACTCCCTTCTGGCTTGCAGAGATTCAGCTGAAAAATCAGCTGTTAACCTTATGGGGATTCCCTTGTGGGTTATTTGTTGTTTTTCCCTTGCTGCTTTTAATGTGTTTTCTTTATATTTAATTTTTAATAGTTTGATTAATATGTGTCTTGGCGTGTTTCTCCTTGGATTTATCCTGTATGGGACTCTCTGTGCTTCCTGGATTTGATTAACTATTTCCTTTCCCATATTAGGGAAATTTTCAACTATAATATCTTCAAATATTTTCTCAGTCCCTTTCCTTTTCTCCTCTTCTTCTGGGACACCTGTAATTCGAATGTTGGTGCCTTTAATGTTGTCCCCGAAGTCTCTGAGACTGTCCTCAATTCTTTTCATTCCTTTTTCCTTATTCTTCTCTGTGATAGTTATTTCCACTATTTTATCTTCCAGGTCACTTATCCGTTCTTCTTCCTCAGTTATTCTGCTATTGATCCCTTCTAGAGAATTTTTAATATCATTTATTGTGTTGTTCATCACTGTTTGTTTGCTCTTTAGTTCTTCTAGGTCCTTGTTAAACTTTTCTTGTATTTTCTCCATTCTATTTACAAGATTTTGGATCATCTTTACTATCAGTACTCTGAATTCTTTTTCAGGTAGACTGCCTATTTCCTCTTCATTTGGTAGGTCTGGTGCATTGTTGCCTTGCTCCTTCATCTGGTGTGTGTTTCTTTGTCTTCTCATTTTGCTTAACTTGCTATGTTTGGGGTCTCCTTTTCACAGGCTGCTCATTCATAGTTTCGTTGGTTTTGGTGTCTTTCTCCAGTGGCTAAGGTTGTTTCAGTGGGCTGTGTAGGCTTCCTGGTGGAAGTGACTATTGTCTGTGTTCTGGTGGATGAGGTTAGATCTTGTCTTTCTGGTGGGCAGGTCCACGTCTGGTGGTGTGTTTTGGGGTATCTGTGGCCTTATTATGATTTTAGGCAGCCTCTCTGCTAATGGATTGGGCTGTGTTCCTGTCTTGCTAGTTGTTTGTCATAGGGTGTCCAGCACTGTAGCTTGCTTGTCATTGAGTGGAGCTGGGTCTCGGTGTTGAGTTGGAGATCTCTGGGAGATTTTCGCCATTTGATATTAAGTGGAGCTGAGAGGTCTCTTGTGGACCAGTGTCCTGAACATGACTCTCCCACTTCAGAGGCACATTCCTGATGCCTGGCTGGAGCACCAAGAGCCTATCATCAACACGGCTCAGAATAAAAGGGAGAAAAACAAGAAAGAAAGAAAGAAAGAAAGAAAGAAAGAAAGAAAGAAAGAAAGAAAGAAAGAAGAAAATAAAATAAAATAAAATAAAGTAAAATAAAAAAAAGAAATTTATTAAAATAAAAAATTAAAAATAAGTTTTAAATTTTTTAAAAATAATTTAAAAAAAGAATGAAAGAAGAGAGCAATCAAACCAAAAAACAAATCCACCAATATAACAAGTGCTAACAACTATACTAAAAAAAAAAACCAACAACAGCAACAGCAAAATACCAGACAGATAGAACCCTAGGACAAATGGTAAAAGCAAAGCTATACTGACAAAATCACACACAAAAGCATACACATACACACTCACAAAAAGAGAAAAAGGGAAAGAAAAAATATATATCATTGCTCCCAAGGTCCACCTCCTCAATTTGGGATGATTCATTGTCTATTCAGGTATTCCACAGATGCAGGTTACATCAAGTTGATTGTGGAGATTTAATCCACTGATCCTGAGGCTGCTGGGAGAGATTTCCCTTTCTCTTCTGTGTTCGCACAGCTCATGGAGTTCAGCTTTGGATTTGGCACTGCCTCTGCGTGTAGGTCGCCTGAGGGCGTGTGTTCTTCACTGAGACTGGGCAGGGTTAAAGGAGCAGCTGATTCGGGGGCTCTGGCTCACTCAGTCCAGGGGGATGGAGGGGTACGGAGTTCTGGGCGAACCTGCGGCAGCAGAGTCCAGCGTGACATTGCAGCAGCTTGAGGTGCACCTTGTGTTCTCCTGGGGAAGTTGTCCCTGGATCACGGGATCCTGGCAGTGGTTGGCTGCACAGGCTCCTGAGAGGGGTGGTGTGGATAGTGACCTGTGCTTGCACACAGGCTTCTTGGTGGCTGCAGCCACAGCCTTAGCATCTCATGCCCCTCTCTGTGGTCCGCACTGATAGCCTCGGCTCGCACCTGTCTCTGGAGCTCGTTTATGCGGCAATCTTAATCCCCTCTCCTTGTGCACCAGGAAACAAAGAGGCAAGAAAAAGTCTCTTGCCCCTTCGGCAGTTCCATACCTTTTCCTGGACTCCCTCCTGGCTAGCTGTGGCGCACCAGCCCCCTTCAGGCTGTTTTCACGCAGCCAACCCCAGTCCTCTCCCTGGTACAATGGCTATTTTAAATTCTTGATTGGACTGATCTATTAATTCTGTTAGTTGGTTATGTTGTTCAATTTTAAAATTTTTTACAAAACTTTAATTCCTCAGATGTTTCCCATTATCATCTACCTTTACCTGCAGAGAGATATGAAAGCACAGGCCATAACTTGTGATGTTCTTAATGAGCTTGTTTGTGTGTGTGTGTGTGTGTGTGTGTGTGTGTGTGTGTAGGTGGTGGAAAATGAAGGTCACGATGAGACACTTCTGTCATTTACATCTGGGTTTGACTATTGAACATTTCATTGGTTGAATAACCATCAAAGAACCTTCCACTACCTACAAACTAGGTAAATTCTCTTATACAAAACTGTCTTGTTGGGTTTTAATACCCTATTCCTGAAATTAGCTCAAGATAGGGGAGTGGAAGGATGTAAGCTCATCCCCTTCTTATGAAAACACCATAATCACAACTAACTGCTGAAGAACCATCTACGAAATAATGCTGGAACCTACCCAAATGATACCCTGCATCCAAAGACAAAGAGGAGGCCACAGCAAAATGGTAAAAGTGGCGCAATCATGATACACTCAAATCCCATATCCAATGGGTGAGTGACCCACAAACTGGAAAACAATTATACCAGAGAAGTTATTCCACAGGAGTGAATGTTCTGAGCCCCACATCAGGCTTACCAGCCTGGGGGTCTTGCAAAGAGAGGAGGAGTCCCCAGAGAATCTAGCTTTGAAGTCCATGGGGTTTGATCACAGGACTTCCACAGAATGGGGGAAAGAGACTCCACTCTTGAAGGGCACACACAAAGTCTCAAGTGCACTAGGACCCAAGGGAAAAAAGCAGTCACCCTGTAAGAGACTGAGCCAGACCTACCTACAAGTATTAAAGGGTCTCCTGCAGAGGCGGGTGTGGCTGGGGCTCACTGGATGAACAAGGATACTGGCAGCAGCAGTTCTGGTAAGTACCCATTGGCGTGAGCCCTCCTGGAGACCACCATTAGCTGCACTAACCAGCCTGTAGCCTCCAGTGCTGGGTTACATAAGGCCAAACAACAAGCAGGGTGGGAACACAGCCCCACCCATCAGCAGACAAGCAGATTAAAGTTTTATTGAGCACAGCCCTGTGCACAGGAGGGACAAGACCCACATCCACCCACCATCAGTTCCTCCCATCAGAAAGCTTACACAAGTCTCTCAGATAGCCTCATCCACCAGAGGTCAGAAAGGAGAAGCAAGAAAAACTACAAACTTGCAGCCTGCAGAACAGAATCCACAATCACATAAAATTAGACAAAATGAAACAGCAAAGGTATATGTCCCAGATGAAGGAACAAGATAAAACCCCAGAAAAACAACTAAGTGAAGTGGAGATATGCAACCTTCCAGAAAAAGAATTCAGAATAATGATAGTGGAGATGATCCAGGATCTTGGAAAAAGAATGGAGGCCAGCATCAAGAAGATGCAATAAATGTTTAACAAAGACCTAGAAGAATTAAAGAACAAACAAACAGAGATGAACAATATAATAACTAAATGAAATATACACTAGAAGGAAGCAATAGCCCAATAACTGAAGCAAAATAACGGGTAAGTGACCTGGAAGACAAAATGGTGGAAATCACTGCCAAGGAACATAAAAAAGAAAAAAGAATGAAAAGAAATTAAGACAGTCTAAGTGACCTCTGCTACAAAATTAAACACAAAAATGTTTGATTTATAGGGGTCCCAGAAGGAGAAGAGAGAAAGGACCTGAGAAAATATTTGAAGAGATAATTGCTGAAAAATTCCCTAACATGGGAAAGGAAACAGACACCCAAGTCCACAAAGCACAGGTAGTCCCAGGCAGGAAAAACTCAAAGCGGAACATGAAAATATACATAGTAATCAAATTGACAAAAATCAAAGACAAAGAAAAAATATTAAAATCAACAAGAGAAAAATGACAAATAACATACAAGGGAACTCCCGTAAGATTATCATCTGGTTTATCAGCAGAAACTCTGCAGGCCAGAAGGGAATGGCAGATATATTTAAAGTGATGAAAGGGAAGAACCTACAACCAAGAATACACTACCCAGAAGGCTCTCATTCAGATTTGACAGAGAAATCAAAAGCTTCACAGACAAACAAAAGCTAAGAGAGTTCAGCACCACCAGACAGGCTTGCAACAAGTGCTAAAGGAACTTCTCCAGGCAGGAAAGAGACCAGCAACTTAAAACTGGTTGTACATATATAGACTGATATATCAAAACCTCATGGGAACAGCAAACCCAAAAACTACAATAGATACACAACCAAACACAACAATAAAGATGGTCATCAAACCACAGGAGAAGAGAACAAGAGAGGAAGGGAAGAAAAAAGACCTAGAAGAACAAACCCAGAGGGAGGAGATATGGGGATATATGTATATGTATAGCTGATTCACTTTGTTATAAAGCAGAAACTAACACACCATTGTAAAGCAATTATACTCCAATAAAGATGTTAAAAAAAAACCCAAAACAATTTTAAAAAATGTCAATAGGAACTTACATATCAATAATTACCTTAAATGTAAACAGATTAAATGCTCCAACCAAAAGACATAGACTGGATGAATGGATACAGAAACAAGACTCTACATATGCTGTCTAAAAGAGACTCAATTCAGACCTAGGGACACATACACACAGAAAGTGAGGGGATGGAAAATGTTATTCCTTGCAAATGGAGATCAAAAGAAAGCTGGAGTAGCAATACTCATATCAGACAAAATAGACTTCAAAATAAAGATTGTCATAAGAGACAAAGAAGGACACTACATAATGATCAAGGGATCAATTCAAGAAGAAGATATAACAATGACAAATATATACGCACCCAACATAGAGCACCTCAATATATAAGGCAAATACTAACAGCCATAAAAGGGAGAAATCAGCAGTAACACCAAAATAGTGGGGGATTTTAACACCCCACTTTCATCAATGGACAGATCTTCCAGACAGAAAATCAATAAGGAAACCCAGGCCTTAAATGACACATTAGATCAGATGGACTTAATTGATATGTATAGAGCATTCCATCCAAAGCAGCAGAATACACATTCTTCTCATATGCACATGGAACATTCTCCAGGACTGACCACATGCTGGGCCACAAAGTGAGCCTCAGTAAATTTAAGAAAATTGAAATCATATCAAGTATCTTTTCCAACCACAACGCTATGAGGTTAGAAACACAAACACATGGAGGCTAAACAATATACTACCAAACAACCAACGGATCAATGAAGAAATCTAAGAAGTAATCAAAAAATACCTAGAGACAAATGAAAACGAAAACATGATGATGCAAAACCTATGGCATGCAGCAAAATAGTTCTAAGAGGGAAGTTTATAGCAATACAGTCTTACCTCAGGAAACAAGAAAAATCTCAAATAAACAACCTAACCTTACACCTAAAGCAACTAGAGAAAGAACAACAAACAACACCTAAAGTTAGCAGAAGGAAAGAAATCACAAAGATCAGGGCAGAAATAAATGAAATAGAGATGAAGAAAACAATAACAAAGATCAATGAAACTAAAAGTTGGTTCTTTGAAAAGTTAAATGAAATTGACAAACCTTTAGCCAGACTCATCAAGAAGAAAAGGGAGAGGACTCACATCAATAAAATTAGAACTGAAAAAGGAGAAGTTACAACTGTCACCAGAGAAATAGAAAGGATCATAAGAGACTACTACAAAGAACTGTAAACCAATAAAATGGACAACCTGGAAGAAATGGACAAATTCTTAGAAAGGTATAATGTTCCAAGACTGAACCAGGAAGAAATAGAAAATATGAACAGACCAATCAGAAGTACTGAAATTGAAACTGTGATTAAAAAACTCCCAATAAACAAAAGTTCAGGACCACATGGCTTCACAGGCGAATTCTATCAAACATTCAGAGAAGAGCTAACTCCTATCTATCTGAAACTGTTCCAAAAATTTTCAGAGGAAGGAAAACTCCCAAACTCATTTTACGAGGCCACCATCACCCTGATAGCAAACCCAGATAAAGATACCACAAAAGAAAAAAAAAAAAAGAAAATTACAGAAAACATCATGGATGAAGACAGATGCAAAATTCCTCAATAAAATACTAGCAATCTGAATCCAACAATACATTAAAAGTATCATACACCATGATCAAGTGGGATTTATCCTGGGGATGCAAGGATTCTTCAATACACACAAATCAATCAATGTGATACACCATATTAACAAATTAAAGAATAAAAACCATCTGATCATCTCAATAGATTCAGGAAAACATTTTGACAAAAGTCAACACCTATTTATGATCAAAACTCTCCAGAAAGTGGGAATAGAGGGAACCTATCTCAACATAATAAAGGCCATATATGACAAACCTATATCTAACATCATACTCAACGGTGAAAAGCTAAAAGCATTTCCCCTAAGATCAGGAACAAGACAAGGATGTCCACTCTTGTTACTTTATTCAACATAGTTTTGGAAGTCCTAGCTACAGCAGTCAAGGAAGATAAAGAAATAAAAGGAATCCAAATTGGAAAACAAGAAGTTAAATGGTCACTGTTTACAGATGACATGATACTATACATAGAAAATCCTAAAGATGCTACCAGAAAACTACTAGAGCTCCTTAATTTGGTAAAGTTGCTTACAAAATTACTACACAGAAATCCAATGCATTTCTATAAACTAACAATGAAAGATCAGAAAGAGAAATTCAAGAAACAATCCCATTTACCATCACATCAAAAAGAATAAAATACCTAGGTATAAACATACCTAAGGAGACAAAAGACCTGTACTCTGAAAACTCTAAGACACTGATGAAAGAAATTGAAGACAACACAAACAGATGGAAATATATACCATGTTCTTGGATTGGAAGAATTGATATTGTCAAAATGACAATACTACCAAAGGCAATATACAGATTCTATACAATCCCTATCAAATTACCAATGGCAGTTTTTACAGAACTAGAACAAAAAATCTTAATATTTGTATGGAGACACAAAAGATGTTGAACAGCCAAAGCAATCTTGAGGGAAAAAATGGAGCTGGAGGAATCAGGCTCTCTTACTCAGACTATACTACAAAGACATAGCCATCAAAACAGTATGGTACTGGCACAAAAATAGAAATATATATCAATGGAACAGGATAGAAAGCTCAGAAATAAACCCATGCACCTATAGTCAAATAATCTATGACAAAGGAGGCAAGACTATAAAATGGAGGAAAGACAGTCTTTTCAATAAATGGTGTGGGGAAAACTGGACAGCTACATGTTAAAAAATGAAATTAGAACATTCTTTAACAACATACACAAAAATAAACTCAAAATGGATTAAAGACCTAAATGTGAGGCCAGACGCTATAAAACTCTTAGAGGAAAACATAGGCAGAACACTCTCTGACAAACAGCAGCAATATCTTTTTTGATCCATCTCTCAAAGTAATGGAAATAAAAACAAAAATAAACAAATGGGACCTAATTAAACTCAAAAGCTCTTGCACAACAAAGGAAATCATAAACAAAACATAAAGACAACCCATAGAATGGGAGAAAATATTTGCAAATGATGTGACCAACTAGAGATTAGTCTCCAAACTTTACGAACAGCTCATGTGGCTTAATATCATCAAAACAAACAACCCAATCCAAAAAATGGGCAGAAGACCTAAATAGACATTTCTCCAAAGAAGACATACAGATGGCCAAGAGACACATGAAAAGATGTTCAACTTCACTAATTGTTAGAGAAGTGCAAATCAAAACTACAATCAAACCTCACACTGGTCAGAATGGACATGATCAAAAAATCCACAAACAATAAATGTTGGAGAGGGTTTGGAGAGAAGGCAACCCTCTTACACTGTTGGAGGGAATAAAAATTGGTGTAGTCACTATGGAGAACAGTATGGAGGTTTCTTAAGAAACTAAAAATAAAGCTACCATACGATCCTGCAACCCTACTCCTGGGCATACACTGAAGAAAAACATAGTCCAAAAGGATACATGCACACCAATGTTCATTGCAGCACTGTTTAAAATAGCTAAGACATGGAAGCAACCTAAATGTCCATTGACAGAAGAATGGATAAGAAGATGCGGTACATGTATACAATGGAATATCACTCAACCATTAAAAAGAATGAAGTAATGCCATTTGCAGCAACATGGATGGACCTAGAGATTGTCATACTGATTGAAGTGAGTTGGACAGAGAAAGAGAAATATTGTATGATATTGCTTATATGCAGAATCTAAAAAAAATGATACAAGTGAACTTATTTGCAAAACAGAAACAGACTCACAGACTTAGAGAACAACCTTATGGTTACCAGGGAGAAGGGTGGAGGAGAGGGATAGTTAAGGAGCTTGGGATTGACATGTACACACTGCTATATTTAAAATAGATAACCAACAAGGACCTACTCTATAGCACATGGAACTCTGCTCAATATTCTTTAACAACCTAATTTGGAAAAGAATTTGAAAAAGAATTGACACATATATATGTATAACTGAATCACTTTGTTGTACACCTGAAATATAACATTGTTAATCAACTATACTCCAATATAAAATAATAAGTTAAAAAAATACCCTATTCCTTAAGTTGAGTGTGGGGGGGGGGGAGTGAGTGGGCAAGAAGATAAAGCTTATGGGTGAGGGCTGGTCCAATTCAATTTGTTGTTATTTGCTCCTTACCCAGGCCCAGATCCTGATGGCCTCTTGTCACTAGCTTTTGACTGGCTGAACTGATGTTTTTCTGCTCTGCAGTGTTGATGCTGTGAGAATCATTTCAGGGCAATGTTATGAAGAAACAAGAATGCTACTGAAAAGCTGTTTTGAATCTATCACCTTTCCACAGTATCAAGCCACCCTCTGCTTTCCCAAGGATTTCTAATGATTTAAGTGTTAACTTTGTAAATCCAGTCAACATTTCTCTTGATTCTATTACATGTTGAAATTTGGTAAAGGAACTAATAGGCCAGATAGTTAGCAATATTTTTAGATTTAAGATATCTCCCCCCTTTTATTTCCAATCCATTTTATCAGATATGCTAATATCAATTTGAATTCCCAAGTCTTTATTCTGGAGCCATGCATTGCCTTCAAAATAAATTTGAATATCCCTGCACTAATAAATCATTCTCCAGTCAACAAATATTTCATGAACATCTGTTGTGTAAAGCATTTGAGGATACAATATCGAACAAGACAGTCACAGCCCTTCTTAGAGAACTTACAGTGCTTATTTGCTGAATTTACAATTTTTTAAGGCAAATATTGTCTCCATATTCTTAGAAGCATTCATACATAGTTACAAGGTATTCCACATATGCAAACATTTTAGTCTGGATTTACATTAAATATCAGGGTTTAAACAGATGTTGGAAATAATATGGTCACATGATTTTTTAAAATTGTCATTAGAAAGTATAACAAAATTTACAATTAGTGACATTTATACATTCATAATGTTTGTAACTACCATTATCTAGTTCCAGAGCATTTTTATCACCCCAAATGGAAACTTTGTATCCATTAAGCAGTCACACCCCATTATCCTCTCTACCCAGCACCTGGCAACCATGTATCTGCTTCCCATCTCTATGGATTTGCTGACTTTGGATATTTCATGTAAATGGAATAATGATACAATATGTGGACATTTGTGTCTGGGTCCTTTCACTTAGCATAACATTTTCAGGGTTCATTTGCATTGTAGCATATATCAATATATCATTCTTTTTTATAGTTGAATAATATTCTATTATATGAATATACTGCATTTTGTTTACCTACTCATCAGTTGATGGACTTCTGGGTCATTTTCACCATTTGGCTGTTATGAATAGGGCTGTTATGATCATTTTTAAACAAGTTTTTGTTTGAACATTTGTTCAAACCCAGGAATGGAATTACTGGATTGTATGGTAATTTAATATTTCACTTCCTTAGTGGCCAGTCTCAGTGGCCAAACTGCTTTTAAAGTGGCCATACTGTTTTGCATTCCTGCCAGCAATGTAGGAAGTTTGCAATTTCTCCACATCTTCACCAACACTCGTTATTTTCTGGGGTTTTTTTTCCTTTATAGCTATCCTAGTGAGTGTGAAATGGTGTCTCATTGTGATTTTGATTTGCATTTACCTCATGGTTATTGATATTGAGCATCTTTTCATGTACTTGTTGGCCATTTGTATTTCTACTTCAGAGAAATGTCTATTCAAGTCCATTTTCTATTTTGAGCAATTGATAGTCTATTTTTAAAGCAGTTTTAGTTTTACAGAAAAATTGAACAGAAAATATAGAGTGTTCTCATATACTCCCTCTCCCCCCACCCATGGTTTCCCTTATTATTGACATCTTGCATTGGTGTGGTATGTTTGTTAAAATTAATGTACCAATGTTGGTACATTATTATTAACTAAAGTCCACGATATACATTATGGTTCATTCTTTGTGTTGTACAGTTCTATGAGTTTTGCTAAATGCATAATGTTATGTATCCAGAATTAAAGTATCATACAAAATAGTTTCCTTGTTCTAAAAATCCCCTGTGCTTCACCAATTCATCTCTCACCCTCCCTTCCCTGAGCCCTTGGCAATCATTGATCCTTCTGCTTTCTCTATAGTTTTGCCTTATCCAGAATGCCATATAGTTGGAATCATACAGTGTGTAGCCTTTTTATACTGAACTATTTTCACTTAGTAATATACATTTAAAGTCCTTCATGTATTTTCATGACATGGCTTAATAGCTCATTTCTTTTTATGACAAAATAATATTTCATTGTGTAGATGTACCAGTTTGTTTATTCATTCACCCACTGAAAGATACCTTGGTTACTTCTAACTTGAGGCAATTGTGAATAAAGCTACCATAAACATTTGCATGCAGGGTTTTGTGTTGACATATGTTTTTAATTCACTTTCGTAAATACCTAGGAAATCCTTTACCTATTTTTTAATTTGGTTGTTTTTCTTTTTGTCATTGAACTCTAAGTACTTTATATATTCAGAATATCAGATATGACTTGCAAATATTTCCTCTGTTTTTTTTAATATAAATTTATTTATTTATTTATTTATTTTTGGCTGTGTTGGGTAATCATTGCTGCGCACAGGCTTTCTCTAGTTGTGGCGAGCAGGGGCTACTCTGTTGTGGTGCATGGGCTTCTCATTGCAGTAGCTTCTCTTGTTGCAACGCATGGGCTCTAGGCACATGGGCTTCAGTAGTTGTGGTGCGCAGGCTCAGTAGTTGTGGCTTGTGGGCTCTAGAGCACAGGCTCAGTAGTTGTGGTGCACAGGCTTAGTTGCTCTGTGGCATGTGGGATCTTTCAGGGTTCGAACCTGTGTCCCCTGCATTGGCAGGGGGATTCTTAACCACTGTGCCACCAGGGAAGTCCCTCCTTCATTTTTTTTGGTTGTCTTTTCACTGTCTTGAAAGTATGCTTTGATGCACAAAAGCTTTTTAACTTTGATGAAGTCCAATTATCTGTTTTTTCTATTTGTTTGTACTTTTGGTATCATATCTAAGAAATCATTGCCAAATTCAAGGTTGTACAAATTCACTTCTATGTTTTTTTCCTAAGTTTTATGGTTTTAGCTCTTACATTTAGAGCTTTCATTCATTTCGTGTTGATTATTTGTACATGGTGTATGGCAGAGCACGAACATCATTCTTTGGCATATAGATATCCAGCTGTACCAGCACCATTTATTGAAGAGACAATTCTTTTCCCTTGAATGATTTTAGCACTCTCTTTGAAAACCAATTTACCATAGATGTATGGGTTTATTTTTGGACTCCCAGTTCTATTCCGTTGATCTATATGTCATTTCTTATGAGAACACCACATTGTTCTGATTACTGAAATTTTGTATTAAGTTTTGAAATTGGGAGGTATGAGTCATCCAAATTTGTTCTCTCGATATAGTTTTGGCTATTCATGGCCACTTACAATTCCACATGAATTTAAGGATAGGATTTTCCGTACCTGCATAACTGTTGTTTGGATTTTGATGGGGAATACATATGTTGAATCTGTAGATCCCATTGTATAGTATTGCCATCTTAACAATATTAAGTCTTCTAAATTACAAACATAGGAGGTCTTTGTATTTATTTAGGACTTCTTTAATTGTTTTTAGCAATGTATTATTGTTCTCATTTATAAGTCTTTCACCACCTTATTTAGATTTATTCCTATATATTTCATATTTTGGATGATCTTGCAAATGGAGTTTTTAAAAAATCCCTTCATATTGTTTATAATTGGTATAGAAACAGCCAATTTTTTGAGGATTGCTCACGTATGCTGCAAATGTGCTGAATTCATTTATTAGTTCTAGTAGTCTTTTATGAATTCTTCATGATTTTCTATACATAGGACCATGCCATCCACAAATAGGATAGTTATAGTTTTTCTCTCTACTGTGTTTTCACATGTGCTTTATTTCTTTTACTTGTCTAATATCTCTAGTTGGAGCTTCCTGAACAATGTTGAAAGAAGTGGTAAAATCAGTATTCCTTGTCTTGTGCCTGATCTTAGAGGGAAAGGTTTTTAGACTTTCACCATCAAGTACAGTGTTAACTTTTTCATAAATACTCTTTATCATGGTGAGGACATTCTCTCCTATTTTTAGAAGTTATATTGATATTGAACTTTGTCATATTCTTTTTACTCATCATTCTGGATGATCGTATAGGAGGTTTCCCTCATTCTATTAATGTGGTATAGTACATTAATTGCTTTTCTTACATTGAATCACTCTTGCATTCCTAAAGTAAAATCCACGTTTCGTTTTCTAATTTAAACATCTTTATTAGAGGATAATTGCTTTGAAATGGTGTGTTAGTTTCTGCTTTATAACAAAGTGAATCAGCTATACATATACATATATCACCATATCTCCTCCCTCTTGCATCTCCCTACCACTCTCCCTATCCCACCCCTCTAGGTGGTCACAAAGGACCGAGCTGACCTCCCTGTGCTATGCAGCTGCTTCCCACTAGCTATCTATTTTACATTTGGTAGTACATATAAGTCCATGCCACTCTCTAACTTCGTCCCAGCTTACCCTTCGCACTCGCCATGTCCTCAAGTCCATTCTCTACGTCTGCATCTTTATTCCTATCTTGCCCCTACGTTCTTCAGAACCAATTTTTTTTTTTAGATTCCATATATATGTGTTAGAATATGATATTTGTTTTCCTCTTTCTGACTTACCTCACTCTGTATGACAGACTCTAGGTCCATCCACCTCACTACAAATAAATCAATTTCGTTTCTTTTCATGGCTGAGTAATAGTCCATTGTATATATGTGCCACATCTTCTTTATCCACTCATCTGTCAATGGACACTTAGGTTGCTTCCGTGTCCTGGCTATTGTAAATAGAGCAGCAATGAACATTGTGGTACATGACTCTTTTTGAATTATGGTTTTGTCAGGGTATATGCCAAATAGTGGGATTGCTGGGTCGTATGGTAGTTCTAATTTTAGTATTTTAAGGAACGTCCATACTGTTCTCCATAGTGGCTGTATCAATTTACATTCCCACCAACAGTGCAAGAAGGTTCCCTTTTCTCCACATCCTCTCCAGCATTTATTGTTTGTAGATTTTTTTATGGCCATTCTGAATGGTGTGAGGTGATACCACATTGTAGTTTTGATTTGTGTTTCTCTAATTACTGATGTTGAGTCTCTTGCATGTGCTTGTTGGCAATCTGTATATCTTCTTTGGAGAAATGTCTATTTAGGTCTTCTGCCCATTTTCGGATTGGGTTGTTCGTTTTTTTGATACTGAGCTACATGAGCTGCTTGTAAATTTTGGAGATTCATCCTTTTTCAGTTGCTTCGTTTGCAAATATTTTCTCCCATTCGGAGGGTTGTCTTATCGTCTTGTTTATGGTTTCCTTTGCTGAGCAAAAGCTTTTAAGTTTCATTAGCTTCCATTTGTTTATTTTTGTTTTTATTGTTTTATTTTGTTTTTATTTCCATTTCTCTAGGAGGTGGGTCAAAAAATGATCTTGCTGTGATTTATGCCATAGGGTGTTCTGCCTATGTTTTCCTCTAAGAGTTTTATAGTGTCTGGCCTTACATTTAGGTCTTTAAGCCATTTTGAGTTTATTTTTGTATATGGTGTTAGGGAGTGTTCTAATTTCATTCTTTGACATGTAGCTGTCCAGTTTTTCCCAGGACGATTTATTGAAGTGGCTGTCTTTTTTCCATTGTATGTTCTTGCCCCCTTTATCAAAATTAAGGTGACCATGTGTGCGTGAGTTTATCTCTGGGCTTTCTATCCTGTTCCATTGATCTATATTACTGTTTTTGTGCCAGTGACATACAGTCTCGATTACTGTACCTTTGTAGTATAATCTGAGGTCTAGGAGCCTGATTCCTCCAGTTCCGTTTCTCTTTCTCAAGATTGCTTTGGCTATTCGGGGTCTTTTGTGTTTCCATACAAATTGTGAAATTTTTTGTTCTAGTTCTGTGAAAAATGCCATTGGTGGTTTGATAGGGATTTCACTGAATCTGTAGATCGCTTTGGGTAGTATAGTCATTTTCACAATGTTGATTCTTCCAATCCAAGAACATGGTATATCTCTCCATCTGTTTGTATCACCTTTAGTTTCTTTCATCAGTGTCTTACAGTTTTCTGCATACAGGTCTTTTGTCTCCTTAGGTAGGTTTATTCCTAGGTATTTTATTCTTTCTGTTGTAGTGATAAATGGGAGTGTTTCCTTAATTTCTCTTTCAGAGTTTTCATCAATACTGTATAGGAATGCAAGAGATTTCTGTGTATTAATTTTTTATCCTGTTACTTTACCAAATTCACTGATTAGCTCTAGTAGTTTTCTGGTAGCATCTTTAGGATTCTCTATGTATAGTATCATGTCATCTGCAAACAGTGACAGCTTTACTTCTTCTTTTCCCATTTGGATTCTGTTTATTTATTTTTTTCTCTGATTGCTGTCACTGAAGCTTCCAAAACTATGTTGAATAATAGTGGTGAGAGTGGGCAAACTTCTCTTGTTCCTGATCTTAGTGGAAATGGTTTCAGTTTTTCACAATTAAGAACAATGTTGGCTGTGATTTTGTCATATATGGCCTTTATTATGTGGAGGTAAGTTCCCTCTATGCCTACTTTCTGACGGGTTTTTATCATAAATCCGTGTTGAATTTTGTTGAGATCTTTTTCTGCATGTATTGAGATGATCATATGGTTTTTCTCCTTCAATTTGTTAACATCATGTATCACATTGATTGGTTTGCATATACTGAAGAATCCTTCTATTCCTGAGATAAACCCCATTTGATCATGGTTTATGATCAGTTTAATGTGCTGTTGGATTCTGTTTGCTAGTATTCTTTGAGGATTTTTGCGTCTATATTCATCAGTGATATTGGCCTGTAGTTTTCTTTCTTTGTGACATCTTTTTCTGGTTTTGATATCAGGGTGATGGTGGCCTCGTAGAATGAGTTTGGGAGTGTTCCTCCCTCTGCTATATTTTGGAAGAATTTGAGAAGGATAGGTGTTAGCTCTTCTCTAAATGTCTGATAGAATTCACCTGTGAAGCCATCTGGTCCTCGGCTTTTGTTTGTTGGAAGATTTTTAATCACTGTCTCAGTTTCAGTGCCTGTGATTGGTCTGTTTATAGTTTCTATTTCTTCCTGGATCAGTCTCAGAAGGTTGTGCTTTTCTAAGACTTTGGCCATTTCTTCCAAGCTGTCCATTTTATTGGCATGTAGTTGCTTGTAGCAATCTCTCATGATTCTTTGTATTTCTGCAGTGTCAGTTGTTTTTTCTCCTTTTTCATTTCCAATTCTATTGATACGAGTCCTCCCTTTTTTCTTGATGAGTCTAGCTAATGGTTTGTCAATGTTGTTTATCTTCTCAAAAAATCAGCCTTTAATTTTATTGGTCTTTGCTCTTGTTTCCATCATTTCTTTTTCATTTATTTCTGGTCTGATCTTTATGATTTCTTTCCTTCTCCTACCTTTGGGGTTTTTTTGTTCTTCTTTCTCTAATTGTTTTCGGTGTAATGTTAGGTTGTTTATTTGAGATGTTTCTTGTTTCTTTTGGTAGGATTTTTTTGCTATAAGCTTCCATCTTTGAACGGATTTTTCTACATCCCATAGGTTTTGGGTCATCGTGTTTTCATTGTCATTTGTTTCTAGGTATTCTTTGATTTCCTCTTTGATTTCTTCAGTGATCTCTTGGTTATTTAACAATGTATTGTAGACACAGAATTAGAGAAAAAAGTTATGGACCCCAAGGGGGGAAAGCACCTGGTGTTGGGGGTGGTGGTGTGATGAATTGGGAGATTGGGATTGACATGTACACACTAATGTGTAGTAAATGTTTTCCCATATACTTCCTGTACTTTACACACAGACACACAGTTTCTCCTGTTATTAAAGTCTTCCATAAGTGTGATGAATTATAACAATTAATGAACAAATATTGATACATTATCAATAATTTTAATCTGTAATTTAAATTAAGATCCACTCTTTGTGTTGTATGGTTCTATAGGTTTTGACAATTGCATTATTTCATGTACCCATCAATACAGTATCATACAAAATAGTTTTACTGCCTTAAATTTCCATTGTATTGATGTAGCATGGCTTGTTTATCCATTTATCTGTTCAAGGACGTCTTTGTTGCTTTCAAGTTTAGGCAATTATAAATTATGAACAAAGATGGTATAAACTTCCATGTTCATGTATTCACGTGGATGTAAGTTTTCAACTCATTTGGGTAAATATCTAGGAACACATTGCTGGATTATACGGTAAGCTTATGTTTAGCTTTGTAAGAAATTGCCAAATGGTCTTCCAAAATGGAAGGAGCAGTTTTCATTCCCAACAAAAATAAATGAGAGCTCCCATTACAGGCATACCTTGAAGATATTGTGGATTACATTCCAGATCATGGCAATAAAGTGACTATCACAATAAAGCAAGTCATATGAATTTTTTAATTTCCCAGTGCATTTAAAAGTTATGTTTATGCTATATTGTAGTCTATTATGTCCTATAATACTATGTACATACCTTATTTAAAAATACTTTATTTAAAAAAAATGCTAACCATCATCTGACAATGGAGGGTTGCCACAAACCTTCAATTTGTAAAAAACACAATATGTGCAAAGCACAATAAAATGAGTTATGCCTGTACTACACATCCTCACCAGCACTTAGTATTGTCAGCGTTTTAGATTTTCACCATTCTAATAGGTGTGCAGTAGTGTTTCATTGTTGTTTTAATTGGCAATTCCCTAATGACATATGATATTGAGCATCTTTTCATATGCTTATTTTTGCCATCTCCATTGGTGAGGTGTGTGTTCAGAATTTTTGTTCATTTTTTAATTTGATTCTTTTCCTTTTTTAAATTTTAAGCATTCTTAGTATATTTTGGATACAAGTCCTTTATGATATGCATTTTGCAAATATTTTATCCCAGTCTGCAGCTTGTATTTTTTTAGTTTTTTAATAATCTTTCACAAAGAAGGAATTTTAAATTTTAATCAAGTCAAATGTGTCATTTTTTTCTTTCATAGATCATACATCTAAAAAGCCATCACTAAACTCACGTTCACCTGGATCTTCTCCTACATTAGCTCAGAATTTTTATAGTTTTGATTTTACATTAAGATCTAAGATCTATTTTGAGTTAATTTTTGTGAAACAGTGAGGTTGGTATTTAGATTTTTCAAATATTTTGTATGTGTATGTCCAGTTGTTCTGATACCTTTTGGTGAAAAGACTATCTTTTCTCCATCGTGTTGCCTTTGCACTTTGGGAAAGATCAGTTGGCTACACAGTTTATTTCTGGGCTTTCTGTTTTGTTCCACTGATCTGTCTATTCTTTTGCCAATGACACATTGTCTTGATTTCTGTAGCTTTATAGTAAGTCTTGAAGTCAGGTATGTCAGTCCTCTGATTTTCTTCTTCTTCTTCTTCAATACTCTGTTGGCTATTTTGGGTCTTTTGCCTTTTCATATAAATTTTAGAATCAATTTATTGGTATCCACAAAGTAACTTGCTGGGATTGTTTTGAATATATAGATGAAGTTGAGAAAAAACTGACATCTGAGCAATATTGACTTTTCCTATGCATGAACATAGAATATTGCTCTATTTATTTATATCATTCTGATTGCTTTCCTTAGAACTTTGAGGTTTTCCTCATATAGATTTTATAGAAAGTTTGATGGATGTAGACCTAATTACTTCTTTTTGCTGCTAAAGTACACGAGGTTGTGTTTTTAAAGTCAAATTCCAATATTCATTGCTGCTATATTAGGAAAACAATTGACTATTTTATATTAACCTTGTATTGTACAAACATGCTATAATTATTTATTAGTTCCAGAACTTTCTTGTTGATTCTTTAAGATTTTCTACCTAGACTATGATGTCATCTGTGAGCAAACATAATTTTGTCAGTTTTATCAATTTTATTGGTCTTTTCAAAGAACTAGTTTTTAGTTTCAATCATTTTCTTTATTGATTCCTTATTTTCAATTTTACTGATTTCTGTCTTATTTTTATTATATCTTTTCTTCTGCTTGCTTTGGATTTAATTTGCTCTGTTTTTTCTAGTTTCCTAATTTGGAAGTTTGATTATTGATTTTAGATATTTGTTTTTTTCTAACATTTAATTGGCCAAAAGTTTCATTCGGTTTTTTCTGTAAGATGGGTCTAGTATCACATAATAGTCTTTAACTTAATTTGAAAAAAATTTGGTTAGATTGTATGTGACAGCTGTCATATCAGTGTGCATTTAAAAAAAGACTTATCAAAATTGGTGAATTTTTCTGTAGCCATTTTAATATTGAAGATGGAAGAAAAAAAACAACATTTTCGGCATATTATGTTTTATTATTTCAAGAAAGGTAAAAACGCAACTGAAACGCAAAAAAAGATTTGTGCAGTATGTGGAGAAGGTGCTGTGACTGACCCAAACATGTCAAAAGTGGTTTGCAAAGTTTTGTGCTGCAAATTTCTCACTGGACGATGCTCCACAGTTGGGTAGACCAGTCGAATTGATAGCAATCAAATTGAGACATTGAGAACGATCAATGTTATACAACATAGGAGAGAGCCGACATACTCAAAATATCCAAATCAAGCACTGAAAATCATTTGCACCAGCTTGATTATGTGAATTGCTTTGATGTTTGGGTTCCACATAAGTCAAGAGAAAAAAAAAAACCTTCTTGACTGTATTTCCCCATGTGATTCTCTACTTAAACATAATGAAAAAGTTCGGTTTTTAAAACAAATTGTGGGAGACCTTCAAGATGGCAGAAGAATAAGACTTGGAGATCACCTTCCTCCCTACAAAAAAATCAGAAATACATCTATATGTGGAACAACTCCTACAGAACACCTACTGAACACTGGCAGAAGACCTCAGATTTCCCAAAAGGCAAGAAACTCCCCCACGTACCTGGGTAGGGCAAAAGAAAAAAGAAAAAACAGAGACAAAAGAATAGGGACAGGAACTGCAACTCTAGGAGGGAGCTGTGAAGGAGGAAAGGTTTCCACACACTAGGAAGCCCCTTCACTGGTGGAGACTGGGGGTGGTGGGAGGGAAACTTCAGAGCCATGGAGGAGAGCACAGCAATAGGGGTGTAGAGAGCAAAGCAGAGAGATTCCCACACAGAGGATCAGTGCTGACCAGCACTCACCAGCCCGAGAGGCTTGCCTGCTCACCCCTTCAGCCAGGAGGGGTGGGACGAGGTTGGGACCAGGCTCCCACTTCTTTGGAGGTCAGATCCCAGGGGGAGGACTTGGGTTAGCTGAGTGCACACAGCCTGAAGGGGGCTAGTGTACCACAGCTAGCCGGGAGGGAGTCCAGGAAAATGTCTGGACCTGCCTAAGAGGCAAGAGACCATTGTTTTGGGGGTGTGCAAGGAGAAGTGATTCAGAGCACCACCTAAACGAGCTCCAGAGACAGGCGTGAGCCACAGCTATCAGCGTGGACCCCAGAGAAGGGAATGAAACACTAAGGCTGCTGCTGCAGCCACCAAGAAGCCTGTGTGCAAACACAGCTCACTATCCCCATACACACCCCACCCCGGGAACTTGTGCAGTCTACCACTGCCAGGGTTCTGTGATCCAGGGAAAACGTCCCTGGGAGAACACACGGCACACCTCAGGCAATTGCAACATAACGCTGGCGTTTGCCGCCACAGGCTTGCCCCACATTCTGTACCCTGCCCTCCACCTGGCCTGAGTGAGCCAGAGCCCCCTAATCAGCTGCTCCTTTACCCCATCCTGTCTGAGCGAAGAACAGATGCCCTCAGGTGGCCTACACACAGAAGTAGGGCCAAATACAAAGTTGAACCCAAGGAGCTGTGTGAACAAAGAAGAGAAAGGGAAATATCTCCCAGCAGCCTCAGGAGCAGTGGATTAAATCTCCACAATCAACTTGTTGTACCCTGTATCTGTGGAATACCTGAATAGAAAACAAATCATCCCAAACTGAGGCCATGCTCTTTAGGAGCAATGATATATATATATATATATATATATATATATATATATATATATTTTTTTTTTTTTTTACTTTTTCTCTTTTTGTGAGTGTGTATGTTTCTTTGTGTGATTTTGTCTGCATAGCTTTGCTTTTACCATTTGTCCTAGGGTTCTGTCTGCCCGTTTGTTTTCTTTGTTTTTTCTGGTTTTTTAGTATAGTTTTTAGTACTTGTTATCATTGGTGGACTTGTTTTCTGGTTTGGTTGTGCTCTACTTTCTTTTTTTATTAATTCTTAATTTCTTTATATTTAATAATTATTTTTTTATTTTTTATTTTAATAACTTAATTTTTTAAAATTCTTTTTCTTTCTTTATTTTGTCTCCATTTTCGTCTGAGCTGTGTGGCTGACAGGGTCTTGGTGCTCCGGCCAGGTGTCAGTCCTGTGCCTCTGAGGTGGGACAGCAGAGTTCAGGACATTGGTCCAACAGAGACCTCCCAGCTCCACGTAATATCAAATGGAGAAAGCTATCCCAGAGGTCTGAATCTCAATGCTAAGACTCAGCTCCACAAAACCACCAGCAAGCTACAGTGCTGGACACCCTATGCCAAACAACTAGCAAGACAGGAACACAACCCCACCCATTAGCAGAAAGGTTGCTTAAAATCATAATAGGGTCACAGACACCCCAAAACACACCACCGGATGCAGACTTGCCCACGAGAAAGACAAGATCCAGCCTCACCACCAGAACACAGGCCCAAGTCCCCTCCACCAGGAAGCCTACACAACCCACTGAACCAAAGTTAGCCACTCGAGGCAGACAAAAAAACTGTGGGAAATATGAAGCGGCAGCTTGTGTAAATGAGACCCCAAACACAGTAAGTTATGCAAAATGAGAAGACAGAGAAACACACAGCAGATGAAAGAGCAGGGTAAAAACCCAAAAGACCAAACAAATGAAGAGGAAATAGGCAGTCTACCTGAAAAAGAATTCAGAGTAATGACAGTAAAGATGATCCAAAATCTTGGAAATAAAATGGAGAAAATACAAAAAACGGTTATCAAGCACCTAGAGGAATTAAAGAGCACACAAACAGTGATGAACAACACAATAAATGAAAATAAAAATTCTGTAGAAGAATCAATAGCTGAATAACTGAGGAAGAAGAATGGATAAGTGACCAGGAAGAAAAAAAAGTGGAAATAGCTACTGCAGAGCAAAATAAAGGAAAAAGAATGAAAATATTTGAGGACAGTCTCAGAGATCTCTGGGAAAACATTAAACACACCAACATTTGAAATATAGGGTTCTCAGAAGAAGAAGAGTAAAAGAGAGGGACTGAGAAAATATTTTAAGAGATTATAGTTGAAAACTTCCCTAATATGGGAAAGGAAATAGTCAATCATCTCCAGGAAGAGCAGAGATCCCATACAGGATAAATCCAAGGAGAAACATGCAAGACACATATTAATCAAACTATCAAAAATTAAATACAGGGAACAAATATTAATGCAGCAAGGGAAAAAAAAAAAAAACAACAAATACCATAGGAGGGAATCCCCATAAGGTTAACAGGTGATCTTTCAGCAGAAACTCTGCAAGCCAGAAGGGAGTGGCAGGGCATATTTAAAGTGATGAAAGGGAAAAATTTACTACCAAGATTACTCTACCAGCAAGGATTTCATTCAGATTCGATGGAGAAATTAAAAGCTTTACGGACAACCAAATGCTAAGAGAAATCAGCACCACCAAACCAGCTACAAAACAATAGCTAAAGGAACTTCTCTAGGCAGGAAACACAAGAGACGGCAAAGACCTACAGTAACAAACCCAAAACAGTTAGGAAAATGGTAATAGGAACATACATATTGATAATTACCTTAAATGTAAATGGATTAAATGCTCCCACCAAAAGACACAGACTGGCTGAATGGATACAAAAACAAGACCTGTACATATGCTGTCTGTAAGAGACCAACTTCAGACTTAGGGATGCATAAAGAATGAAAGTGAGGAGATGGAAAAAGGTATTCCATCCAAATGGAAATCAAAAGAAAGCTGGATTAATGATTCTCATATCAGACAAAATAGACTTTAAAATAAAGACTATAACAAGAGACAAAGAAGGACACTACATAATGATCAAGGGATCAACCCAAGAAAAAGATATAACAATTGTAAATATTTATGAACCCAACATAGGAGCACCTCAATACATAAGGCAAATACTAACAGCCATAAAAGGGGAAATTGACAGTAACACAATCATAGCAGGGGACTTTAACACTCCACTTTCACCAATGGACAGACCATCTAAAATGAAAATAAATAAGAAAACACAAGCTTTAAATGAGACATTAAACAAGATGCATTTAACTACTATTTAAAGGACAGTCCATCCAAAAACAACAGAATACACTTTCTTCTCAAGTGCTCATGGAACATTTTCCAGGTTAGATCATATTTTGGGTCACAAAACAAGCCTTGGTAAATTTAAGAAAATTGAAATCATATCAAGTATCTCTTCCGACCACAACTCTATGAGACTAGATGTCAATTACAGGAAAAAAATCTGTAAAAAATACGAACACATGGATGCTGAAAAATGGACTATTATATAAGCAGGAGATCACTGAAGAAATCAAAGAGGAAATCAAAAAGTACCTAGAAACAAATGACAATGAAAACACGAGGACAGAAACATATGGAATGCAGCAAAAGCAGTTCTAAGAGGGAGGTTTATAACAGTACAATCCTACCTCAAGAAACAACAAACATCTCAAAAAAACAATCTAATCTAACAGCTAAAGCAATTAGAGACAGAAGAACAAAACAACCCCAAAGGTAGCAGAAGGAAAGAAATCATAAAGATCAGATCAGAAATAAATGAAAGAAAAATGATGGAAACAAGAGCAAAGATCAATAAAACTAAAAGCTGTTTCTTTGAGAAGATAAAGAAAATTGATAAACCATTAGCCAGACTCATCAAGAAAAAAAGGAAGAAGACTCAAATCAATAGAATTAGAAATGAAAAAGGAGAAGTAACAACGGACACTGCAGAAATACAAACGATCATGAGAGATTACCACAAGCAACTATATACCAATAAAATGGACAACCTCGAAGAAATGGACAAATTCTTAGAAAAGCACAACCTTCTGAGACTGAACCAGGAAGAAATAGAAAATATAAAAAGACCAATCACAAGCACTGAAATTGAGACTGTGATTAAAAATCTTCCCACAAACAAAAGCCCAGGACCAGATGGCTTCACAGGCGAATTCTATCAAACATTTAGGGCAGAGCTAACACCTATCCTTCTCAAACTCTTCCAAAATATAGCAGAGGGAGGAACACACCCAAACTCATTCTACGAGGCCACCAACACCCTTATACCAAAACCAGACAAAATGTCACAAAGAAAGAAAACTACAGGCCAATATCACTGATGAACATAGATGAAAAAATCCTCAACAAAATACTAGCAAACAGAATCCAGCAGCACATTAAAAGCATCATATGCCATGATCAAGGGAGGTTTATCCCAGAAAAGCAAAGATTCCTCAAAATACGCAAATCAATCAGTGTGATACACGATATTAACAATGAAGGAGAAAAACCATATGATCATCTCAATAGATGCAGAAAAAGCTTTCAAAAAAATTCAACACCCATTTTTCATAAAAACCTTCTAGAAAGTAGACAAAGTTGGAACTTACCTCCACATAATAAAGGACATGTATGACATACCCACAGCCAACATTGTTCTCAGTGATGAAAAACTAACCATTTCCTCTAAGATCAGGAAAAAGACAAGGTTGTCTAACCTCACCACTTTTATTCAACATAGTTTTGGAAGTTTTAACCACAGCAATCTGAGAAGAAAAAGAAATAAATGGAATCCAAATGGGAAAAGAAGAAGTAAAGCTGTCACTGTTTGCAGATGACATGATACTATACATAGAGAATACTAAAGACGCTACCAGAAAACTACTAGAGCTAATCAATGAAATTGGTAAAGTAGCAGGATACAAAATTAATGCACAGAAATCTCTTGCATTCCTATACACTAATGATGAAAAATCTGAAAGAGAAATTAAGGAAACACTCCTTTTCCATTGCAACAAAAAGAAAAAATACCTAGGAATAAACCTACCTAAGGAGACAAAAGACCTGTATGCAGAAAACCATAAGACACTGATGAATGAAATTAAAGGTGATACAAACAGATGGAGAGATATACCATGTTCTTGGATTGGAAGAATCAACTTTGTGAAAAGCAATCTACAGATTAAATGCAATCCATATCAAACTACCAATAGCATTTTTCACAGAAAAAAGATTTCACAATTTGTATGGAAACACAAAAGACCCCAAATAGCCAAAGCAATCTTGAGAAAGAAAAAAGTAGCTGGAGGAATCAGGCTCCCTGATTTCAGACTATACTACAAAGCTACAGTAATGAAGACAGCCAACTTATTTTTGATAAAGGTGACAAGAATAAACAACGGAGAAAAGACAGCCACTTTAATTAGTGGTGCTGGGAAAACTGGACAGCTACATGTAAAAGAATGAAATTAGAACATTCTCTAACACCATACACAAAAATAAAATCAAAATGGATTAAAGACCTAAATGTAAGGCCAGACACTAAAACTCTTAGAGGAAAACATAGGCAGAACACCCTATGGCATAAATCACAGCAAGATCCTTTTTTGACCCACCTCCTAGAGAAATGGAAATAAAAACAAAAAATAAACAAATGGAACCTAATAAAACTTAATAGCTTTTGCACAGCAAAGAAAACCATAAACAATATGAAAAGACAACCCTCAGAATGGGAGAAAATATTTACAAATGAAGCAACTGACAAAGGATGAATCTCCAAAATTTACAAGCAGCTCATGCAGCTCAATATCCAAAAAACTAACAAACCAATCCAGAAAAGGGAAGAAGCCCTAAATAGACATTTCTCCATAGAAGTTATACAGATTGCCAACAAACACATGAAAGAATGCTCAAATCACTAATCATTAGAGAAATGCAAATCAAAACTACAATGAGGTATCACCTCACAGCAGTCAGAATGGCCATCATCAAAATGTCTACAAACCATAAATGCTGGATAGGGTGTGGAAAAAAGGGAACCCTTTTGCACTGTTGGTGGGAATGTAAATTGATACAGCCACTATGGATAACAGTATGGACGTTCCTTAAAAAACTTAAAATAGAACTACCATACGACCCAGCAATCTCACTACAGGACATATACCCTGAGAAAACCATAATTCAAAAAGAGCCATGTACCAAAATGTTCATTGCAGCTCTATTTACAATAGCCAGTACATGGATTCAACCTAAGTGTCCATCGACATATGAATGGATAAAGATGTGGCACAGGGCTTCCCTGGTGGCGCAGTGGTTAAGAGCCTGCCAATGCAGGAGACACAGGTCTGAGCCCTAGGCTGGGAAGATCCCAAATGCCTCAGAGCAACCAAGCCCGAGCGCCACAACTACTGAGCCTGTGCTCTAGAACTCACGAGCTATAATGACTGAGCCTGCATGCCTCTGTTCCGCAACAAGAGAAGCCACAGCAATGAAAAGCCTGCGCACTGCAATGAAGAGTAACCCCCACTCACCGCAACTGGAGAAAGCCCGCATGCAGCAACGAAGATCCAACACAGCTAAAAATAAATAAATAAATAAATTTATTAAAAAAATTAAAAAAAAAGATGTGGCACATATATTCAATGGAATATTACCCAGCCATGAAAAGAAATGAAATTGAGTTATTTGTAATGAGGTGGATGGACCTAGAGTGTGTCATACAGAGTGAAGTATGTCAGAAAGAGAAAAAAATACCATATGCTAACACATATATATATATATATATATGGAATCTAAAAAAAAAATGGTTCTGAAGAACATGGGGCAGGACAGGAATAAAGATGCAGATGTAGACAATGGACATGAGGACACGGGGAGGGGTAAGGGTAAGCTGGGATGAAGTGAGAGAGTGGCATGGACTTATATATACTACCAAATGTAAAATAGATAGCTAGTGGGAAGCAGCCACATAGCACAGGGAGAACAGCTCAGTGCTTTGTGATCACCTAGAGGGGTGGGATATGGAGCATAGGAGGGAGACGCAAGAGGGAGGAGATATGGTGATATATGTATATGTATAGCTGATTCACTTTGTTATAAAGCAGAAACTAACACACCATTGTAAACCAATTATACTCCAGTAAAGATGTTAAACAAAATAATAATAAAATAAAATAAAATAAATTGTGACAGGCGGTGAAAAGTGGATACTGTGCAATAATGTGGAAGGGAAGAGATTATGGGCAAGTGAAATGAACCAACACCAACCACAGCAAAGGCCTGTCTTCATCCAAAGAAGGTGATGTTGTGTATATGGTGGGATTGGAAGGGAGTCCTCTCTTATGAGCTCCGCCTGCAAAATCAAATGATTAATTCCAACAATTACTGCTCCCAATTAGACCAACTGAAAGCAGCATTCAATGAAAAGCATCCAGAATTAGTCAACAGAAAACGCATAATCTTCCATCAGGATAATACAAGACCACATCTTTCTTTTATGACCAGGCAAATACTGTTACAGCTTGGCTGAGTAGTTGTAATTCGTCCATCTTATTCACCAGACATTGCACCTTTGGATTTCCATTTATTTTGGTCTTTACAAAGTTCTCTTAATGGAAAAAATTTCAGTTCCCTGGAACACTCTAAAAGGCACCTGGAACAATTCTTTGCTCAAAAAGATAAAAAGTTTTGGGAAGATGGAATTATGAAGTTGCCTGAAAAATGGCAGAAGGTAGTGGAACAAAAGCGTTATACATTGTTCAATAAAGTTCTTTGTCAAAATGAAAAATGTGTCTTTTATTTTTACTTAAAAACCGAAGGCACTTTTTGGCCAACCCAGTATATGCCTTCAGTGCTATGAATTTCTAAGCACTGATTGCTGCAACCCACTTTTGATTACCTGCCTTTTTATATTCATTTATTTCAAAATGTTTCTTCAGATCTCTTTTTTGACTCATATGTTATTTAGGAGTGTGTGGTTTAGTCTGCAAATTGTTTGGAGTCTTTTGTCTGTCTTTTACTTATTGATCACTACTTTAGTTCCTATGTGGCTGGAAAGCATATTTTATATGCTTCCTATTCTTTTAAATTTAACAAATTTAACAAAGATGTGTTTTATGACCCAGAATATTGTGTATCCTGTTGAATATTCCATGTAAGTTTGAGAAAAATTGTTAATTCTGCTGTTGTTGGATGAAGTATATTATAAATGTCAATTAGATCTGGTTGATTGATGATATTATTCAATTTAACTATATCCTTACTGATTATCTGCCTGCTGGATCTGTCAGTTAATGACAGTGAGATGTGTTGAAATATCCAGCTATAATAGTAGACTTTCAAATTTCTCTTTGCTGTTCTGTTAGTTATTACCTCACATATTTTATGCTCTCTGTTAAGCACATACATATAAGGATTGTTATATCTTCTTGGAGAATTGACTCCTTTATTGTTATATAATGCCACTCTTCATCACTGATAGTATCCCTTTCTTTGAAATCTGCTTTGTCTGAAATTAATGTAGTTACTGCAGGCTCCTTTTGATTAATGTTATTAGTAAGCTGTATCTTTCTTCATCTCCTTACTTTTAATTTGTCTGTGTCTTCATATTTAATGTGGGTTTCTTGTAGGCAACATATAGTTGAGTTCTTTTTTAAAATCCACTCTGACAAACTCTGTATTTTAATTGTTGCATTTAGACCATTTGTATTTAAAGTGATTATTTATATAATTGGATTAATATCGACAATATTTATAAATCTTTTCCATTCATTGCCCTTGTTCTTTATTTTTTTGTTCCACTATTTTTTGGTCTTGACTGTATTTTACTGATCATTTTATGTGATTTTTTTCTCTCTTTACTTAGCATATCAATTATACTTTTTTTAAAATTTTATTTTATTTATTTTTTACACAGCAGGTTCTTATTAGTCATCAGTTTTATACACATCAGTGTATACATGTCAATACCAATCACCCAATTCAGCACACCACCATCCCCACCCCACCATGGCTTTCCCACCTTGGTGTCCATACGTTTGCTCTTTATATCTGTGTCTCAACTTCTGCCCTGCAAACTGGTTCATCTGTACCATTTTTCTAGGTTCCACATACATGCACTAATATATGATATTTGTTTTTCTCTTTCTGACTTACTTCACTCTGCATGACAGTCTCTATATCCATCCAGGTCTCAACAAATGACCCAATTTCATTCCTTTTTATGGCTGAGTAATATTCCATTGTATATATGTACCACTACTTCTTTATCCATTCGTCTTTCGATGGGCATTTAGGTTGCATCCATGACCTGGCTATGGTAAGTAGTGCTGCAATGAACATTGGGGTGCATGTGTCTTTTAGAATTATGGTTTTCTCTGGGTATAGGCCCAGTAGTGGGATTGCTGGATCATATGGTAATTCTATTTTTAGTTTTTTAAGGAAGCACCACACTGTTCTCCATAGTGGCTGTATCAATTTACATTCCCACCAAGAGTGCAAAAGGGTTCCCCTTTCTTCACACCCTCTCCAGCATTCATTGTTTGTAGATTTTCTGATGATGCCCATTCCAACTGATGTAAGGTGATACCTCATTGTAGTTTTGTTTTGCATTTCTCTGATAATTAGTGATGTTGAGCAGTTTTTCATGTGCTTCTTGGCCATCTGTATGTCTTCTTTGGAGAGATGTCTATTTAGGTCTTCTACCCACTTTTAGATTGGGTTGTTTGTTCCTTTAATATTGAGCTGCATGAGCTGTTTATATATTTTGGAGATTAATCCTTTCTCCATTGATTCATTTGCAAATATTTTCTCCATTCTGATGGTTGTCTTTTAGTCTTGTTTATGGTTTCCTTTGCTGTACAAAAGATTTGAAGTTTCATTAGATCCTATTTGTTTATTTTTGTTTTTATTTCCATTACTCTAGGAAGTGGATCAAAAAAGATCTTGCTGTGATTAATGTCAAAGAGTGTTCTTCCTATGTTTTCCTCTAAGAGTTTTAGAGTTTCCAGTCTTACATTTAGGTCTCGAATCCATTTTGAGTTTATTTTTGTGTATGGTGTTAGGGAGTGTTCTAATTTCATTCTTTTACATGTAGCTGTCCAGTTTTCTCAGCACCACTTATGAAGTGGCTGTCTTTCCTCCACTGTATATCCTTGCCTCCTTTGTGAAAGTTTAGTTGACCATAGGTGCGTGGGTTTATCTCTGGGCTTTCTATCTTGTTCCATTGATCTATGTTTCTGTTTTTGTGCCAGTGCCATATTGTCTTGATTACTGTAGCTTTCTAGTATAATCTGAAGTCAGGGAGTCTGATTCCTCCTGCTCGGTTTTTTTCCCCCAAGACTGCTTTGGCTATTCGGGGTCTTTTGTGTCTCCATACAAATTTTAAGATTTTTTTTTCTAGTTCCATAAAAAATGCCATTGGTAATTTGATAGGAATTGCATTGAATGTGTAGATTGCTTTGGGTAGTATAGTCATTTTCACAATATTGATTCTTCCAATCCAAGAACATGGCATATCTCTAGCATCTGTTTAATTTCTTTCATCAGTGTCTTAGTTTTCTGCATACAGGTCTTTTGTCTCCCTAGGTACGTTTATTCCTAGGTATTTTATTCTTTTTGTTACAATGGTAGATGGGAGTGTTTCCTTAATTTCTCTTTCAGATATTTCATCATTAGTGTATAGGAATGCAAGAGATTTCTGTATAATAATTTTGTATCCTGCAACTTTACCAAATTCATTGATTAGCTCTAGTAGTTTTCTGGTAGAATCTTTAGGATTCTCTACATATAGTATCATGTCATCTGCAAACAGTGACAGTTTTACTTCTTCTTTTCCAATTTGTATTCCTTTTATTTCTTTTTCTTCTCTGATTGCCGTGGCTAGGACTTCCAAAACTATGTTGAATAATAGTGGTGAGAGTGGACATCTTTTTCTTGTTCCTGATCTTAGAAAAAATGCTTTCAGTTTTTCACCATTGAGAATGATGGTGGCTGTGGGTTTGTCGTATATGGCCCTTATTATGTTGAGGTAGGTTCCCTCTATGCCCACTTTCTGGAGAGTTTTTTATCATAAATAGGTGTTGAATTTTGTCAAAAGCTTTTTCTGCATGTATTGAGATGATCATAAGGTTTTTATTCTTCAGTTTGTTAATATGGTGTATCACATTGATTGATTTGCATAGGATGAAGAATCCTTGCAGCCCTGGGATAAATCCCACTTTCTCATGGTGTATGATCCTCTTAATGTGTTTTTGGATTCTGTTTGCTAGTATTTTGTTGAGGAATTTTGCCTATATTCATCAGTGATACTGGTCTGTGATTTTCTTTTTTTGTAGTATCTTTGTCTGGTTTTGGTATCAGGGTGATGGGGCCTCATAGAATGAGTTTGGGAGTGTTCCTTCCTCTGCAATTTTTTGGAAGAGTTTGAGAAGGATGGGTGTTAGCTCTTCTCTAAATGTTTGATAGAATTCACCTGTGAGGCCATCTGGTCCTGGACTTTTGTTTGTTGGAAGATTTTGCATCACAGTTTCAATTTCATTACTTGTGATTGGTCTGTTTATATTTTCTATTTTTTCCTGGTTCAGTCTTGGAAGGTTATACCTTTCTAAGAATTTGTCCATTTCTTCCAGGTTGTCCATTTTATTGGCATAGAATTGCTTGAAGTAGTCTCTTAGGATGCTTTGTATTTCTGCGGTGTCTGTTGTAACTTCCCCTTTTTCATTCCTAATTATATTAATTTGAGTCCTCTCCCTCTTTTTCTTGATGAGTCTAGCTAATGGTTTATCAATTTTGTTTATCTTCTCAAAGAACCAGCTTTTAGTTTTATTGATCTTTGCTATTGTTTTCTTTGTTTCTATTTCATTTATTTCTGCTCTGATCTTTATGATTTCTTTCCTTCCGCTAACTTTGGGTTTTGTTTGTTCTTCTTTCTCTGATTCCTTTAGGTGTAAGTTTAGATTGTTTATTTGAGATTATTCTTGTTTTTTGAGGTAGGCTTGTATAGCTCTAAACTTCCCTCTTAGAACTGCTTTTGCTGCATCCCATAGGATTTGGATCGTCATGTTTTCATTGTCATTTATCTCTAGGTATTTTTTGATTTCCTCTTTGATTTCTTCATTAATTTCTTGGTTATTTAGTAACGTATTGTTTAGCCTCCATGTGTCTGTGTTTTTTAAGTTTTTTTCCGTGTAACTGATTTCTAATTTCATAGCATTGTTGTCAGAAAAGACGTTTGATATGATTTCAATTTTCTTAAATTTACTGAGCCTTGATTTGTGATCTAAAATGTGATCTATCCTGGAGAATGTTCCGTGCGCACTTGAGAAGAAAGTGTAATCTGCTCTTTTGGATGGAATGTCTGATAAATATCAATTAAATCTATCTGGTCTATTCTGTCATTTAAAGCTTCTGTTTCCTTATTTATTTTCATTTTGGATGATCTGTCCACTAGTGTAAGTGAGGTTTTAAAGTCTCCCACTATTATTGTGTTACTGTCAATTTCCTCTTTTAGAGTTGTTAGCAGTTTCCTTATGTATTGAGGTGTCCTTATGTTGGGTGCATATATATTTATAATTGTTATATCTTCTTCTTGGATTGATCCCTTGATCATTATGTAGTGTCCTTCCTTGTCCCTTGTAACATTCTTTATTTTAAAGTCTATTTTATCTGATATGAATATTGCTACTGCAGCTTTCTTTTGATTTCCATTTGCATGGAATATCTTTTTCCATCCCCTCACTTTCAGTCTGTATGTGTCCCTAGGTCTGAAGTGGGTCTCCTGTAGACAGCATATAGATGGGTCTTGTTTTTGTATCCATTCAGCAAGCCTGTGTCTTTTGGTTGGAGCATTTAATCCATTCGCGTTTAAGGTAATTATCAATATGTATGTTCCTATGACCATTTTCTTAATTGTTATGGGTTTGTTTTTGTAGGTCGTTTTCTTCTCTTGTGTTTCCCACTTAGAGAAGTTCCTTTAGCATTTGTTGTAGAGCTGGTTTGGTGGTGCTGAATTCTCTTAGCTTTTGCTTGTCTCTAAAGCTTTTGATTTCTCCAGCAAATCTGAATGAGATCCTTGCCGGGTAGAGTAATCTTGGTTGTAGGTTCTTTCCTTTCATCCCTTTAATTATATCATGCCACTCCCTTCTGGCTTGTAGAGTTTCTGCTGAGAAATCAGCTGTTAACCTTATGGGAGTTCCCTTGTATGTTATTTGTCATTTTTCCCTTGCTGCTTTCAATAATTTTTCTTTGTCTTTAATTTTTGCCAATTTGATTACTATGTGTCTCAGTGTGGTTCTCCTTGGGTTTATCCTGTATGGGACTCTGTGTTCTTCCTGGACTTGGGTGGCTATTTCCTTTCCCATGTTAGGGAAGTTTTCGACTCTAATCTCTTCAAATATTTTCTCTGGTCCTTTCTCTCTCTCTTCTCCTTCTGGGACCCCTATAATGCGAATGTTGTTGTGTTTAATGTTGTCCCAGAGGTCTCTTAGGCTGTCTTCATTTCTTTTCATTCTTTTTTCTTTAGTCTGTTCTGCAGCAGTGAATTCCACCATTTTGTCTTCCAGGTCATTTATCCGTTCTTCTGCCTCAGTTATTCTGCTATTGATTCCTTCTAGTGTAGTTTTCATTTCAGTTATTGTATTGTTCATCTCTGTTTGTTTATTCTTTAATTCTTCTAGGTCTTTGTTAAACATTTCTTGCATCTTCTCGATCTTTGCCTCCATTCTTTTTCTGAGGTCCTGGATCATCTTCACTATCATTATTCTGAATTCTTTTTCTGGAAGGTTGCCTATCTCCACTTCATTTAGTTGTTTTTCTGGGGTTTTATCTTGTTCCTTCATATGGTTCATAGCCCTCTGCCTTTTCATCTTGTCTATCTTTCTATGAATGTGGTTTTTGTTCCACAGGCTGCAGGATTGTAGTTCTTCTTGCTTCTGCTCTCTGCCCTCTCTATACTTCTTTAAAAAGAATTTTTAGTGGTTGCCCTAGAGTTTGTAATATACAACTAATCTAAATCCACTTTTAAATAACATGGGTAATTCAGTTCCTTTATAACAAATTATTCTCAATTCTTCCCTGTTATCTCTTATTACATTGGTTTAATTCATTTCACTCTTCCATAAGCTATAATCACCTAATAGTTTGTTGCTCTTTTTATTTTGAACAAACTATTAACTCTTAAATCAATTAAGAGCAAGAAAAATGAAAGATCTTATTTACCTTCATTTACTCCTTTTTAAATGCTCTTACTTTCTTTATACAGATCTGAGTTTCTGACCTATATAATTTTTCTTTCCTCTGAAGAACTTTTAACCTTTCTTGCAGGCTATGTCTACTGGTGCCATTCCTTCAATTTTTATTTGTCTGAGGATGTCTTTATTTCTCCTGTATTTTGAAGGATATTTTAAAATATTCTTTGCAGGCTTCAGTAGGGGTTTATGCTCCTGATAAGCTGTGATTCTCTGTATTTGCATTCTCTCCAGTTTGAGGGGTGACAATTTACCCTGATTCCTCAACATCTTCATTGATCTAAGAATAGTTGTTAATTTTCAGTTTTCCACAATTTTTTGTCATGAGGACAGGGGTGATTACCTTCTGAGTGACACTCTCCTTACATGTTGGACTAGAAACCAGAAGTCCTCAGTATGCTGTGTTTTTGTTTTCATTCATCTCAAATAATTTTCTAATTTGCCTTGTGATTTCTTCTTTGATCATGTGGTTGTTTAAGAGCATGTTTCTCACTCTGAATCTTTGAATTCTCTAATTTTCTTTCTTTTATGGATTTTAGCTTCAGTACATTGTGGTCAACAAGATACTTTGTATATTTGCAATCTTAGAAAATTTATTGTTTTTTTTTATTCTAACTTATAGTCTATCTGGACAATGCTTCATGTGCACTTGAGAAGAATATCTATTTTGCTCTTATTGGCTGAAATGTTTTATAGATGTCTATTAGGTATAGCTTGTTTATAGTGTTGTTCTAAAGCCTCTATTTCCTTATTGATCTGTCTATTTTTAAACTGGGGTATTGAAGTCACTAGCCATTACTGTAGAACTGTCTATTTCTTTCTTTACTTTTGTCAGTATTTGCTTCATATATCTTAGGGTTCTGTTTCATCCTGGGGTTTACAATCAACACTGTAAATTTATAAATGCCTAGTTTGAATAGATACCAATTTAGCTTCAATAACATACAAAAACTCTGCTCCTATACAGTTCAGCACCCATCTGCTATGGACTGAATTGTGTTACTCAAAAATTCATGTGTTGAAGTCTTAACCTCCAAATGTGACTGTATATGGAGATAGAGCCTTTAGGGGGTAATTAAAGTTAAACGAGGTCCTAAGGGTGGTGTCCTAATCCAGTAGGATCGATGACCTTATAAAAATGTAAGAAAAATAAGATATATCTCTTCCCCCCCTTTCTTTTTCTCTCTGATTAACTCAGAAGATTGTGTGAAGACTGCAGTGAGAAGGTGACCTCTGCAAACAAGAAAGAGAGCCCTCACCTGAAACCAAAGCCTACCTGACTATCTTGGAATTCCAGCCTCCATAACTTTGGGAAATAAATTTTTGTTGTTTAAGCCACACAGTCTGTGGTTTTCTGTTATGGCACCCTGAGCAGGCTAATATATTCCCTTTATGTTGGTACTGTCACAAATACATCTTTTATACATCTTGTGCACACTAACTTAGATTTATAATTGTTGTTTTACACACAAGACCAATTTGAACACAGAACCACAAATTTTTTGAGAAAGAGGTCTGTATTGCCTTCCCCCTTGACACCAGAAAGCTGTAACAGGAATGTGGGCTTCTGTCCCTAGAGCTAACTGAGCTGGGGAATTATTAGAGATGGCAGGCAGGTAAGCAAAATTACCACTATATTTTATTACTAAAATGTAGCAGCCTCCCTCTTTATTTAGCATTCTCCTTGTTAATATAAATTTTTAACTAGATCCCAGAATTCCAAAAAAATGATTCTGAGCTTTTTTATGAGCTTAATGGTTGCTTCAGTGGAGAAACTGATTCTTGAGCTCCCTACACTGCCATTTTCCATGATGTCACTCCTAGTCACTTGATTTTATATATATGGACACTGAGTACAAGAGAACTGAATGACTTGTTCAAGGGTACATAACAAGTTTATGGCAGAAGCAAGATTAGTGTTGCTCTTTCACTAAATCACACATAACATACAAAAAAAAAAATAAGTCATTTAAACACTTACACCTACCAGATTAAACATCACCCATATCCTACAACCCCACATCCACTTTATAAGCATGGCTTGTTAGTTGCAAAATGTAGAAATTTTCTGTGGCTAACTTATACAGAAAACGAGCTTATTAAAAGGAAAAGGTATAAGTCACAAAATCAACAGGAAAACGGATAACCAAGTATGAAAAAGAAGGAGAAACCAAAGGAAGATAAGAATCTACAAAATGAAGTTCATTGAAGTTTGGTTAGCATAACATCCCTGGAGCTGCATTTCTGACCACTCCTGGCCACTCCTGATGCCATGTCTAGAATCTCAAGTCTGCAACATGAATAATTTTTAAATATCTCTGGATCTTTATGTTACTCTTTCAATTTTCAAATTTCTTGTCAAGAGTATCCAGTGGACCCAGACTTGCACATGTATCACCTTTGATTCTCAGGGTAGGAGGTAGAGCTCCACTTCCCATCATGACCCTCTTTCCCTGAATAGGAAGGTTTAGGGATGTTCAGTAGCCAGACAATAATAATAATTTAAAAAAACCCACTATATCCTCTTTATTTACTTTGTTTTTCTATTTTATATTTTAAGGAAATGTATTGTAAATTGGCTTTACCTGTTCTTTCCTCTCTTGCACATCCTCTTAGTTTTACTCCTCTTTTGGCTGACAGCTGACACTTTTTAATAGAGAAACACAAATTATATATGTGCCATTTATAATAAACATTTATGTTTACTGTATATTAATATAAAGTATGTACTTACCTTAATGCCCCATGTGTTATGTTCCTTGGGTTTACAATTTTAGCAGAGTGCAAAAAAATCAGAGCCAATGAATCAATTAACTTTAGAATAACTTAATCCTTTTTCATATATATATACATAAATAAAATTGAAGATGTAATTCATTCACATTGTTCAAATTTTATGGTATACCTAATGGTGAACAGTGAGGGTTCTATCCCAACTCAGTTACTCTCCTCCAAAGGAAACTAATCTTATGCTTATTCCTACTCTACAGTGACATTCCACAAAGTTGTTTCCCCTCAAATTTTCAATCAGGATGCAGAGCAAGTCACCTCACCATTTAGTTCCTTAGACCTCTCTCTGAGTTACTATCATCGACTTCCAGGGTTACAATACTCTAATAGAATTGAGTCACTTTTCTCAGGTTGTTAGATCAAGATTATTGTCTTGGTCGTTTCTTTTCGTTTTCTCCATCCTACTCTAGTCAGAACAGAGATGCTTTTATTTCCTCTGTATGTGGTTGGAAACTTGTTTTTATGTAGCCATGAATTCTTTTACACTTTTTTTATGGTATAAACTATGCCTTGAGTTCTCCAGGTTTGGCCACTGGTATTCAAAGAAAAATTGATATTCCAAAAGAAACGTTTTCTTTCTCAAATGTCTTGGTTCTTGGATTAGAAAATTTAATCTGGGTCCTCTTCTTATTTGAAGTCCAGAGGGGTAACTGGTGTGTGTCCCTAGGTAAAGGAGACTATATAACTACACCTTCTTCTCATGAAATGAGATATTTCTGCTATTATTACTTGTCCTAAACTTTCCTTAGTCTGATATTAATATACTCAATCTAACCTTTTGTGGTTATCTCTTTCCCTAGTAATCTTTGTTTTGAAGTCTACTTTATCTGGCATTAATATAGCTACTGTTGCTTTGTTTATACTAATGTTTGCATGGCATAACTTTTTCCATTGCATTAACTTACAGATAAGCTTGATTAATTTGGGACTTGCTTTTAAGCTTTGTTAGGGTATGTCTGGAGTAGCTTTAACTATAGAGATAATTATGTTCTACTACTAAGGTGTGAAGCTTCTGAGGTCTCTACTGAGTGCCCTGTGGTAGGTATAGTGAGGTTTCCCTAAGCTGTTTGGTTAGAATTTGAATGTTTCCCAACCCTGTGTGATATCTGGGAATCATTCAGGTTGGAAATTCCCAGTTATTGTTCTCTGTATAGTCTCATGGATGTTCAGCTTTTTATTGCACAAAAATCTCAAACTGTTTTCTCTGCAAATTTCTGGAGTTCTTCCTCTGTATTGTTCCTTCTTTTCTGGTACTCTTCCCTACAAATTCCAGTCATCTAAACCTCCCTAAATTCCAATTTCTATACCCTAAATTTAGGGAGACCACTGTTCCTCCCCTGGGTTCATCTTCCCTGTTCCTCTGTCTAGGGTATTGTAGTATTTACCTTGTTATAGCCTTTTACTGATCACAGTGCTAAGTTGCATGCTGACCAATGTCGGAAAACAGTATCCTTTTTTCTAATTGTTTCTGGAAGGGGGAGGTAAGTCCATTACTAGTTATTCTATCAAAGCAAGAAGAACATTTTATCTTGCTTTTATAATATACCAAATTTATGTTGTCTATATGTTGTAAGTAAAACAATCACTCACAGTAACGCATGTTGTTTATTTATTAGTGATTGCCTTTCTTATTTTCCTTTTACTCTTAATTAATGTCCATTTAGACTTATTTTTGTCAAGATCTTATATGTATACTTACAATACATGTATGTATATGAATATATGTGTGTATATGTATACATGTGTGTATATATATTGATAGAAAGTGTTATCCCATTAGTGATATCATATTTATTCTACCAAAATTTTAATTAAAGTGTGTATTAAAAATAAATAATGACAAGGAAGTCCCATAGTTATATATTCTCATATATTTTGCCAAGGTGGGTAGGGACTCAGATTCAATGGTCCAATGGAGCATATAACTTTTAAAATAATGTATTAAGAAGTAAAAACAAAATAGAAAACCTGAAATCAATATTTGCAGCTTTTAGAAGGAAAAATAATATTTAAAAAGGAAGCTACCCAATCTTTCTTACCATACTAATTTTTTTGTTCTAGTAGATTTAATGTTTTAACTGTTGCATGGGTGAAGTGCTTATGATTACCTGATTTCTTGTAATTTGTCTGGGAAACATTATCAAACTATATATATTTGTAATAATTTACAATGGTGTGAGATAGAAAGTACAGAACTGTGATATTTAGTTTATTTTAGTCAAAAGGTTTAGTCACTCAGATTACCTCAAGGGATAAATAATGAATGCCATATATGGAAGTAAAAGAAACAGCAATTTTACAGGATTGCAGAAACAGCTGTATAACTCTACATTTGGAGATGAAATGCAGTTTAGAAACTGTGAGCCCAGTCCTCTGGGATCCAGATTATCATATTAGTCTGTTAGCATTATGGAGTCATTAAGCTTTCTCCATTGTGGCAATACCATGCCTCTTGACTTTACTTCTCCTGTACTTGTTACTACCAACAAACTGCCTCAGTCTTTACATTGTGCACCTTCTCTTTATATTTTCTTTCTTTTTTTTCATGGTTTATTTTTATTTGTTGCTTTTGCTTACTCACAGTTTGACGTATGAGTCACTCTCAGTTTCTCTTGTTGCTAGCAAATGATAGAATTTCCCCATATTTACTGCCTAGTTCATCACCTCTGTTTTGATAGAGCTTTTCATGTCGAACACATTTATAAACCACCACAAACCTCAGAAAAAAGCTGGATGTAGAGTAAGAATATACTCCTTCAGAAGGGGCTGTGTTATTGGTAGGAACTGACTTGAGAAATACTCTTCAGATTTGCTCTTCCTAGGGATAATTTCAATATATGTGCAAGAGCAAGACTTTGTATATTAGTTAGGCAGGCTATTTAGTTTGCAAGTAACAGAAAACTAACTGGAATAACTTAAGTAGAAAAAAAAAAGGTAGAATAAGAAGAAAAAAAAAGAAATTAATTAGTAAGAAACTACAGTGGCTCAGTTTCCAGGCTCAAATAATGGCTGAACAACAAATAACCTTAAGAAAGGCAAGAAAATCTAGAACTATGGTCTCTGATGCTGTCAGAACTGTCTCTTCATCTTTCATCTTTTCTTCTTTCTTTACTACACTTTATTTTATGACTAGTTTTCTCTATAAAATGAGGTATATACCCAACAACTCTAGACTTCTATCCTTATGTCTTTGTGACTGGAAAGGAAAAGGCTGTTAACTGATATCTCTAGTTAGAAAAATCTCAAAAAATGGCTGTCTCAGGTTGGTTTAAGTGTCTATCCCTTGACTATCAATGGTGCCCATTGTGGTAGGGTCACATGAGAGAATGGCAGTTCCTACTCACTCTATATGGCTAAACTGGAAGGAGGGGAAACAGTGCCTAAAAAGAAATGTGGGAAAGAAGGTAGTACAGTCATAGTAATGACAATGAATATAATCCAAGATTACAATAGTGACTGAAGTGATCTATTAATAAACATTTATTCTTGTTATCCTCACCAACTGCACATTCATAACATGTTTATACAGTCGTCTGGATTGCAAACTTTACTTAAGAGAACACTTGTAAAACTTGATTCTTTTTAAAGTATAATTTATAATAAAAATAGATGAATGCATTCAAAGTCACAGCATTATTATGACTGTGTATATGATTTCAAATAACTGAATACTAAAAACATGCAGTAAATTCTTCAATTGTTTGGAAATATATTCTAGATGTATTAAATATATTCTAGTATGGTGAAACAACTTCAATGTGTAACTTAAAGCATTTGAATTAATAAGGGAAAATTTCAGTAGTAATTGTTTCCTGAAGTCTTGATAATTTAAGTATCTTCAAATCCATATGCATATATGATAAATAAATAACATCTGTGAATTTGAAAATTGTGTGATATTTAAAAATAATTTCTTAAAATTTAAAATATTACTATGCAATGGTGTTATCTCTCCCCTAAATTTTCCTTAAATATCCCTACAATAAATCTCAAGTCAACATTTAAGATATAATTCTATTATTTATGCAATAACTTATTTCTAAGAGTAGCATAACTTCTCATATTAAATGGATATTTTTGAAAAGGTTATATGAATGTTTAGATACCATAATGTCAAGCTTCCTTCTTGCCTCAGAAACACATGAAGTGACATTTGCGACTCAGTAATATGGGACTGAAATAAAAGATGAAACTATATAACATAATTTCTCATTAGTCACAGTATGCAATTTCAAAATTTCATTTGAAAAGTAGGATGTCCTTTGAATATAACACAGAATCATATCTCTGCCTGATCAAGAAATGTAGTCTTCTAATAAAATTAATATCATGGCTGTATTACAATGAATAAAGGCTGAGATATTTTATCATTTCTATTAACATTACTAATTATGACAAAATAAGTAACTAAAATAGAATATGGATTTAGGGAGGGAGGGAGGGAGAGAGAAAAAAGTAAGGAAGGAAAAGATGGAAGGAAATCTATGCTCAAAGAAAGAGTAATTAAAAAGAAAACTTCACTGAATTTTGAACCAAAATAATTTAAAAATCGAATTTTTATACCCAAAGCACATGCAAAATTTCAGGAAGTAGTATTAAAGAAGAACCACACTTAGACAGGTGATGGAAATTTTTTTAAATTACAGGGAAAAAAAGGAAACTCTGTTAATCTCCCATAAAGAGAAAAAGCACAATAACTATGAAAGAGAATCATACTGTCATTGAATTTCTCATTTGTATAAGTGTAAGTTATATTGTGGGAGAATATCTCAAGAATGGAAAGAAAATGATTGTAAGGCAAGAAACACATGCTCAAGCAAGATAGCATTCATATGGGAAGATAAAATGAAATATTTTCAGCTGTACGAGTTGTATTGAACAGGACTTTCTTGGTTATAAGTGACAGAAACCCATCGAGAATAGTTTATATAACTGAAAAATCCAAAGGTAGACTTGAAGAATAGCTAGATTGATAAGCTCAAAATTTTTCATTAAGAATTTCATTATTTCCATATTTTGGTTCTGTGTTTGCATCATTCTCAGAAAGACTTTTCTCTTATAGTTGAAAGGTAACCACAGCAACTAGAAATGAACACCTCAGTGGAAAGAGAGCCACTTTTTTCACTCTTTCTAAAAAAATCCCAGGCATGACTATAACCAGTCCAAACTAGGTCATGTTCTCATTCTTGAACCAATTACTGTGAGTGTCTGATTAGCTGATCATGGGTTGGTGCCCAGTTCTTCAGTGGGAGATGATGTTGTCTTGACCACAACCATATAAATGAGAGAAGGGGAAAGATGATCATTGAAAGGAAATTTTAAATTCCATTAGAAAAATAAGGTAAAATAGGAAATGGATAGTCACAAAACAAAAACGGTCCCTGTATTAGAGTTTTCCAGAGAAACAAAACACCCAGTATATCTTTATATATTAATAAGGAATAATCCCACACAATTATGGATGCAGACAAGTCCCTAGGGTCTAGGCCTAGATTGAAATGTTGTAGTTTTGAATTGATCTTAATCAAAGGGCATAGTAATACTAAGAGATGTGTTAAGCGGTCTTCTGTATTAGAAACACAATCTCCTTTCCTCCATGTGGAGTAGTAGTCCAATTTCCCTTTGTTAATCAGGATCAATTACGGCAGCCAACACCGTAACTTCCTACTTTATCTGTTGATTCAGAGGAATAAGGAGCCCAAAATGACTGGAGCCAGTTTTAATTTTTAGTTCAGTAGAATCATTGGTGTATTTCATGATAGAAGCATTTCTCTCTAAGATCACTAGATCTGAAAAACATAAGGTCACAGGCATAGGAAGCCAAAATTTTGCTAGTAGGTTATTCGGGGTAACAGTGAGTGGGGCCATTTCCACCCGTTTATTCCTGGACCCATGAATCCTGGCTGTGAGAGGAACAGTAGTATATATTGGATGCAATTTATAGCACATAGAGCCTTCTAGAGAACCTTGTCCCAGCCCTGCAAGGTGTTTCCACTTAGCTGGCACTGTAACTGAGTCTTCAAAAGGCCATTCCACCTTCCATCATATCAAGCTATCTCCTGCATGGTAGTGAAGAGCATGGTAAGACCAGTGAATTCCATAAGCATGGGCCCATTGTCACACACTATTTGCTGTGAAGTGAGTTCCTTGATCAGAAGTGATGCTGTGTAGAATGCCCTAATAGTGGACAAGGCATTCTGTAAGTTCACAGATGGTAGTTTTGGCAAAAGTATTGTGTGCAAGGAAGGCAAATCCATATTCAGAGTATCTATTCCAGTAAGAACAAAACACTGTCCCTTTCATGATGTAAGTGGTCCAGTGCAATCAATCTGGCCCAGGTAGCTGGCTGCGTGATTACCCAGGGATTGCTGTCATTCAGGAGACTCATTGTTGGTCTCTGCTGCTGGCAGATTGGACACTCAGCAGTGGCTGTGGCCAGGTCAGCATTGCTGAGTTGAAGTTCATGTCGCTGAGCCTATGCATAACCTTCATTTCTGCCACCATGACCACATTGTTCATGAGTCCATTGGGTGATGATAGGAGTGGTTAGGGAGAGGCTGACTGGTACCCACAGAACAGGTCATTCTATCCACTTGATTATTAAAATTCTTCTCTACTGAGATCACCTTTTGATGACCATTCACAAGGGACACAATTATCTTCACATGGTTTGCCCATTCAGAGACATCTATCCATATACCTTTCTCAAATTTCTATGTCACCCATGTTTCTTCCAAGTCCCTGACCATCTAGCCAAATCATTGGCCTCAGCCCATGAATCAGTATACAATTCATTTCTCCTTCAAAGAAAAGTAAACAATTAGGTGCACTACTCAAAGGTCTGTCTACTGGGATGATCTACCTTCACCTCTATCCTTCAAGGATGTCCCAGAAAGGAGCTACAGTGCTGCAGCTGTCCACCTGTAGATGGTACCTGAATGTCACACAAAACCATCGGTAAACCAGGCCTGAGTCTTGCTTCTTCTGTCAACTGATGGTAGGGAACTCCCCATGAGGCCATAGGTGTAGGCTGCGAGAGAGACAGCAGTGTAGCAGGAATGGGGACCATGGGCATTTTGGCCACTTCTTCATGTAACTTATACCTGCAGGGCCTGCTCTGGCCCAGTTAGTTATAAACCACTTCCATGTGATGATGGAGTATTGCTGGGTATGTGCAATTGTATAACTTGGTGGATCAGATAACACCCAGTTCATGATGGAAAGCTCACAGCACGTGGTAACTTGGTGGCCCGCGGTTGCATTCAGTCTCTATTAAGGCCCAGTTGCAGGCAAAAAAAAAAAGTGTCTCAAAAGGAGAGTAGTTACCTGAAGAGGATGGCACAGTTTTGTTGCAAAATCCTAAAGGCCTGCACTAAGATTGACCTATAGGGACTTCCAAAGGCTCCAAAGAGCATCCCGATCTGCCACTGACATTTCAAGTTCCATTGAATCTGCTGGATCATATGGCCCAAGTGATGTAATTGCTTGCACAATAGCTTGGAAATGCTGCAGAACTTTCCCTTCTTCTGTGCCCCACTTAAAACTAGCAGCTTTTTGGGTTACCCAGTACATGGGCAAAAGTAACACACCCAAATGAGGAATATATTGCCTCCAAAATCCAAAGAGGTTCACTCAGCATTGTGTCTCTCGTTTAGTTGTTGGAGGGGCTAGATGCAACAATTTGTTCTTCACCTTTGAAGGGATAGCTCAACATACCCCATAACACTGGACCCGTAGAAATTTCCCTGAAGTAGACAACCTCTAAGAGTTTGTTAGATTTATTCCCCATCCTCTGATAAGCAAATGTCTTGCCAATAAGTAGGTTGTTACTTCTGGTTTACTAGGTTCAATCAGCATAATTTTGTCAATGTAATGGAGCAGTGTGAAAACTTGCAGAAGGAAAAGGTGACTAAGATCCACATGAACTAAATAAGGACATAGGGCCAGATAGTAGATATACCTCTAAAATAGGACAGTAAAAGCATATTTCTCACCTTGCCAGCTGAAAGCAAACTGCTTCTGGTCATCTTTATTAACAGGTATGGAGAAAAACATTTGTCCATTTCTTCCAGGTTGTCTGATTTATTGGCATTTAGGTGCTTGTAGTAATCTCTCATGATCCTTTGTATTTCTGCAATGTCAGTAGTTACTTCTTTTTCATTTCTAATTCTATTAATTTGAGTCTTCTCCCTTTTTTTCTTGATGAGTATGGCTAATGGTTTATCAATTTTGTTTATCTTCTCAAAGAACCAGCTTTATTTTTATTGATCTTTGCTATTGTTTCCTTCATTTCTTTTTCATTTATTTCTGTTCTGATTTTTATGATTTATTTTCTTCTGCTAACTTTGGGGTTCTTTGTTCTTCTTTCTCTAATGGCTTTAGATGTAAGTTAGGTTGTTTATTTGAGATGATTCTTGTTTCTTGAGGTAAGATTGTATTGTTATAAACTTCCCTCTTAAAACTGCTTTTGCTGCATCCCATAAGATTTGGGTCACTGTGTTTTCATTGTCATTTGTTTCTAGGTATTTTTTGATTTACTCTTTGATTTCTTCAGTGATGTCTTGGTTATTTAATAGTGTATTGTTTAGCCTCTATGTGTTGTACTTTTTACAGATTTTTTCCTGTAATTGATATCTAGTCTCATAGTGTTGTGGTCAGAAAAGATACTTGATAAAATTTCAATTTCCTTAAACTTACCAAGACTTGATATGTGACCCAAGATATGATCTATCCTGGAGAATGTCCGATGAGCACTTGAGAAGAATGTGTATTCTGTTGTTTTTGGATGGAGTGTACTTTAAATATCAATTAAGTCCATCTTGTTTAATGTATCATTTAAAGCTTCTGTTTCCTTATCTATTTTCATTTTGGATGATCTGTCCATTGGTGAAAGTGGAGTGTTAAAGTCCCCTACTATGATTGTGTTGCTGTCAATTTCCCCTTTGATGGCTGTTAGCATTTGCCTTATGTATTGAGGTGCTCCTATGTTGGGTGCATAAATATTTACAATTGCTATATCTTCTTGGTTTGATCCCTTGATCATTATGTAGTGTCCTTCTTTGTCTCTTATTAGAGTCTTTTTTTTTTTTTTTTGAGTCTTTATTTTAAAGTCTATTTTGCCTGATACGAGAACTGCTACTCCAGCTTTCTTTTGATTTCCATTTGCATGGAATATCTTTTTCCATCCCCTCACTTTCAGTCTGTATGTGTCCCTAGGTCTGAAGTGGGTCTCTTGTAGACAGCATATATATGGGTCTTGTTTTTGTATCCATTCATCCAGTCTATGTCTTTTGGTTGGAGCATTTAATCCATTTACATTTAAGGCAATTATCAATATGTATGTTCCTATTCCCATTTTCTTAAATGTTTTGGGTTTGTTATTGTAGGTGTTTTCCTTCTCTTGTGTTTCTTGCCTAGGGAAGTTCCTTTAGCATTTGTTGTAAAGCTGGTTTGGTGCTGCTGAACTCTCTCAGCTTCTGCTTGTCTGTAAATGTTTTAATTTCTCCATCGAATCTGAATGAGATCCTTGCTGGGTAGAGTAATCTTGGTTGTAGGTTTTTCTCCTTCTTCACTTTATATATGTTCTGCCACTCCCTTCTGGCTTGCAGAGTTTCTGCTGAAAGATCAGCTGTTAACCTTATGGGGATTCCCTTATATGTTATTTGTTGTTTTTCCCTTGCTGCTTTTAATATGTTTTCTTTATATTTAATTTTTGATAGTTTGATTAATATGTGTCTTGGCATGTTTCTCCTTGGATTTATCCTGTATGGGACTCTCTGCACTTCCTGTATTTGATTGACTATTTCCTTTCCCATATTAGGGACGTTTTCAACTATAATCTCTTCAAATATTTTCTCAGTCCCTTTCTTTCTCTCTTCTTCTTCTGGGACCCCTATAATTCAAATGTTGGTGTGTTTAATGTTGTCCCAGAGGTCTCTGAGACTGTCCTGAATTCTTTTCATTCTGTTTTCTTTATTCTGCTCTGTGGTAGTTATTTCCAATATTTTATCTTCCAGGTCACTTATCCATTCTTCTGCCTCAGTTATTCTGCTATTCATTCCTTCTAGACAATTTTAAATTTCATTTATTTTGTTGTTCATCATTGTTTGTTTGTTCTTTAGTTCTTCTAGGTCCTTGTTACACGTTTCTTGTATTTTCTCCATTCTCTTTCCAAGGTTTTGGATCATCCTTACTATCATTACTCTGAACTCTTTTTCAGGTAGACTGCTTATTTCCTCTTCATTTGTTTGGTCTGGTGGGTTTTTACCTTGCTCCTTCATCTGCTGTGTGTTTCTCTGTCTTCTCATTTTGCTTAACTTAGTGTGTTTGGGGTCTCCTTTTCACAGGCTGCAGGTTTGTGGTTCCCATTATTTTTCGTGTCTGCCCCCATTGGCTATGGATGGTTCAGTGCCTTGTGTAGGCTTCCTGGTGGAGGGGGCTAGTGCTTGTGCTCTGTTGGATGAGGCTGGATCTTGTCTTTCTGGTGGGCAGGACTGCATCTGGTGGTGTGTTTTGGGGTGTCTGTGACCTTATTATGATTTTAGGCAGCCTCTCTGCTAATGGGTGGGGTTGTGTTCTTGTCTTGCTTGTTGTTTGGCCTAGGGTGTCCAGCACTGTAGCTTGGTCGTTGTTGAGTGGAGCTGGGTCTTAGCGTTGAGATGGAGATCTCTGGGAGAGCTTTCACTGTTTGATATTATGTGGAGCCAGTAGGTCTCTAGTGGACCAACATCCTGGACTTGGCTGTCCCACCGCGGAGGCACAGGCCTGACACCCGGCCAGAGCACGAAGACCCTGTCAGGCACATAGCTCAGAAGAAATGGGAGAAAAAATGAAAGAAAGAAATAAAGAAAAAAAATAAAATAAAGTTATTAAAATAAAAAAATTTAAAAACCATTAAAAATTTTAAAAAATTTAAAGGTAATAAAAAAAGAAAGAAAGAAAGAAGAGAGCAACCAAACCAAAAACAAATCCACCAATGATAACAAGTGCTAAAAAGTATACTCAAAAAGCAAACAAACAAACAAACAAAAAAAGGGACAAACAGAACCCTAGGAAAATGGTAAAAACAAAGCTATGCAGACCACCAAATCACACCAAGAAGCAAACACATACACACTCACCAAAAGAGAAAAAGGAAAAAAGTATATATATCTACATATTAAAAAAAAGGAAGAAAGCAACCAAATTAATAAACAAATCTACCAATGATAATAAACTCTAAATACTAAAGTAAGACAAACATAAGACCAGAAACAAATTAGATGTAGAAAGCAACCATGAAGTCTGCAGTTGCTCCCAAAGTCCACCACCTCAATTTTGAGATGATTCGTTGTCTATTCAGGGATTCCAGAGATGCAGCAGTGTACCTCAAGTTGATTGTGGAGATTTATTCCACTGCTCCTGGGGCTGCTGGGAGAAATTTCCCTTTCCCTTCTTTGTTCGCACAGCTCCTGGGGTTCAGCTTTGGATTTGGCCCCACCTCTGAGTGTAGGTTGGCTGAGGGTGTCTGTTCTTCACTCAGACAGGATGGGGTTAAAGTAGCAGCTGATTAGGGGGTTCTGGCTCACTCAGGCCAGGGGGAAGGAGAAGTACGGAATGTGGGGTTAGCCTGCGGCAGCAGAGGCCAGCATGACATTGCAACAGCCTGAGCCAGGCCCTGTGTTCTCCCAGTGAAATTGTCCCTGGATCCCGGGACCCCGGCAGTGGCAGTGGCAGGCTGCACAGGCTCCTGGGATGGGAGGTTTGGATAGTGACCTGTGCTTGCACACAGACTTCTTGTTGGCCTCAGCAGCAGCCTTAGCATTTCACACCCATCTCTGGTGTCTGCGCTGATAGCTGCGGCTCGCACCCGTCTCTGGAGCTCATTTAGGTGGTGCTCTGAATCCCTTCTCCTCGTGCACTCTGAAACAATGGTCTCTTGCTTCTTAGGCAGTTCCAGACTTTTTCCTGGACTCCCTCCCAGTTAGCTGTGGTGCACTAGCCCCCTTCAGGCTGTGTGCATGCAGCCAGCCCCAGTCCTCTCCCTGGGATCTGACCTCCGAAGCCAGAGCCTCAGCTCCCAACCCCCTCCCGCCCTGGTGGGTAAGCAGACAAGCCTCTCAGTCTGCTGAGTGCTGGTCAGCACCTACCTTCTGTGGGGGAATCTCTCTGCTTTGTCCTCTGCACCCCTGCTGTTGCACTCTCCTCTGTGGCTCTGAAGCTTCCCCCCTGCCACCCCCCATCTCCACCAGTGAAGGGGCTTCCTAGTGTGTGGAAACATTTCCTCCTTCACAGCTCCCTCCTAGAGGTGCAGGTCCTGTCCCTATTCTTTTGTCTCTGTTTTTTCTTTTTTCTTTTGCCCTACCCAGGTACGTGGGGGAGTTTCTTGACTTTTGGGAAGTCTGAGGTCTTCTGCCAGCGTTCAGTAGGTGTTCTGTAGGAGTTGTTCCACATGTAGATGTATTTCTGATGTATTTGTGGTAAGGAAGGTAATCTCCACGTCTTAGTCCTCCGCCATCTTGAAGGTCTCCCATCAGGGTCTTTACACACCTCCCATTCCAACTTTCAGGATACTATTCTTTCCCTTTAACAGCAGACACCCTGAGAGACTGGGAGTTCAACTTGTGTTGTAATTCAGCCATTAACAGGATGCAATTCTGCATTTGATTTTTGTCAATCTCAGCATAGAGAGTTAAACACATACAAAACCTCTTAGCCCCGTACCCAGTGTGTGTGTGTGTGTGTGTGTGTGTGTGTGTGTGTGTGCCTGTTGGTGGTTTAGGGATAGAGATAAAATACTTGAGCAAAAACCTTCTACAATGATGTTATATGAAATTCAAAGTATATAGTAACCTAAGATGGTGGGGTCACATTATTGCAAAGTTAAATAAATTACTTAGGTACACTGTTCAGCTGGTATAGAGTTCTGGAGTTCCAGGTGTAAGTTCCAAGTCCATCCATGTGACAGTCCCACCTGTCATTGCAGCCTGGTTTAGTTATCTAAGAGGACAATTATGGGCTGTGTGGATAGCTTGAACTTGAAGAACAGTGGCAGCATATGTGTAGCTGGGGGGGAAGAGGGATATGTTTCCTCCCACTGAGTGAATTAACTAGATTTTTTTTAAACATCTTTATTGGAGTATAATTGCTTTACAGTGGTGTGTTCGTTTCTGCTTTAGAATTTTAAACAATTTTAAAATACGATAAGTGACTCCTGAGATTTTGCTGAAAAACCATTAGGTAAGACACCATTAAAACAAAACATGATGTAAACGGGGAAAGTAGCCAATGAGTGATGGTATTTTAATGTGTGCTCTCTGCCACCTACCAATGAAGCAGGCTCCATCCATCCACTTGGCCCCAATTCCAAGCTTGCTCTACCTTATAAAAAACTTCAGAATGCCTCTGTCCAACAACCTTGGAAAATATGATTTTATTCTAAAATTTTTTATAGGAGTTTTATACCACATTTTGCAGACATTTTTTCTATATATTGTTTATACTATTCTAATTTTGACTATCATGATAATGGCCCTGTATCTCTTATCATCCTTATCATTCATATGATTCTCCCCTTATATCTTCTCCCAATTCACCTTCTTCTCCTGCTCTATACCACTGAGCCTCACCACCACCCAGCTGGTAGTTCCCATGGGAGATTCCCCTCTGCTCACCAGTCACTGTGAGCATTCTAATATGCTTGAAGAATCTGAAGACTCCCAGGCCATGGGTATTATTTCTGTAATTAAAACACTCTAAATCATCATACTTAATATGATTTGTAAGACTTTGCAGGCTAAATAGCCTCAGATTCTTGTTATTCCATCTGTCCAATAAGGTGTCCTTGCATTTGTGCTAAACCAGTAACAATTGACTATATTTTAAATCTGAGGAAGTATCAACCAACTTTTATAATTTTAATAAACTTTACCTACCCTATCTAACATACCATGTCAATGTTACAATAATGGCATATCTGGCAGTGTGGAATCATAGCTTAAAGTACTGTAGCACTACTACTGGGTGTCATGATATTTAAGAAATCTGTCCCAGAAAGTGATTGCTTTCAAGTCTTGTCTAACTGTTTTATACATCAGTGCACTTATATAATACTTATTCTCATAATGGTTCTAAATAGTAACCTCAAAAATGATATCAGAATTCCTAATGTTTTCTCTGGTTCATACACCATTGTCACCTCAATCCCTTCCCTAACAGGCTTTTTCTTCAAATGACATTCAGTGCTTAGTTAATCCTGAACCTTCTGGGGAATAATTTTACTTCTCATTAATACATGTTATATGGAATCTACCTAGACATATTTAAGAGAACTCAGATTTGTCTCTTTTAAGTTTTATATCTTTATTTTCAATTACTTCTTTTGTTAGCTGAATTTTAAGATTCTACTACTGGTCACTTGTGAATCTCACACTTGCTACTTTCATCAAATGAAAGATTTTATGGAATTAGTATAGATATGTAAGGTAAGCATACAGTTGATATATGACCTAAACCAAAGGATAATCCTAGTTAGCTCTTTGCACAACGCATTTTACTTATGTTTACTTAGTTCTCAATTTACCGTGAAAACTATATTTTAATGCCTTAAATTTGAAATGATTCTCATGTTCTTTGGAGCTGACTCATCAGCATCAGCAATGTTTTGTCAAGACTATATCTTAAGTTAATCTATATGAAATACTTTGAAAATCAATGGTAGCAATAAAATCAGCAAATCCTACTGGGAAATCAGAGTTAATTTTTGTATCACATATTCTTATGCATGTCACTGCTTCAATCGTGGCTTGTATTCACTGTGATAATTTATTCCCTGCTTCAAATTGTTTATATGAACACGTGGATACATTTTCTTTGTGGCTACAGGGAAACAGATGTCAAGTTTCTACAGATGGAATCTCAAGTAATAATGGAATGAAAGTGGCAGAGTTGTACACAAGTAATTGAAACCAGCAAAGAATATTACTGAGTTATGTTTTCTTAGGTTTAAAGTTGATCCTTGGATCACAGGGTTTTGAAGAACTGCATTCTTTTTTCTATTGAAAAAGATATTATTCTAGTAAGACATTAAATTAGTATCAGGTATTATTTTAGTAACATACTAAATTACTGTCACTATTTGATAGAGAACTGTATAATAAGGTTCATCTGCTGGATGTGTGACAAAATATTGAGTAGATTTGGTACTTGAGGAATCAGGTTATTGTGCTATTGTGCAAGACTTCAGTTCTTTATAATCAGTCCAAATGTATGACCTGAGTTCTTCTCATCCAGTGTATTACATACCTGAAAAGGCAATACAGTATAGACATTGAAAGTGTACACTTTGAAGCCTATTTCTACCACTTACTAACTGAAACATTTGTAAAAGTTACATAACTTCTCTGCCTCAATTTTTTAAATTGTAAAATGGGGATAATTACATCTGTCTCATAAATACTTAAGGGGATTAAATGAAATGTACCTGAAAATGCTTACCATTTTCCCTGGCAGTAGTAAGTGTTAATTCACCATTATTATTGGCATACAAGACGTATCTCTTTTTAGAGTCAATGCTCAGATTTAAATTATAATCATACCTATATGATATGGAGACAATTTTTAATCATTTCAACAGTGTACTGAATCTTTAGGACACATGTGATTATGCGTCCATAGCAGAGTATGCTTTTATGAATACAGAGTGATTTCTTTTTCTTTAGTATATTGCAAGTCCAATGTTTTTTTTTGTTTTTGTTTTTTTTTTTTGAGGAACTAATAAACCTCGTGTTTTTCCCAGTGCTACATAAGAAAAACAAGTAAAAAACATGGTTCCTGTTCTAAAGAGGTTTTAATTTTGGGAGAAAAATATGATACATATACAGTAAATGTTAGCTGTCAATTTAAGACAGTGTCCCAAATGTTTGAAACGATATTTTTCAATGTAATAAAAAGATAGACTTGGAAGAGAATCACCATTTTCTAGACTATTTGCTGCTCCTGGATTTACAGAGTTTTGGAACACATAGAAAGTTTTGGAAAATAAAAATGAATCTAACCATTAGTGTTTTCCTTATCTTCAGGAATTGAAAGTGGCTGATAACATTCATTTTCTGGTGAATAACATTAATGATAGCCACATATTTTTCTATGTTTAAATAGTGGGTATGGGATAACCTATAGCAATTATTATTTATAAGATGAAATAAGAACTGTCTTCTAATTTTGACTGATCTGATGGAAAAGTAAGTTCCTGATTATTTGGAATACGTATGTAGCTGATTATGGAAAGTAGTCTCTATGATAAAATCCTTAACTGCTTCCACAACCACAAACATTAATACTCTATGCCTCTAAACCTTTCTAAATAAAACTTTCCAAATGGAAAAAAAAGACATACTCCTTACTTCACTGTTATAGATCTCATTACGCATTTATTAATATAAATATTTTAACAACTTGAAGGCTAGTGTTCTGAAATCTTGCTGAGCAGTCTCTTTTCCTCTTTTGTGTGTTACTTTAAAGTGCCTATATCACATATTTTATATGTTGTTATAGGGTCAATATCAAATAAAAATTGTTCCAAAGATGTTTAAGTAAATGTATTGCACTATGTCAAAAGACAAAGCCTTGAAAAATGTCATCTCATGTTCACACAATGATTTAACAATGAGACATACTTTATTAAAATGTAATGAATAAAGGATTTCCCTTTTTTAAAAAGGTAGCATAAATGTTGCATGTTTATTGTCACATGGATAATAAAACTTTTTTTCAGATATATACTTTAATGTATATTTAATTGGTCTTTCTATAATGTCCAATTATCACATATCAGAAACATAACCTAGCTCCCCTATATAGAATTGATAAGTGATTAGTGTTTACAAAGTTTATTGTGTGTGCGTTTTTTAAAATTTGGAGTTCTTTTTTGTTTGTTTTTTACTTTTTCGCATACATAGAAACTTCATTACATAGAAAATTCAGAGGTGACTGCAAAGAAACTGCAGTTAGGTAATAGAGCAGGAGGGCCATGTGAACAATCAAAACTAACCAACAAAATCTCCCTTCTAAGACAAAGCCTTAAAGTGAAGGAGCCAATGAGATCCAGCAGGTTTCAGAAACTATGGAGCCATACTTTAAATATATCATGAAACTCATAGAGGGCCAATTAAAATCCTCATATATTTCTAGTAGGAATGTATAATAGTAGAACCAACTTGAAAAACAGTCTGACAAACAATCTGCTCAAAGGAATTTAGACGTTTTTTAATATAGTCCTTAAAAATCATCCAGTCCCTGCTCAAATCCTAATTACAAAGCTGTTCTCAGTTATTCAGGTATTTTTTACAGTGTAATACCCTCTTGACACTAAGATATATATGAGGTTTTTTTATTGCTACTGGTATATGACAAGGATCCTCTATCCCTGATTTTAGCCATGTGAGATAAGGAGTAAAAAAAGAAAAAAAAAAACCAAAAAACAGTAAAATCCACCCAGAGTTCAGACTTCAGATCTAAAGAAATGTGAAATAATAAATTTATGCTTTTTTTAAGCAGCTATCTTTGTATTAATTTTATGACAGTGTCTTGGTCTGTCCAGGCTACTATAACAAAATATCACAGACTGCATGGCTTAAACAAAAGAAATTATTTTTCTCACAGTTCTGAAGGCTAGAAAGTCCAAGATCAAGGTCCAGCAGGGTTTAATGAGGGCTCTTGTGAGGGCTCTTTCTGGCTTCTAGATAGCTGCCTTCTCATCGTGTGCTCACATGACCTCTTTGTGCTTGTGAGAGAGAGTGCAAGCTCTCTGGTGCCTCTTCTTACAAGGGCACTAATCCTATTTTATCAGGGCCCTAATCTTATGATCTCATTTAATCTTAATTACTTCTTTAGAAGCCACATCTCCAAACACAGGCACATTGAGGGTTAATACTTCAACATATGAATTTGGGGCAGGGAATCAAACACTCAGTACATAACAGACAGCAAAAGAACACTAACACAAGGCATATAAAATTAAAAGTCATAAATATTCTTTAAAAGAGTTACAAATTATTGTACAAATATAATAAATGAAATGAGACATAACCACAGACCCTACAAATTTCAATAAGATATTATGAGCAATTTAAAAAAATAAAACTTACTAAAGCTGATAAAAATACAGAGAATCTCAAAAGCCCCATATTTACTAAAAGTAATTATTTCCATTATTAAAAACTTTCTTACACAGTAAATTTCAAATCCAGAGGCTAAATCATAAAATTATTTTGAATTTTTAAGAACAAAATTACAGTATTCATATATAAATTCCTCCACAAAATAGTAAAAAAGAGAGAGCATTTTTTACTAATTTTTAAGAGGTAAAAATATCCCAGATACCAAAACATGTCAAGGAGATTTTCAAAAAACAAGAAATGTAGTCCAAATCCAAAGCTGATCCCCAGGAGCTGTGCGAACAGAGAAGAGAAGGGGAAATCTCTCCCAGCAGCCTCAGAAGCAGTGGATTAAAACTCCACAAACAACTTGATGTGCCTGCATCTGTTGAATACCTGAATAAACAACGAATCATCCCAAATTCAGGAGGTGGACTTTGGGAGCAGGATATATTAATTTTTCCCCTTTTCCTTTTTTTGTGAGTGTATATGTATATGCTTCTGGGTGAGATTTTGTCTGTATAGCTTTGCTTTATAATAGCTTTATTTTACTTCACTATATTATAGCCTCTTTCTTTCTTTCTATTTTTTCTCCCTTTTACTCTGAGCCATGTGGACAAAAGGCTCTTGGTGCTCCAGCCAGGCATCAGGGCCGTACCTCTGAGGTGGGAGAGCCAACTTCAGGACACTGGTCCACAAGAGAACTCCCAGCTCCACGTAATACCAAACGGCAAAAATCTCTCAGAGATCTCCATCTCAACATCAAGACTCAGCATCACTCAATGACAAGCAAGCTACAGTGCTGAACACCCTATGCCAAACAACTAGCAAGACAGGAACACAGCCCCATCCATTAGCAGAGAGGCTGCCTAAAATCATAATAAGGCCACAGACACCCCAAAACACACCACCAGATGTGGACGTGCCCACCAGAAAGACAAGATCCAGCCTCATCCACCAGAACTCAGGCACTAGTTCCCTCCACCAGGAAGCCTTCACAACCCACTGAACCAACCTTAGCCACTGGGGACAGATACCAAAAACAACGGGAACTACGAACCTGCAGCCTGTGAAAAGGAGACCCCAAACACAGTAAGATAAGCAAAATGAGATGACAGAAAAACACACAGCAGATGAAGGAGCAGGGTCAAAACACACCAGACTTAACAAATGAAGAGGAAATAGGTAGTCTACCTGAAAAAGAATTCAGAATAATGATAGTAAGGATGATCCAAAATCTTGGAAATAGAATAGACAAAATGCAAGAAATATTTAACAAGGACATAGAAGAACTAAAGAGGAACAAAGCAATGATGAAAACACAATAAATGAAATTAAAAATACTCTAGATGGGATCAATAGCAGAATAACTGAGGCAGAAGAAAGGATAAGTGACCTGGAAGATAAAATGGTGGAAATAACTACTGCAGAGAAGGATAAAGAAAAAAGAATGAAAAGAACTGAGGACAGTCTCGGAGACCTCTGGGACAACATTAAACGCACCAACATTCGAATTATAGGGGTCCCAGAAGAAGAAGAGAAAAAGAAAGGGACTGAGAAAATATTTGAAGAGATTATAGTCGAAAACTTCCCTAATATGGGAAAGGAAATAGTTAATCAAGTCCTGGAAGCACAGAGAGTCCTATACAGGATAAACCCAAGGAGAAACACGCCAAGACACATATTAATCAAACTGTCAAAAATTAAATATAAGGAAAACATATTAAAGGCAGCAAGGGAAAAACAACAAATAACACACAAGGGAATCCCCATAAGGTTAACATCTGATCTTTCAGCAGAAACTCTGCAAGCCAGAAGGGAGTGGCGGGATATACTTAAAGTGATGAAGGAGAAAAACCTACAACCAAGATTACTCTACCCAGCAAGGATCTCATTCAGATGTGATGGAGAAATTAAAACCTTTACAGACAAGCAAAAGCTGAGAGAGTTCAGCACCACCAAACCAGCTTTACAACAAATGCTAAAGGAACTTCTCTAGGCAAGAAACACAAGAGAAGGAAAACACCTACAATAACAAACCCAAAACATTTAAGAAAATGGGAATAGGAACATACATATCGATAATTACCTTGAATGTAAATGGATTAAATGCTCCCACCAAAAGACACAGGCTGGCTGAATGGATACAAAAACAAGACCCATATATATGCTGTCTACAAGAGACCCACTTCAGACCTAGAGACACATACAGACTGAAAGTGAGGGGATGGAAAAAGATATTCCATGCAAATGGAAATCAAAAGAAAGCTGGAGTAGCAATTCTCATATCAGACAAAATAGACTTTAAAATAAAGACTGTTACAAGAGACAAAGAAGGACACTATATAATGATCAAGGGATCGATCCAAGAGGAAGGTATAACAATTGTAAATATTTATGCACCCAACATAGGAGCACCTCAATACATAAGGCAAATACTAACAGCCATAAAAGGGGAAATCGACCACAACACAATCATAGTAGGGGACTTTAACACCCCACTTTCACCAATGGACAGATCATCCAAAATGAAAATAAATAAGGAAACACAAGCTTTAAATGATACATTAAACAAGATGGGCTTAATTGATATTTATAGGACATTCCACCCAAAAACAACAGAATACACATTTTTCTCAAGTGCTCATGGAACATTCTCCAGGATAGATCATATCTTGGGTCACAAATCAAGCCTTGGTAAATTTAAGAAAATTGAAATCATATCAAGTATCTTTTCCGACCACAACACTATGAGAGTAGATATCAATTACAGGAAAAGATCTGTAAAAAATACAAACATATGGAGACTACACAATACACTACTTAATAATGAAGTGATCACTGAAGAAATCAAAGGGGAAATCAAAAAATACCTAGAAACAAATGACAATGGAGATACGACGACCCAAAACCTATGGGACGCAGCAAAAGCAGTGCTGAGGGAAGTTTATAGCAATACAAGCCTACCTCAAGAAACAGGAAACATCTCGAATAAACAACCTAACCTTGCACCTAAAGCAATTAGAGAAAGAAGAACAAAAAACCCCAAAGCCAGCAGAAGGAAAGAAATCATAAAGATTAGGTCAGAAATAAATGAAAAAGAAATGAAGGAAACAATAGCAAAAATCAATGAAACTAAAAGCTGGTTCTTTGAGAAGATAAACAAAATTGATAAACCATTAGCCAGGCTCATCAAGAGAAAAAGGGAGAAGACTCAAATCAATAGAATTAGAAATGAAAAAGGAGAAGTAACCACTGACACTGCAGAAATACAAAAGATCATGAGAGATTACTGCAAGCAACTCTATGCCAATAAAATGGACAACCTGGAAGAAATGGACAGATTCTTAGAAATGCACAAACTGCCGAGACTGAACCAGGAAGAAATAGAAAATATGAACAGACCAATCACAAGCACTGAAATTGAAACTGTGATGAAAAACCTTCCAACAAACAAAAGCCCAGGACCAGATGGCTTCACAGGCGAATTCTATCAAACATTTAGAGAAGAGCTAACACCTATCCTTCTCAAACTCTTGCAAAATATTGCAGAGGGAGGAACACTCCCAAACTCATTCTACGAGGCCACCATCACCCTGATACCAAAACCAGACAAAGATGTCACAAAGAAAGAAAACTACAGGCCCATATCACTGATGAACATAGATGCAAAAATCCTCAACAAAATACTAGCAAACAGAATCCAACAGCACATTAAAAGGATCATACACCATGATCAAGTGGGGTTTATCCCAGGAATGCAAGGATTCTTCAACATACGCAAATCAATCAATGTGATACACCATATTAACAAATTGAAGGAGAAAAACCATATGATCATCTCAATAGATGCAGAGAAAGCTTTCGACAAAATTCAACACCCATTTATGATAAAAGCCCTGCAGAAAGTAGGCATAGAGGGAACTTTCCTCAATATAATAAAGGCCATATATGACAAACCCACAGCCAACATCGTCCTCAATGGTGAAAAACTGAAACCATTTCCACTAAGATCAGGAACAAGACAAGGTTGCCCACTCTCACCACTATTATTCAACATAGTTTTGGAAGTGTTAGCCACAGCAATCAGAGAAGACAAAGAAATAAAAGGAATCCAAATTGGAAAAGAAGAAGTAAAGCTGTCACTATTTGCAGATGACATGATACTATACATAGAGAATCCTAAAGATGTTACCAGAAAACTCCTAGAGCTAATCAATGAATTTGGTAAAGTAGCAGGATACAAAATTAATGCACAGAAATCTCTTGCATTTCTATACACTAATGACAAAAAATCTGAGAGTGAAATTAAGAAAACACTCCCGTTTACCATTGCAACAAAAAGAATAAAATATCTAGGAATAAACCTACCTAAGGAGACAAAAGACCTGTATGCAGAAAATTATAAGACACTGATGAAAGAAATTAAAGATGATACAAATAGATGGAGAGATATACCATGTTCCTGGATTGGAAGAATCAACATTGTGAAAATGACTCTACTACCCAAAACAATCTACAGATTCAATGCAATCCCTGTCAAACTAGCACTGGCATTTTTCACAGAACTAGAACAAAAAATTTCACAATTTGTATGGAAACACAAAAGACCCCGAATAGCCAAAGCAATCTTGAGAACGAAAAATAGAGCTAGGGGAATCAGGCTCCCTGACTTCAGACTATATTACAAAGCTTCAGTAATCAAGACAGTTTGGTACTGGCACAAAAACAGAAATATAGATCAATGGAACAGGATAGAAAGCCCAGAGATAAACCCACACACATATGGTCACCTTATCTTTGATAAAGGAGGCAAGCATATACACTGGAGAAAAGACAGCCTCTTCAATAAGTGGTGCTGGGAAAACTGGACAGGTACATGTAAAAGTATGAAATTAGAACACTCCCTGACACCATGCACAAAAATAAACTCAAAATGGATTAAAGACCTACGTGTAAGGGCAGACACTATCAAACTCTTAGAGGAAAACATAGGCAGAACATGACATACATGTATGACATACATCACAGCAAGATTCTTTTTGACCCAGCTCCCAGAGAAATGGAAATAAGGACACAAATAAACAAATGGGACCTAATGAAACTTAAAAGCTTTTGCACAGCAAAGGAAACCATAAACAAGACCAAAAGACAACCATCAGAATGGGAGAAAATATTTGCAAATGAAGCAACTGACAAAGGATTAATCTCCAAGACTTACAAGCAGCTCATGCAGCTCAATAACAAAAAAACGAACAACCCAATCCAAAAATGGGCAGAAGACCTAAATAGACATTTCTCCAAAGAAGATATACAGATGGCCTACAGACACATGTAAGAATGCTCAACATCATTAATCATTAGAGAAATGCAAATCAAAACTACAATGAGATATCATCTCACACCGGTCAGAATGGCCATCATCAAAAAATCTAGAAACAATAAATGCTGGAGAGGGTGTGGAGGAAAGGGAACACTCTTGCACTGTTGGTGGGAATGTAAATTGATACAGCCACTATGGAGAACAGTATGGAGGTTCCTTAAAAAACTACAAATAGAACTATCATACGACCCAGCAATCCCACTACTGGGCATATACCCTGAGAAAACCATAGGTCAAAAAGAGTCATGTACCAAAATGTTCATTGCAGCTCTATTTACAATAGCCAGGACATGGAAGCAACCTAAATGTCCATCGACAAATGAATGGATAAAGAAGATGTGGCACATATATACAATGGGATATTACTCAGCCATAAAAAGAAATGAAATGGAGGTATTTGTAGTGAGGTGGATGGAGTTAGAGTCTGTCATACAGAGTGAAGTAAGTCAGAAAGAGAAAAACAAATACAGTATGCTAACACATATATACGGAATCTAAGGAAAAAAAAAAAAAAAAAAAAGGCCATGAAGAACCTAGTGGCAAGACGGGAATAAAGACACAGACCTACTAGAGAATGAACTTGAGGATATGGGGAGGGGGTGGGGTGAGATGTGACAGGGTAAGAGAGTGTCATGGACATATATACACTACCAAATGTAAAATAGATAACTAGTGGGAAGCAGCCGCATAGCACAGGGAGATCAGCTCGGTGTTTTGTGACCACCTAGAGGGGTGGGATGGGGAGGGTGGGAGGGAGGGAGATGCAAGAGGGAAGAGAAATGGGACCATATTGTATATGTATAACTGATTCACTTTGTTATAAAGCAGAAGCTAACACACCATTGTAAGGCAATTATACTTCAATAAAGATGTTTAAAAAAAAAAAAAAGAAATGTATGCCTAGAATAGAGATTAAAACATCTGTAACAAAATATTAGAATATTGAATACAAAATATATTAAAATGATACTAATATAAAAATACATAGAGTTTATTCAAGTAATACCAAATAGTTTAACACTTAAAAAATCAATAAATGCCATTTATCAGATTAATAGAATAAAGGGACAAATGACATATGAAAATCTCAATATATTTTAAAAATGCTTCTAGGAAGATACACTAGACATACTTTACCTTTGTCCCTTTGGTAAACACAAATATACTACAGACATTATATAAAACAAACATAAGGAAACTTTAAAAAATGGAGAGAAGTAGAAAGACTGGCTGGGGATCTTAAAACCTAAAGAAAGACATGGTGGTCAGTTCTTGGATTTCTTTTTGCCTCTTATATCCAAGATTTGGAGTTTAAGAAGGCTGGAACTCAGAAATGCCAATATATGCAGAAAAAAGGCACTCCTACAGCTCCCTACTAGAGTGGTGTCAGAGAAGTCTTATTAGAGAGTCAGGATGTTTACATTGGCTCAAAATTAACAAGGCCACCCCCTCACTTGTGGTGTCAGTAGAAGCCACGTGGGGAGAAGTGACAAGACACTTCTGCCTTTCACATGGGAAGATATATCAGTGGAGCCCATATGGGTAGCCAGAATACCAACCCCTGCCCAGCTATAACAGGGAGACCCTTCCCCTCTTGGCTGTCAGTGGAGACCAGGTAAGGAAACTGGACTTCTACTTCCAATAGCTAGCTCCCCTGCTATTCTTCAAATGGAGCAATGCATAAAAAACTAGTGAAAACAGAAAGCTAAAATAAGATCCAGAATCTCATAACATGATACCCCAAATATTCAGGCTTTAATTGAAAATCACACAGTATAACAAAAACCTCAACTTAAATGGAAAAAGGAACAAAACATGTGAACACTGAGATGAAAGACATGTTAGAATTATCTGACAAATATTTTAAAGCAGCTATCAACAAAAAATGCATCAACAAGTAACTACAAATATGCTCAAATAAAAAGTTGAAAGTCTCAGGAAAGAAACAAAAGTTATAAAGAAGAAGCAAACAGTAATTTTAGAACTGAAAGATATAATAACTGAAGGGGAAAAAACTGTCAACCAAGAATCTTTGATCTGGCAAAATTGTCCTTCAAAAATGAGGCAACAATTAAGACGCTTCAGATAAACAAAAACTGAGGGAGTTCATTATCACCGGACCAACCCTGCAAAAAATGCTAAAGGGAGTCCTTCCAGTTGAAATAACAGGAGACTAGATGTATGAAGACATGAAGAAATCTGGTAAAGGTAAATACATAGAAAATTATAAAAACTAGAATTATTGTACTTTGATTTGAAACTCCCTCTTTTTGTTTTCTACTTGATTTAAGAGACTAATGCATAAAAATAATTACTAGTCTACGTTTTGGACAGTGTATGAAGACATAATTTTGTGTCATTAATAACTGAAAGGGCGTGGAGATGGAGCTATATAGGTAGAAGCAGTGTTTTTGTATGTTATCGAAGTTAAGCTGCTAAAAAATTAAGTTCAGTTTTATAACTTAAAGATGTTAAATGTTATCACCACGGTAACCAAAAAGAAAACAGCTACAGAATACACAAAAAGGAAATGGGAAGGGCATTTAAATGTTTCACTACAAAAAAGTCAACTAACAACAAAAGACAATAATGCAGAAAATGAGGGACAAAAAAATTATAAGGCACATACAAAATAAATAGCAAAATTACCGAAGTCTCTACTTTTGAGTAAATACTTTGCAGGTAAATGAATTAAACTTTCCAGTCAAAAGATGGAGATTGACAAAATGGATTTAAAAAATAAATAAATAAACCAACTCTATGTTGTCTACAAAAAACTCACTGTAGTTCCAAAGACACAAATAGATTGAAAGTGAAATGATGGAAAAAGATATTCCATGCAAATAGTAAGGAAAATAGAAAGGGGAGTGCTCAACAAATAGTAAACAAACTTGAATTTAAATCAAAGAAGGCTACAGGAGAGGAGTAGACCAAGATGGCAACATAGGAGGCTCCTGAACTCCCCTCCTCCATGGCCATAGCGACTGTAGAGCTACGCACAACAATTACCTCTGAAAGAAACCCTGAAGTGAACTGAGCAACTACTACACAACAAGCAAACCAGAAAAACCCACATCAAAAGAAAACTCACATCAAAATGGGTAGGAAAGATTGAGGAACACTCTCAACATAAACCCCACCCTGGCACGGTTCCATACAATCCAGAGGGAGCTCCAACTCCTAGCTTCTCCCTGAGGAGAAAAGGGTTTGTACCTCACATCTAGTGCCTCAAATTTTAAGACTCCTGCTTAAAGGATGAGCCCCCGAAACACCTAGCTCTGAAAGCCAATGAGGCTTGTATTCAGGAAACTCACAAGACTATAACAGTAGTTGTTAATGGGTGGCAAGCACTCACCATGGCTATCTCCTCAGGGTGCAGTGCAGAGGGAACAAGTAGAAATACCCCTTTCCCAATCTTTCCTTGAAAGGGGTCCATCTGCATAATTTGAAAGCTGCTGCCTGAAAGCCAGATTTCTAATTTAGCACACATCTAGGCACTAGCTGCAGTCCTCCCCAAAAACCAGGGAAATTGGCAGTCACCAGGCCATCTCTACGTAGCCGACTCCAAGTCACCAGTATCTTCCAGAAAGAAGCTTGTATGCATGTCTGCACCCTGCTTTTGCTCGCTGCCTGAGTACAAATCCCTGGATTACCTGGCCTCTGTTAGCCAAAAAGGCTTCCATTCATGAGTCCCACAGAACTGTAGCAAACCAAGGAATTCTTAACCAGCTATTTCCCCTTTGAGGTCTGCACAGAGGGAGCAGGCAAAAATGACAATCTCCCAGTCTTTTCTTGAAAGGGGTCCACCTTCACACTCTAAAAGCTGCTGCCTGAGGGTCAAGCTTCTAATTTAGCACACATCTAGAGGCTGGCATTGATCCTCCCCAGAGACAGGGGAAGCTGATGGACATTTCTCTCACCATCTCCCTCTAACCCCTTCCAAGTTGCCAGTATCCCCCTGAAGGGAACTGACTCATATGTTGTCCCAATTTTTGTGGCTGCTGCCTGAGGGACTGGCCCTTGAATCATCTGGCTCAGATAGACAATGGAGCTTGGACTCATGAGTCCCACAGGACTGTAGCAAAAAAGAAGCATTTCTTAAAGGGTGCAGAAGCACCTCCCCATGGCTGTATTTCCAGGTCTAGCATACAAACAATAAGCAAAGATGTCCATCTCCCCGTTTCTCCCTGGAAGGGGCTTAACCACATACATTCCCAGCTGTTGCCTGAGGATCCAACTTCCAATCAGTGTGTATCTAGCTGTTGAATGTGATCCTCCTCTTTGGAACAATAGCAGGTCTCGGCACACCTTCAACTACTGGTAGCCACTAAGAACAAAGAAGGTGGTTTGAACAATCAAAGGTCTGAGAGACAATCAGGAGCTTGGTAGGCTGATTGAGGAGGTCAATCTCCTACACAAGACCACTCAAGACTGGGAGAAGTGGCTGTTTTACCTAATGAACAGAAACCAACATACAGAGTAAAAATAAAGAAATAGAATATGTTCTAAATAAAAGAACAATCCCACCAACAGTGCAAGAGAGTATCTTTGGCTCTACACACTCTCCAGAATTTATTGTTTGTATATTTTTTATGATGGCCATTCTGACACGTGAGGTGAGGTCATACCTCATTGTAGTTTTGATTTGCATTTCTCTAATAATTAGTGATGTTGAGGATCTTTTCATGTGCCTTTTGGCCATCTGTATGTCTTCTTTGGAGAAATGTCTGTTTAGGTCTTCTGCCCATTTTTGAATTGGGTTGTCTTTTTGATATAGAGCTGCATGAGCTGTTTGTATATTTTGGAGATTAATCCTCTGTCAGTTGCTTCATTTGCAAATATTTTCTCCCATTCTGAGGGTTGTCTTTTCATCTTGTTTATGGTTTCCTTTGTTGTGCAAAAGCTTTTAAGTTTCATTAGGTTCCATTTGTTTATTTTTGTTTCTATTTTCATTACTCCAGGAGGTGGGTCAAAAAAGATCTTGCTGCGATTTATGTCAAAGAGTGTTCTTCCCATGTTTTCCTCTTAGAGTTTTATAGTGTCTGGCCTTACATTTATGTCAGTAATCCATTTCGAGTTTATTTTCATAAATAAACTCAAATAGTGTTTATATAGTGTTAGGGAGTGTTCTAATTGCATTCTTTTACATGTAGCTGTCCAGTTTTCCCAGCACCACTTATTGAAGAAGCTGTCTTTATCCATTGTATATTCTTGCCTCCTTTGTCATAGATTAGGTGACCATAGGTGTGAGGGTTAATCTCGGGGCTTTCTATCCTGTTCCATTGATCTATATTTCTGTTTTTGTGCAAGTACCATACTGTCTTAATTACTATAGCTTTGTAGTATAGTCTGAAGTCAGGGAGCCTGATTCCTCCAGCTTGGTTATTCTTTCTCAAGATTGCTTTGGCTATTCGGGGTCTTTTGTGTTTCCAGACAAATTGTAAAATATGTTGTTCTAGTTCTGTGAAAAATGCCATTGGTAATTTGTTAGGGATTGCATTGAGTTTGTAGATTACTTTAGGTAGTATAGTTATCTTCACAATGTTAATTCTTGCAATCCAAGAACATGGTACATCTCTCCATCTGTTTGTGTCATCTTTGAATTCTTTCATTGATATGGCTGCTATGGAGACCAGTATGGAGCGTCCTTAAAAACTAAAAATAGAACTACTGTATGACCCAGCAATCCTCATACTGGGTATATACCCTGGGAAAACCATAATTCAAAAAGACACATGCACAACAATATTCATTGCAACACTATTTACAATAGCCTGGACATGGAAGCAACCTAAATGTCCATCAACAGAGGAATGGATAAAGAAGTTGTGGTACATATATACAATGGAATATTACTCAGCCATAAAAAGGAATGAAATTGGGTCCTTTGTGGAGACGTGGGTGGACCTAGAGACTGTCATACAGAGTGAAGTAAGTCAGAAAGAGAAAAACAAATATCATATATTAACTCATATATGTGGAATCTAGAAAAATGGTATAGATGATCTTATCTGCAAAACAGAAGTAGAGAACAAATGTATGGATACCAAGGGGGAAAGGGGGGATGTGAAGAACTGGGAGATTGGGATTGACATATATACATTATTGATATATGTATAAAATAGATAGCTAATGAGAACCTACTGTGTAGCACAGGGAACTCTACTCAGTGCTCTGTGGTGACCTAAATGGGGCGGAGATCAAAAAAAGAGGGGATTTATGTATATGTATAGCTGATTCACTTTGCTGTACAGTAGAAACTGACACAACATTGTAAAGCAAATATACTCCAATAAAAATTAATAAAAAATAAAAATAAATAAAAATAAAAGAAAAACAAAACTCCAGAAACACGCCCCAAAGAAATTGAGATAATTTATTTACTTGATAGAAAGTTCACAATAAGGGTCATAAAGTTGCTAACCAAGATTAGGAGAATAATGCACAAACAGAGTGAGAATTTCAACAAAGAGATAGAAAATATTAAAACATACTAAACAGAAATCACTGAGTTGAAAAATTCAGTGGAGGGGTTAAACATCAGACTAGATGAGACAGAGACAAAGATCAGTGAAACTGAAGGCAGGGCAGTGGAATCCATTCAAATGGTGAAAGAAATGAGAAAAAAATGAAGTAAATAAGTAGATGAGGAAAAATAGTGAAGCTAGCTTAAGGGATTTATAGGGCTCATGAAAGGAACCAATATATGCAGTGTAAGAGACACAGAAAGAGAAAGGGGCAGAAAGCTTAATCAAAGAAATAATGGCTAAAACTTCCTAACCTGGGGTAAGAAACAGACATCCAGATATATAAGAAGAACTGGAAAATTTACATATATGTGTATATTAAACAACATGCTCCTGAACAACAAATGTGTCAAATGATAAATCAAAAGAGAAATATAAAATATCTTGAGAGACTTCCCTGGTGGCACAGTGGTTAAGAATCCACCTGCCAATGCAGGGACACCAGTTCGATCCCTGGTATGAAAAGATCCCACATGCTTCGGAGCAACTAAGCCTGTGCACCACAACTACTGAGCCTGCGCTCTAGAGCCTGTGAGCCACAAATACTAAGCCTGCATGCCACAACTACTGAAGCTCATGTGCCTAGAGCCCATGCTCCACAGCAAGAGAAGCCACTGCAATGAGAAGCCTGTGTACCACAATGAAGAGTAGTTTCCCACTCGCCGCAACTAGAGAAAGCCTCTGTGCAGCAACAAAGACCCAACACAGACAAAAATCAATAAACAGAAAATAAATAAATTTTAAAAATGTATCCTGAGAGAAATGAAGATGAAACACAATATACCAAAAACTATAGGACGCCACAGAGCAGCTATAAGAGGAGAGTTCATTGTGATAAATAGCAAAATTAAAAACAAACAAACATAAACCTACCAAGGGAGACAAAAGACCTGTATGCAGAAAACAATAAGACACTGATGAAAGAAATTAAAGATGATACCAACAGATGGAGAGATATACCATGTTCTTGGATTGGAAGAATGAATATTGTGAATATGACTATACTACCCAAAGCAATCTACCGATTCAATGTAATCCCTATCAAATTACCAATGGCATTTTTTATGGAACTAGAACAAGTCATCTTAAAGTTTGTATGGAGACACAAAAGACCCCGAATAGCCAAAGCAGTCTTGAGGGAAAGAAACGGACCTGGAGGAATCAGACTCCCTGACTTCAGACTATACTACAAAGCTACAGTAATCAAGACAATATGGTACTGGCACAAAAACAGAAGCATGGATCAATGGAACAAGATAGAAAGCCCAGAGATAAACCCAGGCACCTATTGTCAACTAATCTATGACAAAGGAGGCAAAGATATACAATGGAGAAAAGACAGTCTCTTCAATAAGTGGTGCTGGGAAAACTGGAGAGCTACATGTAAAAGAATGAAATTAGAACACTCCCTAACATCATACACAAAAATAAACTCAAAATGGATTCAAGACCTAAATGCAAGACCAGACACTATAAAACTCTTAGAGGAAAACATAGGAAGAACACTCTTTGACATAAATCACAGCAAGATCTTTTTTGATCCACCTCCTAGAGTAATGGAAATAAAAACAAAAATAAACAAATGGGATCTAATGAAACTTCAGAGCTTTTGCACAGCAAAAGAAACCATAAACAAGACGAAAAGACAACCCTCAGAATGGGAGAAAATAGTTGCAAATGAATCAACGGACAAAGGATTAATCTCCAAAATATATAAACAGCTCATGCAGCTAAATATTAAAGAAACAAACCACCCAATCCAAAAATGGGCAGAAGACCTAAATAGACATTTCTCCAAAGAAGACATACAGATGGCCAAGAAGCACATGAAAAGCTGCTCAACATCACTAATTATTAGAGAAATGCAAATCAAAACTACAATGAGGTATCACCTCACACCAGTTAGAATGGGCATCATCAGAAAATCTACAAACAACAAATGCTGGAGAGGGTGTGGAGAAAAGGGAACCCTCTTGCACTGTTGGTGGGAATGTAAATTGATACAGCCACTATGGAGAACAATATGGAGGTTCCTTAAAAAACTAAAAATAGAATTACCATATGATCCAGCAATCCCACTACTGGGCATATACCCAGAGAAAACCATAATTCAAAAAGACACATGCACCCCAATGTTCATTGCAGCACTGTTTACAATAGCTAAGTCATGGAAGCAACCTAAATGCCCATCGAAAGACGAATGGATAAAGAAGTAGTGGTACATATATACAATGGAATATTACTCAGCCATAAAAAGGAACGAAATTGGGTCATTTGTTGAGATGTGGATGGATCTAGAGACTGTCATACAGAGTGAAGTAAATCAGAAAGAGAAAAACAAATATTGTATATTAACGCATGTATGTGGATCCTAGAAAATTGGTACAGATGAACCAGTTTGCAGGGCAGAAGTTGAGACACAGATGTAGAGAAAGAACGTATGGACACCAAGGGGGAAAACTGCAGTGGGGTGGGGATGGTGGTGTGTTGAATTGAGCGATTGGTATTGACATGTATACACTGATGTGTATAAAATTGATGCCTAATAAGAACCTGCAGTATAAACAAACAAACAAACAAACAAAAAACAACTAATACTAAACTTTCTTTGGGTTATTTGTATGGAAATATGTTAATATAAATGTTTCAGACATTACATGAAACTTCTAAAAATCTTTAAAAAAAAGTAATCTTTTTAAATTGTTAGTAACATTATAAAACAGAATGTGACTTCTTAATTTTAAGATATCAGTGATAGACAAATCAAGAACTCTGAATTGAAGGAGAAATAAAGCTTGTAAAGCCAAAAAAACCACAAACAAACAAAAAAACAAGAAAGAGCCAAAGTAAACCTAATTTTACATATCAGGGAACTAGAAAAAGAACAAACTAAGACCAAAATTAGCAGAAGGAAAGAAATAAAGATCAGAGTGGAAATAAATTAGAGACAAAAAGAGAATAGAAAAGATCAATGACACTAGGAATTAGTTTTTGAAAGCATAAACAAAATAGACAAACTATTAGCTAGATTACCAAGAAAAAAAGAAGACAAATAAATACAATTATATATGAAAGAGGAGACATTACAACCTATACCACATAAATACAAAGGGCTGTAGGAGACTACTATGAATAATTATATGCCAACAAATTGTACAGTCTGGAAGAAATGAATAAATACCTAGAAACATAAAACCTATCAAAACTGAATCATGAAGAAATAGAAAATATGAACAGACAAATTACCAGTAAAGAAATTGAATCAGTAATTAACAACCTTCCAACAAAAATCCCAGGGCTCAATGGCTTCACTGGTGAATTCTAACAAACATTTCAGAATTGGGAAGTTGCAGTGTGCTGTAAAGGGAGGCCCAACACTGAAAGGGAGGGTAGGGGGTTGACTTGCCCACCTGTTGTCCTCCACCAGTGGCAGAGCTCTAGAGGATTAGGTGAGTGCTGCCTTGTCAGCTTCCACAGCATACTTTGGCTCTGTGGCTGTCTCGGAAGCCACTATCCTTTCTCCCTTCATCCCCTCGGGCCCCTCCTTTGTTGCCTCTGTCACATGGCAATAGACCACGTGGGGGGCACTGTATAGAGGGCAGCAGGAAGTGATATTGGCCACCATACTCCCACTGGCCTCCTCTTTGTCATCCTCCTGCCCAGCCTGGGGCTAAATGCAACCAAGCTGCCAGGCCCCTCCCCCTGGCCAGACGGATCCTTCTGCCCAGAAACCAGGTGTGGAAACCACTGGCAAATACATGGCATCCAGGAGAAAGATGTCTTACCTCTTCTCCAGATAATGAAAAACTTTATAAAAATCTATCACTTCATAAAACTTCATAAAATCTATCACTGTGGATGAAAATGGGAAGTCATTTGCATCATCTTATATTCAGATTTTCAAGAAAGGAAAGTACTTCTCAAAAGATTTCAAGAAGTAAAAACTGTTAAAGATTGCTTCAGGAATTTTATATTTGATGATGAAGATTTGGAAAAACCTTATTTCCTAGACAGAAAATTTCCATCATCTGCTGTTGCTTTCTCTTATCTGAAGATGGAAACTCTATTCCTTATACTATTAATGGGTATTTGACAGACTACCAAAGGGAAGGAGTCCAGTTTATCTATGGACACTTCATCCAAGGAGGATAGAATATTCTTGGTGATGATATGGGACTTGGAAAAACAGTACAGGCTATTTCATTTTTGGTGGCAGTTTTGCATAAAAAGAGAACTCATGAAGATATTGAAAATAAAATGCCAGAGGTTTTACTACAAAGTATGAAAAAGGAGCACTCCTTCTCTTATAGCAAAAAATATGTTCTTAATAATTGCCCCTTTTTCTGTCCTCTCTACAACTGGAAGGATGAATTGGACACTTGGGGATATTTCAGAATCACTATTTTACATGGTAACAAAAAAGACAATGAACCGATTTGTGTAAAGCAGAGGAAATGTGAAATTGCTATAACAACTTATGAAATACTGTACTTGTGTCTGGATGAACTTAGCAGTTTGGAATGGTCAGCTGTTATCGTAGATGAAGGTCATAGAATCAAGAATCCAAAGGCTAGAGTAACAAAAGTTATAAAAGCTTTAAAATGTAATGTTCACATTGGCCTCACTGGAACCTGGACTGGGTTGTGCCAAGACTTTAGGTAGCAGGATCCACTTCAAGAAGCAGTTTTCTGACCCAGTAGAACATGGTCAGAGACACACAGCAACAAAAAGAGCACTAGATACTGGCCGAAAGCTGTCTATCAAACAGTATTGGAAACAGAAGATGGCACAAAAACAGAAATCAATGGAACAGAATAGAGAGCACAGAGATAAACCTAACCACCTATGGTCAATTAATCTATGACAAAAGAGGAAAGAATATACAATGGAGAAAAGACAGTTTCTTCAATAATTTGTGGTGTGAAAACCAGATAGTTACATGTAAAATATGAGATTAGAATACTTCCTCACGCCAAATACAAAAATAAACTCAAAGTGGATTAAAGACCTAAATGTAAGCTCTGAACCATAAAACTAGAAAAGAGCATAGACAGAACACTCTTTGACATAAATCATAGCAGTATTTTGCACGTGTCCTAAAGCAAAAGAAATAAAAGCAGAAATAAACAAATAGGACTTAAACTTACAAATTTTTGCACAGCAAATGAAACCATCCACAATATGAAAGGAAAAACCTACTGAATGGAAGAAAATATTTGCAAATGGCATGACCGATAAGGGGTTAATATCCAAAATATATAAACAGCTCATCCAACTCAACATCCAAAAAAAAAACAACCCAATTAAAAAATGGGCAGAAGACCTGATAAACATTTTTCCAAAGAAGACATACAGATGAATAACAAGCACATGAAAAAATGCTTAGCATCTCTAACCATTAGAGAAATGCAAATCAAAACCACAATGAGATATCAACTCACCTGTCAGAATGACTTTCATCAGAAGTCTACAAATAACACATATTGGTGAGGATGTGAAGAAAAGGGAACCTTTGTACACTTTTGGTGGGAATGTAAATTGGTGCAGCCACTGTGGAAAACAATATGGAAGTTCCTTAAAAAACTAAAAATAGAACTACCAAATTACCTGGCAATTCCACTCCTGGGTATATATCCAAAGAAAATGATAACAGTAATTCAAAAAGATACATACACCCCAATGTTCATAGCAGCATTATTTACAATAGCCAAGATATGTAAGCAAGTTAAGTGTCTATCAACATATGAATGGATAAAGAAGATGTGATATACATATATACATATTTGTATATATATATACATATGTATATATGTATATACACTCAGCCATAAAAAGGAATGAAATTCTGCCATTTGCAACAATGTGGATTGACCTAGAGTATTACGATTAGTGAAATAAATGACAGAGAAAGGCAAATACTCTATGTTATCATTTATATGTGGAATCTAAAAAATAAAACAAATGTATGTAACAAAACATAAACAGGCTCACATATATAGAGAACAAACTAGTCCTTACCAATGGGGAGAAGGAAGGAGAGAGGGGCAAGATAGAGTATGGGATTGAGAGGTACAAACTACAATGTATAAAATAGATAAGCAACAAGAATATATTGTACAACACAGGGAAGTGTAGCCCTTGTTTTGTAATAACTTTAAATTGAGTATAATCTATAAAATATTTAATCATTATGTTTGTATACCTGAAACTAATATAATACTGTAAATTAACTGTACTTCAATTTAAAAAAATTTTAATTAATTAGGGAAGGCAGAAAAAGAGGGTACAAAATAAACAAAAACAAATACATTAATTGAAGACAGCCATAAACATGATAAATATTAATTCAATAATATTAATAATCATTTTAAATGTGAATGATCTAAATGCACCTATTAAAATACACAGATAGTGTGAAATAAAAAAACACAGCTATATGTTATGTACCATAAAGATACATTAAATTTAAAGACTTAAATTAAAAGGAAGAATTGGGAAAAGGTAAACCATGCTAATTCTAAGCAAAAGAAAGCTGGAATAGATATGGTAATTTAAAACAAAGTAGACTTCAGTACAATGAAAATTACCAAGGATAAAGAAATATATTACATAATAATAAGTGGGTCACATATGCAAGAAAACACAAATCTTAAATGTGCATGCACCTAAAAACCATGTCCAAATACATAAGCCCAAATCTGATAGAACTAAAGGGATATATAGACAAATCCACTATTATGGTTGGAGACTTCAACACTTCCTTTTGTAATTGATATATCAAGCAGACAGAATATCAGTAAGGATATAGTTGACTTGTATAGTACTATCAATCAACTTGATCAAGTTGACACTTAGAGCATTCCATTCAACAATGGCAGAATATATATTCTTCTGAAGGTCATATAGAATATTCACCAAGATAGATGACATTATTGGCCAAAAAACACCTTAATAAGTTTAAAAAAATAAAAATCATACCATGTACATTCTCATACCACAAAGGAATGAAACTGAAAACCAATAACGTAAACAGAGCTGGAAAACCCTCAAAAATTTGGAGATTAAACAACATATTTATTAATGGCACATGAGTTATTTTGTGTTTGCTCCACCTAAATATACTTTGATTTGAATAAACTTCAGGTTAATAGCAAAACTAAGAAAGAGAAAGTACACAGAATTTGCATATACCACTTTCCCCCCTAACAAACATAGCCTTCCCTACTATCAACATACCATACCAGAGTGGTACATTTCTTACAATTAATGAATCTACATTGACATGTCATTATTAGCCAAAGTCCATAGTTTCATTAGCGTTCACTCTTGATGTACATTCTATGACTTTGGACAAAAGAACAATGATAATTAACCACCTTTATAATATCATACAAAACAAGTTTCACTGCCTTAAAATTTTTCTCTGCTTTGCTTATTCATTCATCCCTTCTCCCCACCCCTAGCAACCACTGATCTTTTTTATTTTCCCATAGTTTTTTTCTTTTCCAGAATGTCTTATAGTTGGAATCATACAGTATTTAGCCCTTTAAATTTGACTTTCTTAACTTAGTATTGTGCATTTAATTTTCCTCCATGTCTTTGTATATCTTGATAGCTCATTTCTCTATAGTGCTGAATAATACTCCATTGTTTAGATATACCACAGTTTATCCATTTACCCACTGAAGCACATCTTGATGGGTTCCAAGTGTTAGCAATTATGAATAAAGATGCTATAAATATTCATTTACAGGTTTTTAAATTGGCATAAGTTTTCAGTCATTTGGGTAAACACCAAGGAACATGATTGCTGAATCATATGATAAGAGAATGTTAAATTTTATGAGAATCTGCTAAACTGTCTTCCGAAGCATTTATATCATTTTGCATTCCCACCAGCAAGGTATGAGAGTTCCTGTAACTCCACATCCTCACCAGCATTTGGTGGAGTCATTTTTCTGGATTTTGGCCATTTTAATAGGTGTGTAGTGGTATCTCATTTTATTTTCAAATCTTTGATGAGATGATGTGGCACATCTTTTCACATTCATATTTTTCGTCTGTATATCTTCTTTAGTAACTTGTCTGTTCTAATATTTTGCCCAATTTTTAATTGAGTTGTTCATTTTCTAGTTAATTTTTAAGAGTTTGTATACTTTGGATGCAAATTCTTTATAAGATATGTTTTTTTTTAATTTTATTTTATCCCCATGTGTGGCTTGTCTTCTAATCCTTTTGACATTATATTTTACAGAGCAGAAATTTTTAATTTTAATAAAATCCAGCTTCAACCTAAGTATTTTTCACATGTACCTAAAATCAGTTATTCTCATTTAGAACAAATGCAGGTGGGTAAATGCGAAAACAAAGGTTTTTTGTTTTTTTGTTTTTTTTATATTTTAAATAGAAATATCCATGGCAAGTACAATTTCTTTAAGACACAAGAGGAACATTATGATAATAAAGTATTGAAAGGCATTAAAATGTGCTACTTGGAATTACTGCCTCAAATGATTATTCATTATTGCATGGTATAAATTGGTGCTGGGTTACATGCAATACCTGTAAAGACACTGATCCTTTCTTCCATAAGTACAGAATGCTCTAGACTTCATAAAGTCATCATAAAATCAAGAATTCTGTCCACACTATAAAAATTATCAAAGAAAATTCAAATACTTCAGGCACATCTGACGTATTGGGGCCTTCATATCAGCACCGGAACCACCATTACAGAATCTCTAGGGATAGTGTGGCTTTTCTAAAATTTTCTCAGGTTTAACTCAATCTTTATCTCTAATCTCTGTGGGATCTACTATGGGCTCCAAAGACATTGTCATATTAGAGTGACAGATGAGTTCTCAGTGTCATATGACTAGCTAATCTGCCCCTCAGTGCCTGGTTAACTGGTAGAGTCATTACTATAGATGGTATATCTTCCAGGCTTAGAAAGATCTGATGAATTTATTTTCAAATGAAATTTATATTAGTAGTGACATATCTTATTCTTAGAATAAAGTGAAATACTTAAGATTCACTAAATAGTAATTATTATAATTTATTATTAATTTTTGTTTTCCATACTCCAAACTAATTCTGATGAGAAATCTATGATAGTCAGAAACATAGAATGGGACCAAGCAATAAATTATTAAAGGATTAAAATATCTGTCTTAGGAAGACACTGGAACTCACCAAAAAAGATACCCCACATTCAAAGACAAAGGAGGAGCCACAATGAGACGGTAGAAGGGGTGCAATCAGAGTAAAATCAAATCTCATAACTGCTGGGTGAGTGACTCACAGACTGGTGAACACTTATACCACAGAAGTCTACCCACTGGAGTGAAGGTTCTGAGCCCCATGTCAGGCTTCCCAACCTGGGGGTCCGGCAACGGGAGGAGGAATTCATAGAGAATCAGACTTTGAAGCTTAGTGGGAATTGATTGCAGGACTCCAACAGGACTGGGGGAAACAGAGACCACACTCTTGGAGGGCACACACAAAATAGTGTATGCTTTGGGACCCAGGGGAAGGAACAGTGACTCCGGGGGAGACTGAACCAGACCTAGCTGCTAGTGTTGGAAGGTCTCCTGCAGAGGCAGGGGGTGGCTCTGTTTCACCGTGGGGACAAGGACACTGGCAGCAGAAGTTCTGGGAAGTACTCCTTCGTGTGAACCCTCCTAGAGTCTGTCATTAGCCCCACCAAAGAGCCCAGGTAGGCTCCAGTGTTGGGTTGCCTCAGGCAAAACAACCAACAGGGAGGGAACCCAGCCCCACCCATCAACAGACAAGTGGATTAAAGTTTTACTGAGCTCTGACCACCACAGCAACAGTCAGCTCTACCCACCACCAGAGCCTCCCATCAAGTCTCTTAGATAACCTCAAACACCAGAGGGCAGCCATCAGAAGCAAGAAAAACTACAATCCTGCAGCCTGTGGAACAAAAGCCACATTCACAGAAACATAGGCAAGATGAAAAGACAGAGGGCTATGTACCAGATGAAGGAACAAGATATAACCCCAGAAAAACAACTAAATGAAGTAGAGATAGGCAACCTTCCAGAAAAAGAATTCAGAATAATGATAGTGAAGATGATCCAAGACCTCAGAATAAGAATGGAGGCAAAGATCGAGAAGATGCAAGAAATGTTTAACAAAGGCCTAGAAGAATTAAAGAATAAACAAACAGAGATGAACAATACAATAACTGAAATGAAAACTACACTAGAAGGAATCAATAGCAGAATAACTGAGGCAGAAGAACGGATAAATGACCTGGAAGACAAAATGGTGGAATTCACTGCTGCAGAACAGACTAAAGAAAAAAGAATGAAAAGAAATGAAGACAGCCTAAGAGACCTCTGGGACAACATTAAACACAACAACATTCGCATTATAGGGGTCCCAGAAGGAGAAGAGAGAGAGAAAGGACCAGAGAAAATATTTGAAGAGATTAGAGTCGAAAACTTCCCTAACATGGGAAAGGAAATAGCCACCCAAGTCCAGGAAGCACTGAGAGTCCCATACAGGATAAACCCAAGGAGAAACACACCGAGACACATAGTAATCAAATTGGCAAAAATTAAAGACAAAGAAAAATTATTGAAAGCAGCAAGGGAAAAATGACAAATATCATACAAGGGAACTCCCATAAGGTTAACAGCTGATTTCTCAGCAAAAACTCTACAAGCCAGAGGGAGTAGCATAATATACTTAAAGTGATGAAAGGGAAGAATCTAAAACCAAAATTACTCTACCCCACAAGGATCTCATTTAGATTTGATGGAGAAATCAAAAGCTTTACAGACAAGCAAAAGTTAAGAGAATTCAGCACCACCAAACCAGGTCTACAACAAATGCTAAAGGAACTTCTCTAAGTGGGAAACACAAGAGAGGAAAAGGACCTACAAAAACAAACCCAAAACAATTAAGAAAATGGTCATAGGAACATACATATTGATAATTACCTTAAACGTGAATAGATTAATTGCTCCAACCAAAAGACACAGGCTTGCTGAATGGATACAAAAACAAGACCCATCTATATGCTGTCTACAAGAGACCCACTTCAGACCTAGGGACACATACAGACTGAAAGTGAGGGGATGGAAAAAGATATTCCATGCAAATGGAAATCAAAAGAAAGCTGGAGTAGCTGTACTCATATCAGATAAAATAGACTTTAAAATAAAGAATGTTACAAGAGACAAGGAAGGACACTACATAATGATCAAGGGATCAATCCAAGAAGAAGATATAACAATTATAAATATATATGCACCCAACATAGGAGCACCTCAATACATAAGGCAACTGCTAACAGCTATAAAAGAGGAAATCGACAGTAACACAATAATAGTGGGGGACTTTACCACCTCACTTACACCAATGGACAGATCATACAAAATGAAAATGAATAAGGAAACAGAAGCTTTAAATGACACAACAGACCAGATAGATTTGATTGATATTTATAGGACATTCCATCCAAAAACAGCAGATTACACTTTCTTCTCAAGTGCTCATGGAACATTCTCCAGGATAGATTACATCTTGAGTGAAAAATCAAGCCTCAGTAAATTTAAGAAAATTGAAATCATATCAAGCATCTTTTCTGACCACAACGCTATGAGATTAGAAATGAATTACAGGGAAAAAAAACGTGAAAAGCACAAACACATGGAGGCTAAACAATACGGTACTAAATAACCAAGAGATCACTGAAGAAATCAAAGAGGAAATCAAAAAATACCTAGAGACAAATGACAATGAAAACACGACGACCCAAAGCCTATGGGATGCAGCAAAAGCAATTCTAAGAGGGAAGTTTACAGCAATACAAGCCTACCTAAAGAAACAAGAAAAATCTCATGTAAACAATCTAACCTTAAACCTAAAGGAACTAGAGAAAGAAGAACAAGCCAAACCCAAAGTTAGCAGAAGGAAAGAAATCATAAAGATCAGAGCAGAAATAAATGAAATAGAAACAAAGAAAACATTAGCAAAGATCAATAAAACTAAAAGCTGGTTCTTTGAAGATAAAAAAAATTGATAAGCCATTAGCCAGACTCATCAAGAAAAAGAGGGAGAGGACTCAAATCAATAAAATTAGAAAAGAAAAAGGAGAAGTTACAACGGACACCACAGAAATACAAAGCATCCTAAGAGACTACTATAAACAACTCTATGCCAATAAAATCAACAAACTGGAAGAAATGGACAGATTCTTAGAAAGGTATAACCTTCCAAGAGTGAACCAGGAAGAAACAGAAAATACGAACAGACCAATCACAAGTAATGAAATTGAAACTGTGATTAAAAATCTTCCAACAAACAAAAGTCCAGGACCAGATGGCTTCACAGGTGAATTCTAACGAACATTTAGAGAAGAGATAACACCCATCCTTCTCAAACTCTTCCAAATAATTGCAGAGGAAGGAACACTCCCAAACTCATTCTATGAGGCCACCATCACCCTGATACCAAAACCAGACAAAGATACTACAAAAAAAGAAAATTATAGACCAATATCACTGAAGAATATAGATGCAAAAATCCTCAAAAAAAATACTAGCAAACAGAATCCAACAACACATTAAAAGGATCATACACCATGATCAAGTGGGATTTATCCCAGGGATGCAAGGATTCTTCAATATACGCAAATCAATCAATGTGATACACCATATTAGCAAATTGAAGAATAAAAACCATATGATCATCTCAATAGATGCAGAAAAAGCTTTTGACAAATTTCAACACCCATTTATTATAAAAACTCTCCAGAAAGTGGGCATAGAGGGAACCTACCTCAACATAATAAAGGCCATATACAACAAACCCACAGCAAACATCATTGCCAATGGTGAAAAACTGAAAGCATTTCCTCTAAGATCAGGAACAAGACAAGAATGTCCGCTCTCACCACTATTATTCAACATAGTTTTGGAAGTCCTAGCCATGGCAATCAGAGAAGAAAAAGAAATTAAAGGAATACAAATTGGAAAAGAAGAAGTAAAATTGTCACTGTTTGCAGATGACATGATACTATACATAGAAAATCCTAAAAATGCCACCAGAAAACTACTAGAGCTGATCAATGAATTTGGTAAAGTTGCAGGATACAAAATGAATGCACAGAAATCTCTTACATTCCTATACACTAATGATGAAAAATCTGAAAGAGAAATTATGGAAACACTCCCATTTACCATTGCAACAAAAAGAATAAAATACCTAGGAATAAACCTACCTAGGGAGACAAAAGACCTGTATGCAGAAAACTATAAGACACTGATGAAAGAAATTAAACATGATACCAACAGATGGAGAGATATACCATGTTCTTGGATTGGAAGAATCAATATTGTGAAAATGACTATACTACCCAAAGCAATCTACAGATTCAATGCAATCCCTATCAGATTACCAATGGCATTTTTTATGGAACAAGAACAAATCATCTTAAAATTTGTATGGAGAGACAAAAAACCCTGAATAGCCAAAGCAGTCTTGAGGGAAAAAAACGGAGCTGGAAGAATCAGACTCCCTGACTTCAGACTATACTACAAAGCTACAGTAATCAAGACAATATGGTACTGGCACAAAAACAGAAACATAGATCAATGGAACAAGATAGAAAGCCCAGAGATAAACCCACACACCTATGGTCAACTAATCTATGACAAAGTAGGCAAAGATATACAATGGAGAAAAGACAGTCTCTTCAATAAGTGGTGCTGGGAAAACTGGACAGCTTCATGTAAAAGAATGAAATTGGAATACTCCCTAACACCATACACAAAAATTAACTCAAAATGGATTAGAGACCTAAATGTAAGACCAGACACTATAAAACTCTTAGAGGAAAACATAGGAAGAACACTCTTTGACATAAATCACAGCAAGATCTTTTTTGATCCACCTCCTTGAGTAATGGAAATAAAAACAAAAATAAACAAATGGGACCTAATGAAACTTCAAATCTTTTGTACAGCAAAGGAAACCATAAACAAGACGAAAAGACAACCCTCAGAATGGGAGAGAATATTTGCAAATGAATCAACGGACAGAGGATTAATCTCCAAAATATATAAACAGCTCATGCAGCTCAATATTAATGAAACAAACACCCCAATCCAAAAATGGGCAGAAGACCTAAATAGACATTTCTCCAAAGAAGACATACAGATGGCCAAGAAGCACATGAAAAGATGCTCAACATCACTAATTATTAGAGAAATGCAAATCAAAACTACAATGAGGTATCACCTCACACCAGTTAGATCGGGCATCATCAGAAAATCTACAGACAACAAATGTTGGAGAGGGTGTGGAGAACAGGGAACCCTCTTGCACTGTTGGTGGGAATGTAAATTGATACAGCCACTATGGAGAACAGTATGGAGGTTCCTTAAAAAACTAAAAATAGAATTACCATATGACCCAGCAATCCCACTACTGGGCATATACCCAGAGAAAACCGTAATTCAAAAAGACACATGCACCCCAATGTTCATTGCAGCACTATTTACAATAGCCAGGTCATGGAAGCAACCTAAATGCCCATCGACAGACGAATGGATAAAGAAGAAGTGGTACATATATACAATGGAATATTACTCAGCCATAAAAAGGAACGAAATTGGGTCATTTGTTGAGACGTGGATGGATCTAGAGACTGTCATACAGAGTGAAGTAAGTCAGAAAGAGAAAAACAAATATCGTATATTAACGCATGTATGTGGAACCTAGAAAAATGGTACAGATGAACCGGTTTGCAGGGCAGAATTTGAGACACAGATGTAGAGAACAAACGTATGGACACCAAGGGGGGAAAACTGCGGTGGGGTGGGGATGGTGGTGTGCTGAATTGGGCGATTGGGATTGACATGTGTACAATGATGTGTATAAAATTGATGACTGAACAAAAAATAATAATAAAAAAAATTAAATATCTGTCTTATTGGATTTGTGAAGACAAGCCTGTGACTTGTCTTCTCATTCTCTTGACACTGTCTTTCATAGAGCAGAAGTTTTTAATTTTAATGAAGTCCAGCTTATCAGTTATTTCTTTCAATGGATTGTACTGTTGGTTTTGTGTCTAAAAAGTCACTGGCAAACTCAAGGTAATCTAAATGTACTCCTATGTTACCCTTTAGGAGTTTTATAATTTTGCATTTTACATTTAGGCCTATGATCCATTTTGAGTAAATTTTTATAATAATAATTATTATTTCTTGCATGTGGGTGTCCAGTTGTTCCAAGACCACTTGTTGAAAAGACACGCTTTTCTTCATTTTATTGCCTTTGCAACTTTGTCAAAAGTCAGTTGACTATATTTGGTTGCTCTATTTCTGGGCTGTCTGTTCTCTTCCATTGATCTATTTGTCTATTGTTTCATCAGTACTGCACTGTCTTGATTGCTATAGCTTTATAGTAAGTCCTGAAGTTGAGTAGTTTCATGCCTCTGACTTTGTTATTCCTCAATATTTTATTGGCTATTTTGGGTCTTTTGCCTCTCCATATAAACTTTGGAATCAGTTTGTGGATATCAACAAAATAAGTAGCTGGGATTTTGATTGGGATTGCGTTGAATCTATAGGTGAAGTATTAACAATTGATATCTTAATAAAACTGCATCTCCCTGTCCATGAACAATGAATATATCTTCATTTATTTAGATCTTTATTTTTCTTTTGTACATATATCCAATTTGTAACTGAATGTATATGTCATATCTTGTTCATACAGTCATCCATAGATGGACACTTGGGTTGCTTCCACATTTGGTTACTGTGAATAATGCTGCCAATGTCATGGGTGTACAAATATCTCTTCTAGATCTTACTTTCAAGCTTTTTTGAGTATATACCCATAAGTGGAATTGCTGGGTCATATGATAATTTTATCTTTAATTTTTTGAGGAACAACCATGTCTTAGTTATTTTGGGCTGCTATACAAAAATTCCAATGACTGAGTGGCTAAAACAACAGATATTTATTGCTCACATTTCTGAAGACTGGGAAGTCCAAAATTAAGGTTCCAGGCAATTTGATTTCTGGAGGGGCCCTCTTCCTGGTTTGCTAAGGAATGTCTTCTTGTATCTTCACATGGCAGAGAGAGAGAGAGAGAGAGAGAGAGAGAGAGGAAGCAAGCTCTCTCTTGTCTCTTCTTAGAAGGGCACTGATGAAATGGACAAATTCCTAAGAACACATAACTTACCAAGGCTGAATCATGAGGACACAGAAAATCTGAACAAACCTATAACTAGCAGGGATACTGAATCAGTAATCAAAAACATCTCTAAAAAGAAAATCCCAGGATCAGATGGTTTCACTGGTGAATTCTAACACACTTTTAAAGAAGAATTAACACCATTCCTACTTAAACTCTTCCAAAAAAAAAAAATGAAGAGAAGGGAACAAGTCCAAACTCATCTTAATAGTCAAATTTTCTGTTGTTTTCTAACACCATATGTTATAAATTATTTTTATTAATTTATAAAGAAAACTTTGGATTTACATACCTGTTTAACATTTTACTTATGTGCTCACTATTATGCATCTCAGACTATTCTTCTGACATCATTTGTTCATTCTTAAGGAGTTAATTTAGTACAGGTCTCTTGTTGGTAGTCTCACTTTTTATTCATCTGAAAGTGTCTTTTTCCACTCTAATTTTTCATATATTGATTTCCTGGTGTGTATCAGTTATCTACTGCTATATAGCAAAACATATTTTTTAAGATTTTTTTTTTGATGTGGACCATTTTTAAAGTCTTTATTGAATTTGTTACAATATTGTTTCTGTTTTATGTTTTGGTTTCTTGGCCGTGAGGCATGTGGAATTTTAGCTCCCTGACCAGTGATCCGACCCGCACCCCCTGCATTGGAAGGCGAAGTCTTAATCATTGGACTGCCAGGGAAGTCCCACCATTTATTTTATTTGGTGTTGACTTTGAGTCTTCAATTTAGTCTATGTTCAACTGGATGGTTCTTCTGCTGGTCCCGTCTGGGGCTCATTCATGTGACTATATTCAGCTTGTGGATCAGCATGAGCTTGTTGGTCTAGGGTAAGGTTAACAAACCTCAACAGTATTGACGTTTTGAATGGGATAACTCTGTGTTTCATGGGGCTTTCCTAAATATTATGAGATATTTAGCAGTATCCATTGCCTCTATCTTTTAGATGATGATGGAACTTCCAGAGTTGTGACAACCAAAAATGTCTCCAGACAAATGTCCCCTTGTAAGCAAAATTGTCTCTGATTGAGAAACACTTATGTATTAATTTCACACTGTTGTTGTAAAAATTAATACAAACTTAGTAATTTAAAATCACCCCAATTTATTATATCATAATAAATCCAAATTGGATCTTACTGGGCTAAAATCAATGTGTTGGTGGAGATGCAGTCCTTCAGGAGGCTCTAGGGAAGAATCTATTTCCTTACCTTTTCCAGCTTCTAGAGGCTGCCTGCATTCCTTGGCTTGTGGCCCTTTCCTCTGTTTTCAAAGCCAGAAATGTAGCAGTGTAGGATCTTCAAATCTCTCTCTCTCTCTTTTTCTTTCTCTCTCTCTCATCTCCACTTTTGTTGTCTTACCTGTTTCTCTGACTCTTTTAAGGATCCTTGTGATGACATTAGGCTCACCCAGATAATCCAGGATATCTCCACTCAAGGTCTTTAACTTAGTCACAACTGAATGCAAAGTCCCTTTTACTTTGTAAGGTAACATATTCACATATTTCATAGATTAGGATGTGGACATCTTTGGTCGGGTGGAAGGGTATTATTTTGCCACAATTGATCTAGGAGGACCTCAGTTGGAATGAGTCCACATGTTTTCATCTTTCAGTAAACTATCCTAGACTTCTTCATATTATAGAGGTTGAAATCCCAGGAGCAAGAAGCTAAGCTCCAATTCCCAAGGGCTTTTAAGCCTCAAATCTGATAATGTGTTATGGGTCAAAACATTTCACAAGACCAACCCTAGAGTTAATGTGGGAGAGGACTATACAAGAACATGGTTATAGGAAGAAAAGATTCATTTAGAGCAATTGCTGAAAATCTAACATGGTATGATAATCCAGGTCGAGTTATTTTGTCTCAGAACTTTGAAGATATGACTTCACTGTATTCTAGCTTCAATATTTTGTTAAGATGTTGTTGTAATTATAATTATTGTTTCTTTTTAGATGTTCTGGCCTTCTTTCTGGATGCTTGGATATGCTGTGGTTTCTAGACCTATACATTCTTGTTTTTATCAGTTCTGGAAAAATTTTCAGCCATTATCTCCTTAAATATTGTCTCCCCTTCAGTTATCTCTATTCTCTCCTTTTGTGATTTTTATTAGACTTATGCAAGACATTTAAGTTCAAATCTCCATGTACTTTCACATCTTTTATAAATTTGCCATATCCTTGTTTTTCTGAGCTGTTATTTGGGTAATTTCTACTGGTGCATCTTTCACTTCTTTAATTCTGCTTTTAGTTATCTATTCTGCTGTTTCTCCTGTCAGATGTGTTGGTTTTTTTAAAATTTGAGTAATTACACTATTTTTTATATTTAGGAGTTCCATTTGTGTTTTGAAGTTGTATGTCAATTTCCAATATTATAGAGTTGATTGGTGACTTTTGTGATTGTGTCCTTTATTTTTTTAACCATTATATGCATAGCTGTTCTATATTCTATATCTGAGTAATCCAATAACTGAAGTCCTTAGAGCTCTAAATTTATGAGCTTTTTTTCCCCCCTCCACTTATTTTCTGTAATAGTTGTTTGTTTTCTTTTATGTGTTATGATCTTTGATTGATACGACTTAACTACCTGTTAATTGTTTGGGGTTCTAAATGGAGATGGGGAACCATTCCTGCAGAAATGATTTACTTTTCCATTTCTAGCAGTTATTTAGACCATTGAACTAGAATCAATAAGCCTTCCCTATAGGGTCTCCCCTCAGAGCATAAGTGCAGGTTTACCTTTTACCATGCAGCCTAGAGGTTAGTTTTCAGAGAGCAACTCTGCCTCAGGCATCTGTGACCCTCCCACCTGCTTTTTTGGTTCTGGCTCTAGATGGACCACAGTTCTTTGTTGTTTCTGTCTTAACTGATGATCTCCTTTTTTCTTTTCTTATTTAAGGGTGAGGACTACTTGGGACCTTTCTATACCTTTTGTGAGACCTTCAATGTCTCCTAACTAATATCTTGCAAAGTTTTAGTTGTTATAGAACTGAATGGTCACTTGGAGGATCTAAGTATCTATAATAAAAAAAACAGAAGTATTACATAGATTTTTTAGTTTTTAAGGATAAAGAGGAAAGTTCCTGGGTAGAGAAAACAGCATGAATAAAAACACAAGAATGAGAAGTCTAAATGTGTTTCATGTAATGTTGAGTTATCTAAGTTCATCTGAAGTAGGTGCTAAGAGATACAAAAGCCTATATGACAGGAAATTCTTCTCTTCCATATACATATGTACTCTCTTCCATTTCTCTTAAAACACACTACAATCTTTGTGTATATTTGTTTTACCACAGAAAAAACGTGGTGAGAAATATCAATTAACACTTGGCCTTAGAGTTACAGAGACAAAGGAGAGAGTTTGCAAATTTGATGACCTGGAGAATACAGGTTTAGTTCAAAGGGAACATCTGCTACTCAGCTCCAGCTTCCTGTTGCCATTCAAGACTAAAAGCCCAGTGTTGGCACATTTTTTGATATTTAAAACAAGTCAAAAATTCAGATGTTTCTGAGAAACATGACTTTTGTCAATGAAATAAATAATTTTTAAATAATCCTATGCAACTTAATAGTGGGAACATCAAATTATCAAGGCCTATGGGGGCAGATTTGGCTTAATAGTTGATTTCCAATATGCAACGAATTGATGGAAAATGGTTTTTAAAAAAAGGCGGAAATATTAGCTGGAACTCGACACTAGAAGCCTTGCTAAAGTGTTTGTTATACTTTATTCAATAAACAATGGGAAAATTTTGGAGACTTTTAACATGGAAGTGGCAGGACTTAAACAGTGTTTCATAAAGAATAATCAACTTGTGAAATGAAAGATGTACTAGAACAGTGGTCTCTATTTTGTTGGCCATACACTCTTATCAATAAAAACTATTTGATTATGTACTTTCTGATATATAGCTAATTATTTGGTTATAAAGTATATACATTTCCTGTTGTACTACTTACGTATATTATAAAATATATTCAAAATTTAAATGATATAAATATTACTTTACAATGTATTTCTTACTGTGATGTTTTGCATTAGCACTAGCCACTATCTCAAAGCACATACACATCATCATTAACAGTAATGGATATAAATATAAATTTAAATATTTTTGCTAACATTAGCAACATTTGGATGGTTTCTTATATCTGATCTAATTATTGTCATTTTTACCTTGCAATGAGACGAAAAGAAGTGCTGCTTTTAGAAGTGCCTGCTGCATTTTCATATAATCTATTTGTATCTGAAATATTAATATAATTTTCAATCTTCAATTTCATACCCAACATATTTTTAGGGCCTTTGGCCAATGTTTGATTATTCATTTCCTTAAAAATTGATAATGTAATATTTAAATCCACTGAACTGGAATGAGTAAACCACAATATCTAATAAAAGCTGAAGAAAAATGAAGAGTGAAGGCACCAACCCCTCCATATTGTGATACTTCGTCTCCTTCTTCAAGATAACATGCCTCCCAGCCTTGTCAAATAAACATATACTTATGAATTGAGTTTGAGGCCAGTGTCAACATATATGTTAAATGTTGGTAAAAATAAATTTCTTTCTGAGTTTTAGGACATCAAATTATATAAATCAAATCTATGAGTTTCTGTCTTGAATTCTAGTGGGCCATTTGAATACTTTTGGGTTATTTAATTTCTATTTGGAGATTACTGCCCAGGAGCAAATATTATTGAAATGAAGGAAACAATTAAGTAGATACTTGTATAGTTCATGCATATGTTATGAAAGATTGAACTGGGTTTCTGGAATGTACTCTGGCTATAAAGTCTTATGTGAGAAACACTGTAATGGAAAAATTGATAATACTTATTGGATGGTTGGATGTAGGGAGTGATGTAGAAAGACAAAAATAATTCTGAAGTTTCAAGACTGAAAAAAGCAATGGTAACTATTAAAAGAAATGAGGTTTGGGGCTTTGATTATGGGTTCAGCTTTTTGGCATGTTGAGAATGAGGTCTTGGAACATCAAAATATGAATAGTCAGCTATCAAAGAGAAATATGAGAAGAATGTCCCAGAGAGGTTTTTTAACTAAGTATATAAACTTCACATAGATGTAATAATTAAGATATTGAGATGAATTAATTCTCTAAGGAGCAAGTGAAATAAAATCAAGGACAGCACCTTATATTTAAGGAGCAGGAGAAAAAAGGAGTTATTAGAAAAACAACATAAAGCTCAGTTGAAAGGTGAGAGAAAAAACAGTAATGAATGGTCACAAATAAAGTTTAAGAACATTTCAATAAAAACAAGTTGGTTAGTCAACTACTGCAGAGAAATCAATTTTAATGAGGACTAAGGAATTGGTTTTATCATTTGGAGATCATTCCAGAGGATAGCTTTAGTACTGATGTAGAGGAAGGAATCAGATTACACAGAATTTGGGTGGATTGATGTTGCCAAAATAGAGAGAATGATTGCGTACTATTTTTAAAGAACTTTGGGTGAACAAGAAGTCAGAGACAGGCTGGAGTTTATGAGAACAGGATTAATGGGCTGGTGGTGAGGTTAATTGTGTAACCTACTGAAATCTCAATATCAATTTTTGAAACAATTGGTCCTGAGGGAAGTGGTCAGCCCTTATACAGCACATTTTTCCATGAAAAGAAAAGGACAAAATCCTCATTTCTTAGGCCCTAGACTGAGCAAATATGTAAGTCTCCAGTTCTAGCAAAGGTAGGGTACTTTTTTACAGGTAAGTGGAAACAGCAGGGAGACTAGTCAGTGAACTAAAGATGTGGCAGACCCCAGTACTAGAATAAGAATTTGACAGAAAAAAAAATCATCTGTGAGAATTAACAAACATAGGCCAAGACAGAAACCCAGCTCTATTGAATGAACTAACTTGGGGATGGACAAAGTAACTGTGAATTCAGGGCAGTCCATGAATCTGAGGGCAGAGGCTGAGAAATAAAGGCATGTCTTGACAAGAAGAAGTAAAGTTTAAATTTTGTGTTGTTAAAGGTAACCTGAGCCTATGCATGACAGAGGGGAAGGAAGATAATTAAAGATTCAAGAGAAAGGATAACATTTATGGAAGGAAGTAATGAATTAAGGGGGGAGGAAATAAAGTTAAGATGACACTTTCCTCATTAAAAAATAAAAATTATTTATACAGTGGACATTTTTTAAAAATATGCCTATGTACATATTATAAGGGGGTGATTAATAAATATAGGGTTTTGTCTTTATGGAGCATACAATCTAGTAGGAGATGAATAAATAAATAAATATTGTGATAAGACTTCTGTGGAAAAGAACAGGACTCTGTAAAAAAATAATATGGTATGGAGAAGGGATGGATTAGGAGACAAATTTAGATCAGGTTGTCAAGGAAGTTCTACTTTAGGAAGTTTCATTAGAGCTGAGACCTTCATGGATGGGTTGAACAAGGAGTTTACCTGGTAGAAAAGCATCTCAAGTAGAAAAATAAGAAGGGAAAAAGCTCTGAAAATAGAACAAGTTTGGAATGTTGAGAATCAGAAAAAGGACAAGTGGGACTGGAGAGTTTAGTGTAAGGGAGGAAGTAGTAGAAGGTATGAGTAAGTCAGTGAAAGTTCAGGCCATGCAGAGTTTTATATGTTGTAGTAAGGAGTTTGGATGTTAAATTCTAAGTGTGAAGGGGAAAGCCATTGGAGGATTAAAGAGGAGAGTGAAATCATCTGATTTACATTTTTGAAAGATTAACTGCTGTGTGGAGAGTGGAATTGAGAGGCAAAGGTGTTTGGATGCAGGGAGACCAAATTTGAGGCTATTTAAAAATCCAGCCAAGAGATGAGGGTGGTCTGTCCTAGGCTGGTGGCCATAGAGAGGGAAAGAAATTGGCATGTGGGGTATATTTTGGAAGTAGAAATTGCAGGACTTGCTGATAGATTAGGTATGGGTTAAGACAGAGAAAGGTATTCAGAAAGAAACTAGATTTCTAGTTCAGACAGTTACTTGATGTGTCAAATAAGTCCATTAAAGAATAGGGTTAAAAAGGAATATCAATTTAATCAATCTGGCAGGTGAAAATCAAATGATCAAAATGGCAATTTATTTCACCTACTGACTGACATTCTTTTACTATGAGGTTGAAATTGAGTAATGGATTAGAATGACCTATGCTTGGATCATTTCCTGCTCATCATTTTTCAGACATAACTAAAAAATAAAAGCACCTGTGAAACTGAGGATTCTAGCCTTGGATTTCTTTCCTTAAATGTCAAAATGGAAACAGCTGAAACAGTTGAAATTGTATTGAAGTACATAGGAAGATTTTAAAATACTGTCTACTACAGAATTCTTCAAAATGCAGACACTTTTTAGTAAGTGCTTTCAAATTCCATATTGCTTTCCATGAGGCAGCTTGGAAAGATGGAATGTAAGTAGCAACTAAAATAAGACATATTAATCTGTATGCTTAAGGTTGTAAAATATATATGCAGACAAAATTTAAGAATTTGGTCTGGTCGACCCCCAGAAATTCAAGTCTTTGTTACAATAAGAACATGTCTCTAGGCATCATCCTTACTATAATAATTTTGATTAAACGAGGTCTTTCCTTCCTGCTGTGAATAAAGCTGGCTACTGAATAAATTATGAAGTATGAAAACCTAACCTTTCAAATTCCTTTAGTCTATTTTGTTTTTTACTCCTTGCTTTCTGTACACTTTTTAGGGGCCTAATATTTTATTTTTGCCTTCTTGATCCCCTTCTTCTAGTCTAATTGTTGCATCCTACACAAGACTAACATCTTCCACAACCCTATTTTGTGACATTTTCTTCCCTGTTTTGCTTCTTCAGGTTCCTATCAAAACTTAGCTGATTCACAGATAACGTGATGCTGCTATATATTGAAAATCCCATAAGATCCACAAAAAAAATTACTAGAACAAAAATAAATGGAAAAACATCCCTTGTTCATGGATTAGAAGATTTAATGATGTTTATATGGCAATACTACCCAAAGTGATCTACAGATTCAATACAGTCCCTATCGAAGTTCTAAAAGCCTTTTTGCAGAAATGGAAAAGCCAATCCTCAAATTCATATGGAATTAGAAGGGATTTCAAATACCAAAAAAAAAAAAAAAATCATGAAAAGAAGAGCAAAGTTGGAGAAACCATACTTCCAGATTTCAAAACTTACTACAAAGCCACAGTAATGAAAACAGCATGGTACTGGCATAAAGATAGACATAGAGACCAATAGAGTAGGATTGAGAAGCCAGAAATAATCACATATATTCCTGGTAAATTGATTTTCAACAAAGATGCCAAGATCATTCAATGGAGAAAGAATAGTCTCTTCAACAAATGGTACTCAGACGACTTGATATTCACATGCAGAAGAATGAAGTTGGAGTAGTATCTCTCACCATAAACAAAAATTAACTCAAAATTGATCAAAGACCTAAATATGAGAGCTAAAACTCTACAACCTTTAGAAGAAAATACAGGTTTTTGTGCTCTTCGTGACCTTGAATTTGGCAATAAATTCTTAGACATGACACCAAAAACGCAAGCAACAAAAGAAAAATAGATAAATTAGACTTCATAAAAATTGAAAACATTTTGTGCATCAAAGGACATTATCAAGAAAGTGGAAGACAACCTACAGAAGGGGAAAAAAATCTTTGCAAATCTTTATCTTTATCTCATAAGAGTTCTCATATAAGAATTCTTATAACTCAATGACAAAATGTTGAACAACTCAATTCAAACTCATAATTCAAAAATGCAAAACCCAAACAACCCAAAGATAATCAATCCAGCGGCTTGACAGATATTTCTCCAAAGACATGCAAATGGCCAATAAGCACATGAAAAGATACTCAACATCATTAGTCATTAGGTAAATGCAAATCAAAACCACAGTGAGACACAACTTTACTTCCACTAGGATGACTGTAATACATTTTTTTAAATGGAAAAATAACTAATGTTGGCAATGATGTGGACAAATTGCAACCTCCCCCATACATTGCTAATTGTAATGTAAAATTGTTTAGTTGCGATATTTAAGTTGGGAGGTTTGCAAAAAATTAAACATAGAATTACCATATGACTCAGCAATTCTACTTCTAGGTATACACTCAAAAGAATATTTGTACACAAATGATCATAATAGCATTATTCACAATAGACAAAAGTTTGAAGCAAGTCAAATGTCATGAATAACTGAATGGAAAAAGAAATTATGATGTATTCATGAAATGAAAAATATTCAGTCTTAAAAAAGAAAGAAGTACTGTTACATGACAAAACCTTGAAAATATTTATCCTAAGTGAAATAAGCTAGACACAAAAGGTTACATATTGTACAATTCCATTTATATGAAATATCCAGAATAGGTAAATCCATAGAGATAAAAAGCAAGTTGGTGATTCCACAGGCTAGAAAAAGGGGAATAGGGAACTGTTTAATGTGTATGGCATCATAATCTGGGATGATGAAAATATTTGGAACTAGATAGAGCTAGTAGTTACACAACATTGCAAATGTACTAAATGACACTAAATTATTCACTTTAAAATGGTCAGTTTTATTTTATGTTAATATAACCTTAATAAAAACACTTGAGTTGTGTCTCACTTCCTTAAATCTAATAAATCTGAAGTTTACATTTAATGGCTGAATGTTTTAATCCCTCTCAGATAATATATGCAATCTGATAGAAGAGGGATAATAATGCTTTAACACAAAGAATTGGCTAATGGTGGAAATTTCTGGCAGGGCCAGTTTGATAAATATTATTGGCTATGGAGGTTGCCTGACTTCCTCATTTAATACAAGTGTAAGTGGATCTTTTCTTACTGGACAATTTTAGTATACTGGTAATTGTACTACTTCATGATTTTTGCCATTTTGATGTTTTTAAATCCTAATTATGTGCAGAGCTGAAATATAGTGCTCAGAGGAGATTTATTGCACAACCAAGGCTTTATTTCTGGAAGCAAGTGGTCTTAAGTGCCAACAGTTTTGAATCCCACATTTTTAGAAATATTGTGACATGTATACATTGTAAAAGGTTTTGTCTTTTATAATGGGAGAGCACCTAGGGTTTCTGAAGCAGGCTCATTGATAAGTAGGCCGTCTGTCACCCTACCATTTAAAAGCTTTCTTTCGTTTTGTGCTTCTATAAATGGACCGCTTTAATTTGAAACATCTGTGTATGGCTTAAAGTGATACTATATTATGTAACTGTTAAATCATTCCTCCTTTATGACTATTTAGAGTAAGGACTATTGAAATAGATGAAACTTTCCTTTAGAGGAACTTCTCCCTTCCTCAGAGCTGAACAAAGATACCTTCCATTTCTCTCCAAGCAGGTGCAAAAGATACAGTTACAGCAGTCTTTGAGTTTGAGGGAACTAAATTTTGTCATAATACTTCATATTACGCTAGATGTGCCATAAACTTAAAATGGGTGCTGCAACACATTCTAAAGGGCTGGAATGAAATGCCAAGAAATAAGAAAAACCAGGAATCAAAATCGATACTTCAGAATATTTCAATAGCCAAAGAATATGGCTTCAGAAGAAAACTTGCTTCAGTTACCTTCCCAGAAAAAGAAAAAAAGGAATAGGAAAAAAAATGTTCAAAACCAGTTCCTACTGAAGCTCTGGTTAATTTATGAAAGTTTTATAGTTCAGTTGCCTAGTCTCTTTCTACTCTCAAAGTGAGTGGGCAGTATTTCAAGCAAATTGACTAAACCTGAAAACAGATGCTTAATAAGCTGATCTTTACTTGCTAGAAAATAAGACAATAACTGAAAAAATTTCCCCCAAAGATTTTTACTCTCCACTTCCCCACATATGTATTTTTTATGTAATATTTTGATATTTACCAATGGATAACTTCAATAAGGTTTAGAAACTTTTTATTAGGTGTTTGCATATTTGGACAATTTCTATTACTATCACTTCCACTAGTGGTTTTGGAAGGTATTTCAGGAAACTGACAGCAATTTGATAGCTTTTTATATTAGGTTCATGATTAGTCAGGAACAATTAAAGTGCAGTAAGGAAATTAATGTTTTAAAGGGTAAGAAATCTCACCTATAATCTCCATAAAGAATTGGTCCTATCAAGATTTTTGTTTGCACAGGCTCTAAGATATTGTGAGGAGCCTATAACAATATACCTCTATGTATGTAACCTAAAGGCAAATTTATTAAATCTTTGCTAGAGATTTCATCCTCCAGAAGAAATGTTAAAGGAATTTATCAGGTTTTCAGAAAATACATTTCCAAGAGAAATCTCTCACAATGGATTCTCACCCATCACCAGCACTACTGACTAACCTGTACTTCCATACCTTAAAGATGAAAACACAAAAGTACTCCTTTAACTATAGAATATGATTCCTAGAAACTTTCTGTCTGTGGCTATCCATCATCCTTTGTCTTCTTCAAGTAACAGCACCCTGACTTCCTTTTATAGGATTACCTGTTCCCCACTGTGATTAGTCTTTATAGGAATGTTGATCAGGGTGTCTATCCCTTCCTTAGGCAAATTATGGTTAAAAATCCAAGTGTAACTAACTGGAGTCTCTCTTGAGCAGAGTGATAAAAGAATGAAAAAATGGTTAGATTTGATTCACCCCAGCAGAAGCAGCATGGTATACCTGCTATGTTGATCACTGGAATCATCCTGGTTCCTACACTTTTTGTAGGTGTGTGTGTTATCCAAAGTCAATCTTTTTGGCTTGCAAGCAAAAGAACTATTTGGCAAAACAATGAATGATATTGTCCTGACAAGGTGCTTGTGAGTGTTAAAAAAAATAAGAAATGTGAAACGCCTAGCACGATGTGTGGCACATAGCTGTTTAATAGTAATAATAATAATAATAATAAAGCTAACATAAATTGAGCCTCACAGTGCTGAGAACTTCATTCACATACATTATCCCACTTAGTTCTCACTGTTCATCTATGAAATCGATTCTAACATTATTTCCATTTATAATGAAGAAACTGACACAATGAGAGGTCCAAACTTATGCAGCTATTAAGTAGTAAGGCTGGGATTTGAGATCTGGCAGTGTTCAGATACACACATTTAAACACTACTTTCTAAATCTGTTCCTCATTTTTCTTGTGTGGCAGTGAAGAAGCCCTAATTGGTGAAATCCTTTGTCCATAGTGTAGTTTAGTCGAGAAATGCCATACTGAACAGCTGTTTCTAACAAATAGCATTGCACAGTATTGAAGCATCACTCTATTAATTAGTTCTCTGCTAGGAGTGGAGTTTCTTGATGGTCATTTCATGACTAGCCTGTCCCATATTAATAACATTAGCAACAAAGAGTATTCCCCAAAACGTGTATTTCCTTCTCCTATGTGCAATATGGGAGAGATTTTAATAACTAGATGCAACTATGTCTTCAATGCCATATACATAATACATCTGTGAAGTAAAACAATCCGTATTTGATCTTTGGAACCATAATTATGTTTTTAATATAAATGGGATTATTATGGCCTTTGCAAAAGTAACATCTGCTGTATTCTTGCTTAAGATTCTTCTAGGATTCTGCCATAGCTACAGGCCTGTAAGAAATGATCCAGTTTTCTCATACTTCCTATGTAATGAAACATTTTCAGGTTAGAAGCTGAAGTAAAGCAAATGCTGTATTACAAAAACAGTAAGCAAGAAATCTTCCAGTTGTTTCCGTTAGCCTTTTTTTCCTTTTGTAGGCTAGAATTCAGTGCTAACCAAGCAAGACTACTTTTTTGAGATAGGTGTTGATCAGCCCATGTTTACAAAGGAAATAGTCCACCAGGAAAAGATATTGCCAGATTCACTGTGGAAGAGAGTTGATGGTAACTGGATGTTATTTTCAGTTGCACTTAGCCATTTTTTTTCTCTGTTGTCCTTAGGAAATTGTCTGACCAAGTGATCCTTAAAATACACTTGAAACACACTGCATAAAGCTTGACTTAAAGTCATTAATAGAATTACCTCTCCAGTATGACAAATGAGGTTTCAGAATGCCTCCAGCTCTTTCTTTGGCTTCAGACATAATAAGGACATACTTAAATTTTCAAATAGCAGTTCATTATTGTAAATGGACCTGTCACCCTTTCCAGCCAAAGCATTCTTTGTCTCTCCAACTTTGGGTAAATTACATATCTCATAAGGTTTTTGGATAAACCTTATGTATTTCACAGATGGAACAAGACATGATGGTTGAGAAAGAATGTACGTGCTGATGTCTCAGAAGTCTGTACACCTTCTTTTGGATTTGAAATTTTTTAAATATGTTTTTAAAATGTTTACTTTCAAAATGACACATTTACTCAAAATAGCTTCAGGAGTCCTATTTAATTGACAAAGTTCTGCCTCATGTTCTGAGGACCATGAATCTTTCATAACTGATACATATGAATATATATATTTTGTTATAATTTGTTTTTCAGAGCTTTTATGTGGTCTTTATTGAGTTAGTTGTTAGTATTGTAAAATTTCTGATTCAGTTCATGGGAATTTTAATATCTACTATAAATAAGGAATATCTTTTTTTTTCCCAGTGAGTATGTATTGAGCACATAGTATGTGCAAGGTTATGTGCTCAGTTCTGAAGATAAAAAATTGAATTGAAACATGATTTCTATTTTGGCAAAGCTTACCAGTTAGTCATTATCCTGTTTCAATGGTTTTTCTCAGGCTATTTATATCCTGCAACTGGAAACTAAACTCTGAGGATCATATTATACCTCATCTACATGATGGAGATATCAGATTCTCTCCTTCTGTTCTTTGCTTGATTTTGTATTGCTTTGTTTTGTTTTTCCTCCATAAATTACTGAAGTGTCAAAGTGTAGGTTAAAAAAAGGTGGGGGAGGGGCAATCACGAAAGCCAGACTCTAGTTAGTTTGCTTTGTAAAACACTATATGTGCTTGGGCATGTCTCAGCTATTCAGTTTCTCCATCTTTAACATTGACCATCCAAGATATTTACTCCATAGGTAAACTGAGGCAAATATGGTATATATTTATTTAGTTTGGTATCTGCAGTCTCTAACTTGTAAATAATTATCCAAAACAAGTATCAAAGCCAAATTAAGTCTACATGAGAACAAGCCAAACACTAGCAATCCTAAGGCTGCTAAACAACATTTGTTGAATGGATCCCATAAGGGCCTCTCCAGGTTAATGATGCTGTATATCCTCCATATATATCATTTTATTTGTCTCAGCCTCTATTTTTTACTTTTTTATATTTTTTCACATTCATTGTTCATTCTTTACCCTTTCTTCTGCTCGGTTTCTCTTCCAGTTCTTATTTATCTTAGACTTGTCACTGATATTGCTTAAACTTTTGGAGACACTCAGGGCTCAAAAAATTCTTAATACTTAGGGGATTCCAGATTAAATACAAGATTCCCAGTTACACTTGAGTTTTATAAACTATGAATTTTTTTAGTATAAATAAATCTAATACAATATTAGTAAATGTATGTCCCATACTGAAATAATTATTCATTGTTTGATTCTCTAATTTAATTGATCATCATGCATTTTATTGTTAAATCTGACAACTTGATCCTCATTAGAACATTTTTTTTAAACATGTTTACTGGAGTATAATTGCTTTATAATGTTGTGTTAGTTTCTGCTGCATAACAAAGTGAATCAGCTATATGTATACATATATCCCCATATCTCCTCCCTCTTGCATCTCCCTCCCACCCTCCCTATCCCACCCCTCTAGGTGGTCACAAAGCACCGAGCTGATCTCCCTGTGCTATGTGGCTGCTTCCCACTAGCTATCTGTTTTACATTTGGTAGTGTATATATGTCCATGCCACTCTCTCACTTCGTCCCAGCTTACCCTTCCCCCTCCTCGTGTCCTCAAGTCCATTCTCTACATCTGCGTCTTTATTCCTGTCCTGCCCCTAGGTTCTTCATGACCTTTTTTTTTTAGATTCCATATACATGTGTTAACACACAGTATCTGTTTTTCTCTTTCTGAGAGAAAGAGAGTCTGTCACTCAGTATGACAGACTCTAGGTCCATCCACCTCACTACAAATGACTCAATTTCGTTTATTTTTATGGCTGAGTAGTATTCCATTGTATATATGTGCCACATCTTCTTTATCCATTCATCTGTGGATGGACACTTAGGTTGCTTCCATGTCCTGGCTATTGTAAATACAGCTGCAATGAACATTGTGGTACATGACTCTTTTTGAATTATGGTTTTCTCAGGGCATATGCCCAGTAGCGGGATTGCTGGGTCATATGGTAATTCTATTTTTAGTTTTTTAAGGAACCTCCATACTGCCCTCCATAGTGGCTGTATCAATTTACATTCCCACCAACAAAGAGGGTTCCCTTTTCTCCACACCCTATCCAACATTTATTTTTTGTAGATTTTTTGATGATGGCCATTCTGACCAGGGTGAGGTGATACCACATTGTAGTTTTGATTTGCATTTCTCTAATGATTAGTGATGAATATCTTTTCATGTGTTTGTTGGCAACCTGTATGCCTTCTTTGGAGAAATGTCTATTTAGGTCTTCTGCCCATTTTTGTATTGAGTTGTTTGTTTTTTTGATATCGAGCTGCATGAGCTGCTTGTATATTTTGGAGATTAATCCTTTGTCAGTTGCTTCATTTGCAAATATTTTCTCCCATTCTGAGGGTTGTCTTTTCGTCTTGTTTATGGTTTCCTTTGCTGTGCAAAAGTTTTGAAGTTTCATTAGGTCACATTTGTTTATTTTTGTTTTTATTTCCATTTCTCTAGGAGGTAGGTCAAAAAAGGATCTTGCTGTGATTTATGTCACAGAGTGTTCTGCCTATGTTTTCCTCTAAGAGTTTTATAGTGTCTGGCCTTACATTTAGGTCTTTAATCCATTTTGAGTTTATTTTTATGTATGGTGTTAGGGAGTGTTCTAATTTCATTCTTTTACATGTAGCTGTCCAGATTTTCCAACACCACTTATTGAAGAGGCAGTCTTTTCTCCATTGTGTATTCCTGCCTCCTATATCAAAGATAAGATGACCATATGTGTGTGGGTTTATCTCTGGTCTTTCTATCCGGTTCCATTGATCTATATTTCTGTTTTTGTGCCAGCAAGATACTCTCTTGATTGCTATAGCTTTGTAGTATACTCTGAAGTCAGAGAGCCTGATTCCTCCAGCTCCATTTTTCTTTCTCAAGATTACTTTGGCTACTTGGGGTCTTTTGTGTTTCCATACAAATTGTGATATTTTTTGTTCTAGCTCTGTGAAAAATGCCATTGGTATTTTGATAGCGATTGCATTGAATCTGTAGATTGCTTTGGGTAGTATAGTCATTTTCACAAAGTTGATACCTCCAATCCAAGAACATGGTATATCTCTCCATCTGTTTGTATCATCTTTAATTTCTTTCATCAGTGTCTTATAGTTTTGTGCATACAGGTCTTTTGTCTCCTTAGGTAGGTTTATTCCTAGGTATTTTATTCTTTTTGTTGCAGTGGTAGATGGGAGTGTTTTCTTAATTTGTCTTTCAGATTTTTCATTGTTAGTGTATAGGAATGCAAGAGATTTCTGTGCATTAATTTTGTATCCTGCTACTTTACCAAATTCATTGATTAGATCTAGTAGTTTTCTGGTAGCATCTTTAGTATTCTCTGTGTATAGTATCATGTCATCTGCAAAGAGTGACAGTTTTACTTCTTTTCCCATTTGGATTCCTTTTATTTCTTTTTCTTCTCTGATTGCCCTGGCTAAAACTTCCAAAACTGTGTTAAATAATAGTGGTGAGATTGGGAAACCTTGTCTTGTTCCTGATCTTATGGGAAATAGTTTCAGTTTTTCACCATTGAGAATGATGTTGACTGTGGGTTTGTCATATATGGCCTTTATTATGTTGAGGTAGGTTCCCTCTATGCCCACTTTCTGGAGAGTTTCTATCATAAATGGGTGTTGAATTTTGTCAAAAGCTTTTTCTGCATCTATTGAGAGGATCATATTGTTTTTATCCTTCAAGTTGTTGATATGGTTTATCACACTGATTGATTTGCATATATTGAAGAATCCTTGCATTCCTGAGATAAACCCCACTTGATCACAGTATATGATCCTTTTAATGTGCTGTTGGATTCTGTTTGCTAGTATTTTGTTGAGGATATTTGCATGTATTTTCATCAGTGATATTGCCCTGTAGTTTTCTCTTTTTGTGACATCTTTGTCTGGTTTCACTATCACGGTGATGGTGGCCTCGTAGAATGAGTTTGGGAGTGTTCCTCCCTCTGCTATATTTTCAAAGAGTTTGAGAAGGATAGGTGTTAGTCTTTTCTAAATGTTTTCTAAAATTCAACTGTGAAGCCATCTGGTCCTGGGCTTTTGTTTGTTGGAAGATTTTTAATCACAGTTTCAATTTCAGTGCCTGTGATTGGTCTGTTCATATTTTCTATTTCTTCCTGGTTCAGTCTCAGAAGGTTGTGCTTTTTAAGAATCTGTCCATTTCTTCCAGGTTGTCCATTTTATTAGCATATTGTTTCTTGTAGTAATTTCTCATGATCTTTTGTTTTTCTCCAGTCTCAGTTGTTACTTCTCCTTTTTCATTTCTAATTCTGTTGATTAAGTCTTCTCCCTTTTTTTCCTGATGAGTCTGGCTAATGGTTTATCAATTTTGTTTATCTTCTCAAAGAACCAGTTTTTAGTTTTATTGATCTTTGCTATTGTTTCCTTCATTTCTTTTTCATTTATTTCTGACCTGATCTTTATGATTTCTTTCTTTCTGCTAACTGTGGGGGTTTTTTTGTTCTTCTTTCTTTGCTTGCTTTATGTGTAAGGTTAGGTTGTTTATTTGAGATGTTTCTTGTTTCTTGAGGTAGGATTGTATTGCTATAAACTTCCTTCTTAGAACTGCTTTTGCTGTGTGCCGGTCATCATGTTTTCATTGTCATTTATTTCTAGGTATTTTTTGATTTCCTCTTTAATTTCTTCAGTGATCTCTTGATTATTTAGTAGCATACTGTTTAGCCTCCATGCGTTTGTATTTTTTACAGTTTTTTCCTGTAATTGATACCTAGTCTCATAGCATTGTGGTCAGAAAACATACTTGATACAATTTCAATTTTCCTAAATTTACCGAGGCTTGATTTGTGACACAAGATATGATCTATCCTGGAGAATGTTCCATGAGCACTTGAGAAGAAAATGTATTCTGTTGTTTTTGGATGGAATGTCCTATAGATGTCCATTAAGGCCATCTTGTCTAATATGTCATTTAAAGCTTGTGTTTTCTTATTTATTTTCATTTTGGATGATCTGTCCAGTGGTGAAAGTGGGGTGTTAAAGTCTCCTACTATGATTTTGTTACTGCCGATTTCCCCTTTTATGGCTGTTAGTATTTGCCTTATGTATTGAGCTGCTCCTATGCTGGGTACGTAAATATTTACAATTGTTATATCTTCTTCTTGGATTGATCCCTTGATCATTATGTTGTGTCCTTCCTTGTCTCTTGTAATAGTCTTTATTTTAATGTCTATTTTGTCTGATATGAGAATTGCTACTCCAGCTTTCTTTTGATTTCCATTTGCATGGAATACCTTTTTCCATCCCCTCACTTTCAGTCTGTATGTGTCCCTAGGTCTGAAGCGGGTCTCTTGTAGACAGCATATATATGGGTCTTATTTTTGTATCCATTCAGCCAGTCTATGTGTTTAGGTTGTTGCATTTAATCCACTTACATTTAAGGTAATTATCAATATGTATGTTCCTATTACCATTTTATTAATTGTTTTGGTTTGTTTTTATTGGTCTTTTCCTTCTCTTCTGTTTCCTGCTTAGAGAAGTTCCTTTAGTATTTGTTGTAGAGCTGTTTTGGTGGTGCTGAATTCCCTTAACTTTTGCTTGTCTGTAAAGTTTTTCATTTCTCCATCAAATCTGAATGAGATCCTTGCTGGGTAGAGTAATCTTGGTTGTATGTTTTTCCCTTTCATAACTTTAAATATGTCCTGCCACTCCCTTCTGGCTTGCAGAGTTTCTGCTGAAAGATCAGCTGTTAACCTCATGGGGATTCCCTTGTATGTTATTTGTTGCTTTTCCCTTCCTGCTTTTAATATATTTTCTTTGTATTTAATTTTTGATAGTTTGATTAATATGTGTCTTGGCGTGTTTCTCCTTGGATTTATCCTGTATGGGACTTGCTGTGCTTCCTGGACTTGATTGACTGTTTCCTTTCCCATGTTAGGGAAGTTTTCAACTATAATCTCTTCAAATATTTTCTCAGTCCCTTTCTTTTTCTCTTCTTCTTCTGGGACGCCTATAATTCAAATGTTGGTGTGTTTAATGTTGTCCCAGATGTCTCTGAGACTGTCCTCAATTCTTTGCATTCTTTTTACTTTATTCTTTATTTCCACTATTTTATCTTTAAGGTCACTTATCTGTTCGTCTACCTCAGTTATTCTGCTATTGATTCCTTCTAGAGTAATTTTAACTTCAATTATTGTGTTGTTCATCATTGTCTATTTGTTCTTTAGTTCTTATAGGTCCTTGTTAAACATTTCTTTTATTTTCTCCATTCTATTTCCGAGATTTTGGATCATCTTTACTATCATTATTCTGAATTATTTTTCAGGTAGACTGCCTATTTCCTCTTCATTTGGGTTTTTGCCTTGCTCCTTCATCTGCTGCATATTTCTGTATCTTCTCATTTTGTTTAACTTTCTATGTTTGGGCTCTCATTTTCGCAGGGTGCTGGTTCATAGTTCCCGTTGCTTTTTTTGTGTCTGCTCCCATTGGGTGAGGTTGCTTCAGTGACTTGTTTACCCTTCCTTCTGGAGGGTACTGGTGCCTGTGTTCTGGTGGGTGGTACTGGATCTTGTGGTGTGTTTTGTGGTGTCTGTGAACTTAGTATGATTTTAGGTAGCCTCTCTGCTAATGGGTGGACTTGTGTTCCTGTCTTGCTAGTTGTTTGGCATGGGGTGTCCATCACTGGAGCTTGCTGGCCATTGGGTGGAGCTGGGTCTTAGTGTTGAGATGGAGTTCTCTAGGAGATCTCTCACCGATTGATATTACATGGGGCTGGGATGTCTCTTGTGGTCCAATGTCCTGGACTTAGCTCTTCCACCTTGGAGGTTCAGGCCTGATACCCGGCTGGAGCACAAAGACCCTGTCAGCCACACGGCACTCTTGTTTCTAACAGACCCTGCAGGTAGAAATCCAGGAGACTGAATGATGTGTTAGGAATTCGCACCTTCTGCTGGCTTCTGTCAGGTGTCCCAGCATGTCTTACTGTGACAACTTTGGGGCAAGTAGTGTCCAGCCAGTAAAGTTTTATCCCATTCTCATCCCAGCTGTTGGATAGGAAGAAATTACCCTCTACCCTTCTAGGTTCTTCTGGCTGGTCTATGAATTAAATTGACAAGAGACAGATTTACAGGAGAAAATAAAACAAAATTTAACAACATGTCTACATGGGAGGCACTCAAAAAACTAACTCCTAGACTTTATTTAAATTAAGATAAAATTGATATTTAACATTTTGTATGATTAAGGTGTACAACAAATTGATTTGATACATTTATATATTGCAATATGATTACCATCATAGTGTTAGCTAATATCTCCATTATGCTGCATAATTATCATTTATTTTTTATGGTGAGAGCATTTAAAATCTAGTCTCTTAGCAACTTAGTAACATATACTACAGTACTGTTAATTATTTTCACAATGCTGTATATTAGCTCTCCAGAAGTTATTCATCTTCTAACTGCAAGTTTGTACCCTTTGACGAACATCTCCCCAGTTTTCCAAACCCCCAGCCCCTGGTAACGAATATTTTACTCTATGTTTATATGAGTTTTGTTTTTTTAGTTTCCACATATAAATGAGATCATACAGGATTTATCTTTCTGTGACTTATCTCAGCATAATATCCTCAAAGTCTATCCATGTTCTTGCAAAAGGCAGGATATCTTTTTTTCTTATGACTGAATAATATCCCAGTATACACATATACCACATCTTCTTTATCCATTCATCTATTGATGGACACTTCAGTTTTCTCCACACCTTGACTATTGTGAATATTGCTGCAGTAAGCTTGGGAGTGTAAATATCTTTCTGATATCCTGTTTTCATTTCTTTGGATATATACCCAAAAGTGGGATTGCCAGATCATATGATTTTTTTTTTTTTAACTTTTTGAGGAACTCCCATACTCTTTACCACAGGGGCTGCACCGATTTACATTCCTTCTAACAATGCAATTAAGAAGTATGTATATTCTGCTGCTGTTGGATGAAATGTTAGCTCCCTTTTGTCTAAAAGTGTAGTTCAAGTCCAACGTTTCCACTTTGAATTTCTGTCTGGATAACTTATGTATTAATGAAAATGGGTATTAAAGTCCCCTATGATTATTGTATTATCATCTATTTCTCTCTTCAGTTTTGTTAGTATTTGCTTAATATATTTAGGTACTCCAATATTAGGTGCATATATATTTATGACTGTTATAGCTTCTTAATGAGTAGATAACTTTATCATTATATAATGACCTTCTTTGTCTCTTGTTACCATTTTTTGGATTAAAATCTATTTTGTCTGTTATAAGTATAGCTACCATCACTTCCTTTTGGTTTCCACTTGCATAGAATATATTTTTTCTGTCCCTCACTTTTATCTGATGTGTGTCCTTAAAGCTGAAGTGATTCTTTTGTAGGTAGCATATAGTTGGGTCTTGTTTTTTATCCATTCAGCCACTCTTTGCCTTTTGATTGGGGGATTCAATTAATTTACATTTAGAGTAGTTACCGATATGTAAGAACTTACTAATGCCATTTTGTTAATTGCTTTCTGGCTCTTTTTTATTTCCTTTTTTTTTCTCTCTCTCTTGCTGACTACCTTTGTGAATTAGTGGCTTTCTCTGGTGGTCACCTCTGATTTCCTTCTCTTCATCTTTTGTGAATCTGCTATAGGTTTTTGCTTTGTGGTTACCATGTGGCTTGCATAACACATCTTATAGATAATATAGTCCATTTTATGCTGATAGTAACTTGACTTCAATTACATACAAAACTTTACCCTTTTATTCCCCCTTTTTATATTTTTGATGTGACAATTTACCTCTTTTTATGTTATGCATTCATTAACAAATATTATTAGCTATAGTTTTTTAAAATATTCTTTTCCTTTAACCTTTATAACATAGTTGAGTGGTTGACACAACATCTTATTAGAGCTTTTTAAACTGTGTATTACCTTTATTAGGGTGTTGTATATTTTTGTATGTTTTCACCTTACTGACCTTTTCATTTCAGCTTAAAGAATGCCTTTCAGCATTTCCTGTATGGCAGGTCTAGTGATGTTGAATTCTCTCAGCTTTTGTTTGTCTGGGAAGATCTTTAGTTCTCCTTCATTTCTGTAGAATAACTCTGCCAGGTAGAATATTCTTGGCTGGCAATTTTTTTTCTTTCAGCACTTTAAATATATCATTCTACTCTCTTCTGGGCTGTAATGTGTCAGAGAAATCCACTGATAGCCTTATTGGGTTGCTTTGTAGGTCATAATCTTTATCTCTTGATGCTTTTAGGATTCTCCCATTGTCTTTGATTTTTGACAGTTTTACAATAATGTATCTTGGAGAAGACCATTTTGAATTGAAATAATAAGGTGATTTACAAGCTTTATGAACTTGGATGTCCAAGTGTTTCCCCAGGTTTGGCATGTTCTCAGCTATTATTTCTTTAAATAAAATTTCTACCCTTTGCTCCTTCTCTTCTCCTTCTGTTACTCTAATGACTCTGATATTTGTTCTTTTGAGGCTGTCTTATAGGTCAAGTAGGCTTTCTTTGCCCTTTTTTTATTTTTTTTACTTTGTTCTCCTCTAACTGGGTTATTTCAAAGTTCTTATTCTCTAATTCACTGCTTCTTTCTTCTATTTGGTCAAGTCTGGTGTTGATGGTCTCTATTTTATTTTTATTTCATTCATTAAATTCTTCAGCTTCAGAATTTCTGTCGGGTTCTTTTTAATTATTCTTATCACTTTCTTATACTTCTCATTTTTTCGTGTATTTTTTTCCTGATTTTGTTGAATTGTCTTTCTGTGTTTTCTTGTAGGTCAGTGAACTTCCTCAGACAGCTATTTTGAATTTTTTTTGGGTAAATAGCAGATCTCCATATCATTGGGTTTGGTTACTGGAGGAAGATTTTGATCGTTTGGTGATGTCATGGTTCCTTGATTCCTCATGTTACTTGGAGTTCTGCATTGCTGTTTTTGTATTTGAAGTAGCAGAGCCTCCTCCAATATTTAATGGCTGCCTTCAGATAGGAGATACTTTTTGTTGTTCATGCTTATATCTGGGACTTTCTTTGACCTTTTATGGATATATTTGCTCCACGCTTCTTGCCTCTTCTTGTGGCAGAACCCTTAAGTTTGTATGTCTTCTCTCAATCTTACAATAACCAAGCCAACTGCTGGAAACCTCTTTTACTTTCTCAAAGGTGGAGCTGCCATTCAAAATTGTGATTTCTCCCTTGCCCATAGACTCTGGATTGTTTTCTGTGTACATTCCCTGTCTACTCAAGCTCACTCTTGCCACCACCCTCAGGAGGTGCACAAGGAGCCAGCCAGAGTTGGGGGAGGTGTGAGTTTGGTACTGGGGGATTCAGTGTGCCCACAGGCAGGTAAGGGGATCCTCAGGTGAGATTTTTCCAGTGGCTCATGGGCAGGCTTCCTGCTGGAGTACAGATGTAGTCAGCAGGAACCCCATCCTTTAAATGCTTTCTGATATTCTTGTCTGCCTCTTTCCTAATCTCCTCCCTCCCTGCTAGTCATGGAGCTCTTGCTTTAATATTCTGAGAGAGAGATGGGTTTCTTTAGCAGCTTCTCAAATTGCTGGGGAATCTGGGCACTCATTCACCACTCTCCCACTTCCTCCATGGGAAAGATCCCTGGCCTCTTATAGCTCTTAGCTGTGCTGTCTTGGGAAAAGGAATGATACTGATAAAGTTCCTCTTACCCACTCCAATGAATCCAAACTTGTATTTATCTTTTTTGGCTCCAACAGAGTTGTGGAACTTCTCTTCTGTAAAACCTGTACTTCTACAAAGACTGTCTAATCTATGGGTGTCTGCCCAAATCAGTGTTCTTCAGTTGCTCCCAGACTACCACTGAAAGGGGTTGAAGCTTGTTTACAGGCTCCTGCTGGTTCTACAGCCTATATCAAGTTCTGCTTGCCTATTACCTGATGCACAAGTGGTTGAGACTCTTCCTGGGTCTCTTGGAGTATGGTCCTGGATCCCACAACTCCCGCAGAGGCACTTTTGTTTGTGGATAGATGCCAAATTTTAGCTGTTAAATGAGGAGACAAAAGGGAAGGATATCTTATGCTGCCAGGATGCTGATGTCACTCTCCATGACATTTTCTTCCTTATGTGATTAAGTACTAATATGTACGTTTATCCTTCATTTGTCTCTAAGGCATTTAAATGTTATTTTTCTAATTGGTATATTTAAAAGTATGATTTCACATTTATTTCACCACTGAGAATTTTATGTCTACAATTGAATATCCCCCCCATTTCTGACCTTCCTATATCTGTGAATGATGCAATCATTTTTTCAGTTGGTTGGACTCAAAGTCTCATTTTATTCCTTTTTTGTTGTCACCCCTTATATGTGAAACTTTCCAAGTCCTTTCGATTACCTGCAATTTCTCTCAAATTTATCCATTCATTTCCACTGCACTCATTACTTTTTTGCCTTGTGTAACATATTATTGAAATTACTAAAAGCATATTTATCAAATTTTTATATGGCCCAATTCATATCTAGTTATGAATAGATAACTAATGTTGCAGGATGAGAAAACTGGAATTTCTCTACTGATAGAAACAAATGAAATGACATAAATAAGGATACATGTAATGTTTTGCAATAGTCATTTTAGAAAAAACAGCTGCAAAAGTTGAAGATAGGGAACACCTGACTTGCAGTTCAGTTTTGCATTGTCATGTATTTTTATTATATTAGTAATTATTTGAATTTTTAAAATTCATGTATATTTTATATACATTCTAATTTGATTCTTTCAGCAGTCTTGTGAGGTGATTACTAGTATTATGTCTATTTTATAGATGAGGAAACCGAGATTCAGACAAGAAAAAGAACTATCCCAAGTTCCTAGCACATTTTATAAAACCTTTATTCAAAGAGCAAATATCTGGGAACAACCCAAATGTCCTTCAACCAGTGAATGGATAAACTTTGTTATATTCATACAATGGAATGCTACTTGTCAATACAAAGAAACAAACCAATAATACACAGAACAACTTGGATGAATCTAAAAGGCATTATGCCGAGTGAAAGAAGTCAGTTTTCAAAGGTTATAAACTGTGTGATTTCACTTATATAACATACCTGAAGTGATAAAATTAGAGTGATGAAGAACAGATTAGTGCTTTTCATGGGTTAGAGGTGGGGGAAGAGTAGGACTATAAAGAGGTAGCACAAGGCAGGTTTTGTGGATGCAAGAAGTAAGTGTTCTATATTCTGACTGTGGTGTCAGTTACATAAAAATATGCATGTCTTTTTTTTTTTTTTTTTGCGTGTCTTAAAATTCATAGAAATGAGCACCAAAGGGAAAAAAAACAGTCAATTTCACCATATGATAGTTTTAAATTAAATTATTTTAAATTAAAATTTTTTAAAGAGTAAAATATATATATGTATATATATATACATAAACTTATTTTCATGTATAATTTTTAGTCTAGTTTCCAAACAAGCAAAATTCATTTTAATAAAAAAGACTATAATGGAACATTTGGGTTTATAGTTATTTCAATAGGAGCTAGATGCTATTTGTTGATTTAACTGAATTCATAGCACAGATTTTATTTTAATCATTTTAGCAACAAATTTGGAGACTTCCTAATTAGTAATATTTTCATACCCTGGAAAAAGAAAAACATAATAGTAGCTAATATGAAAGTAGGCATGAGTTGTTAGTTGCTAGGATACACAATAATGCTCACTCTTTCTGCTCTCGAAGGGTAATAAAATAATGCATAAAAAGAATTGTGTGTATATGTCCAAAAAAATATATGGGTGAACAAACTGGGTACATTCATACAAAAGAATACTACTCAGTAACAAAAAGGGAAAAATAAACTACAGATACACATAACAATGTGGGTGAGTCTTGGAAACCTGATGCTGCCTGAAAGATGCCAGACTCAAGAGTACACATTGTATGATTCAATTTACATGAAATGCAAGAATAGGCATAGCTGATCTATGATCATAAAAATTAGAAAACAGTTGCTCAGGTGGTAATGAGGTGAGTAAGGTGAAAAGGAACAGGAGGGAACTTTCTGGGGCCACAGAACTGTACTATAAATTCTTGTGGTTGGTACTCACAAGTGCATACATAACATGTCAGTTATGTGGGTTTTTTAATGTAAATTACACTTTAATACATAAGAATGATATTTAATGATATGAGAAAATATTCAAAATCCATTAAGAATATGATGAGTATGTTAATAAAAGTAAATTATATTCATTTTACATATTCCATATAAGTAGTAAAAAAAATAATTATAAGAAAGAAATTGTGCACAATAGCTAAAATGGGCTCATTTAAGCTACAGTATTTTAGAGTACATTTTGGTTAATCCTCAATTTCTGTTTTTTTCTCTTCTTACTCCCCAGTCACAGAAGAAATTCACAAAATGTGTGAATTGAGTCCAATACAAAAGTTTCATTTATACTTTTGTGACTAAGTAAATGTTTAGTACTTCAAATACTATATTATAATATTCATTTAGTAGTTTTCTTTGTACCTATTATTAAGTCTTTCTACACCTTTTAATATGTCCTGGATACAGTACTATTCCATGTACTTCAGCTCAGGTTCACCTTTAGGATTTGAAGGCCAGAGGCAAAAGTACAAATGAAAGCTCCTAGCCTATAGCCTGCCCCCTTTCTCTTCCCACCACTGGATCTGTTTTTCTCCCAGAAGACAAGTGTGTCGATTTTTATTAGCACAGCTGAGTCAATTACAATCCCTCATTTACTTTCCATCTTCATATACTGGGTTTTGATGTTACAGCAGCATCCTGATTTCATCAAATATGGAGTTTGTGTTTTCATTTTCTCATTTTTTTTTCTTATTTGGGAGTGATTATCAGAGAATAAATGGGTAGAAACCTCTTCTTTCTGTCATCCTAACTCCAGACGTACCCTCATGACATTTTGTACTTCTTTGAAAATGTCTATTCTCTTCTTTTATGCAGCATTCTTTTTTGCACAGTTATCTTAACTCCTTCAGTAAACTATAAGCTCTGTGGAGACAGGCTGTATCTTTTTTGTTTCCCCTGAAGAATTTAATCTGGTACCTTAATTATATGGGGTATCAGCAAATACTTATTGAATTAAATTAAGTTAAGTTAGGTTTTTAAGGGTTTTAGGAAAAACAGTACATAAACTGCATTTATGCATACCTTGTCTTCATTAACACGGTAAACAATTTCATTTTCTTTTGAACACCCATGGCCATCCATGGACAGTGAAAATAGTGAAAAGTATTTATTTCACTGATCAGCATTACCTATTAGAAGTCATAATGTCTTTTGATTTCAGACGGTCCTAGATTCAAATCATTTCTTTCATTTACTAACAAGGTCTTAACCCACTTTGTGGGGTTGTAAGGATTGCAGGAAATAAGTCTCATTGTGAAAGCATCTGTAGTGTAGTTGGTGCTCAACAAACCACTGTTGTTGTTGTCTCATTATTTTCATGAGGTAACACAATGAAACCCTCAGTGGCTTTTGCACCACATGGAGTTAACTGCTCTTAGAGTGGTGAATCAGTCTCTGCTGGCATTTCTCTTTTGCTGTCTCCTGTCATTCCTCCGTATTTTAACTTCTAATAGTATAGTATAATGGTTAAGAATGCAAATGCTGAAACCAGGTTTTCCTTGCTTCTAATCATGGCTTCATCATTAACTGAGCTTTTGATCTTGAACAAGATATTTAACCTCTTTATGCTTAAGATCCCTCATTTGTAACTTAGGGATGGTCATAATATTTGTTTCATATCCCCATTTTTAAGATGAAATTAGTTGTGTTGCATATTTAAAACCGTGTTTAGAGCAAAAACTTATATGGGTTAGTTATAAAAGTTCTGATTTCCTGTTGCTTCTACATTTTGCTTTTTTAAGCAATAAAAAGCTTAATTTAACACAATTCTACGGTGCTCTCAGTCCTGCAGGTGGTTCTAGGAATTTCCTGCACGAAAAGTCCACAAATTCTGCAGAAGCCATCTTTCCCATTTATTTATAGATTTTGGATGATAAAGCATTTCACTCTTATGGTTTCTTAAAATGTCAAAATATGACTAACGGTTTACAAGGTGATTCTGCCAAAACAGACTAGCAGAAACGTCTGATATGCCCCAAACCTGTGAAATTATTCCATACGGCTGTATCCTGGCTTTTGCATGGAAAAAAATAATAGAGTCATCTTGTTCACCAATCTAGTCAGTGAAATACCATGAGTTTTTTCTTGGAAAGAGAATAGCTATAAATAACCTCTGTATCTAGATTTCTTATTCAGTACTTTAGCTCTATTTGTTTAAATACTTAATTAAACACTGAAGGTAATGTCCTCCCCACTGCTTTTGCAGCTATATTAGTTGAGTGGAGTGAGAGTAGGAGTATATTATTATATTCATGTTTAATTCATCTGTAGTTGAGTAGATAGAGGAGGAATAGAATTAACTTAAATCAAGAATGAAGAATCTCCTCTCGCTTCCCTTTCAACCAATGTCAAGTGCAGTTTTATTGACATTGAATTTGGAGTATTTTCTGTCCATAGGACCTAATATTTAGTTATGGTGAACATTTACTATCATTTATAATTAAATTCCACCATGATTTATTGTTTGGCTAATATTCCTCATGAGTTTGGAATGCTAATTGCATTTTTTCTTTGTTGTGCTACATTTCATATTACTTGTAAATGCATTCCTCTAGCTCTGCAAATCCTTCATGTCTCTATGTCAGCAGGTACTACAATTTGTTGAGGATGTAGTAATACAAAAAGCATTCCCTCCTTCAAATATGACATGTGGTGTATTACCTGCATGTGCAGTTGTCAGGGGTATAGTTTTTGACCTGCAATACATTACTTGCTTGACTGAGTTTGGGATTGTTTATCACTGATGACATATTTCTCTCTAGGAACATACCATTTTTCTTGTCGCTGCTTTAAAACAGTAAATGGTGAGATGAACCTGGAATTTTCCAGCAATTTGTGAAAGAAATGAAAGCAATTATTTCAAGTGTCATCCCATCCCATCAGAAATAACCTTTATGGTGGATCTCCAATGTGTGTGGATGAATACTATCATAGCATACAACAAAGGTATATCAAGAGCTTTGTGCATACAGAGTACTTATCTTACTAATTATACCTAGGTCTCATAAAATACAAATGATAATGAGCAAATTATTTTTTAAACCAAGAAAAAGTCCTTTTGCAGAGCATTAACTATTTTCCTTGTATTAAAAAAATATTTGGAGACCATATCCATATTCTTATTCCTAAGGGAAATTGATATATTTAATCTTAATAATATTGTCAATATCACCTTAAAATGTAAATGAATTGTAGTGTGCTAGACTCATAGTAATAATATTCCTACTTCCCCTTTCTTTCTGATAATATGTAAATATTTACTTTTTCATGATTTCTTAATTCAGGCCCACAAAATTGAATTAAGTCTTGAGAAACAACTTGCTCAATCCCTACCACTCTACCATCCCTTTCACCATTCTTAGTGTAACTCAGACTTTGACAAACGAGTGCTGTCTGATGGTTTATGATCAGTTTTCCAGATACTGCAGAGTTCAAACCATTGATAATTTCCCAAAGCCATCATTGTTTTATTGGGTGGGAAATGCTGTTTGCAAAACAATGGTGACAGGAAATTTCTTCCTGTGTCACAACAGCCAATTATGTTTTGTTTTTCTCCCCGTGATAGAGTATAGAGATTGATTCATTCATTCTTAAAGAAACATTTATTAATAACTCACTGTATTGCAATGATATCACAGATAATTGACATCTTCAGTTGATTCAAATCTTGACTTTAACCATCTCTCCCAATAAACTTTTTCTTTTAGATCTGCAAGCACCAAGTAGTTGAAATGCCTCATTTGTCATTTATGTTTCATTTTTTTCTTTACATATAAGTAGCCAGCTGGAATTGTAAAATCTTAACAAGTACATAGTTTTGTTTAAGTAACTTTTTCTCTATGTTTATAAATCAGGATAACTCACAACTGCCTCTTCCTTCAAATAGGACTGTCCCTAAATTTGGTACCACACAGTCTTGTTTCAGAATCAGTTTAGCATTAAACAAAAGGATCTCTACATGGTCTCTTCAGTGGGACCAATTTTGTAACCATAGGTTTAAAACTGTCATAATTGCAGTCCAAAGTGCATTCACAATCTATGATAGTAATTATATGTATGAACATATCATTTTCTTCACTCATTCTGTAACTTCATATAGGAGGCAAAAATTATTCTTCTCTTACTCAACACTTGAGTTTAATTTGTTTTACCCATTAAACATCTTGGTAAAATATGAAACATTTCCCTAAGTGTTACTTGAAAACCATGTTCTGCATCTTTTCTCTCCATGTAGATTCAATACACAATATTTTTTAATAAAGAATAGATTTATTTCAAGTCCATTATTCTATATAAATTATTCTTTAAAAATTCACTGATTACCACTTTTGGAAATCCATTGATCTTTTCTCATATCCTATCTGCTTCAACTTGGATGAAATTCATTCCCTAAACAGATATTTACTGAGTAATGACTATATGTCAAGCCCTGTACCAAGGTTAAAAAAAAGAACAAAACTGATAAAAACTCTGCCTTCATGGAACTATTGTTCTAAAGTATTCATTTGGTGATGGTGATGGTGGGGTATTTCCACTCCTGAATATCCCAACCTTGTTATACTCACTCCTGATTTTATTTGTGTAACTCACTGTCATTTTTTCAAATATAACTTTTCTGTAAGAGATTTTGTTAATCATTTTTAAAGTATTTTTAAATTGAGGTATAATTTACGTATGTGAGAAAATTATAGATATTACTGGTGTAGTATGATTAGTTTTATAATTGCATAATCATTCCTATCAAGTTATTGAACATTTCCATCACCCAAGAAAGATCCTTTTTGCCCCTTTCCATTCAACATCAGTCCCACTCCCAGGAAACTACTGTTTTGATTTTTTTTTTGACCAGAGATAAGTTTTTTTTTCTGTTTTAAAAGTTTAGATAAATGGAATCTTACAGTATGTACTTTTCTTTGTCCAGTTTTTTTTCATTTAGCCTGATGTTTCTCAGTCACCTGTGTATTGCATGTTTATTCCTTTTCATTGTTAAGGAGCATTTCATTGTATGGATAGACCACAATTTTTAAATTTATTCCTCTGCTGATGGATATTTGAGTTGTTTCTTATTGGGGGCTATTATGAATAAAGCTGCTATAAACATTCTTGTACAAGTCTTTTTGTGTACATATTTTATTTTCATTTTTCTTGGGTAAATACCTAGAAGAACTTCTGAGTCATAAGGCTTTAATTTGCCTTCCACTGATGATCAGTGGTATTGAGTGTATCCCTGAACTTATTTCCTGTTAGTATTCATTCCGGACCAGAACAGTGCTTAGTCTCAAACTAATTGTTTCCCAATACTGAGACAAGACACTACCCAATTCCCTGTGAATACTGAAGTTTTGAATCTGGCAGATGGAAACAAGCACTAATCATATGTTTTTAGCTGATTTTGTTGTTATTGTTGTTCCTTCAAGTTGGGAGAGAAAATCTGGTACCTTTTACTGCATCTTATTCACAAGCAAAAGTCTATATATCATTTATTTTTAAAATATTGTTTCTAATAGAAACATGTAGAGCTATACATTTTCCTCTAATTATTCCTCCAGCTGCATCCTGCACATTTTGATATAGAGTTTTCAATATCATTTAACTCAATTTTCTAACTTCCCTTGTAATTTCATCATTGATACATGGGTTATTTGAAACTATGTTGCTTAATTTCACAATATTCATATTTTCAACATACCTTTTGTTGTGATTTCTAACTTAGTTGCATATTGGTCAGGGAACAGTGTCTGCATGTTTTCAACCTCTTAAAATGAGGCTTGTTTATAGCAAATGATATGGTCTACCTTAGTGAATCTTCCATGTGCTCTTGAAAAGAATGTGTATTTTCTTTTTTGGGTTTATTATTCTATCAATGGAAATTAGTTTAAAATGTCTGACAGTGTTGTTGAAGTCTTCTATATGCTTATGATTTTCTGTCTACTTGTTCTATCAGTCCTGAAAGAGGAATGTGGGAATCTTCAAATATAATTATGGATTATGTCTATTTCTCCATTTACTTCAATTATATTTTATGTCATGTTTGAAACTCTGTTATTTGTTTAATACACGTGGCTCCCTTTTTTCTCCTCCGACTGGAAGCACCAGGGGATTTTTCTCTGATATCTACTGTGAGAACCTGGCTGAGCTCCTAGAGGTAATTCTCACAATACTGTTGAGCCCTCCCATCCCCACCCACCCTCCCAAGACTGGGTGCCCCTGGAGTTTTTTGAGTTGTCTACACTGAACCTCCAGCAATTCATCAATTACAGTTCCAGTTTTCCTTCTCAAGTCCTGGTTCCCACTGTGGTTTCCACTCCTGAGTCTCTGCTCAGGTGGTCACTTCGTTGAGTCTAAAATGCCTGACATTTTAGATTAGCTCAAGATGGCAGAGTAAAAGGATGTGAACTCACCCCCTTCCTATGAAAAAATCAAAATCACAACTAACTGCTGAACAACCATAGAAAAAAAAATGTTGGAACCTACCAAAAGAGGATACCCTACATCCAAAGACAAAGAGGAGGCCCCAGCAAGACAGTAGAAGGGATGTAATCACAATAAACTCAAATCCCATGTCTGCTGAGCCTGTGACCCACAAAATGGAAAACAATTATACCACAGAAGTTATGCCACAGGAGTGAAAGTTCTGAGCCCCACCTCAGGCTTCCCAGCCTAGGAGTCTGGCAAAGAGAGGAGGAGTCCCCAGAGAATCTAGCTTTGAAGGCTAGTGGGGTTTGACTTCCACAGACTGGGGGAAACAGAGAATCCACTCTTGAAGGGTGCACACAAAGTCTCAAGTGCACCAGGACCCAGGGGATAAAAGCAGTGACCCCAGAAGAGACGGGGCCAGACCTACCTGCTAGTATTGAAGCATATCCTGCAGAGGTGGGGGGGTGGCTGGGGCTCACTGAGGGGACAAGGACACTGGCAGCAGCAGTTCTGAGAAGTACCAATTGGTGTGAGCCCTCCTGGAGGCCACCATTAGCCTCACCAAACAGACTGTAGTCTCCAGTGCTGGGTTGCCTCAGCCCAAACAACCAACAGGGTGGGAACACAGCCCCACACATCAGCAGACAAGCAGATTAAAGTTTTGCTGAGCATGTCCCTGCCCACCAGAAGGACAAGACCCACCTGCACCCACCACTAGTCCCTCCGATCAGGAAGCTTGCACAGGACCTTAGAAAACCTCATCCACTAGAGGGCAGACAGCAGAAGCAAGAAGAACTACAATCCTGCAGCATGTGGAACAAAACCCACAATCACAGAAAATTAGACAAAATGAAATGGCAAAGATATATGTCCCAGATGAAGGAACAAGATAAAACCCAAGAAAAACAACTAAGTGAAGTGGAGATAGGCAACCTTCTGGAAAAAAAAAATTCAGAATGATGATAGTGAAGATGATCCAGGATCTCCAAGAAAGTACTTAAGAAGATGCAATAAATGTTTAGCAAAGACCTAGAAGAACTAAAGAAGAAACAAACAGATATGAGCAATACAATAAATGAAATGGAAAATACACTACAAAGAATCAATAGTAGAATAATTGAGGCAGAAAACAAATAAGTGACTTGGAAGACAGAATGGTGGAAATCACTGCCGAGGAACAGAATAAAGAAAAAAGAATGAAAAGAAATAAAGACAGTCTAAGAGACCACTGGGACAATATTAAATGCACCAGCATTCATATTATATGGGTCCCAGAAGAAGAATAGAGAGAGAAAGGACCTGAGAAAATATTTGAAGAGATAATTGCTGAAAAATTCCCTTACATGGGAAAGGAAACAGACACCCAAGTCCACGAGGCACAGAAAGTCCCAGGCAGGATAATCCTAAGGAGGAACATGAAAAGATACATAGTAATTAAACAGACAAAAATTAAAGACAAAGAAAAAATACTAAAAGCAACAATGGAAAAATGACAAATAATATACAAAGGAACTCCCATAAGATTATCATCTGGTTTTTCAGCAGAAACTCTGCAGGCCCAAAGGGAGTAGCATGATATAATTAAAGTGATGAAAAGGAAGAACCTACAACCAAGAATACACTACACAGCAGGGCTCTCATTCAGATTTGATAGAAAAATCAAAAGCTTCACAGAAAAACAAAAACTAAGAGAGTTCAACACTACCAGACAGGCTTGCAACAAATGCTAAAGGAACTTCTCCAGGCAGGAAAGATACCAGAAACTTAAAAGAAACTTGTACATATATAGACCAGTATATCAAAACCTAATGGAAACAGCAAACCCAAAAACTACAATAGGTACACAAACACACACACACACACACACACACACACACAAAGCAACCCAAACACAACACTACATATGGTCATCAAACCACAAGAGAAGAAAACAAGAGAGGAAGGGAAGAAAAAAGACCTACAAAAACAAGCCCAAAACAATTAAGAAAATGGAAATAGGAACACACATATCAATAATTACCTTAAATGCAAATGGATTAAATACTCCAACCAAAAGACATAGATTGGCTAAATAGATACAGAAACAAGACCCATATATATGCTGTCTACAAGAGACCCACTTCAGTCTTAGGGACATGTACAGACTAAAAGTAAGGGAATGGAAAAAGTTATTCCATGCAATTGGAGATCAAAAGAAAGCTGGAGTAGCAATACTCATATCAGACAAAATAGACTTTAAAATAAAGACTGTCATAAAAGACAAAGAAGGACACTACATAATGATCAAGGGATCAATCCAAGAAGAAGATATAACAATTGTAAATATTTATGCACCCAACATAGGAGCACCTCAATATATAAGGCAAATACTAACAGCCATAAAGGGAGAAATCGACAGTAAAACAATAATAGTGGGGGATTTTAACACCCCAGTTTCATCAATGGACAAATCATCCAGGCAGAAAATCAGTAAGGAAACCCAGGCCTTAAATGACACATTAGACAAATGAACTTAATTGATATTTACAGAGCATTCCATCCAAAAGCAGCAGTATACACATTCTTCTCATGTGCACATGGAACATTCCCCAGTATTGACTGCATGCTGGCCACAAAACGAGCCTTGGGAAATTTAAGAAAATTGAAATCATTTCAAGCATATTTTCCAACCACAATGCTATGAGATTAGAAATCAACTACAAGAAAAAAAAACTGTAAAAAACACAAGCATGTGGAGGCTAAACAATATGCTACTAAACAACCAATGGATCAATGAAATCAAAGAGAAAATCAAAAAACACCTAGAGACAAATGAAAACAAAAGCACAAAGATCCAAAACCTATGGGATGCAGCAAAAGTAGTTCTAAGAAGGAAGTTAATAGCAATGCAATCTTGCCTCAGGAAACAAGAAAAATCTCAAATAACAACCTAACCTTACACCTAAAGCAACTAGAGAAAGAAGAACAAACAAAACCTAAAGTTAGTAGAAGGAAAGAAATCATAAAGACCAGAGCAGAAATAAATTAAATAGAGATGAAGGAAACAATAGCAAAGATCAATGAAACTAAAAGCTGGTTCTTTGAAAAGATAAACGAAATTGATAAACTTTAGCCAGACTCATCAAGAAAAAAAGGAAGAGGACCCAAATCAATAAAATTAGAAATTTTAATTTAAGTGTAAAAGGAGAAGTTACAACTGACACCACAGAAATACAAAGGATCATAAGAGAGTACTACAAGCAACTATATGCCAACAAAATGGACACCTTGGAAGAAATGGACAAATTCTTGGAAAGGAACAATATCCCAAGACTGAACCAGGAAGAAATAGAAAATATGAACAGACCAATCAGAAGTACTGAAATTGAAACTGTGATTAAAAATCTTCCAAGAAACAAGCTCATGCAGCTAATATCATCCATACAAACAACCTATTCAAAAAATAGGCAGAAGATATAAATAGATATTTCTCCAAAGAAGACATACAGATGGCCAAGAGGCACATGAAAAGTGTTCAACATCGCTAATTATTAGAGAAATGCAAATCGAAACTACAATGAGATATCACCTCACACCAGTTAGAATGGCCATCATCAAAAAATCCACAAACAGTAAATGCTGGAGAGGGTGTGGAAAAAAGGGAACCCTCCTACACAGTTGGTGGGAATGTAAATTCATACAGCCACTATGGAGAATAGTATGGAGGTTCCTTAAGAAACTAGAAATAGAGCTACCATATGATCCTGCAATCTCACGCCTGGGCATATACCCAGAGAAAAAATGGCCCAAAAGGATACATGCACCCCAGTGTTCATTGCAGTGCTGTTTACAATAGTTAAGACATGGAAGCAACCTAATTTTCCATTGACAGAAGAATGGATAAAGAAGGTGTGGTACATGTATACAATGGAATATTACTCAGCCATTAAAAAGAATGAAATAATACCATTTGCAGCAACATGGGTGGAGGTAGAGATTGTCATACTGAGTGAAGTAAGTCAGACCAAAAGAGAAGTATTGTATGATATAACTTATATGTGGAATCTAAAAAAATGATCCAAATGAACTTATTTACAAAACAGAAAACAGACTCACTGATTTAGAGAACAAACTTATGGCTACCAGGGGGGAAGTCTGGGGAAAGGGATAGTTAGGGAGTTTGGGATTGACATGTACACACTGCTATATTTAAGATGGATAATCAACAAGGACCTACTGTATAGCACAGGGAACTCTGCTCAATATTCTGTAACAACCTAATTGGGAAAAGAATTTGAAAAAGAATGGATACATATACACTTATAACTGAGTCACTTTGTTGTACACCTGAAACTAACACAACATTGTTGATCAACTTTACTCCAATATTTAAAAAAAAGTGAAAAATAATAAATAAAATTAAGATGCAAAAAAATACAGATATTAAGTATATATTAAGGATGTCTTATTGATGAATTGACTCTTCTGTTATTGTGAAATATTCCTCTTTCTCTATTTTAATATACATTGTCCTAAAATCTACTTTCTCAGATATCAATATATCCACTCCAGCTTTCTTATGGTTAGGGTTTCTGATCCCTCTCTGGTTTCCCATACCATAGTCTCTCTCCACTCTGATCATGTTTGCATAACACTTCCAGGACAAACTTCATAAAATATCACTTTCATAAAGCCCTTACAATGCTCATTAATCTTTACTGGTTCTCCATTACTTATAAGATAAATATTCTTCAGCTTGCCATCCATTGACTTCCACTCTGTGGCCCCAATTTATCATTCAAAATGTTTTTTCCCTATAAAATTCTTTTGTATCATTCAACGTGGCCTGAAAATTACAGACCTCCAAATGGCTGGTGCATTCTTATCTGTAGTAGATTGAATAATTGGCTTTAATCTCCACCTATCTTGAATCCATACTCTTTTAACATGTAATTTTTCAGTTCCTCATACTATATTCAGTGTGTGTTGCCTATCAGTTGTCTTTGGACTTGGCCATATAGCCTACTTTGTCCAAGAGAGTTAGAACATGTTATACAAGTAGACATCACATAAGCAGAGACTTGAAATGTGCTTGCAAAGTTGGGCTTTTCCTCTTGTATCTACTATCACCCTGATATTTTGGTTCTCCTGCTGGTGAAAGCAAGATGAAGCTTATGGCCAAAGCCAGCCAAGCTCAGGTGAAAACAGCCAACTTCTAGTTGACCCACAAAAGCATGAGTGAGAAGAAATGATTGCTGTATTAGGTCACTGAGTGTGAAGTGCTTTGCTACACACCATTATTGTGTCAATAGTTAACTGATATATTACACTTGTACTTTTCTTCAGTCTTCTTTTTATCTTTCTTCAATTATTTAGACATCTCTTAGATATATACTCATTTTACAAGGTTCAATCTAATGTCTCCTCCTTTAAATACTTTTCTTTTAACAATTTAGCTCATAAGGAATTTCTCCTTTATTATCCTTTAGCACTTCCTGTGTCAGTACTTTGGGAAATATAACTTACCACACATACATATTTATATGTTTGTGTTCCCTACCCCCAATTAACTGCAACATTCCTTGCCCCCCACCAGCTTTACTGAGGTATAATTGACAAATAGGAATTGTATATGTTTAAGGTATTCAACTTGATGTTTTGATATATGTATATATTGTGAAATGACCACTACACTCAAGCTAATTAACTTATATACCCATCACCTCACATTGTTACTATTTTCTTTCTTTGTGTGTTTATGTGGTGAGAACATTTAAGATCTACCTTCTTTTCTTTTTTTTTATAGTATCAATAAAACATTTACTTTATATAAAATTATTTTATAACTGAGACGTCACATCACAGTGTTTTTTTTTAATTTTTAAAAATTTATATTGATTTAAAGTAAAATTAAAGCTAAATGTACATTGAAGTTAAATGTACATAAAGAAAATTGTACATGTAATAAATTGTATAGCTGGATGCATTATCACAAAGTAAACACATCATGTAATGAACACTCAGACCAAGAGACACAACATTAACATTACCAGAACCTCAGAAGCTCTCATGTCTGATTCTATTCACTACTATACCATGATCTGAAGCATCTAAGAACATAGGTCATTATTGCTTTTTGAAATTCATATAAATATACAAGTGCATATATTCTTTTGTAGCTTCTTTCTCTCAGCCATAATACTTTTAAGATTCATGTTCTTGTATAACTGTATGTATATCTTTCAGTTATTGCTGTTTAGTATTTCATGGTATAAATATATGAGTGTTTATTTGACCATTCAGTTTGAAGGATAAGAAGGATACTTGTACAGATTTTTGTTCTTACACTTATGAATAGTGCTGCTTCAGCTCACACGATACATTTGTTTTGGTTAATATACTCTCATCTGTGTTGAGAATATACCTAGAAGTGAAATTGCTGAGTCATAGGTTATGCTAATATTAGATACTGCCAAATAATTTTCTAAAGTAGTTTTAGCAATTTATACACCAACCAGCAACATATGTGAATCCTGGTTGCTCTCTAATTTAGCTAACACTAAGTATTTTCAGTCTTTTTCATTTTAAACTTTTTGACAAGCATTCCAGGGAATTGCATTCATAAGGATTTATGAAGTAAAGCAACTTTTTTTTTCACACACACACACTGTATTTTATTTTTACAAGAGATAAACTGACACCAAGCATTGTAAATGGATGACCACAACAAAAGCAACAATGATTGCAATTACCAAACACGAAACACACTCATACTATGTCATAATATAGACATTCAGTCCAGTAATCCTCCACTGTAACAGCTCCTTTACTTTGCAGTGAAAATTGATTTGTATATTCTTTGCCTCTGAGTCCTTGTGGGATTTTTTTTTAATTCAAACAGAAAGTCACAAAAATTATAATCATCCTCATCAGTTCACTCAGTCCCATGTAATTAATTTTTTTTCATCTTGATCTTTTGTTAGCACTTTTGTGAGTTCATCAGTTTTCCATTAGAGTTCTGAAAATGCTTATCCTTTCAGTTCAGCAGTATAGTCAGTTACCAGAAACCTGTACTTGTCAGAGTCTTTTCCATGAATTTCTTGAAGATGAAAGCCTTTTATAGGAACATTTTTGCAAAAGCATCAGAGTACACCCAGAACTGTCTGTAAATGACAAAAGACTTAAAAATGGCCACGGTTAAAGATTTGATGAAAGTTCATAATAATGCAGTTGACAAGGAAATTTAGTTATTGCTGAGATATACATTTTAAAGTAATAACTAGAATTATGACTTATAACATTATACCAGAACATATAAGATTTTTAGAAATTTCATGTAATGTCTGAGGAACTAGCTTCTTAACAAATTTCAAGTATACAATATCGTATTGTTAACTATAGTTATCATATTGTACGTTACATCTCTAGAAGTTATTTATCTTGCATAAATTTTGTACCTTTTGACCAACATTTCCCCATTTCTCCCTCCCCACTGTTCCTGACAACCACTATTCTTAATCTCTGCTTCTATATGTTTGACTCTTTTAGATTCCACATATAAGTGAAATCATGCAGTATTTGTCTTTCTGTATCTGACTTATTTCATTTAGCATAATGTCCTGTAGGTTCATCCATTTTGTTGCAAATGTCAGGAGTTCCTTCTTTTTTAAAGGCTGAATATTTCATTGTCTTTGTATGTGTGTATATATTTTTCTTTCTTTAATTTAATTTTTATTGGAATATAGTTGTTTTGCCATGTTGTGTGAGTTTCTGCTGCAGGGCAAAGAGACTCAGTTATACATACACATATATTCACTCTTTTCTGGATTCTTTTCCCATATAGGTCATTACAAAGTATTGAGTAGAGTTCCCTGTGCTATACAGTATGTCCTTGTTAGTTATCTATTTTATATATATTAGTCTGTATATGTCAATCCCAATCTCCCAGTTTATCCCTCCCCCCCTTCCCCCTTGGTAACCATAAGTTTGTTTCCTACATCTGTGACTATTTCATTTGTACCATATTTTTAGATTTCACATATAAGCAATATCATATATTTTTCTTTCTCTGTGTGATTTCACCCAGTATGACAATCTTTAGGCCCATCCATGTTGTTGCAAATGGCATTATTTCATCCTTTTTTTGGCTGAATAATATTACATTGTGTAATATTGTGTCATATATATATATATGACAACTACTTTATCTAGTCATCCCTCGATGGATATTTAGGTTGCTTCCATGTCCTGGCTATTGTAAATAGTGCTGCAATGAACATTGGGGTGCATGTAAATTTTTGAATTATGGTTCTCTCTGGATATATGCCCAAGAATGGGATTGCTGGATCATATGGTAGCTCTGTTTTTAGTTTTTTAAAGAAACTCCATACTGTTCTTCATAGTGGCTGTACCAATTCACATTCCCACCAACAGTGTAGGAGAGTTCCCTTTTCTCCACACTCTCTCCAACATTTATTGTTTGTAGATTTTTTGATGATGGCCATTTTGACTGGTGTGAGGTGATATCTCATTGTAGTTTTGATTTACATTTCTCTAATAGTTAGTGATGTTGAGCATCTTTTCATGTGTTTGTTGGCGATCTGTATGTCTTCTTTGAAGAAATGTCTATTTAGAACTTCCACCCATTTTTGATTGGGTTATTATTATTTTTTTTATATTGAGCTGCATGTGCTATTTGTATATTTTGGAGATTAGTCCCTTGTCATTTGCTGCATTTGCAAATATTTTCTCCCATTCTGAGGACTGTCTTTTTGTTTCATTTATGGTTTCCTTTGCTGTGCAAAAGCTTTTAAGTTTAATTAGGTCCAGTTTGCTTATTTTTGTTTTTATTTTCATTACTTTAGGAGGTGGATCAAAAATGATCTTGCTGTGATTTATGTCAGAGAGTGTTCTGCCTATGTTTTCCTCTCAGAGTGTTATAGTATCCAGCCTTATGTTTCTGTCTTTGATCCATTTTGAGTTTATTTTTGTGTATGGTGTTAGAGAATGTTCTAATTTCATTCTTTTACATGTAGCCATCCAGTTTTCCCAGCACCACTTAATGAAGAGACTTTCTTTTCTCCATTGTATATTCTTGCCTCCTTTGTCTTAGATTAGTTGACCATATGTGTGTGGGTTTATTTCTGGACTTTCCATCCTGTTCCCATTTATCTATATTTCTTCCTTGGTGCAAGTACCATACTATTTTGATTACTGTAGTTTTGTAGTATAGTCTGAAGTCAGGAAGCCTGATTCCTCCAGCTGTTTTTCTTTCCCAAGATTGCTTTGCCTATTTGGGTCTTCTGTGTTTCCATACAAATTGTAAATTTTTTTCTTCTAATTCTGTGAAAAATACTATTGGTAATTTGATATGGATTGCAATGAACCTGTAGATTACTTTTGGGTGTATAATCATTTTGACAATATTGATTCCTGCAATCCAAGAATATAGTATATCTCTCCATTCTTTGTATTATCTTTGATTTCTTTCACCAGTATCTTATAGTTTTCTGAGTACAGGTCTTTTGCCTCCTTAGGTAGGTTTATTCCTAGGTATTATATTCTTTTTTGATGCGATGGTAAATAGAATTTTTCCATTAATTTCTCTTTCTGATCTTTCATTGTTAGTGTATATGAATGAAAGAGATTTCTGTGTATTAATTTTGTATCCTGCAACTTTACTAGCTCATTGATTAGCTCTAGTAGTTTTCTGGTGGCAATTTTAGGATTTTCTACATACGGTATCATGTCATCTGTAAACAGTGAATATTTTACAACTTCTTTTCCAATATGGATTCCTTTTATTTCTTTTTCTTCTCTGATTGCCATGGCTAGGACTTCCAAAACTATGTTGAATAAAAGTGATGAGAGTGGACATCCTTGTCTTACTCCTGATCTTAGAAGAATGATGTTTGCTGTGGGCTTGTTGTATATGGTCTTTATTATGTTGAGGTAGGTTCCCTCTATGCCCACTTTCTGAAGAGATTTTATCATAAATGGGTGTTGAATTTTGTCCAAAGCTTTTTCTGCATCTATTGAGATGATCATATGGTTTTTATTCTTCACTTTGTTAATGTGGTGTATCACATTGATTGATTTGCATATATTGAAGAATCCTTGCATCACTGGGATAAGTTCCACTTGATCATGGTGTATGAGCCTTTTAATATGTGGATATTTTCTGTTTTCCTGTATTTTGTTGAGGATTTTTACTTCTATGTTCATCAGTGATATTGGCCTGTAATTTTCTTTTTTTGTGTGATATACTTGTCTGGTTTTGGTATCAGGGTGATAGTGGTCTCATAGAATGAACTTAGGAGTGTTCCTTCCTCTGCAATTTTTTGGAACAGTTTGAGAAAGATAAGTGTTAGCTCTCCTCTAAATGTTTGATAGAATTTGTCTGTGAAGCCATCAGGTTCTTGACTTTTGTTTGTTGGAAGATTTTTAATCACAGTTTCAATCTCACAAAAACAACTGATTAGTGTATTAATATTTTCTATTTCTTCCTGCTTCAGTTTTGGAAGATGGTACCTTTCTAAAAATTTGTTCATTTCTTCTAAGTTGTCCATTTATTGGTGTTTCATTCCTTGTAGTAGTCTCTTATTATACTTTGTTTTTCTGTTGTGTCAGTTGGAACTTCTCTTTTTGCATTTCTAATTTTATTGATTTGAGTCCTCTCGCTTTTTTTCTTGATGAGTCTGGCTAAAGGTTATCAATTTTGTTTATCTTTTCAAAGAGCTAGTTTTCAGTTTCATTGACTTTTGCTATTGTTTTCTTTGTCTCTAATTTATTTCTGCCCTGATCTTTTTGATTTCTTTCCTTCTACTAACTTTAGGTTTTGTTTTTTCTTTCTCTAGTTGCTTTAGGTGTAAAGTTAGGTTGTTTATTTGAGATTTCTCCTTCTCCTTTATTGCTCCTTCTGCTTTCATTTTATCATTCAGTTTATGCTGCCAAAAAGTTGGGGAAAAAATTGTAAGCAAATGACAACTGTGGCATTTGTACTTTAGGGGTAGTTAATGACGATGTGGAAAATAGTGACTTAAAAGTCAAATCTTGGGCTTCCCTGGTGGTGCAGTGGTTGAGAATCTGCCTGCTAATGCAAGGGACATGGGTTCTAGCCCTGGTCTGGGAAGATCCCACATGCCGTGGAGCAACTAGGTCCGTGAGCCACAACTACTGAGCCTGCGCATCTGGAGCCTGTGCTCTGCAACAAGAGAGGCCAAGATAGTGAGAGGCCCGTGCACCGTGATGAGGAGTGGCCCCCGCTTGCCGCAACTAGAGAAAGCCATAGCACAGAAACGAAGACCCAACATAGCAATCAATCAATCAATCAATCTTTAAAAAAAAAAGGCAAATCTAATAAAATTCAGACATATATACATGTGTGTATATATATACACACACATATACAGTAGCTCTTCATCATGATTATATGTATAAATATTATCAATATATGTGTCTATCCAAGGAATCCATGTAAGACTGAAATAGGTTACCTTCAAAAGTCTTATAGTCTTATTGGCATAAAACTTTTGAGGCCTTCTGGGGAGGTGGTGAAGAGTGTATCATTGAGTACTAAAACAGAACTGATACATCAAAAGATCTTCTATAAAACTGCAGAAATTTTATAAATACACATTTTAATACATTTCTCATCTAATCAAAAAACAATGAATATTCAAACACCAGCCCCACCACCATCACCACCAACAAAGTAATAAGCTTGAAATGAAACCAGAACAGGAAGCTTTGAGTAGCCATTGAAACCAAAAAATCAGAGTAACCCTAAAAGCAACTTCCAAAATCAGCACTGCAGTCTATAGATTAAGACATGAGAAAATCTCAAATGAAGGAGATGAACTTGAGACCACTACATTTTATCAAGGACATTGCAAGGAGTTTAAAGTGGTTCCAGGCCATTAGTGTCTCCTGAGCTCAGGCATAGGCAACCACAAATGAAAGCATGCCCTTTATAGACCTTTATATTACCACAGAGAAAGATCAAAGAGATATGAACTCACTATTAAAGTTTACTAAGCAATGAAGAAAACAAATTGACATAAGTGAAAGTCAGCAGGAATTTTTTTTTTAGATGCAAGGGATTTACATATCTAAGATATATATTGGAACTATCATAAACTGACTACAAATTATTTATTATGTGTTAAACAAAATAAGACAGGGACTCCAGAATATGAATAAGCAATATGAGACTATCAAAAATAATCTGACATTTAAAAACAACCAAATAAAACTTTTAGAAATGTGTGTATACACACACAAGCAACTATTTTTATTTGTTGAAATTTAAAACTCAATGGGTTCTTTCACTTCTGTTACTATTAGAAAGTTAAAAGATTATACATCCCAAGAAATAATGAGAAAATTCCAGATAAGTTACAAAATAAAAGTTTTATTTTTTTGAACTATCAGATTTGCTAAAGAAACAAAGAAACCTAAATAAATTCCAAGAAGTGAAAGAATCTACATATATGGAGAGGTATACAATGTTCATGGATTGGAAAATGAAATATTTTTTATAATAGCAATTTTCTCCATGTTGAACTATGTATCCAAGGCAATCCCAATCAAATTCCCAGAAAACAGATGAACCTAAAATATATATGAAAATTCAAAGGAAAAATAGGAGCCAAAGCAATTTTGAAAAAGAAAAACAAAGTCAGAAGATTTAGAATAACCAATTTTAAGACACACTATAAATTTATGGTAATCATAGATTTATGATGTGATAATACCTTAAGGATAGACATATCTGTCAACAGAACAAATGCAAAAATCCTAAAATAAACCCATTTTTAGAAATTAATAGACTTTGTTTTTAGAGTTTAGGCTTACCTAAAAATTGAACAGAAAGTACAGAGTACCCATTTACTCACTCAACCACCTTAACATACATGGTTTCCTCATGTTGCATTATCATAGAACATTTATTATAATTGATGAGCCAATATTGATGCAGTATTACTAACTACAGCCTTTCCATTAGAGTTCACTCTAGGTTGTACATATGAATTTTGACAAGTGTACAATATGTTATTTTAAAATGTAGGTTATGTTATTATTCAAGTATGGTGAGGCTGATAGATCAGGAGATAGCTGTCATTGAAAAGACAGTTTGTTACTCATACTTCTCAAGCAGAGGTGGCACAGAATGCCACAATGGGCCACACAGGGAAGCACCAGGTTCAGCCAGAAGGCAAAAGGTATAGGGAGAAACATGGGTAAGAGCCTTCTTCATGCTTTCCCTCTACCACAATTCAAAGTGCCAGTACCTCTGAGAGGGGAGCTCCTACATACATCTGGTGCCCTGGTTTTTACATATGGTGACCTGGTTTTTGTGGTTACCACCCAAGGGATGCCCTCTGATCACCTGGCTCTGGAGGCCAGGGTGGGCTTGTGTTCCTGGGTTCAATGGGACTATAACGTTGGAGACATTGGAGAGGTAGTTCTTGGCAGACTACCACTCCCAGGGCACTGCAGTTAGCAGACTAAAACACACCTCCAGTCTTTCTAAGAGAGACTTATTTGCTTTTCCAGGGGATTTGGTCTGAGACAGAGGCTTCTGGTTTGGCAAACTTACAGGGGCTTAAGGAGGTACTCCCAGGGAATGGAGTCTAAAGGACACAATCTTTGCATTTTCCTTCTGCCTCATTCCAGTTCTATGATATCATCCAAAAAGAAGCTGATACCCTCCTCTGGTGCCCTGACTTTTTTGGCTGCTACCTGGGGATACTTCTACATTACTTGACTCTGGTGGCAACTGGGGCTTATGCTTGCAGCTCCCACAGAACTGTAACCAATGGAGAAAGAGTTCTTAAATAGGTACAACCACCAGGGCACAGCAAGAGGCAGCAGACCCAGGAGTTCAGTCTTTCTGTAAAAGAGGCCTATTAGTTTATCATAATAGCTGCAGCCTGAAATACAGGCTTCTAATTACACACACTTCCAAGGGCTGACTGTAAACTTTTCCTGAGACCTTAGAGAATGGGCACTCTTTCACACTCCCTTCTGCCATACTTCAGAGTACCAGATTCCTCAAGAAGGGAGATCTTATATGTGTCTGGTACCCTAGTTTTTATGTTGGGTGCCCTTATTTTTTTGCAATTGCTGCCTAGAGGTTATCTCCTTGATCACCTGTCTCTGATGAGCTGAACTGAAAATACACTAGAGGGGTTCAAAAGTTGACTAGATGAAGCAGAAGAAGGGATCAGTGGATTTGGAGACAGGGCAGAGGAACTCACAGAATGAGAGCAGCAAAAGTAGAAAAAGAATAAATAAAGAGAAGATAGCTTAAGGGAGTTATATACAACATCAAGCACACTAGCAGTCACATAGGGGTCCCATAAGGAGAAGAGAGAAATAAAGGGGCAGAAAACTTATTTGAAGAAATAATGGCTGAAAACTTTCCTAATCTAGAGAAGGAAACACACATACAGATCCAGGAAACCCCAAGATATCAAAAAAATAAAAAAATAAACCCAAAAGACCTACACCAAGACACATTATAATTAAAATGTCAAAAGTTAAAGACAAGGAAAGAATCTTAAAAACAGCAAGAGTAAAACAACTTGTTATGTACAGCGGAACCCTCATAAGACAACGAGCAGATTTTTCAGGAGAAAATTTGCAGGCCAGAAAGGGGTAGCACAATATATTCAAAGTGCTGCAAGAAAATAATTTCCAACCAAGAATACTCTACCCAGAAAATTATTATTTAGAATTGAAGGAGATATAAGGAATTTTCCAGACAAGCAAAAGCTAAAGGAATTCATCATCACTAAAACGGCTTGCAAGGTATGTTAAAGGGACTTCTTTAAGTTGAAAAAAGCACTAATTAGTAACAAGAAAACATATGAAAGTATAAAGCTCACTGGTAAAGGTAAATATATAGTAAAAGTCCTTGATTAATCACTTAAAAATCTAGTATGAATGTTAAAAGAAAAAAGTAGTAAAAATAATTGATACAACAATTTAGTTAAGGGATACCCCAAATAAAAAGGTATAAAATGTGACATCAAAAACATGAAATGCGGGGTTTCCCTGGTGGCGCAGTGGTTGAGAATCTGCCTGCCAATGCAGGGGACACGGGTTCGAGCCCTAGTCTGGGAGGATCCCACATGCTGCGGAGCAACTAGGCCCGTGAGCCACAATTACTGAGCCTGCGCGTCTGGAGCCTGTGCTCCACAACAAGAGAGGCCGTGATAGTGAGAGGCCCATGCACCGCGATGAAGAGTGGCCCCCGCTTGCCTCAACTGGAGAAAGGCCTCGCACAGAAACGAAGACCCAACACAGCCATAAATAAATAAATAAATAAATAAATTTAAAATGTCCCCATTCCTCTACCTTAAAAAAAAAAAAACATGAAATGTTGTGGGGGGTGAGGGTAAGAATATAGAACTTTAGAATGCATTCAAACTTAAGATGATATCAACTTAAAATAAACTGTTATAAATATGAGTTATTATGTGTAAGCCTCATGGTAACCACAAAGTAAAAACCTATAGTAGGTGTAAAAAGATAATGAGAAAGGAATCTAAGCATACACTGAAGTCTTCAGACCACAAAAGAAGTGAGCAAGAGAAGATGAAAGGAGCAGAGGAACTACAGAACATCCAGGAAAAAATTAACAAAATGGCAATAAGTGCATACCTATCCATAATCATTTAAAATGTAAATGGATTAAATTCTCCAATCAAAAAACATAAAAGTGGCTGAATGGATTAAAAATCAAGACCCATTTATATGCTGCTTACAAGAAACTCACTTCAGATGTAAGGACACACAGACTGAAAGTGAAAGGATGGAAAAAGATATTACATGCAAATGGAGACCTAAAGAAAGCTGGGGTAGCTATATTTATATTAGACAAAATAGACTTTAAAACAAAGACAGTCATGAGGCATAGAAAGACATTACATAATGCTAAAGGAGTCAATACAACAGGAGGATATAACATTTGTAAATATTTATACACCCAGCATGGGGGCACTTAAATATGTAAAGCAAACATTAACAGACCTAAAGGGAGAAATAGACAACAATACAATAATAGTGGAAGACTTTAATATCCTACTTGCATCAATGAATAGATTATCCAGACAGAAAACCAAAAAGGAAACATTGGTTTTAAACAACACGTTAGACTGGATGGATTTAACAGATGTATACCAAACATTCCATCCAAAAGCAACAGAATATATATTTTTTCTTAAATGCACATGAAACTTTCTCCAGGATAGATAATAAATCAGGCTACAAAACAACTCTTTAAAACTTAAGAAGATTGAAAATATAACAAGCATCTTTTCCAACCACAATGGTATGAAACTAGAATCAATTACAAGAAAAAAATTGGAAAATTAACAAATATATGAAGATTAAGCTACAGGCTTCTGAAAAACCAATGGGTCAACAAAGAAATCAAAAGAGTATTTAAAACAAAAACTTGAGAAAAATGAAACTGCACATACAACATACCAAAACTTATATGAGACAGCAAAAGCAGTTCTTAGAGGAAAGTCCATAGTTATAAATGCCTACCTCAAGAAACAAGAAAAGTCTCAAATAAACAGCAAAACTTTACACCTCAAGCAACTAGGAAAAGAAAAACAAACAAATCCCAGAGTTAGTAGAAGGAAAGAAATAACAAAGGTCAGAACAGAAATAAATGAAATAGGCACTAAAAAGACAATAGAGAAGATCAGCGAAACAAGGAGGTGGTTCTATAAAAAAGATAAAATTGACAAAATGTTAGCTAGACACACTAAGAAAAATAGAGAGGACTCAAATAAATAAAATCAGAAATGAAAGAGGAGATATTACAACTGATACCACAGAAATATAAAGAATCAAAAAAGGCTACTATGAACAATTATACACCCAAAAATTAGACAACCTAGAATAAATATATGAATTCCCTGTGTGAAACCACACAAAATCATTAAGAAATAGAAAATCTGAACAGACAGATCACTAGTAAGAAGATTGAATCAGTAATCAAAAAATTCCCAACAAACAAATGTCCAAGACCAGATGGCTTCACTGGTGAATTCCACCAAACATTCAAAGAGGAATTAATGCCATTCATTCTCAAACTCTTCCAAAAACAGAAGTAAAGGAAACACTTCCAAACTAATTTTATGAGGCCAGCATTACCCTGATACCAAAACCAGACAAGAAAAACACAAGGAAAGAAAATTACAGGCCAATAACTCTGATGAAGATAGATGCAAAAATCCTCAAAAAAATATTAGCAAACTGAATTCAACAATAAATTAAATATCATACAGTGTGATCAAGTGGGATTTATTCCAGGGATACAAGGATGGTTCAACAGCCTCACATTAATCAACAGGATATACCATGTTAACAAAATGAAGGCTAAAAATCATGTGATCATCTCAAAAGATGTAGAAATGCATTTGACAAAATTAAACATCCATTTATGATAAAAAACTCTCAACAAAGTAGTGATAGAGGGAACATAGATCTACATAATAAAAGCCATATATGACAAGCCCATAGCTAACGTATTCAATGCAGAAAAGTTGGAAGCTTTTCCTCTAAGTCCAGGAACAATAGTTTTTTTCTATTTCTTTAATTTTTTATCTATATGAGATGATGGATGTTCACTAAACTTATTGTGGTGATCATTCCATGATGTACATAAGTCAAATCATTATGTTGTGCACTTTAACTTATATAGTGCTTTATGTCAATTATATTTCAAGAAAACTGGAAGAAAAAAACACAATGAGATATCACCTCACACCTGTTAGAATGGCTATTATTAAAAAGATAGGCAATTAACAAGTATTAGCAAAGATGTGGAGAAAAGGGAACCGTTGTGCACTGTGGGTAGGAATAAAAATTGGTGCAGCTGCTATGGAAAATAATACAGAGGTTCCTTAAAGAGTTAAAAATGTAACTACCATGTGATCCAGCAATTTTACTTCTAGGTATCTATAAAAAAAAAAAAAAGAACACTATCTCAAAAAGTTATAGCACCCCATGTTTATTTCCACATTATTTACAATAGCCAAGATATGGAAACAACTTGTATCTATTGAAGATGAATGAATAAAAAAATATGGCATAGACACACACACACACAATGGAATATTATTTAGCCATAAAAAGAGGGAAATCTTGCCATTCACAATAATGTAAATGGACCTTGAGGGCATTATGCTAAATTAAGTTAAATAAGTCAGACTGAGAAAGACATATATCATGATCTCAGTTATATGTGAAATGTAATGATTTTTTTTAAATGCTCATATATATGGAGAATCAATTGGTGGTTGCTGGTGGCAAGGAGGTTGGGGGCTGGGAAAAATGTGTGAAGGGAGTCAAATGTTACAAACTTTCAGTTATAAAATAAACAAGTCATGAGAATATAATGTCCATCATGGTGACTATAGTTAATAATACTGTATTAAATATTTGAAAGTTGTTAAGAGAGTATACCTTAAAAGTTCTCATCACAAGAAAAAAAAATTCTGTAACTATATACGGTGATGGATGTTAACTAGACTTATTGCAATAATCATTTAACAATATATACAAATATTAAATCATGTTTTATACCTGAAATTCATATAATATCATATGTCAATTATACCTCAATAATTTTTTTAAAAGTATGCTCCTTGAATTACACTATTTTAAAATGAAAAGAGAAGCCACAGATTGAGAGGAACTCTTTGCAATACATACATGTGATAGGCAGAACTCTCAGATGCTGCCCCTTCCATTCTCACCCCCTGTTGTACCCACCTTGTATAATCACCTTCCCTTACATGTAGGGGAGACAAGTGTATATGATGGGGTATCATTTCCATAGTTAAGTTACTAATCAGTTCATTTTGAGTTAAACAAAAGGGAGGCTATCCTGGGTGGGTCTGAACTAATAAGGTGGGTAAATCTTTAAAAGAAACAAAAAGCAGCAGTAGACCTTCACTTGCTGGCTTGAAAGAAAGAAAACATATATGTTTTAAACTGCCTAATAAGGAGGCTACATGGCAAAGAACTATGGATGGTTTCTAAGCCCAGAGAGTGGTCCCTGGAAGACAGCTAGCAAGAAAGTAGGGACCTCAGTCATATAGTTACAGGGAAATAAATTCCTCCAACAAACAATGAGCATGGAAGGTAACACTGATCCTTTGATGATAATCACAGTCCCATTCAACACTGTAATTATAGCCTGAAAAGCAGACCCAGTTAAGCCATCCACCAATTCCTGGCTTGTGGACATCGTGAGGTAATAAATTTGTATTGATTTAAGTTGAAAAGTTTGTGATAACTTATTCAGAAATAGGAAACAAATGCAAAATGTTTGACAAGGGACTTGTGTCCAGTAATTATAAAACTCAATTATAAAAATTCAAACAATCTAATATTTGGATAAAATATTTGAAAAGACACTTGACCAAAGAAGATATATGTATGGCAAATAAGCACAGTAAAACATGCTTGCATTAATTTCCTATTGCTGCTATACCAAATGACCAGAAATTTAGTGGTTTAAAGCAACACAAGTTTATTATCTTACAGTTTTGTAGGTTAGAAGTCAACATGGGTCTCTGTGGGCTAAAATTAATATGTATACACAGGGCTGCACTCTTTTCTTGAGGATCTAGGAAAGACTCCTTTTCCCCCCTTTTTTCAGCTTTTAAAGACTCCCACATTCCTTGATGCATGGCCTCCTTCTCCAACTTCAAAGCCTTACATTCTTTGACCATACTTCTTTAGTCATATCTCCCTCTGACCCTCACCTCAACTGTGGAAGATTCTCCACTTTGAGATTAGACACACCCAACTAATCCAAAATAATTCCATCTCAAGGTCCTTAATCCTTAATCACACCTGTATAGTCCATTTTCCCTTGTAAGGTAGCATATTATAGGTTACAGGGATTAGGATGTGGATATCTTTGGGATATCATTATTCTTCCTTCCACAGTGGTTAACATTATTAATCATCAGGAAACATAAATTAAAACTAAAATGACATGGCAGTAGTACCCACTAGAAAAGTTAAAACAAAAAATACTAGAGAGAGCCTCCCATCAAGCCACTTAGATAGCCTCAACCACCAGAGGGCAGACAGCAGAAACAAGAAAAACTACAATCCTGCAGCCTGTGGACCAAAAACCACAGTTACAGAGAGATAGAGAAGATGAAAAGGCAGAGGGCTATGTACCAGATGAAGGAACAAGAAAAAACCCCAGAAAAACAACTAAATGAAGTGGAGATAGGCAACCTTCCAGAAAAAGAATTCAGAATAATGATAGTGAAGATGATCCAGGACCTCGGAATAAGAATGGAGGCAAAGATTGAGAAGATGCAAGAAATGATTAACAAAGACCTAGAAGAATTAAAGAACAAACAAACAGAGATGACCAATACAATAACTGAAATGAAAACTACACTAGAAGGAATCAATAGCAGAATTACTGAGGCAGAAGAACAGATAAGTGACCTGGAAGACAGAATGGTGGAATTCTCTGCTGCGGAACAGAATAAAGAAAAAAGAATGAAAAGAAATGAAGACAGCCTAAGAGACCTCTTGGACAACATTAAACGCAACAACATTCGCATTATAGGGGTCCCAGAAGGAGAAGAGAGAGAGAAAGGACCAGAGAAAATATTTGAAGAGATTAGAGTCGAAAACTTCCCTAACATGGGAAAGGAAATAGCCACCCAAGTCCAGGAAGCTCAGAGAGTCCCATACAGGATAAACCCAAGGAGAAACACACCGAGACACATAGTAATCAAAGTGGCAAAAACTAAAGACAAAGAAAAATTATTGAAAGCAGCAAGGGAAAAATGACAAATATCATACAAGGGAACTCCCATAAGGTTAACAGCTGATTTCTCAGCAGAAATTCTGCAAGCCAGAAGGGAGTGGCATGATATACTTAAAGTGGTGAAAGGGAAGAACCTACAACCAAGATTACTCTACAGGGCAAGGATCTCATTTAGATTTGATGGAGAAATCAAAAGCTTTACAGATAAGCAAAAGCTACGAGAATTCAGCACCACCAAACCAGCTCTACAACAAATGCTAAAGGAACTTCTCTAAGTGGGAAACACAAGAGAAGAAAAGGACCTACAAAAACAAACCCAAAACAATTAAGAAAATGGTCATAGGAACATACATATCGATAATTACCTTAAACGTGAATGGATTAAATGTCCCAACCAAAAGACAAAGACTGGCTGAATGGATACAAAAACAAGACCCATATATATGCTGTCTACAAGAGACCCACTTTAGACCTAGGGACACATACAGACTGAAAGTGAGGGGATGGAAAAAGATATTCCATGCAAATGGAAATCAAAAGAAAGCTGGAGTAGCTATAATCATAGCAGATAAAATAGACTTTAAAATAAAGAATATTACAAGAGACAAGGAAGGACACTACATAATGATCCAGGGATCAATCCAAGAAGAAGATATAACAATTATAAATATATATGCACCCAACATAGGAGCACCTCAATACATAAGGCAACTGCTAACAGCTATAAAAGAGGAAATCGACAGTAACACAATCATAGTGGGGGACTTTAACACCTCACTTACACCAATGGACAGATCATCCAAAATGAAAATGAATAAGGAAACAGAAGCTTTAAATGACACAATAGACCAGTTAGATTTAATTGATATATATAGGACATTCCATCGAAAAACAGCAGATTACACGTTCTTCTCAAGTGCGCATGGAACATTCTCCAGGATAGATCATATCTTGGGTCACAAACCAAGCCTCAGTAAATTTAAGAAAATTGAAATCATATCAAGCATCTTTTCTGACCACAACGCTATGAGATTAGAAATCAATTACAGGGAAAAAAACGTAAAAACGACAAACACATGGAGGCTAAACAATACGTTACTAAATAACCAAGAGATCACTGAAGAAATCAGAGAGGAAATCAAAAAATACCTAGAGACAAATGACAATGAAACCACGACGACCCAAAACCTATGGGATGCAGCAAAAGCAGTTCTAAGAGGGAAGTTTATAGCTATACAAGCCTACCTAAAGAAACAAGAAAAATCTCAAGTAAACAATCTAACCTTACACCTAAAGAAACTAGAGAAAGAAGAACAAAACAAACCCAAAGTTAGCAGAAGGAAAGAAATCATAAAGATCAGAGCAGAAATAAATGAAATAGAAACAAAGAAAACAATAGCAAAGAGCAATAAAACTAAAAGTTGGTTCTTTGAGAAGATAAACAAAATTGATAAGCCATTAGCCAGACTCATCAAGGAAAAGAGGGAGAGGACTCAAATCAATAAAATCAGAAATGAAAAAGGAGAAGTTACAACAGACACCACAGAAATACAAAGCATCCTAAGAGACTACTACAAGCCACTTTATGCCAATAAAATGGACAACCTGGAAGAAATGGACAAATTCTTAGAAAGGTATAACCTTCCAAGACTGAACCAGGAAGAAACAGAAAATATGAACAGACCAATCACAAGTAATGAAATTGAAACTGTGATTAAAAATCTTCCAACAAACAAAAGTCCAGGACCAGATGGCTTCACAGGTGAATTCTATCAAACATTTAGAGACGAGCTAACACCTATCCTTCTCAAACTCTTCCAAATAATTGCAGAGGAAGGAACACTCCCAAACTCATTCTATGAGGCCACCATCACCCTGATACCAAAACCAGACAAAGACACTACAAAAAAAGAAAATTACAGACCAATATCACTGATGAATATAGATGCAAAAATCCTCAACAAAATACTAGCAAACAGAATCCAACAACACATTAAAAGGATCATACACCATGATCAAGTGGGATTTATCCCAGGGATGCAAGGATTCTTCAATATACGCAAATCAATCAATGTGATACACCATATTAACAAATTGAAGAATAAAAACCATATGATCATCTCAATAGATGCAGAAAAAGCTTTTGACAAAATTCAACACCCATTTATGATAAAAACTCTCCAGAAAGTGGGCATAGAGGGAACCTACCTCAACATAATAAAGGCCATATATGACAAACCCACAGCAAACATCATTCTCAATGGTGAAAAACTGAAAGCATTTCCTCTAAGATCAGGAATGAGACAAGGATGTCCACTCTCACCACTATTATTCAACATAGTTCTGGAAGTCCTAGCCACGGCAATCAGAGAAGAAAAAGAAATAAAAGGAATACAAATTGGAAAAGAAGAAGTAAAACTGTCACTGTTTGCAGATGACATGATACTATATATAGAGAATCCTAAAAATGCCACCAGAAAACTGCTAGAGCTAATGAATGAATATGGTAAAGTTGCAGGATATAAAATGAATGCACAGAAATCTCTTGCATTCCTATACACTAATGATGAAAACTCTGAAAGAGAAATTATGGAAACACTCCCATTTACCATTGCAACAAAAAGAATAAAATACCTAGGAATAAATCTACCTAGGGAGACAAAAGACCTGTATGCAGAAAACTATAAGACACTGATGAAAGAAATTAAAGATGATACCAACAGATGGAGAGATATACCATGTTCTTGGATTGGAAGAATCAACATTGTGAAAATGACTATACTACCCAAAGCAATATATAGATTCAATGCAATCCCTATCAAATTACCAATGGCATTTTTTACGGAGCTAGAACAAATCATCCTAAAATTTGTATGGAGACACAAAAGACCCCGAATAGCCAAAGCAGTCTTGAGGGAAAAAAATGGAGCTGGAGGAATCAGACTCCCTGACTTCAGACTATACTACAAAGCTACAGTAATCAAGACAATATGGTACTGGCACAAGAACAGAAACATAGATCAATGGAACAAGATAGAAAGCCCAGAGATTAACCCATGCACCTATGGTCAACTAATCTATGACAAAGTAGGCAAAGATATACAATGGAGAAAAGACAGTCTCTTCAATAAGTGGTGCTGGGAAAACTGGACAGCTACATGTAAAAGAATGAAATTAGAATACTCCCTAACACCATACACAAAAATAAACTCAAAATGGATTAGAGACCTAAATATAAGACTGGACACTATAAAACTCTTAGAGGAAAACGTAGGAAGAACACTCTTTGACATAAATCACAGCAAGATCTTTTTTGGTCCACCTCCTAGAGTAATGGAAATAAAAACAAAAATAAACAAATGGGACCTAATGAAACTTCAAAGCTTTTGCACAGCAAAGGAAACCATAAACAAGACGAAAAGACAACCCTCAGAATGGGAGAAAATATTTGCAAATGAATCAACGGACCAAGGATTAATCTCCAAAATATATAAACAGCTCATTCAGCTCAATATCAAAGAAACAAACACCCCAATCCAAAAATGGGCAGAAGACCTAAATAGACATTTTTCCAAAGAAGACATACAGACGGCCACGAAGCACATGAAAAGATGCTCAACATCACTAATAATTAGAGAAATGCAAATCAAAACTACAATGAGGTATCACCTCACTCCTGTTAGAATGGGCATCATCAGAAAATCTACAAACAACAAATGCTGGAGAGGGTGTGGAGAAAAGGGAACCCTCTTGCACTGTTGGTGGGAATGTAAATTGATACAGCCACTATGGAGAACAATATGGAGGTTCCTTAAAAAACTAAAAATAGAATTACCATATGACCCAGCAATCCCACTACTGAGCATATACCCAGAGAAAACCGTAATTCAAAAAGACACATGCACCCCAATGTTCATTGCAGCACTATTTACAATAGCCAGGTCATGGAAGCAGCCTAAATGCCCAGCAAGAGACGAATGGATAAAGAAGTAGTGGTACATATATACAATGGAATATTACTCAGCCATAAAAAGGAAAGAAATTGAGTCATTTGTTGAGAAGTGGATGGATCTAGAGACTGTCATACAGAGTGAAGTAAGTCAGAAAGAGAAAAACAAATATCGTATATTAATGCATGTATGTGGAACTTAGAAAAATGGTACAGATGAGCCGGTTTGCAAGGCAGAAGTTGAGACACAGATGTAGAGAATGGACATATGGACACCAAGGGGGGAAAACTGCGGTGGGGTGGGGATGGTGGTGTGCTGAATTGGGCGATTGGGATTGACATGTATACACTGATATGTATAAAATTGATACCTAATAAGAACCTGCAGTATAAAAAAACAAACCAAAAAAAACAACTAATACTAAACTTTCATTGGGTTATTTGTATGGAAATATGTTAATATAAATGTTTCAGACATTACATGAAATTTCTAAAAATCTTATATTTGTATTTGTATGGAAATATGTTAATATAAATGTTTCAGACATTATATGAAATTTCTAAAAATCTTATATGTTCTGGTATAATGTTATAAGTAATAATCCTAGTTATTACTTTAAAATGTATATCTCAGAAATAACTAATTTTCTTGTCAATGGCATTATTATGAACTTTCATCAAATCTTTAACTGTCGTCATTTTTAAGTCTTTTCTCATTTACAGATAGTTCTGGGTGTACTCTGATGCTTTTGCAAATATGTTCCTATAAAAGCGTTTCATCTTCAAGAAATTCATGGAAAAGACTCTGACAAGTACAGGTTTCTGGTAACTGACTGTACTGCTGAACTGAATGAATAAGCATTTTCAGAACTCTAATGAAAAACTGATGAACTCAAAAAAGTGCTAACAAAAGATCAAGATGAAAAAAAAAATTAATTACATGGGACTGAGTGAACTGATGAGGATGAGTATAATTTTTGTGACTTTCTGTCTGAATTAAAAAAAAAAATCCCACAAGGACTCAGAGGCAAAGAATATACAAATCAATTTTCACTGCAAAGTAAAGGAGCTGTTACAGTGGAGGATTACTGGACTGAATGTCAATATTATGACATAGTATGAGTGTGTTTCAGGTTTGGTAATTGCAATCATTGTTGCTTTTGTTGTGGTCATCCATGTACAATGCTTCGTGTCAGTCTATTTATCTCTTGTAAAAATAAAATACAGTGTGTGTGTGTGAAAAAAAATACTAGAAAATAATATGTGTTTGCAATAATATGGAGCAAATGTCTCTAATATTATTGCTTATGGGAATAGAATAGAGTAAAACTATTTTGGAAAATTGTCTATTCATCTCTTAATTTAAACATACACTTACCTATGACTCAGCAACTCCATTCTTAGGCACTTGCCCAAGATGTATAAAACCTAAATCCACAGTAGACTTGTTCATGAATGTTAACAGTAGTTTTAGTCCTAATAGGGAAAAACTGGAAACTACCCAAACATCCATCAACAAGAGAACAGGTAAATTGTGGTATATCTACACAAAGAAGCACTACCTAGTAATAAAAATGAACAAACTTCTGATATACACAATAACATGTATGACCCTCAGGATCACTATGAACTAAGCACAAAAGAGAATTTGCTATAAGGTTTCATTTATATAAAACTCTAGGAATGATGACTCTAATCCACTGATAGAAAGTAGATCAGTGTTGCCTGCCTCGTGGTATGGGAAGCAGAAATTTAATGGGAAGGGGCACGTGGAAAACTTTTGGCATGATGAAAAAGTATTATACCTTGGCTTATGGTGATACGTACATGGTTGTATGCATATGTCAAAATCACTGGAATATAAAATTAAATATATTAAATATTAAATACCTGGATTAAATATCTGGATAAAATTTAAAGAAAACTTTAAAAAATCTATTTCTATGTTTATCTAAATATCAGTAATCTGTTGCTATGTACTAAACTACTCCTCCTACATCAAAGCCAAAGAGTCTCTTTTTTCACTCAGCTAAGACATACTCATGTATAATATAACATAATCATGTAGTGACTGCCCCATCACCTTTGCCATATTCTATTGGCTAGAAACAAGTCAGAAGTTTTGCCATACTAGACCCCAGGGGATTATATAAGACATGAATCATTAGAGGTTTTCTTAGGGTATTCTTGCCAAAGCCCACCCTCTGGTCCCCAGTGACCTATGTCTCCCTCACATGTAAAACATATTCACCTCATTCCAAGATTTCCAAAAGTCTCATACCATTGCAGTGTCAAGTCAAATTTCAAAATTGCATCATCTAAATCTAGATCAGGTGCAAATAAGGCTCGTAGATTTAATCCATTTTGCTCCTGAGATAAAATTGCCCTCTATCTTGTGGAAACGTGAAAGTAAAGAGACAAGTTATCTGCCCCCAATACACCTGTGATGGTTAATTTTATGTGTTAACTTGACTGAACCATGAGAATACACATATGTATATGTATATGTATACTATATGTATAGATATAGTATATATCTACATTCATATACATACAGATATTGATATACTATATATATACTATATCTTACTGGTTCTATTTTTTCTCTGGAGAACCCTGACTAATACAACACCCAACATATAGTGGTGGGAAAAGCATAGGATAACAGCAATAGACATCCCAGTTCGAATAAGGGGGAAATGGAAGATGAAAACAGTCACTGCTCCAAGGCAGTTATGTAATCCAGACATGCAAACTCCAGCCAAAGCCCCTTGATCAGGTTCAAGGACTAGGGATAATCCTTTGTGGCTCTTGGCTCTGTCCTCAGTTTTTTGTTTTTTGTTTTTTGTTTTTTTCTGCTCTTGAATCATCATTCCTTTTTCATGTAAAGTAGCATTTATTTGCAGCTCAGCCTGCTTTCTGCCAGTAGAATTTTTGGGGTCCAAGAAATACTTTTCATTTTTAATTGTCTCTGTCTCTTTTATTCTACGTTGGCAGTGTTTCTGCTAAATTAATTTCTTAGGAACTTTGTGAGCATTCCATGTATTTCATAAGGATTCATTCCATTATACAAAAGACAAACTCACAGCTCTTTTCAGGATAATCCCTTCTCTAATTCTGGCTCCTGCTGAGATGGATGAGAGAGAATGGCCTTAAACTTCCAAGTGGTCCTCTGATAAAGTTGAAAGGATCTGTGAGGCACACCCTTAATCTCTTTAAAGAGGCTTTTGTGTGACTAAATACTCTGATGTTTGATCTTTGTCGGGCTTCAGGAAAGGGTTGTAGAGTCACCTTCAGCCTTTTCTCTGGAGCACACTTTCCTAACAATAAATCTCTTAATTTAATGTCTTTTGCCATTTCCAAAGGCTGAGCATTTCCAAAATCATCAGGTCCTGCTTCCTTTTGGTATAACAGTTCTTCCCTCAATTTATCTCTTTCTCTGACATTTTACTGTAAGCAACAAGAAAAACCATGCTGTGCCTTCAACACTTTGTTTGGAAATCTTCTTAACTATGTGGGCAAAAAAAAAAAAAAAATGTTGCCTGCCTTTTATGTAAGCAACGCTGCCTGCCATCAAGCTATCAGTCACTGCAGCTGCCCCGAATGCCCCTAACGGTGCACCCTGAGGGGAATTCAGTTTGGAGAAAAACAGGATACTGGCCCCAGATTGTTAAGAGGCATATCAAAGGAATAATTTCAATAAGCCCAGACTCCTGCATCTTCCCGTACAAAGAAAAGCATTAAATCCTTAAATTGAGATGTCTGTTTTTTGTGATTAGCGGTAATATTTTGATGTTCAAAGACTTTTTTTTTTCCCAGCAAAAACTTCTATATATCTTGGCTCTTCCCTTACCTCTTTGGAATACTTTCTCAAAGCTATCTGAGAGGCTGTCCCCTGGGCTATATTCCTCAATAAGGTCCCCGAATAAAACATAACTTGCAACTTTATTTTTTCAGTTGACAACAAAATATCTAAGTCTACCACTTATCCACATAATTGCAAGTCACAATTCTGCTAAGCTCTCTGCTACTATAAAACAATGACTTCCCCTTCCTCTACTTTCCAATAATATGTTCTTCTCTTTTTTCTGAGCCCTCACCAGCAGTGTCCTCCAAGTCCAGATTTCTAACTGTCTGTTTAGGGTTATTTAGACTTTATTATGTTCTTAAACAGTCTTCCAGCTGAAACAGGAGGGAAGGGGGCAGGGCACAACCTTTAAAAGAATGGCATAGCCATAGGACATGACAAAAACTGGTTAGAGCTAACTAGGTCCAAGATGGTGGAAGATTCGACTTCCAGTGGACCTTGAGCCTCATTATGCGCTCATTGTAATACATTAGCTAAATGACACACCCACCAGTGCCATGACAGTTCTGAAGCCAACCATAAAAGGTCAAAAAGTGGGCGGTGGCCCAATTTGTGGAAATCCCTGCCCGTTCCCCAAAATAATTGGAATAATCCTCCTGCTCATTAGCCTATGAAATTACCTAGCCCATAAAAATTAACCATGGCATATTTTGAGGCTCTCTCACCTTCTGAGATGGCCCACACTCTGTCTGTGGAGTGTGTTTCTCTCTAAATAAATCCACTCACTACCTATCACTTTGTCTCTGAATTCTTTTGCAATGAGACAAGAACCTTAAGTTCACTGGGAACACAGCTATCGCACTGTTCAAACCTATTCTCCCACTTTTAGTTACTTGTGAGGGCAGCATCCCACTACACAAACCAAAATCTGTATTAGCTATCTATTGCTGCCTAAATTCTGTATCAGTCAGGTTTCAACAAGAGAAGCAGAACTGGTAACAGATCATATATACATGTATATTTATTTGTCACAAGGAATTTCATGCAGTTGTGGAGATTGGCTAAGCAAGTCCAAAGTCCATTGGACAGGCAGTCAAGAAGGGATGGTCATACTCAGGATGAAAGTCCATTGGCATGGGCTGAAGCTTTTTGTCCACAGGTGGCAGTCAGAAAGAAAGGTCTATGGGAAAGAGAGAGCAATTGCAGACTCAGTGTCTGGAATCTCCCTCACACAGGAGGGCTATGACCACTTTTAAAGGATTTTTAACTTATCAAGTCAATTCCACCCAGGATAGTCTCCCTTTTGATTAATTTAAACTCAAAGTAGATTAGGGTTTGAATCACATCTGAAAAATCCCTTCATGGCAACACCTAGATTAATGTTTGATGAAATAACTTGGAGAAGGTGTGTATATGCAAATAGATGGCCACTACCCTCCCTCCTATCCCCCAAATCTTACAAGAGAATATCCCTTATAGTCTTTCTTAAATGAAATCAAACTAGAATGGGGATAGTTGGAAATGTAGTTCAGCCTAGCCAAGTTGATACATCAAAAAGCCAACACAACTCCTTATCATTTGATCTCTGATTACATGCCATTTCTTTTCTGCTGCAGCGTATTGGCCATAAGTTACATGGCCAGACTATACTGAAGTGGAAGTATACTAGTGTGGACATTTTTAATTACCATATTCTGCCTTCAGGTCACAAATTATTTACATCTAACCCACATCCAAAGTACATTCACTCCTCCCAAACTACTGTCCCGCACTATTTATGTAAAGTACAAGAGCAGATAAGACTAATCTATGGTGATGCCTCTCAGGGATTTATGGTGGCCAAAGAAGGGTGTAAAGGAACTTTCTGAGACATGGGAATTTTCTGCAATTTACCTTAGGAGATGATTACACAGATGAATTCAATTGTCAATATTTATACAAATAAACAATTAAGAGCTATGCATTATTGTATGTAAATTTTATTTCAATAAAATAATAAAAATTTAAAATAAAAATATCAAACTGAAAGGATCTGTTAAAAAGTAGATTAAATACAGTTGAATAGTATATTGGTGAATTGTAAGATAGGTGTGAAGACATAGAATGCACTACAGAGAGTGAAAGAATGATAAAATATGAAAAAGAAGATAATACATGTGAAAGAATGAGAAAGACTAAAATATTTTTAATCAGAGGCTCAAAAAAGCATATCTGAGAGAAAGGATGTGAGGCCATATTTGAAAATATCACCACTGAGAATTTTCCAGAAATGATCAAACACATGAAGAATTGAAACTCCAAAAGAGCAGTGTGTTTTTATCTGTTTTGGTTATAATTGTATCATCAGCATGTAGAACTCTACCTGGCAAGAATTAGGTATGTAATAAATGTTAATAAATATTTGTTAAATAAATGAATAAATCCTTAGAAATAAGAAGAGCAATATACACCAAAAAAATAAAAATAAATTCACTCCTAAAATTATTGTAGTGAAACTATAAAAGTGCAAAGACAAAGATAAGAACTTAAAAGCAGTCACAGTAAAAAGAGAGATCAACTAAAGTGAAATACTATTATATCATATTCCTATAAGAATCTGAAGAAAGATTTCAAAAATACTAGAATAATAGTCTGCAGAATTTTCCCTGGTTAACATTCTCTAAGAGAATGTATAGAGTTTTTTTTTTAATACTGTATCTTTTTGGACACATAAAATATATGGATCAATATAATACATTTTGGCCAATGCATACATAAAAAAATTTACATTAATGTCCCTCAGTTACAATACAACATTTTAAACAGAGTCATACATGAGAGAAGATAAAATGACATTCTAAATACAGTTGGTGGAATGTTAGAGAGTGTTTGGGGCAATAAGAGGGGCCATGTTATTACAAACAAAGCAACTGTTGCTAAAAACCATTGCTTATTTGGTAAAAAGGAAGTGGTATTTAAAGCATTTTACATCTTAACATGACAGATTTTTACTGTTAAATAGGTATTTCATTATATTTAATTTATGCTTTGAGATGATTTGTAATGCATTATAAAATTTCTGATTTTAAAGAATGGTTATCAGTTAACATTTTTATACATAACTTCTGATTTGCAAGATCATATCACTGATATTAAGAAGGAGATAATTGTTTGTGCAAAAAAAAAAAAATCAATGATGTATGCTTACAATAAAACAACATGACCAGATGTATGCTTACAATAAAACAACATGACCAAGCTGAATTAATATGAAGGAAGCAAATGTCACCAGAAAAAGGAGTCCAATTTCATTGTCAACCAAAGAATTTGTATTGTGATTACAATAGATACCATTTTACACCCATTATTTGGCAAACATTAAAGAAGTGTTAGCAAAGATGTGGATCCATGCAAACTCCAGTGATCTGTTGGTAAGAATTTAAATGAGCAAATTTATTTTGAAAAATAATTGGTTATTATCTTCTAAAGTTGAACATTGACAATTATTTTTTACCCAGGAATTCTATTATAAAGTATTCATAACATAAAAAATTAAATTACCTTGGGAGACATTTCCTAGATGATGCATAACAGGATAACAGGAACATTTGAAGTGACAAAAACATGGACTAACATAAATGTTGTAATAGTATGATGGATGTATATGTGTTGGTATATTTACCCTATAGAATATTAGCCAACAGGAACAACTAATGAAATACAACTATAACCAAAAACATTGAAGAACTTCAGAGACATAATTTTTAATTTAAAAAGAAAAACACAGAAGAAAAATTCAATTATTATGCCATTTTTTAATAACACAAAAACGGGTGCAAGTAAATGATATCAGCAAGATCCAGATGCTCACTGCCCTGTGGAAATACCAAGTTGTCAACAACATACAGACCAGAGTAGCTTTGTGGGAACTCTAGAAACCAGTTAAGGAGCTGCAGCAACCAAGCAAACTCTCAAACAAAAGCTACAATCAAAATGAAAGGAAATTTTGTGGCATTTGTGCTTGTTGATGCCCCACCCCATCCCTGGCATAGTGCAGCAAGTCCCTCAATTCTTGCTTCCTCCCTCAGGACTAAATAAAAAGAGTGGAACTTCTTTGCAAAGATCTGGCTTGTCTTAGAGCTGTACAAAGGACTGGTTTCTGTTTCCCCTGATATGGAGCTTTTATGGGAATAGTGGCATAGTTTAAATACCTGGTTGGAGGCCACTAAAAGCAGCGATGGGCAGACTGATGCATGAGAACTGCAGGGGGACTACAGACCTTTAGGCACCTGGGAAGAGAGTAGGGGCAGAGGAATACATAGAACATCTATGAACCAGAGAAAAAACAAGGATGAGTCTCGTAGGGAAATGATGACTTTAAAAAGCATCTGTGTAAATGTGGAATTAAGCAATAGAGCACATTCACAGGCCCAGGAATATGCATCCCAAGAAAAGTCCAGAAGAGACCTTGAACCTTCATGCAGGGGTGATTAGTGAAGATGCTCCTCTATTGGGAGAGGTGGTTATTTTTTCAAAAGCCCAGTTTTAAATAAAAGATGACAAAGAATACAAAGAAACAGAAAATCAGAGCTCATTTCAAGCAACAAATTAAATCTCCAGAAATCAACTGTAAGCAACACAGGCCTTGAACTTGACAAAGATTTAAAACAATTTTCTCAAATATGCTCAAAAAGGAAAGAGAACTTGGACAGAGTCCAAAAGTAAATCAGGAAAATGAGACATGAACAAAATGAGAATATCAACAAAGAGATACAACCTAAAAGAAAGAACAACATACATTCTAGAGATGAAAAATAAAAGAACTGAATTAAAAAATTCACTGGAGGATTTCAACAGCAGACTTGAGCAGGCAGAAGAAATAATTAGTAAACCTGAAGACAGCTCATTTGAGATTATTGAGTCTGAGATATTAAAAAAAAAAGAATGAAGAAGAGTGAACAATCTAAAGGACTTATGGAAAACCATCAAGCAGAATAAAATGTACATTATGGGAGTCCCAGAAGAAGAAAAAAGAAAGGGGCAGAAAGTTTATTTGAAAGAATATTGGCCAAAAACTTCCAAAGTTTGAGGGAAAACATGGATACATAAATATAAGAAACTCAACAATACCCAAATAGGAAAAACACAGAGACCCACACCAAGACACATGACAACAAAGCAAAGTGAATTGTCACATATGAGAAATCTTCCATAAGAAAGAAGATTTCTCAGCAGTAATCTTGGAAACCAGAAGTCAATGAGATGATATATTTAAAGTGCTTAAATAAAAATACTGTCACCCAAGAATTCTATATCAGGCAAAACTGTCCTCCAAAAATGAGGGAGAAATTAAGACATTCCTAGATAAACAAAAGAAAAAGGGTTTTATTACCACCAGACCTACCCTAAAAGAAATGCTAAAAGAAATTCCTAAAGTTGAAACAAAGGTATGCTATAAAGTAACTCAAAACAATATGAAAATATAAAGTTACCTGTTAAAGGTAAATACATGGACCAATAGTAAAACCAATATGTTGTAATTTTGGTTTATAACTCTGCTTTTTATTCTCTTATAAGATTTAAATTACAAGATCATAAAAATATTTATGAATCTATGTTAATGGGTATGAAATATTAAAAGATGTATTTTGTGAAATCAATAACAAAAAGGGAAACAGAGTTGAAAAAGAGCAGAAATTTTGTAAGCAATTGAAGTTAAGTTAATGTCAGCTCAAAATAGATTGGGTTTCTTTAACTTTAGGATGTTTTATGTAGTCCTAATTGTAATCACAAAGAGAATATCTACACAAATGTACACAAAAGGAAAAAAAGAAGAGAATCAAAACGTGTCACTGCCAAAAAAAAAAAAAAAAAGAAATCAACTAAACACAAAGGAAGACAAAGGAAGGACAAAAACTCTGTAAGACACACAGAAAACAGTTAACAAAATGGCATTTGTAAGTCCTTCTCTACCAGTAATTATTTTAAATGTAAATGGATTAAACACCCTAATGAAAAGATATAAATTGATAGAATGGATTTTAAAAAAACAGGATTCAGCTACAGTAAGTCCCCTATGTACAAAGGTGTTCTGTTCTGAGACTGCTTTCGTAAGTCCAATTTGTAAGTCCAGCAAAGTTAGCCTACATATCCAACTTATACAATTGACTATATAGTACTGTACTGTAATAGGTTTATAATAATTTTCACACAAATAATACATAAAAAACAGACACCAAAAATAACGAAAACATTTTTAATCTCACAATACAGTACCTTGAAAAGTACAGTAGTACCAGCTACATCACTGCTGCTTTTATGCCTGCTTCCAGACATCCTGGGCTTGAAATAAAGATACTGTACTACCATACTCTAGTCAGTACTATACAGTAAAGTACACAAAAGCACAACCACTTGTAGAGGATGCACTCATGTGACAATGTACACCAGACACGTGAACTAACATGTGATTGGACATGCGAATGCACGTTTGCATCTTTGAAAGTTCACAACTTGAAGGATTGTATGTAGGGGATTTACTGTATATGCTGTCCACAAGAGACTCACTTTAGATATAATACCACACTTTGGTTGAAAGTGAAAGTATGGGAAGATATTCCATGTCAGTGGTAACCAAAAGAGAAGAGGAGTGGTTACATTAATATAAGAGAAAACAGACTTTAAATGAAGGACCTTATTTAATGATAAAAGGGTCAATTCATTAAGAAGATATATCAGTTATAAACACGTATGGACCAAAAAACTGAGCACCAAAATATATGAAGCCAAACGTTGACAGAACTGAAGACAGAAATAGATAGCACTACAATGATAGTAGAAGACTTCAATACCCTACTTTTAATTATAGAAAAACTAGACAGAATATGAATAAGGAAATTGAGGACTTGAACAACCTTGCCATAATTGGACCTAACATATAAATATAGGACAATCTACCCAAAAAAGAGCAAAATACATATTTTTCTCAAGAGCTCATAGGACATTCTCCATGATAGACCATATGTTAGTGCACAAAAGAAGTCTTAACAAATTTTAAAAGATTGAAATCATGCAAAATATCTTTCTGACCACAAAGGAATGAAATTAGAAATCAATAGTAAAAGGAAAACTGGAAAATCCACATATGTATGTAAATTAAGCAACACACTCATAAATAAACGTTGGTCAAAGCAAAAATCACAGGAAATTAGAAAATACCTTGAGACAAATGAATGAAAACACAACATATTGAAACTTATGGGATGCTGCAAAAGCAGTGCTAAGAAGGAACTTCACAGCTATAAATGCTTACATTAAAAAGAAGAAATATCTCAAATGCGTAAACTAAATTTAAACCATAAGAAACTGAAAAAAGAAGAAATATTAAAGCTAACAGAATGAAGGAAATAATAAAGATTAGAGCAGAGATTAATGAAAAATAGAATAGCAACAACAAAAACCAAGAGTTGATTCTACAATAAGTCAACAAAATTAACAAATTTTAGATATATTAACTAAGAAAAAAGAGAAATCTTAAATTACTAAAATCAGAAATGAAAGAGAGACATTACAACTGCTGTTATAGAAATAAAAAGAATTCTAAGACAACACTATGAACAATTATACAATGACAAAATGGATAAGCTAGGTGAAATGGACAAATATCTAGAAACACACAACCTACCAAGACTGACTCACAAACAAATAGAAAATCTGAACAGATCTATAACTGTTAAGGAGATTGAATGAGAAAAAAATAAATCTCCCAATAAAGAAAAGCCTAGAACCAGATGTCTTTACTGGCAAATTCTACCAAATATTTAATGAATTAACACCAATCCTTCAAAACTCTTCCAAAAATTGAAGAGAAGGGAACATTTCCAACCTCATTCTATGAGGCCAACATTACCCTGATAATAATAAAGTCAGATAAAGACATCTCAAGAAAAGCAATCACTGACCAATATTCCTGATGAATATTGATACAAATTTTTTTTTAAATACTAGCAAAAAATTCAACAGTACATTAAAATGATTGTACAACATGACCAAGTGGGATTTATTCTGGTTATGCAAGGATGATCAACATACAAAATCAATCAATGGAATTCACCACATTAACAAAATGAAGGGGGAAAAATGTAATCATCTCAATTGATGCAGGAAATAGCCTTTGACAAAATTCAACACCCTTTCCCTATAAAACACTCAACAGCTATAAATAGAAGGATCTTACCTGAACATAATAAAAGATGTATATGAAAAACTCACAGTTAATACCATACTGAATAGTGAAAGACTGAACTTTTTTCCTCTGAGATAGGGAGCAAAACAAAACAAAACAAAACAAATTGCCTGCCTTCATCATATACTGGAAGTCCTAGCCAAGGCAATTAAGAAAGAAAAAGAAATAAAAGACATCCAAATTGGAAAAGAAGTAAAATTATCTCTGTTTACAGATGATATGGTTGATCTTAAATATAGAAAACCCTGAAGAGTCCACAAAAAGTTACCAACCTGTTAGAACTAATAAATAAATTCAGCAAAGTTGCAACATGCAAAAACAAGACCCCAAATCAGTTGTGTTTCTATAAACTAAAAATGAACTGTGCAAAATGAAATTAGAAAAACATTTGCATTTACTGTAGCATAAAAAAAAAAAAACACTTAGGAATAAACCTACCCAACGATTATATACCCAGAAGAATTGAAAGCAGTGTCTCAAAGAGCAACATTATTCACAATAGCCAAAACATGGAAGCAACTGAAATGGATGAAGAAAATGTCATGTATACATTTTAATGGAATATTATTCAGCCTTAAAAAGAAGGCAATTCTGACACATGCTACACCATAGATAAACCTTGAGGACATTATGCCTGGTATAATAAGCTAAACGCAAAAAAGACAAATACTGGATGATTCCACTTATATGAGGTACCTAAAGTAGTCAAATTATAGAGACAAAGTAGAAAGGTGGTTGCCAGAGGCTGGGAAGAGGGGATTATGCAAAATTATTGTTTAATGGGTACCAAGTTTCAGTTTTGCAAGATGAAAAGAGTTCTGGAGATGGATAGTGGTGATGGTTGCACAACAATGTGAATGCACTCAAAAGTATTGAACTGTGCACTTAAACAATGATTTAGATGGTAAAATTCATGTTACATGTTTTTACCAAAATTAAAAATAAAAAACAGTAATTGGGAAAAAAAGCACAAACAAATAATACATTAAACATGTTAAATACTTTTGAAAGACAATGAAAAAGTATTAAAAAATATTTTACAAAATGAAGGCATTGATAAGCACCAAATTCAGTAGAGCAAGTTTATTTGGAAAAATGGAAAACACACAGATGGACAAAGAAAAAGCACAGGAAGGCACAATGATATTGAGAATGTTCTGACCCTAAATTGGGTATTTTATAAAATACCCTTGTTATGTTTGTTCATTTTATAAAATACCCTTGTTATGTTTGTTCATTTGTGTATATCAGATATTACATAATAAATAACAGATGTTTAAAAGTAGCTCTTTATGGAAAGTCAAATTAAAATAACAATGAGGTACCACTACACAACAAATAGAATGAAAAAAAAAAATAGACCTGACAACCACTACTGCTGGCAAGGATGCAAAGAAACTATCACTCTCATATATTTCTGGTGGGAAGGCAAAGTAATAGAGCCACTCCAGAAAATAGTTCAGCAGTATTTTATAAAGGCAAACATACAGTTACCTTATGACCCAGCAATCTGACTCTTAGGTTATTTACACAAGGGAAATGAAAATATGTTCATGCAAGAAAGTGGTATAACAAACTTTTATGTATCAGCTTTATAACATAGCTATCAAAAATTAGAAGCAACTCAATGTACTACAATCATGAACTATTGATTCACACAACAATATAGATAAAGCTCAAAAGCCTTATGCAAAGAGAAGGAAACTAGTCTCAAAAGGATACCTATGAAGGTACAGCAGATATTAACATAACATTATAAAACAACTATACTTCAATAAAAAACAAAAGAACAAAACTTGGCTACCTCTGGTTTGATTTCATTTATATGATATTCTAGGTAAGGCAACACTAGAGAGATAGAGAACAGGTTAGTGGTTACCATGGGTTAGGGGTGAGAGAAGGCAGTGTTTGATTACAAAGTAGCAGCAAAAGAGATTTTTTGGAGTGAAGGAACTGCTGCATAATTTGTGGTGGTGGTTACATGATTCTATACATTTTTAAAAACATATAACTATAAACCTAAAAAATGAATTTTACTATATGTAAAATGAAATACAAATAAAACAAAAATAGAGACGAAAGTCAAACATTACCTTTAAAAAAGAAAGAAAGTTGTGGAAATGGAAAAAATAATGGTGATTTAGATAGCATATTAGCCACAGCTAAAGAGAAATTCATAAACTGAAAAGTGGCTTTGAAGAAATTATCCATAATGAAAGATGGAGAAATTAAAAGTTAATAAAAGGGAATAAAATAAACAGGTCTAATATTTATATAATAATTTGAGAAAGAGAGAATGAGTAAGATTTAAAGATATAATGGCTGAAGATTTTTGAAGATTTGATAAAGGACATAAAACTTGTGGATAAAAAATCATAAAATTTCTAAGCAAGAGAAATTTTTTAAAAACCATATCATGTGATGCCACAGTGAAACTGTAGAAATCAAAGGGAAATCTTAGAAGCAAACGCAGATAGACGACAGATTGTCCACACAGGGAAAACAATTAAAGTAAGAACAAATTTTTCAACTGCAGCAGTAGAGTCCAGATAAAAATAAAATAATAGCTACAGGGAAAATCAGTTTAACTTAGAATTCTAAACCCAGCTAAACAATAACTGAGACAGTTTACTACTCACAGACACTCAGTTAATGACCTACTGACAAATGTACCTCAGGAAGAGGGAAGCTGAACTCATAAGGAAGAAGGAAGATGAAAGGGAGTGTTGACCACAAGAAAAAAGTAAATATGTTGATTAATCTAAATAACAATGCACTGAACAAAGTAAAAGAAATACTAATTTAGTAGAGTAGTCCTAAATAAAATAAAGATACTTTAATAGTAACCTGCAATGTGAATGGAAATGGTGATCAGAGTTAAATAATTTTAAGGTCCTTATTGCTTTTTACCTGTATTCTCTCTGCCTAAATTCTTTTGTTTGACTACTGAGTTTTACAGTTTATGTGGATTTAGTTTTGTCCTTCAAGTTCATAGACAGCAGACTGTGCACAATTCAAAAGTTGTCCTGTTACTCAGCATTAAGAACTTTGCAAAGGAATTGGAGTTTATGGTACTGGTTTCCTCAGGGCCACTGCATCATATCTTCCAATCCATAAAAGGTAATTAGGTAAAGAGCTTGTTGGAGTGAACTGGACACTTATAAAACACCAAAGTCTTTTGAATAAATCCAGGAGATATACAGTATTACTGAATTATAGGGTGTGTAATTTGGGTAGGAAAGAAACTCCCCAGGGTGTAGAAAAGAGACAGGAGTTATGTACCACACGCTGAGTCACTGTTTGATCAAACAGTAAAGAAGGAGCTTATGCCAGATGATACTCTTCAAATACACTTTATTCAAATGTTCCTCAAAGTTTGGCTCACAGGCTACTCGAACCAGAATCAGTTCAAGAATCACTTGCTGAAGTTCAATCCCAAGGTATCTTGTTCAAAGTGTCTCAAAAGAAGTATTTGTAAAGCTAAAAGGATATGTTCACTTTTGAGAGAACATAAAAACTCTAATCACTGAGGGACAATTACAATTTGGATAAGCTCTGTGGAGTTGTGAAATAGGTAATAGGAGAAATGGTGATGAACTATCATTAAAGCAATAGTGAGGCAAGACTCTATGTGGCATACAATCACAATGACAATGTGGACAGGAGAGATGAAGTGGAATACAGTCAGCAGTAGGGACACTAGTATATTCAGTCATAGCAAAGGCAACTGGAACATAAAATGATGAAAAATGATAGGAAAAATTTAGGAGAAATGTGAATGACTTAGGACCCAGAAAAAGGAGGGAACATAATAAATTCAGAGCATTCACATTGTTCTACAGCCACCACCACTTTCCATCTCCAGAAATTTTCATCACTCACAAACTGAAACTCTGTACCCATAAAAAACCTCTCCTTTTTGCCTTCACCTGGCCCTTAGTAACCATCATTCTATTTTCTGTTTCTATGAATTTGAATACTCTAAATACCCCATAAAATCTGAATCATACAATATTTGGCCTTTGCATCTGGCTTATGTCACTTAGCATAACTTAGGCTTCAAAATTCATCCATGTTGTAGCATATTTCATAATTTCATTCCTTTTTAAGGCTGAAAAGTATTCCATTGTATGTATATACCACATTTAGTTTATCTATTCATTTGTTGATGACACTTAGATTGTTTCTACATTTTAGCTATTGTGAATAATGCTGTTATGAGTATTGGTGTACAAATATCTGTTCTTGTCCCTGTTTTCAAATCTTTTGTGTATATACTTAGAAGTGGACTTGATGGATCCTATGGTAATTCTAATTTCATTTTCTGAGGGACTCTCATACTGTTTTGCACAGTAACTGCACCATTTTACATTCCACCAGCAATATATAAGTGTTCTAATTTTTGTGAATCCACACCAATCCTTGCTATTTTCTTTTTTCTTTTTTTTTTTGTAATAGTCATTCCAGTGGATGTGAGTGGAGCCTCATTGTAGTTTGATTTGCATTTCTCTAATTATTTGTGATTTTGAGCATCTTTTCATGGTTAATGCTCATCTATATGTCTTCTTTGGAGAAATGTCTTTCCAACTCCTTTGCCCATTTTTTTAAATTGGGCTGTTTCTTTGCTTTTTTTGGTTGGTGTCATTGAGTTGTAAGAGTTCTTTACAGGGCTTTGTGACCACTTAGAGGCGTTGGATAGAGAGTATGGGAGGGAGATGCAAGAGGGAGGAGATATGGCGATATATATAAATGCATAGCTGATACACTTTGTTATAAAGCAGAAACTAACACACCATTGTAAAGCAATTATACTCCAATAAAGATGTTAAAAAAAAAGAGTTCTTTACATACTCTGGATATAAACATCTTATCAAATACATGATTTGCAAATATTTACCTCATTCTGTGGGTTGCCTTTCCACTTTCTTGATATAAGGATGCACAGAAAGTTTTTTTTTTATTTGACGAATTCTAATTTGTCTATTTTTTCTTTGTTGCCTGTGCTTTTGGTGTCATAGCCAATAAATCATTGCCAAATTTAATGTCATGACTTGGGAATATATATGTTTTACAAAGCTCCTGAGGTTTTTCTACTGATATATTGGGTTAAGGTTTATTGGTGATATATTAAGAAAAATTATAGCTTTAAATTTTACTCTCACAAGATTAAAAAACATTATCTGTAAAGACTCTAATATTCAAATCAGAAACACCTGAGGCCTGTCTATGACTCTCATAGGCAATGCCAAATTTTAACTTCTTTTTAGCATATATGAATTTCTTATAATAATATCATAAGATTCAAGACAGATAGATGCTTAACCTCACAAATATACATCCACTCATTGATTAATTCAAAAACAATTTATTGGTGGTCTGTTATGTACTAGTATCTATAGTGGGTTGGGGATAAAAGTGGCAAAAAATTACCCTTATATTTTAGAGGGGAAGATAGACAAGTACAGCAGTGTAGAAAAGTTATTAAAAGCATAGACTTTGACTGCAGGCTCCTTGGGTCCAACTGGAGTTCTGCCACTAACTAGTTCTCTTATCTTGGGAAAGTTACTTAAGCTGTCTGTGTTGCAGTTTCCTTACCTAAAAAAATGAGGCTAATAAAAAGTACCTAGTTCAATGTGGATTTATGAAGATAAATGAATTGCTATGTACAAATTATTTAGATTAGTGCTTGGTGCATTAGCACTAAGTACTTGACATCATTAGCATTTAAAATATGGTTTGATTAGTGCTATGAAATATGGGAACATCACAAAGAGATACAATCCAACTCTGACTTGTTGGTAGTGAGGGCTTGGCCAAAGGGAGCTTCGTGGAGAATATAAGGTTAGAATTCAAGTTTGAGGGATGACTAGGAATTTGATGAAGGGGAAGGGAAGTGGACAAGAGAATACTTTCTTGGCAGAGAAAACAGTGGAACAGTATGAAAGAGTTTTTGTGAGAGCAAAACTGCAAATAATTGTGAATGTCTAGAGTGTAAGTTTGTTAGTGAGACAGTAATAACGAAGAGGTAGGGTTGACCCAGAGTATGTCATACCTTGCAGAAGTAGAATACCAGGCAATAAGAGAAATTGTTACACGAGCTAGACAAGCTTTGGTTGAGAACCAGAGCATGAATTTCAGAACCCCTTTGTGTTCTCTTTACTGATGTTTGGGAGATGGGTGAACTATGGCCTCCTGGGTCCTCATGTGGAACAAGAATAGGTTTCAGTGGTTAATGATTTTAAAAAGAACAAAGAATGAAGGAACAAACAACTGTCATGAGGCAAGAGAAGTAAACATAGCAAAGATAATAAATTAGTCATAAAGTCTCCCAGTTCTGTTTCAAAGGTAAAGATCAGCCTGAAGCACTTGAGGTGCAGAATCCAAATCCCCTCAAGCACTCAATCATCTGACTAACTAGAGTCTAAGAAATGATGATGCTGACCTTTGCTCACCCTGTGACTTCACTCAGCTAGGTGCCAGGATTTTGTCAACCTAGAGTAATCTTTGCCTCATTTTAAGGTTAAAATCTCTGCCCCCCCAGGGTGGGTATTGCTGCCATTTTTGAACATGCAACGTATGTTTGAGAATATTGTCACACTGCTCAAGCACGTCTAGATCTCCACCTTTACATGGAAGATTACACTCACCCTTTCATGAATAAGCATGCACATTTAGCTTAAAACTTCCCTGATCTTGCTGTTTGGGGAAACAGTGTTTTGAGAGCTATCTCCCTGTCTCCATACTTGTTACAAGTAATAAATGCTTCTGTTTTAATTGAAAGTACTTGTTGCATTCACTGGCTAACCACCCCAGTGACAGATCCATTGAGTCTGGTAACAAGTTCTACATGAAAGTGGTAGGAACCGCGGCTAAAAAGTTGACAGAGACCCTCAGATTTAGGTATTACATATTCTTAATAGGAAGGTTAAGACTCCTAAAAGCCAAAGTAGTAATATTTATTTTGAGAAGTAAATTCGACTCACACAATTTTTATTGAATTTGTGTTAAAAGATAAGCATGGGTCCTCAGAACAAGTTTCAGACAAGCATGGGAAGGCATCAAAATATGCGTAATTAAAACCAAAGAAAATATGTAAATTTTGGTGTTTGGCTTAGAGGAGATAATTAAAAGCAAACAATCAAATTAAGGCCAAATGAGAAAAGAGGAATAGAAGAAATTGATATTAGACAAAACTTTGATATAGAACCACAGTTTTCCAACAAAAGGCTGAGAGAATTCTTTGAGAGACTCCTATGAAGGCTATGAAAGTTGATAAAATATTGAATTATTGTATAGACTCTAAGCTTGAGACTCATAAGGATGCTAGAGCAACAAAGAATACTGTTTAGACCAACTTGTAATATTCTCTACAGTTACTTTTTTAGTTATCAACTCACACAGGTAAGTTTTTTTTTTAATTAGATAGATACAAACATAGTTTTTTATGTATGAGTGATCATATTTATTTGCAGGTTTGTCTTATTTGTTATATATATATATTATGCAGATAAGAAACTTTTGAAGACGTATGCTAATATTTTATTTTTCACTTTTACTCCATTGTATGCTTGAATAAATTATTTTTCTGCCTATGAATAGAAAGAGGCCAAACAACTATTTATTACAGAGGTTTTATAAGCTTTCCCCTCAATAGAATTGTTTCTTTAGAGATCTTGATGATCTGGGAAACTTTTCCTGTAAAAAGCCAGATAGTAAATATTTGAGGCTTTACTACAACTGCTCAACTCTGTCAACTCTGCTTTTGTAACACAAAAGCATCACAGACAGTACATAAAATAACGGGTATGGCTCTGTTCCAATAAACTTTAATTATAAAATCAGTTGATAAACTGGATTAGGCCCTTGGACTACAGTTTGTTGACCCATGATCTAGTTATATTGGAGTCTCTGGAAATATGACACATATTCAAGAAAAAATATTTACTCTTTTTATAAGACAGTATTTATTTTAGAACTAAACTGTTATTTGTTGCCCTGTGTGCTCAATATGAGTGAGTATAGATATGAATATATAGTCTATATTCATTTTTACAATTGTTTGACTTAGTCAATTGTAAAGGAGGAAAAAAGTCTTTTTTCTACACTCTTGTTTTTTGGCCTGGGGCCTACAAATTAGACTGACAAAAGACAGATTAATAGGAGAAAAGTTACACAAAGTTTATTTGATGTTAATATTTTAATTTTTTTACATACACAGAGGTCTTCCTAGAAAGAAATGAAGACCCAAAGAAGCAGTTAAACTCGGAAGAGGGGCGGGAAGGGGACTTATATAATCATCTTAAAGGGCAATAAATTGTGGAGGAACTAATGGAAGGGTTATTTACTAAGGTTTTGTTTATGCTCACTCATCTCAGTGCCATCTTCAAGTCTGGTGACAAAGTTGTTCTCCCATAAAGGAGAGACATCTTAATAAAGGAAATGTATGTCTGCATTTAGACAGATAGGATGTGGGAAGAGAGCTTTTCCGGGATCTTCATTTTTTCATTTGCCTTCAGCTCAAAATAATCTTATGCCAATGCAGCAAATTTTGGGGTGGCATATTCTGATCACCTCCATTTCCCCTGTATAAAATTTTACAGGAAATTTTACATATTAAAAGTTTAGTTGATGGCTGTGAAGAGAAGATTCAGTTTAATAGCTGAGTGGTATGAGATCCACAAAAGGAGAGAAGAATATCGATTAGAAGAAAGATGAATAAGCAGAAAAGAGCAAATCTAAACACACTTCCCCATATTCTGTTAAAACCAAACTCTCAATCCTGGGAATAGAGTAGTCCAATAAAACTTATGAGCCTCATTTATCTGATGGAAAGTATTAATCTTCTCCTTTAACAGGTGTAAATTAGACACCGTTTGTCCTGTCTGATTTACATAGAAGCTGCGTTTCTTACTAAGGATTGTGCAAGCTCCTCCTTGGACAAGGCTTTGTATACAGGGCACAATGTTGACATAACCAGCAATCAGATTGATTTGCTAATGTGGCCATGGTTTGGAAGACTGGTACGAGGGGGTGCTGGGTTTGTCCTTGACATGTTGAGAAAATAGTAAGGATTAATAAGAATATGACACAGTTTGAAAGAGAGTCCATAGCAGAGGGAGACTTACATTGAGACAAGGAACATCCCTTCAGCCTTTCAATAAATGGGGAAAAAGGGGAGAAGGAACGGGGGACAGTTTGTTTAAAAGGTCAAAGAGGTTTTTTTGCTTTTTTTTCCTGAGGGGAGAGAAAGATTTCAAGGGGAAAAATAATAGGTGGAGATGATGTTCTTGACAAATATCATTAAAAAGGTTGACCTGAGTCATGATAATGATTAGTGTGGAATAGTAAGATTCATAAACTTTATCTTATGTATAATATTAGAATGAGAGAGTAAGACATAGGGAGAAGGCTGCCAATTTGATCTCTTACCTGCAGTGGGATACAACAGAGCCATCTTTGTTTCTTTATAAAATACAAACAGTACAAATTTTCCTCTAATAATTATTTATCTGTGACTTACAAATTTTGACAATTCATGCTTTCATTATCACTCAGTTTAAAATATTTATTGATTTCTTATGATTCCCTTTGTAAGCCATAGGTTATTTATGAATATGTTATTTCATTTTCTAAATTGTGATATTAACCTATGCTTCCATTATTTTTGATTTTAATGTTATCACAGTTTACTTATCTTTTGGAATTCATGGAGGCTTTCTGTATGACAAAATATGTATTCTATTATTTTAAATATTCTATGTATGCTTGAAAATATTTTCCTGTTTTTTTTTAGGGTTATATGTGTACACACACACACAAACACACACACAGAGTATATACAAAACAGATTTATTTGGGGTTTTTCTACAAGGATGTGTTGAAGTCTCTAATTAAATTGTTGCTTTATCATTGTTTCTCTGAAGTTTTGTTACTGTTTAGTGAATATATAGAGAGTCTGCACTGTTAAGGGTATATATTTATAATAGATACATCTTCTTGTTCAATTGTTTTGTTTATCATAACATAACAACCTTCCTGTTCCTTTATGTTTTTTCTGACTACATTCTAGTTTTTTCAGATACTTAATAACCCACACTGAGCTTTCTTTGTCATATTGCTTGATATTTCCATTTCCTTTCCTCTATTTTCAAGTATTCTATGTACTTTTATTGACATCCAGTTGGATCCTGTTTCTCTTTTCTCAAAACTATATGTCTTTTTGTTTTATTAATGAGTATATCCCATTTATATTTATTGAAATTGTTGTTGTGTTAGTATATATTTCTGTCATTTAATTTCACATTTCCATTTAGTCATTGATTTTTGCTTTCTTATTTCTTATGAGCATCAGTTTCTCAGGATTAGATTAGTCACAGTCTTTGCTTCATTAAAACCTGTCATCATTGGTCCATGCATTGCTCTCTCAATTTATTTGCTTATTTACATTACAATGAAGACACATGAGCCAACTCTCCACACTAATCACAACACTTATACTTGATATCCATGTTTGTGATCATCATATATCTGAGCACCCTGACTTCCTTCACTCACGAAAACTAGTATTTGGCCCACTTTTCATCATTTCTGTTAATAAAATCCAAGAAAAATTCCCCATCACCTCTCACCTAAATTCCTGCAGTGGTTTCCTAACTAATTTCACTGTATCTACTCTTGTCCAAAACAAGTCAGTTTTCCACACTGCAGGCAGAGTGAGCTTTGTAAAATGCAAATCTGATTTTTTTTTTCCACTTAAAATCTTTCAATAACTTTCAATTGCTTCTTGGCTAAAAAACAATATCCTTATCATGGCTTGCAAGACCTTGTTTGATTGGTCTCTCTCTTCCTCCAACCTTGTCTTTTACCATACACCTCCTTCGTCTCTGAGCACTAGTCACACAGGTGCTTATTCAGTCTCTCAATCTATACTTCCTTCTAATACAAATTAAGATGAGGAATTTTATAACAATTCAAAACAAGAGAATAATAGAATTTATGAAAATTTGATTTTAGACTGAAGCTTACTGAAGCTTTTATTATTTCTGCCATGTAACTTTTTAAATTTTATTTATTTATTTATTTACCTTATAAACACCTTTATTACATATATATTTTTGTACACATACATGTATCTGTTCTTTTTCAAATTATTTTCCCATTTAGGTTGTTACAGAATACTGAGCAGAGTTCTCTGTGCTGTACAGTAGGTCCTTGTTGGTTATCTATTTTAAATATAGTATATGTCAACCCCAAACTCCCAATTTATCCCTCTCCCCTCCATACCTTTCCCCTTTGGTAACTGTAAGTTTGTTTTCCTAAGTCTGTGAGTCTGTTTCTGTTTTGTAAATAAGTTCAGTTGCCATGTAACTTTTAAAAGTAGTCCTTGTGAGGAGCTTCAAGATGGTGGAAGAGTAAGATGCAGAGATCACCTTCCTCTCCACAAATACATCAGGAATACATCTACATGTGGAACATCTCCTACAGAACATCTACTGAACGCTGGCAGAAGACCTCAGACCCCTCAAAAGGCAAGAAACTCCCCATGTACCTGGGTAGGGGAAAAGCAAAAAGAAAAAACAGAGACAAAGAATAGGGATGGGACCTGCACCAGTGGGAGGGAGCTGTGAAGGAGGAAAGGTGTACACACATTAGGAAGCCCCTTTGTGGGCGGAGACTGCAGGTGGTGGGGGGGGAAGCTTCAGAGCCACGGAGGAGAACACAGCAACAGGGGTGCAGAGGGCAAAGAGGAGAGATTCCCGCACATAGGATCGGTGCTGACCAGCACTCACCAGCCCGAGAGGCTTGTCTGCTCACCTGCCGGGACGGATGGGGGCTGGCAGCTGAGGCTCAGGCTTTGGAGGTCAGATCCCAGGGAGAGGACTGGGGTTGGCTGCTTGAACACAGCCTGAAGGGGCTAGTGCACCACAGCTAGCTGAGAGGGAGTCTGGGAAAAAGTCTGGAGCTGCCGAAGACACAAGAGACTTTTTCTTGCCTCTTTGTTTCCTGATGCACGAGGAGAAGGGAGTAAGAGCACCACTTAAGGGAGCCTCAGAGATGGGCACAAGCCGCGGTTATCAGCGTGGACCCCACAGACGGGCATGAGACGCTAAGGCTGCTGCTGCAGCCACCAAGAAGCCTGTGTGCAAGCACAGGTCACTATCCACACCTCCCCTCCCAGGAGCCTGTGCAGCCCACCACTGCCAGGGTCCCATGATCCAGGAACAACTTCACAGGGAGAACACATGGTGTGCCTCAGGCTGGTGCAACGTCACACAAGCCTCTGCCACTGCAGGCTCGCCCCGCATCCATATCCCTCCCTCACCCCGGCCTGAGTGAGCCAGAGCCCCCGAATCAGCTGCTCCTTTAACCCCATCCTGTCTGAGCAAAGAATAGACCCCCTCAGGCGACCTACATGCAGAGGCGGGTCAAAATCCGAAGCTGAAGCTCGCAGGCTGTGCGAACAAAGAAGAAAAAGGGAAATTTCTCCCAACAGCCTCAGGAGCAGTGGATTAAATCTCCACAATCAACCTGATGTACCCTGCATCTGTGGAATACCTGACTAGACAGCGAATCATCCCAAAATGTGGCGGTGGACTTTGGGAGCAATGATATACATATTTTTTCCCTTTTTCTCTTTTCGTGAGTGTGTATGGTATAGCTTTGCTTTTACTATTTTTCCTAGGGTTCTGTCTGTCTGATATATATTTTTTTTATTACTTAAAAAATATTTTTCTTAATTATTTTTTTTTATTATTTATTTGGATAACTTTATTTTATTTTGTTTTACTTTATTTTATTTTATTTTATCTTCTTCTTTCTTTCTTTCATGTTTTTCTCCCTTTTATTCTGAGCCATGTGAAAGACAGGCTCTTGGTGCTCCAACCAGGCACCAGGGCAGTGCCACTGAAGTGGGAGAGCCAAATTCAGGACACTGGTCCACAAGAGACCTCCCAGCTGCAAGTAATATCAAATGGTGAAAATCTCCCAGAGATTTCCATCTCAACACAAAGACCCAGCTCCACTCAACGACCAGCAAGCTACAGTGCTGGACACCCTATGCCAAACAACTAGCAAGACAGGAACAAAACCCCATCCATTAGCACAGAGGCTGCCTAAAATCATAATAAGGCCACAGACCCTAAAATACACCACTGGACATGGTCCTGCCCACCAGAAAGGGCAGATCAAGCCTCATCCACCAGAACACAGGCACTAGTTCCCTCCACCAGGAAGACTACACAACCCACTGAACAAACCTTAGCCACTGGGGACAGACACCAAAAACAGCGGGAACTAAGAACTTGCAGCCTGCAAAAAGGAGACCCCAAACACAGTAAGTTAAGCAAAATGAGAAGACAGAGAAACACAGCAGATGAAGGAGCAGGCAAAAACCCACCAGACCTAACAAATGAAGAGGAAATAGGCAGTCTACCTGAAAAAGAATTCAGAATAATGATAGTAAAGATGATCCAAAATCGTGGAAATAGAATGGATAAAATACAAGAAATGTTTAACAAGGACCTAGAAGAACTAAAAAGCAAACAAACAATGATGAACAACACAATAAATGAAATTTAAAATTCTCTAGAAGGAATCTATAGCAGAATAACTGAGGCAGAAGAATGGATAAGTGACCTGGAAGACAAAATAGTGGAAATAACTACTGCAGAGCAGAATAAAGAAAAAAGAATGAAAAGAATTGAGGACAGACTCAGAGACCTCTGGGACAACTTTAAACGCACCAACATTCGAATTATAGGGGTCCCAGAAGAAGAAGAGAAAAAGAAAGGGACTGAGAAAATATTTGAAGATATTATAGTTGAAAATTTCCCTAATATGGGAAAGGAAATAGTTAATCAAGTTCAGGAAGCACAGAGAGTCCCATACAGGATAAATCCAAGGAGAAACACGCCAAGACACATATTAATCAAACTATCAAAAATTAAATACAAAGAACAAATATTAAAAGCAGCAAGGGAAAAACAACAAGTAACACATAAGGGAATCCCCATAAGGTTAACAGCTGATCTTTCAGCAGAAACTCTGCAAGTCAGAAGGGAGTGGCAGGGCATATTTAAAGTGATGAAGGAGATAAACCTACAACCAAGATTACTCTACGCAGCAACAATCTCATTCAGATTTGATGGATAAATTAAAACCTTTACAGACAAGCAAAAGCTAAGAGAATTCAGCACCACCAAACCAGCTTTACAACAAATGATAAAGGAACTTCTCTAGACAGGAAACACAAGAGAAGGAAAAGACCTACAATAAAAAACACAAAACAATTAAGAAAATGGTAATAGGAACATACATATCAATAATTACCTTAAATATAATTGGATTAAATGCCCCAATCAAAAGACATAAATTGGCTGAATGGATACACAAACAAGACCCGTATATATGCTGTCTACAAAATACCCACTTCAGACCTAGGGACACATACAGACTGAAAGTGAGGGGATGGAAAAGGATATTCCATGCAAATGGAAATGAAAAGAAAGCTGGAGTAGCAATTCTCATATCAGACAAAATAGACTTTAAAACAAAGACTATTACAAGAGACAAAGAAGGACACTACATAATGATCAAGGGATCAATCCAAGAAGAAGATATAACAATTTGTAAATATTTATGCACCCAACATAGGAGCACCTCAATACATAAGGCAAATACTAACAACCATAAAAAGGGAAATCGACAGGAACACAATCATAGTAGGGGACTTTAACAGTCCACTTTCACCAATTGGCAGATCATCCAAAATGAAAATAAATAAGGAAACACAAACTTTAAATGATACATTAAACAAGATGGACTTAATTGATAATTATAGGACATTCCATCAAAAACCAACAGAATACACTGTTTTCTCAAGCGCTCATGGAACATTCTCCAGGATAGATCATATCGTAGGTCACAAATCAAGCCTTGGTAAATTTAAGAAAATTGAAATCGTATCAAGTATCTTTTCTGACCATGCTATGAGACTAGATATCAATTACAGGAAAAAATCTGCAGGAAGTACAAATACGTGGAGGCTAAACAACACACTACTTAATAACCAAGAGATCACTGAAGAAATCAAAGGGAAAATTAAAAAATACCTAGAAACAAATGACAATGAAAATACGATGACCCAAAATCTATGGGATTCAGCAAGACCAGTTCTAAGGGAGAAGTTTATAGTAATACAATCCTACCTTAAGAAACAAGAAACATCTCTAATAAACAACCTAACTGAAACAACTGAATGAAGCAAAGGATTAATCTCCAAAACATACAAGCAACTCATTCAGCTCAATATCAAAAAAAACAACAACCTAATCTAAAAATGGGCAGAAGACCTAAATAGTCATTTCTCCAAAGAATATATACAGATTGCCAACAAATACGTGAAAGAATGCTCAACATCATTAATCATTAGAGAAATGCAAATCAAAACTACAATGTGATATCATCTCACACCTGTCAGAATGGCCATCATCAAAAAACCTACAAACAATAAATGCTGGAGAGGGTGTGGAGAAAAGGGAACCCTCTTGCACTGTTGGTGGGAATGTAAATTGATCCAGCCGCTATGGAGAACAGTATGGAGGTTCCTTAAAAATCTAAATACAGAACTACCATATGACCCAGCAACCCCACTACCTGGCATATACCCTGAGAAAATCATAATTAAATAAGAGATATGTACCAAAATGTTCATTGCAGCTCTTTTTGCGATAGCCAGGACATGGAAGCAACCTAAGTGTCCATCAACAGAGGAATGGATAAAGAAGATGTGGCACATATATACAATGGAATATTACTCAGGCATAAAAAGGAATGAAACTGAGTTATTTGTAGCGAGGTGGTTGAACCTAGATTCTGTCATACAGAGTGAAGTAATTCAGAAGGAGAAAAACAAATATCATATGTTAACAAACATATATGGAATATAAAAAAAAAAGAAAAAAGAAAATAAATGATCAGAACAACCTAGGGGCAAGACAGGAACAAAGATGCAGACCTACTAGAGAATGGACTTGAAGATACGGGGAACGGGAACGGTAAGCTGGGACAAAGTGAGACTGTGGCATGGACATATATACACTACTAAACCTAAAATAGATATCTAGTGGGAAGCAGCCGCATAGCACAGGGAGATCAGCTTGGTGCTTTGTGACCACCTAGAGGGGTAGGATAGGGAGGTTGGGAGGGAGGGAGATGCAAGAGGGAAGAGGTATGGGGACATATGTATATGTATAACTGATTCACTTTGTTATAAAGCAGAAACTAACACACCATTGTAAAGCAATTATACTCCAATAAAGATGTTAAAAAAAAAAGTTAAAAAAAAAAAGCAAATGGGACCTACTGAAAGTTAAAAGCTTTTGCACAGCAAAGGAAACCATAAACAAGATGGAAAGACAACCCTCAGAATGGGAGAAAATATTTGCAAATGAAGCAACTGACAAAGGATTAATCTCCAAAATTTACAAGCAGCTCATGCAGCTCAATATCAAAAAAAAAAAACCAACCCAATCCAAAAATGGGCAGAAGACATAAACAGACATTTCTACAAAGAAGATATACAGATTGCCAACAGACACATGAAAGAATGCTCAACATCATTAATCATTAGAGAAATGCAAATCTAAACTACAATGAGGTATCACCTCACACCAGTTAGAATGGCCATCGTCAAAACACCTACAAACAATAAATGTTGGAGAGGGTGTGGAGAAAAGGGAACCCTCTTGCACTGTTGGTGGGAATGTAAATTGATACAGCCACTATGGAGAACAGTATGGACGTTCCTTAAAAAACTAAAAATAGAACTACCATACGACCCAGCAATCCCACTACTGGGCATACACCCAGAGAAAACCATAATTCAAAAAGAGTCATGCACCAAAATGTTCTTTGCAGCTCTATTTACAATAGCCAGGACATGGAAGCAACCTAAGTGTCCATCCACAGATGAATGGATAAAGAAGATGTGGCACATATATACAATGGAATATTACTCAGCTATAAAGAGGAACAAAACTGAGTTATTTGTAGTGATGTGGATAGACCTAGAGACTGTCATACAGAGTAAAGTAAGTCAGAAAGAGAAAAACAAATATCATATGCTAACACATATATATATGGAATCTAAAATAAATAAATAAATAAATAAATAAAATAAAATAAAATAAAATGGTCATGAAGAAACTAGGGGCAAGATGGGAATAAAGATGCAGACCTACTAGAGAATGGACTTGAGGACACGGGGTGGGGGAAGGGTAAGCTGTTACAACGTGAGAGAATGGCATGGACATATATACACTACCAAACGTAAAATAGATAGCTAGTGGGAAGCAGCCGCATAGCACAGGGAGATCAGCTCGGTGCTTTGTGACCACCTAAAGGGGTGGGATAGGGAGGGTGGGAGGAAGTGAGACGCAAGAGGGAAGAGATATGGGAACATATGTATATGTATAACTGATTCACTTTGTTATAAAGCAGAAACTAACACACCATTGTAAAGCAATTATACTCCAATAAAGATGTTAAAAAAAAAGTTAAATATTATGAGTTGAAAAAAAAGAGTAGTCCTTGTACTTATATACCTCCTCCTTTCTATTCTAAGAACTTCAAATTACCTAATGGAATGTAATTAATCTTCATAACATCTTACAATGTTTGGGAGGATTAGATGTGTAATTCTATTTAGTAGATGAAGCCAGGAAAGGTGAAGTGACTTCCTCAAAGTTATATAGTTATAAGTTTCACATTGGGAAGCAGGTTTTCTGACTCTTACTTGAATGCTCTTTCCAGCTGACCTATCATTATGCTTAAGTATTCTGTAGTATTTTATCTTCTCAGAATTCAGGGAGTTTTCAAACACCCAGCTGATGTGCAATTTCATTGTTAACCTTAAGTGTTAAAGAATGGGACAAGAAAGTAATTGATTAAAGCAAAACAGATAATTCTCTTCCAAGAAGAAGGTTAATAGGTGAAAGCATTGGCTGTATGGATCTGACTTTGCTTTTATCTTAAGTTTGACTGATTCACTTCTTCCTATATCAGCCTTCTTCTGTATTTTATTTCACATCTAGGTAGATAATGCACTACCTACTCTCTGGCCATTCCTGTAGAAAAAACCCATAAGAATGGATGAAAATTTGCACTAGTACTTTGGATCCTATCTCTCATGCCTCTGATTTTCCCTATTCATGATGTAGATCCAGTACTACATTTCTCAAGGAATATAAGAGGAGTTCAGAGAATCCATAGGCTTGAAGAGAATTTCTAGAAGATGAGGTTGAGTTATAGTAAAATTAAGGTTGATTTATGGAGTTAATTCAAAAAAGATGAGAAAGTTATTATTGTCACACTTATAGAGGAATAAACTAAGTAGAATATTTTTTAAAAGGCACAAAACATGATCAAGAAAAAAGAGTATTTGTCTCAGTAAAAAAATAGGAATGATTCATTTTTGACATTTTAAACTTTACTCGTATATGAGGTTTTCTTTAACAGATCATACAACCTACTTAAGATATTTAAAATATACCAACATGAAAATATATCTTTATCTTTTCTTCATCTATAAAATGGAAGAGATAATACCAGACTTTCCTATTTTAACTCACAAGATGCCATGGGAAGCAACTAAGGTGTAAGAATAAACATACAAAGTTTTAATGCTTCAAATGAACCTCAGATTGCTATGCCTGCTAAAATGACTTCAAGAATATTTTCAGTGTATGTATGCATTTTCATAGGAGATATCTGAGTAATGACAATGGTAATCTCTGAGTCATGAGTTTTTTTTATGATTTACTATTAAAGTGGCTTATTTGTGTTATTATTTTTTTCTAGAAAAATAATAATTTATAATAAAAATGAAAAGGGAGTACACTAAGGTGAAATTATTTCACTTGCTTTAAAAATATTTTTTCATCATAATGTTGTTCATGTTTCTTTTTTTCTTTTTTCTTTTTGTTTCCTCCCTGTTTTTTTTTTTAAACATCTTTATTGGAGTATAATTGCTTTACAATGGTGTGTTAGTTTCTGCTTTATAACATTTATCTTGAAATCACAATTTAATTAAAATTATCTCACACAACTTAATGTGAATATCTTGCCCTAATAGAATTTTATATTTTTAAAAAATTAAACATACTGTATTAAAGTTTTGATTTGCCTACATGTGAAAAGATTAGTAGCAGTATATTTGAGGGCAAGAATTTCAAAAAGAGATAATTCATTCTAAAATGTTAAATAACCTCTCTTCTGTCTAAAAATTAATTTGAATTTCTTACTAAAAAATATGTAAAAAAAACCCAATAAACAAGGTAATATTGGCTAAAAACACTAAAAATGTTGGATTGGGTTATAATATTGTCCAGTTACTTTTCCTTTAGATCATCCATTTAAGCAACAAATTCAAGGAAAAATCGGTAGGAATTTGCTAATTATCCACTAAAAATTATGCCAAATTTTATGCTCCTAAAAATAAAATTAAATTTTAGACTTGAATTTATGTCTTTAGTTAAGAAGCTAAAAATTTTATTTATCAAAAGCAGCATGTTAAATTAGAAGAAATGTTAGTCTCAGCTTCAACAAACCAGTGCTTTAACATATTACTTTAGGGAGAAAGGTTCACCTTTCTGTTAACTCACTTGTATAAGGGAAATATTAATATTTATAATGCAAATATTATATTTTCTAATATAGTATAAATAGCATTAATATTAATAATATCAATTTTATATTAATATATAAGAATCTAGTTATAATATACAACTTTATTATATAATTTTATATAATAATATAATGAATAATATTATTAATATTGATATTGGGAGTTGTGGGAAACATTTCCAAATAATGAAGGTAAGTATCACATAGAATATATTCAATAAATTATAACTGTTATTATTGTTAGTTGATTATTACCACTTATATCATTGTGTTTTATTGAGGTCCTGCCATGTATCAAGTACATTATTTCCATTTTCTTATTTAATCCACTACTTACCACACTGTCTGGCAGAATAATGATTTAATAAATATTGTTGCGTGAAAGAACAAGTCCTCAGAATAAATATTGAAATGAAAGTTTTATTACCCCAATTTACAGAAGAGAAAAGTAGGGCTCATAATTACACAGCTAATAGTGACAAAACATTGTATGGCTCTGTTATATCCCACTGCAGGAAGAGGTCAACTTGGCACCCTTCTCCCTGTGTCTTGCTCTATTGTCCTAATATTGTACATAAGATAAAGTTTATGAATCTTACTATTCCACACTAAGTATTATCATGACTCAGGACAACCTTTTTTATGATATTTGTCACTTGCACTTTCTATAACAAGTGATTTGCATACAGATAACTTTTGTTATCATTAGTTGTTTACATATCTGCCTCCTCTACTAAACCTGTGCATACCTTAAAAGCAGTGGCAACATCTTATGCAACTTTACACTAGTCACAAATAATACAGTCATGGTACATAGTAGATATAAGATAAATTGTTATTTATTGAATGAATGGTCAAGAATGCAAAACTGATCCAAGAAGGCTAGCATGTGACTTAAACATTAGCAGAGTTCTGAGACAGAGAGTTTATACGAAAAATTCAAACACATAAAATCAGGGAATTTTGCTTTAGGGTCTGAGTTGTAGTCATTACCTACAGTCTTCATTTTATAAAGTATAAATAGTTTACAAATACATTTTAGCTTGGAAAGTAAAGTTAAATTGATTAATGACCCAATCTAATTCTCAACAGGACTATGAAATCCAGATGCACTCCCAAGTTTCCATTGGGGTTGTTTTTGTTTTGGTTTAGTTAACATTTACTGAGTCCTTACTATTTGCCCAGCACTTTATATACATTATTTTGTTTAACCTTCCTATGAGAATAAGTGTGTTAAAATGATTTGTTCAACATCATACCTCTAATAAGGACAAGTGATATACAGGCAGACCTCATTTTATTGTGTTTCCCTTTATTGTGCTTCTAAGATACTGTGTTTTTTACAAATTGAAGGTTGGTGGCAATCTTGCATTAAGCAAGTCTATTGGCACCATTTTTCCCAACAGTTCTTGCTCAATTCGTGTTTTTGTGTCACATTTTGATAATTTTTACTATATGTCAAGCTTTCTTATTATTATATTTTTGATAAATATAAAACTTTAGTGGATGAGGAGTTTCTTCTTATGGAGCAAAGAAAGTGGTTTCTGGAAATGGACTCTACTACTGGTGAACTTGCCATGAAGATTGTTGAAATGACAGCAAAGGATTTAGAATATTACATAAACCTAGTTGAAAACAGTGGCAAGGTTGGAGAGGATTGACTCAAATTTTGAAAGTTCTACTGTGGGTAAAATCCTACCAAACAGCATTGCATGCTACAGAGAAATCATTTGTGAAAGAAAATTGTTGATCAGGGTGCCAAACTTCAGTGTTGCTTTATTTTAAGAAATTGCCACAGCCACCCCAACCTCAGCAAACACCATCCTGATCAGTCAACAGCTCTCAACTTTGAGACAAGACTCTCCACCAGCAAAAAGATTATGGTTTGCTGAAGGCTCAGATGATGATATGTCTTAGCCACAAACTATTTTTTAATTAAGGTATATACATTGTTTTTTTAGACATAATGCTACTGCACACTTAGTATAGACTACAGTATAGTGTAAACATTACTTTTGTGTGTACTGGGAAGCCAAAAAATTGGTAAGACTTGCATTATTTTAATATTCCCTTTTTGTGGTAGTTTGAAACTGAACCCACAATATCTCTGAGATATGCCTGTAGTTTTCATCTAGATCTAATTTCAATAGCCAAGACTGTACCCACTAAATTATACTACATCTAATATTCCCAGTCTCCTCAACAGTTTTTTTGCACCTTCCATGAGCAAACAGTAACAATATATGCTCGTCTATAGTGAATACCTATAATACATGTTTATCCACTAATCCTGAAACAAAGTTGTTCAGTTCTGTTGACCTAAAACAAATAGACTGCCAGCTATTTCTCCAGCAAAAATAGGTTTATTCGGGATTAGCTAAGAATTGCAATTCAGGGTCTGCAACCATGGTGAGCCAAGTTCAAGTCCCCATACAGCAAGGGGAGGAGAACTTATAGAGGGTTAGCAACCTCAATGTCCATCGACAGAGGAATGGTTAAAGATGTGGTATATATATATAATGGAATATTACTCAGCTGTAAAAAGAATGACATAATGCCATTTGCAGCAACATGGATGGATCTAGAGATTATCATACTAAGTGAAGTAAGTCAGACAGAGAAAGACAAGTTTCATATAATATCACTTATATGTGGAAACTAATTTTTAAAATGATACAAATGAACTTATTTACAAAACAGAAACAAGCAGATCTCGAAATCAAACTTATGATTACCAAAGTGCAAACGTGGGAGGAAGTGTTAAATTAGGAGATTTGGATTAACCTATACACACTACTATATGTAAAATAGATAACTAACAAGAATCTACTGTATAGCACAGGGAACTCTACACAATATTCTGTAATAATCTATATGGGAAAAGAATCTGAAAAAGAATGGATACATATATATGTATAACTGATTCACTTTTTCTGTACAACTGAAACTAACACAACATTGTAAATCAACTATACTCCAATACAAATTTTTATAAAAAGAACTTATAGAGGGTAAACGGAAGTTGGGAGGGTTATAGTAAACAAAGAGTCCATGGTTTTTCACTGGTTGAGTTGTTGCCAGGAAAGAAGAGGAGCCTTTCTCTTTCCATTGGGCTCTCCTATCCTCCCCCTTCTTGTCTCCCAATTCTATTTAATTGATGTTTCTGTTTGTTACTTTTTTACAGTTCCATAAAGAGAGAGATTGCATATAAAACTGATAGTGGAAGGAAAATGAAGTAATTAGCCCCTGGTGATCAAATGTGAAGCACCTGTAAGCGAGGTACAGAAAGAAAAAAATTAAGGACAACTGAAGATGCAATGTCTGTTTTGAGAGGATGGTCTTCTCAGTAAACTTTGTAAGTGATGCTCTTGAATTATACAATTCAAGGGTCTGGAAAAAAACAATGCTTATAGAGAAGCTAATTCTTGAAATTCCATATTTTTGTCTCTAAACATTGGACTTTGATTTTTATTAGCATACAAATATTCTTGGATTGGTAACTCTTCAAGTTATAGATACATTTATCTTAGTGTGAGATAAGGAATTGAAAACATATTTGTCCAAGGTCAAAAGGGCATTTGTTTAAGAATAATACTGATGGGTAAAACATGTACAATGTTAGTGGGTAAATAGGTTCTTAAACTCAAGAAAGCACATAAAAGTCAAATTCAGCGTGAAAAACTCTCATGCATAACTTAATGATCCAGAAATTTTGAGGTTGGATTTTTACTCCCTTGTTTGAAGAACCCCAATCCGAGGTTAGGGTTATCCACCCTGATATAGTTAGGATCTTACTTTTTGCCTAGATTGTGGAGGAATCCTTCTACCTTTCTACCCTAAGGGGGAAAAGCAGTTTCTTATTTGAGATTGCTTATAGAAGTACAGAGGAACAGCCTTGAAACAAACTCCTTATTTGGCAATTTGTTTACTTCTTATGTTGTAACTTCAGGTCACCATCCTTAGCTTGATACTAACCCCACTGAGGTGCCTACAGCCTGAAGGAGACTTCTAGGTAGGCAGAAAGAAAGAGCTTGAAAATCTATGTTCTCTGCAGTTTTACGTCTGTGTCCAGCCACACGAGGAAAGCACAGCTTGAACAGTTCAGCCTGGTTTGTGTGACCCAGGCTCAGGTATCAGGATCAAAGTAAGGAAAGGTGTCTGTGGCTGGAAAAGACAGTCACACATACATACATACACACACATATACACACACAGGGCACTATAGCTATAAATGGAAAGATGATCTTTGTGAGAAAATATGAAAAAACAAGTTGGTTATGCATTGAAGTATAGAGAATAGAAGCAAATAGCAAAGACTTTAAAATCAGACACACTTGCTCACAATCCCAGCTCTGGTACGTAAAACTATTTGATTTAGAATATGTTACATAGCCTCTTACCTTTAGTTTCCTCATCTACAAATGGCAGCTGTCTTAGCAGTTTTTTCAGAGGACTTTTATAAGGAATTAATAGTGTATATAGAGAACTCCCTGGTGGCCCAGAGGCTAAAACTCTGCACTTCCACTGCAGGGAGCACAGGTTCAATCTCTGGTCTGGGAACTAAGATCCCACATACCCCTTGGCATGGCCAAAAAAAAAATGTTGTATATAAAGTATTCAGTGTCTACCATATAATAAGACTCAACAAAAGGTATCAATGATCACAATGATAATCATGTCAATTATGATGATAATAAGTAATAATGACATTTACTGTAATTATTTTAGCATAAGCTTTAGACAAAAAAATTGTGAATTAATACCATATAACATTACTATATACTGCATAAAACTTCAATAATAATTTTAAAATGTATATCATATTCACCAATTATCTCTTTCCTGATTTTTGAAGAATTTTTCATATCACATTAGTAAGCAAAACTCCTCTAGTATCACTTTCCTTTGGTACAGAAATATCACTCCTACCTGGGCATTTTTTTAATATGATAGGTCAAACAACAAACATTCAAAATTAGTAAAGATATGGAAGATTGGAGCAACAAACTTAACAAGGTTGATCTAATACATACATATACCTACACATCATACACACATATATATTTATATATATGTATATATTCATATATATATATATATATATATATATATATATATATATATATATATATATAGAGAGAGAGAGAGAGAGAGAGAGAGAGAGAGAGAGAGAGAGAATGAACCCTGGATTCCAAATACAGAATATCCATATTGAAGAACAGTATGCAGGGAACATGAATGAAAAATAAACACATAATGGTCAAAATGAAGTACAAAAGTCAGAAAAGTTACATAACACAGATAACATCCTTTGACCAAAATGCAAGTAAATAAAATATCACAATATGAATATAGTTGAAAAATATTTAGAAACTTTAAAATGTCCTTCTCAATAAATTGTGAGTTAAAGAGGTAGTTATACTGGAAATTACACAATATTTAGATCTGAATCCTAATGAGCACTACAAAAAATTTAGGGGATGTAGCTAAATTGTTATTTAGAGGGCAATTTATACACAAATTAATTTTTGTTTTTAATTTTGAAAATACATCACTAAAACATTCAACTTGGAGTCATGGAGATGGAAACTAAATCTAAATATAAAAGAAAAGGAAAAATTATAAAGATAAAAACAAATAATTAATTAAAAATAAAGAAAACAAAACCTTGTTCTTTGAAAAGACATAGAAATACTAATCAGTAGGAAAGAAAAGATGCAGATACAAATAAATAAAACTAAGGACAAAAGGAGAGTATAACTAGAAAGACAGCATAGATATTAAAAATTCATTGGAGAATACTATGAACAAATTTATCCAACATTTGAAACTAGATGAGATAAATACCTCAAAAACAATTAGTAAAACAGACCAAAAAAGAAATAGAGAATCAATGGAATTTAATCAATAATTGAAAGAACACACATAAAAGTTCCAGATTATTTTTACCAAAAAGACAAAAAAAAAAAGATAATTCTTATATAATTTAAACTTTTTCATAGGGTAGAAAATATACCCCTAGTTTATTCAGGAGAAAAAAAACAGTAAAAGAAAGACAATTATAGACTAATGTCAATTATGAGTATACATATAAAAATTTCACAAAAATAAAAATTTTTTTCCATCATGTTAAAAAAAAATATATATATATATATATATAAAATATATATATATATATATATAAAATATATATATATATATATATATATATCATGACCAGCAAAAGTTTATTTCCAAAAAGCAAAAAATTTTTAGGTCAGAAAATATATTACTCCAATATATCATATAAAATGATTTCAGAAGAACCTATGTGATTGTAATAACAGATGTAAGCATTCAATTAAATTTCAATACACATTCATGTCAAAATTTTTTTTTCAGAACATAGAGACTTCACCTAACCTGAGAAAGTTACCTACCAAAATATGTAAACAAGAGAACTTCATTAACCTGATTGAGGCAATCTAGTATAACTATGCAACAAGCATTATCCTTAATGCTACCATTTTAGAAACATTGCCATTAAAGTTAGAGACAAGATAAAGTTCATCATTTTTCAAACCTGTTATTTAATATTCTACAAAGGCCTTAGATAATTAAATAGGAGAAACAACCAACCCAATTTCAATGAGCATTCCTAGCACCAAGATAGTGGTCTATAAATACAATGTTCTACTAAAAGAAGGAATTCTTGGAGAAATAGCTAATTCCAGTATGAATTAGGAAATGTACAAATTGAGTTTAGAACACCTTGTCATGTCTGAAAGCTAAGAAGCTATCAAAAGCTATTAGGCTCATGACAAAAAAATCCCACAGAAGTCAACTTGAAGGGGCTTATACTAGCGAAAGATGGGATAATTTGTTCATTAAAAAAGAATAATAACAATGAGAGAGAGAGAGAGAAGAGTCAGCAACCAATAGTGAAGAAATTTCCCTTAAGAAAAATGGAATTAGAAACACATTCATTAAATCTTTTCCATATGCCCTTCATCTGGATAAGCTACAATGAGCTGATTATGCAAATAAATACATAGAACAGCAGTGTATAAAGTTCAATGATGCAGTGGTCAGATGTTCTTACTGGCTCAGTTTGTTGAATGAAGTTTCCATAGGTATGGGAAATCTGTAACAACCATAGCCCAATCTAAACTCTAATTGTGGTAAATAACTTATGGAACATCTATATAGCCAAATCTTTTATCTGGAAGTGTGGCAAGGCTAAACAAACAAAAATAAAATGAGAATCTGGGCTCTGGTTCAGTGGTTTCTACAAATATAGAGAAAATACAAGAGACAGGGTCATGGGCAAGACTGTCAGAGATAGAGAAGTAATATATGATCCCTTCCCTCAAGGTTATTCATGATCTAGTAGCAAAGACAAGTATATAAATAAATATAAGAGAAGCTAGAGTAAGTTAGGTGTCCTAAAAAAGTATGGTGATAGGAAAGTGTTATATCTGGGGTGGCTCAGTCTGAAAGCATTCTGGATTCTTTGTGTCAGGTAATAGGATAAGCAAGTTATAGATGAGCCAAAGGCAATAGACTTGTATAGTTGACTCAAATTGAAAAGCCTAATTTTTAATGTTCAAAAAAGTATTGTGAACTGAGCTTAGATAAGTTTCAGAGTCCTGGTTGTTGTGGAATGAAACACCATAGTAGAAGTGTCACTTATTATGGATGTGATAGATTTTACCAAAATAAGCTACAATATTTTGCAGTTCCTCCCATTAAGGAGTTGAGTATATCTTTCTACCTTTGAGTTTTGCCTTGGTCATGTGAATTGTTTTGGCTAATAAAACATTATTAAATATGTACAAGCAGAGGTTTTAAAAGTATTCACATAATGGGGCATGTCCTCTTTTACTAATCGAGACTCTTCTGTACCTACTGTAAACTAGCCCAGGAAAAATATAAATAGATTGGATTTCATTACAATCTATTAAACTAAAAAATTGTGTTTGTGCTTCAAATGATTCCATCAAGAAAGTGAAAATACAACTCACAGAATGGGAGAGAATATGGGAGAAGATATTTGCAAATCGTATCTCTTAGAACTTAATAATAAAAAGACAAATATGGAATTATAAAATGGGCAGAGAATTTGAGTAGACATTCCTCAAGAGAATAAATACCAATGGTCAATAGATATGTGAAAGGATGCTCAACATCAGTAATTATTAGGATAATGCAAATCAAAACTATAATGAGATTCCACTTCACAACCAATAGAATTGCTATAATCAAAAAGATGTGTTGACAAAGATGTGGAAAAACTGGAACCTTTACGCACTGCTGGAAGGAATGTAAAATGGTGCAGATACTTTGGAAAACAGTCTGGCAGTTCTTCAAAAGCTTAAACATAGATTTACCATATGACCTAGCAATTCTACTCCTAGTTATATACCCAAGAGAGGTGAAAATATATGTTCACAAGAAAACTTGTACATGAATGTTCATAATATTCATAATAGCCAAAAAGTGAAAACAACCCAAATATCTATCTATCAATGAATGGATAACCAAATGTCATATGTCCATACAATGGAATATTATTCAGCAATAAAAATGAATGAAATACTGATACATGCTACAACTCATATGAACCTTGAAAGCATTACATTAAGGGGAAGAAGCCAGTCACAAAAGACCACACATAATATGATTCATTTATATTGAATATCCATAAGAGGCAAATCCATAGAAACAGAGAGTACTAATGGGTCCCTTAGGCTAAGGTAAATGGGGAGGATTGCCGGAAGATAGCTAAAGTGTATAATGCTTCTTTGGGGGATAATGAAAATATTCTAAAATTGATTGTGGTGATGGCTGCACAGCTCTGTGAACATACTAAAAGTCATTAAATTGTACACTTAAATGGGTAAATTGTATGATGTGTCAATTATATCTCAATAAAACTGTTACCAAAACATCAAATTGAAGAACATAAAATCATATCAGAACAACTAGAAATGTGTCATGTTTTTAGAAGGAAAGTAAATACCATGAAAATATTAATTCTGACAAAATTAATTTATGAATTTAATGCAGTTTCATTTAGAGGACAAGTGTTTGGGGCTGGAATTCTTGAAATTGGTTTAAAATAATTTAAAAGATTATATAAAATAAAAAATGCCTGAGTATATCCAATAAAATAATAAAAATGCAAATAGTGAGGACTCATTTCAGCAGCTATTAAAATGTATCATAAAACCACTACCATCAAAACAGTACTCATAAAATTATACAAATAGATTATTTTAAAATAATAAAGGTATTTGATGCATAAAACAAGGTTTACAGAGTTCTAATCAGTGAAAGTTATCACCCATGAATTTTTATACCCAATCAAGTTTTCATTCATGTGTGAAGATATCCAAAAGGGCTTATTGGAAACACATAGACTTAAGATTGTTTAACCGATGTACTCTCTGTGAAAAAATAAATTCTTCACATTTTCATGTTATTGAAAGGCAATTAAACAAAACTCACAGATGAGGATATTGGGATATAAAACAATTGGAGTGAATTTTAAAACCCCTGAGAGACATCCAATTTCCAGTTCTACATGTAAGGAGCTTGGAAGTTGACACTCCATGCTAACAAGTAAAAAGCTTAACAGATTGAAAAATCAACAGCTCTTCTTGGATCTAGAAGAGACGAGAAGACACAGGGCAAACCACTGCCTCCTAAATTGGAGAGACAGACAAGTGAATATGAGTCACAGTTACAAGAGCAGAGACTCATGAGTGGAAGTCAATAAAGGAACCAGGGCTGGGATAGTAAAACCTGAACAGTAACTGATGAATTGCAATTCCACCCCACTCTAGCCATCCTATCCCATCTAAGTGGGGAGAAAAACACTATGAAGTTCATAGTCCAGAGGCATAGACTCATTAAAAGACTGAGACCTATTCATAGTACTACAGAACATTGTCCCCCCCCACATACACTTTACCACCATATTTCTGAAGTCCTATTTACAGCAGTTCCTTTTACCCAGTTCATTATTTCCAGCTATTAAGAAAAAATTATAACACATAAATACAGACAAGGCAAAACCCCCCCACAATTTAAAGAGACAGATCAGAACCAGACATGGAAGGGATGTTGGAACTGTCAGATCAGGAATTTAAAACAACAATAATTAACATGGTAAGGGTTCTAATGTATAAAGTAGACAGCATGCAAAAATAGATGGGCAATGTAAACAGAAAGATGAAAATCCTAAGAAACAACCAAAAAGAAATGCTAATGATTAAAAACACAGAAATGAAGAATTATTTCTGCTGGGCTTATTAGTAGACTGGACACAGCTAAGGAAAGAATCTCTGAGTTTGAGGATATCTCAAAAGAAACCTCCAAAACTGAAAAGCAAAGAGAACAAAGACAAATAAACAGAAGAGAATATCCAAGGACTGTGATACAACTGCAAAAGGTGTAGCATACACATAACAGGAATACCAGAAGGAGAAAAAAGAGAGAAAGAAACAAGAAATATTTGAAAAATAATGACTAAGAATTTTCCCCAAATTAATGTCAGACACCAGCCCACAGATACAGGAAGCTCAGAGACCACCAAGAAGGATAAATGCCCAAAAAAAAACCAAAACCCTACACTGAGGCACACCAATAAGAGTGTTCACAGTGGCAATATACATAACAGCTTCAAACTCAAAGACGTACAATAACAAAAGTAATTAGGAAGAGATCATTTCATATACATGTGCTTCCAAAACTGTAAGAGAAAAACATTTATGTTATTTATAGTGTTCCATACCCTGGGAAAAGAAGAAAACACATACAAATGCTTATAAAATACATACAAAATAAAATGCATATAACTATACAATTTCATATACAATATCTGAAATGTGTATAATTTATTTCAGGAAGTAATGAGTTTTATGAGTAAAAATAAAGCTGGGTAAAAGGGATAGAGAATATGGGGAAGATAGTGTTACGGAGGTCATGGAAATCCACTGGGATAGATGATATTTGAGCAGGAATTTAAGAGAAATGAAATTGAGCCACATAGACATCTTTAAGAAGAACATTCTAGGCAAAAGAATCAGAGTGGAAAAGTCCTGTTTTATGAACATGGTTGGTATTTGGGGGGAAAAAACATGGAGGATATTAATGGCTGCCATGGAGTGACTAAGAGCAAATAGTGATAGGAAATGAGATCAGAGAAGCAGCTGAGGGCCATATCTTTCTAGGGACTCATAAGCAACTGCAAAGAATTTAGATTTATTCTGAAAGAGAGGATATATTGAGAAGGTGAGTGATATATATTTGTAAAGGATAATTCTGGCTGCTCTATGGTGAATAGACTAGCAGGGCAAGTATGGATGCAGGGAGAAGATTTAGAGGCTATGGAAATCCAAGTAGTATTTGGAGATGGTGAGAATGGTCAGATTATTACAAATATAGAGCTGATTAATTGAACGTGGTATATAAGAAAAAAAAAACAATACTGATGCCAAGGATTTTGACCTGAGCAAGTGGAAGAATGAAGTTGCCTTTTATTGAGATGTGTTATACTTGTAAAGGAAAATGTTCTATGTATCTATGTATCTATCTATATATAATAATGTTGTAGTAGATATATCTGGTGTGGGATTAACGATGATTGTGTGTGTGTGTGTGTGTGTATCTATACTTTTAATTTGTATTCAACAAATGTAATTGTTTTCTATTGCAGCCATAACAAATTACCACAAATGTACTGGCTTAAAACAACACAAATTTATTATCTTATAGTTCTGTGGGTCATAAATCTAACATGGCTCTCACTGAACTAAAATCAAGGTGTCAGCAAGGCTGCATTCCTTCCCGGAGGCTCTACGAGAAAATTCACTTCCAGCTTCTAAAGGTCACTCGCATTCCTTGGCTTGCACCCCCCTTCTTTCATCTTTAAAACCTTTAATGTCAAATCTCTCTGACACTTACATTGACACACACTTCTCTTTGACCACAGCTGGGAAACATTCTCTCCTTTTTAAAGATTCTTTTGATTAGGTGGGGCCCACCTGGATAATCTGGGATAATCTCTGGGATAATCAATGTCTTTAATCACATCTGTATAGTCTCTTTTACCAGGTGGATAGCATATTCACAGGTTCCAGGAATTAGGACATGGACATATTTGGGGGACTGTTATTCTTTCTACCACAACAAAATACCATTTGTGGAAGAAATATTTGCATGGGTGATATTTAAAATATTCTTATGCCCATTACCCATCAATAATCACTGCTGAATTTTTAGTCAACTTCCTTCTAAACTCTGAGCATGTATGCTATCTTTTCTTTTTCCAATTAATATTGCAATATACGCACATGTATTCATTGAACATTCACTTGTCAGTGTCAGGCCCTGTGTTTGACACCAGAGATATAAACTATAACTTACTTTACCTATATAACATTATATTATAAACATTTACATATGATTTTCAAAATACCATATGGATGTACCAAAATTTATTCAACATTACACTAATATTGGACCTTAGAATTACCACATTATAATTCACACATAAATTTATATACATTTTTGTGTATTTTCTGGATATTTTATCTGTATGTATTGATACAAATATGGTGCTCATCATTCTGCAACCATTACATTTCAATTAAATATATCTTAAAGAACTTTCTATCTCACTACGTATAAATATGAATAATTCAATAGAGTGGATATACTATATTTAACTTAGTGATTATTATTATCATGAATATTTAAGTTTTTTCTATTTGTTTTCTATTATAGGCTGTTTTTTTTAAAATTGCTTTCCCCAAAGGTTGTGCCGATTTAAATTCCCTTCATAGAAGGTCAGCTGTGCAGGCAGTAGTATTGGCAGTGGCAGGTGGGAAATGGCAGACTACTTGATCTCCATCTCTGGCACCAAGAAAGACAAAGTCAACTGTTCATTTTATTTCAAAATTGGAGTATGTCCTCATGGAGACAGATCCGCTCAGTCGCACAATAAACCAACCAGACCATTGCTTGCTTGAACATGTACCATAGCCTTCAAAACTCTTCATTGCCTGCTGACAGTTTGTGCTGTGCTATGAGTGATGTCAAAATGTAAGTACATTATGATGAATTTTTTGAGGAGGTTTTTACAGAAATAGAAAAATAGAGTTAAGTTGAGGAGAAGAACGTCTCTGATAACCTTGGAGATCACCTAGTTGTAAACATGTATGTCAAGTTTCATCCTGAAGAAGATGCAGAAAAGGATTTGATTGACTTTAGGCTCTCCTCTGGGACAGACTTCAGAGAAGCCTGCTGCCACCAGTATGAAAAGGGAGTGTGTACAGGAGAAGGCTTCTGCAACTTCATGCATTTGAAGCCCATTTCTAGAGAACTGTGGTGAGAGTTATATGGACACCATTGCAAGAAGCATAGATGGAGGTCAGGGTCTGGAGACCAGAGTGTGGACAGAAGGTAGTGGAGAGATCATGAAAGATGTGGGCAATTCTAAGCCATGCCATTTTTACCCTATGTTTTCTAGAAAGTGTAATTGATTGACCAAATTAGTTCATAATGGGAATTTTTTAAACAACAACAAAACCAACAAAGATGGGTTTCTGAATAAAATCTGTAGTGATATAGTAAAAAAAATAAATAATATGCATCATAAGTTTATGAAGCTGATCATCTCATATAACATTGGCTATTGATTTAATATTTTTTTTTTTTTGCTGTTTTTACCATTCCTTTTTTTTAAATTAATTTATTAATTTATTTATTTTGGCTGTGTTGGGTCTTCGTTTCTGTGCGAGGGCTTTCTCCAGTTGTGGCAAGCGGGGGCCACTCTTCATCGCGGTGCGCGGGCCTCTCACTATCGCGGCCTCTCTTGTTGCGGAGCATAGGCTCCAGACGCGCAGGCTCAGTAGTTGTGGCTCACGGGCCTAGTTGCTCCGCGGCATGTGGGATCTTCCCAGACCAGGGCCCGAACCCGTGTCCCCTGCATTGGCAGGCAGATTCTCAACCACTGCGCCACCAGGGAAGCCCTATATTGATTTTTTATTACAAACAATATTGAATATTTTGTTTGCTAATGGCCATTTATATTTCTTTTCCTAGTTATTTATTGTCTCTTTATATTTTTACCACAAAATAGCATTCTTCATATATCAATAAAATTGTTTGGTTCTGGCCCTATAATGGGCAGGATTGAACCTATATATTGGAGATCAATAGTACTAGCAGCTGAGTTGTAATTAGGAAAGGCAGGGACTAACAGACAGGTTATATTTGTTGTGCATAAAGACTATAAAATGAATAACTATGAAATTAGGGATAGAATTAGATGAGGTTAACAAAGACAGAAACAAGCAGTTCAACATGGCTAAGCAATGGATCTCATGTATTAGAAACATAATAAATAAGCTTAGAGAAGTGGGTTGGAGCCATATATTGTGGAGAACCATGAATTTCAGTTTGAAGAGTCTGTTTTGTTTTTGTTTCTCTTTTTCTGTAAGTAGAAAGAAATTTGTTAGGAACTCCATTAGAGCTGTGCTGTAGTAAAATTCATCTCCCCACTGCTGAATTAGAATGGAGAGAGGCTGGAGTTAGGAAAACAAATTGAGTCCACTCTCTCACAAAAAATAAAAACAAACCTGAAGTGGTAGAAATACAAGACTTGTTAATTTAGCAACTGATCTGATCTGGGAAGAGAGGTGGGGAGTAATAAGAAAAAGTAAAAAAAAATATGATTATAAGGGTTGATGTGAGGAGAATAGAGGTAAAATCAATAGAAAATAGTAAGGGAAACCATGCAGCAAAGCAAAGTAGTTAAGAACAAGGACCCTAGTGCTAGATTTTCAAGCTCAAATCCTGGCTCTACTATTTACCAGCTGTATGACCGTGGGCAGTCACTGAAACTTTCTGTGGCTCAGTTTCCTTATCTGTAAAATGGGAATGGTGGTAGAAATAGTACCTACTTCAGAATTTAGTGCCTTATTTTATGTAAAGCACTTAGAACAATTCCTGATATTTTATTATTTACTAGTATTTTAAAAACCTCAAAAATTCAATTAAGTACATTTTAAGATCTAATTGGCTTTATCCACTGATTCATGGGTTGGGCATCATCCCATCTAGCAACTAGAAGAGAGTTCTGAGTACAAAATGGGAAATTTTTATAGACAGAAGGAGAATGGGGTAAGAAACTATTAACAAAGTAAAAGAAAGGGTTATTTTCAGGCCAGGATATCTTTTTTGTGTGTGGGGGAAGGGAAAGCAAGGAATTTACCATGCAGATTGCTTCTTCTTCTTGTGGGAGATGGAGAGGCACATGATTGATGACCTTACTGGTACATGACAGAAAATTCCAGACTGGTCCATTAAGATTACATTTAAACTGCAATTAGATCAGGTATTAAATCTAGGTTTGGTATCATGGGCTTTAGCACAAGTGATGCCATTTGAGGCCTGTGGTTTTCTTATAACACTATATTTTAAAAAGATGATATGCTAAGTTTTGGAATCGTTAAGTTTATTAATAACCTATCTCAGTATTGAGAAGCAGTGGAAGTTGAAAATTATATCTGAAACTCAAATGATAAGGAGAGTTTGACACACAGATTTTGGGGTCTATTTCATAGGTATAACTGAAACTCTCTGGGAGTAAATGTAATAAACCTAAATAAAGAAAGAAAAAACAAAGGCAAAGAGGGACTAGGGCAAAATTGGGAGAATATCTAACTTTAAGATGTGGGGGACCACAGAAGAGGAGTCAGCTAAAGATACAGAAAAAAGTCTGTAAGATTGTTAACAGAACTAATAAGCTGATGAAGACTCAGAAAAAAAAGGCAAAAGTTTGACGAGAAATTATTGGTCAACAATATGAATGGCTTTAGAGAGTCTGGACTTCTTTTGCTTGATATTATGGAGTTTTTAAGAGTTTCTATCCACATTGAAGAATCTCCTCTGGTTCCCCTTTCAATGAATTCCACTGTCAAGATGGTATTCTCTCTCCTGAGGGTTAGAGTGACTGGCATCTGTATCTGCTTAGAAAAATGAGAAAGAAATAAAGCTATCCTTATATTATTTAGATTATAAAAAATGTTGTTATGTACTTGCATTGAAAATGGCTCTCCGAGTTAAGAGAGACATTTCATGCCTCCTCTTGGTTCTGGGAAATAGACTGCCACTAGAATGTACTTAGAGAATTACCAGAATAGATGACAGATGCAAACATCATAGTTAAGGGAAAAGGCTGAAATAAAACTTTTGCCAAAATAATCCAATGAAAATGTCAGTTACTTCAGGTCTAACTTTTTGAATGTCTCATTCTGTAATTTGGCATGAAATTGGGAGTGGGTAAATTCAGGCAACATACTTAGAGCAGAAAATTCTTAGTCTAAACAAGTTCATTAAAATTTCAGGGGCCTTTAACACCTCAGTAACAGCCTGCCCGCAGGTTAACATTTATTGTTTTGAACTGCCAACATCTTACTTTTATGGTATACATTTATATGCTAAATTGCCTATTACATTAAGCTGTAAGTTCTCATTTAGCAGCATCAGAAATAAGATTTGACTGTAAGTGTTTGTATTTTATTAGTGCTATACCAGACTTCCTAATAGCTCAAAATTCCTAAAGGCAGAAATTCATTGCATCTCCTTCATAAGGTGCTTGCCTAAAATAATTTGTTATAAATACTACATTTGCATACACTTGAACTTTTCAGACTTAGGTCGTCAGGAAAAGTGGACAAAATTACTTCATTTGATTTTGCCCTTAAGCAAATCATAAGTGACAAGTTTAAGCAATTATATAAAGAAAATAAAAGTACAAGCTAACAAATAACTATTCTTTTCTTAATGATTTCAGAGTAAATCAGCAGGAAACTCCAGGGAAATGGATGCTGAGTAACGATACGCTATTATAAGCGTTCTCATGTATAACATAGAGTTGCCAGACATTTGTATGGTGGGTAAGAGAGTTCACATGACTCTATTGAACATGATATAATATTATGAAATATTTAACACAGGAACTTCAAAATCCAAACCTCAATTTGTGTAGTGAGGAGAAAAAGTATTGGTTAAGGGCACAGATTGAAAAGGAAATTGAAAAATCTTACTCAGAAAAAGACTCTCTACACTGGTGGATAGCAGAGACTAAAAATATGTTCCATTTGGGAAACACCATGCCACCCACACTTTTCCACCTATTTTCAGAATCTTTTTCTCCTACACTTGAAATGCGTTGACATCAAAAAACAAGGAGAACACTAGATTTATAAATCAAGGCACAGAATTTTTAACCCATAAATTATAAAGGATTTTATTCCCCTTGAAGATCTTTTTTTTTTTTTTCTGGCATGAAAACCAATGAATGTTTTTTTTTCTCCTTAGTGTTGAAAGAATTGGATATGTAAGGGAAATTAAATAAAGTGAAACAAATTTGTTGAGTACTTAGTATGTATCAGATACTAAGTCACTTTGTATTGGGTAGATTGGTCACCACTTCAACATGATTGTATCCCTTTTCATTTTGTCACAGCTTTTTGATTTAGGTGGTATCAACACAACACCTACTCCCAGCAACAGAATCTGATATTTTTTGTATATTTCTTTGCTAAAGTTATTTGTTCAGTGTGGGAACATGACTGAGAAAGACTCATAGGTGGGAACTCCAGGATTTTTGTTCAATATTTGGAGGAAACATGCTCTTTTCTTCCCCCTTGATGAGAATAAGAAAGCATGTAAATCAGGGAGCTGCTGTCAGCCACCCAGCTACAAGAGTAGTCTGCCCCCAAATAAAGCCAACAAAAGAGAAGGGAAGAGCCAAGATAATTATAGGAAAACATAGCTGCAATCCTCATGGCATCATAAATCTCTAGATCAAACCATGCTGCAGCCCACCCTCTCTAACACTGAAAGCAAGCAGGACCCTCTGGGGTCCTCCCGGGTACAAAACCCTTTCCATTCCCCCCCACCGCAACCCCCATTTCTTATTTGTAGGAAAAAGGTTTTCAGCCTTCTAGGCCTTTCCTGAGTTCCAAAGGGCAGATACAAACAGTTGTTAATCAGGGAAGGGAAGGAATGCAGGAAGAAACAATAGTGCAGTATGAGGCCTGGGCCTGGTTCCTCCTTGGGAATGTGCCTAACAATTATTTTTTTGAATTTTATTTTATATATTATTTTATACAACAGGTTCTTATTAGTTATTCATTTTATACATATTAGTGTATATATGTCAATCCCAATCTCCCAATTCATCCGACCACCACCATCACCACCACTTTCCCCCTTGGTGTCCATATGTTTGTTCTCTACATCTGTATCTCAATTTCTGCCCTGCAAACCAGTTCATCTATACCATTTTTCTAGATTCCACATATATGCACTAATATACGATATTTGTTTTTCACTTTCTGACTTACTTCTCTCTGTATGACAGACTCTAAGTCCATCCACCTCACTACAAGTAACTCAGTTTCGTTCTTTTTTATGGCTGAGTAATATTCCATTGTATATATGTGCCACATCTTCTTTATCCATTCGTCTCACGATGGGCATTTGGGTTGCTTCCATGACCTGGCTATTGTAAATAGTGCTGCAATGAACATTGAGGTGCATGTGTATTTTGAATTATGGTTCTATCTGTGTTTATGCCCAGTAGTGGGATTGCTGGGTCATATGGTAATTCTATTTTTAGTTTTTGAAGGAACCTCCATACTGTTCTCCATAGTGGCTGTATCAATTTACGTTCCCACCAACAGTGCAAGATGGTTCCCTTTTCTCCACACCCTCTCCAGCATTTGTTGTTTGTACATTTTCTGATAATGCCCATGCTAACTGGTGTGAGGTGATACTTCATTGTAGTTTTGATTTGTGTTTCTCTAATAATTAGTGATGTTGAGCATCTTTTCATATGCTACTTAGCCATCTGTATGTCTTCTTTGAAGAAATGTCTATTTAGGTCTTCTGTTCATTTTTGGATTGGGCTGTTTGTTTTTTTAATATTGAGCTGCATGAGCTGTTTATATATTTTGGAGATTAATCCTTTGTCCATTGATTCGTTTGAAAATATTTTCTCCCATTCTGAGGGTTGTCGTTTCGTCTTGTTTGTAGTTCCCTTTGCTTTGCAAAAGCATTTAAGTTTCATTAGGTCACATTTGTTTACTTTTGTTTTTATTTCCATTACTCTAGGAGGTGGATCAAAAAAGATCTTGCTATGATTTATGTCAAAGAGTATTCTTCCTATGTTTTCCTCTAAGAGTTTTATAGTGTCCAGTCTTACATTTAGGTCTCTAATCCATTTTCAGTTTATTTTTGTGTGTCGTGTAAGGGAGTATTCCAATTTCATTCTTTTACATGTAGCTGTCCAGTTTTCCCAGCACCACTTATTGAAGAGACTGTCTTTTCTCCATTGTATATCCTTGCCTCCTTTGTCATAGATTAGTTGACCATATGTGTGTGGCTTTATCTCTGGGCTTTCTATCCTGTTCCATTGATCTGTATTTCTGTTTTTGTGCCAGTACCATATTGTCTTGATTACTGTAGCTTTGTAGTATAGTCTGAAGTCAGGGAGTCTGATTCCTCCAGCTCCATTTCTTTCCCTTCAAGACTGCTTTGGCTATTTGGGGTCTTTTGTGTCTCCATACAAATTTTAAGATTTTTTGCTCTAGTTCTGTAAAAAATGCCATTGGTAATTTGATAGGGATTGCATTGAATCTGTAGATCGCTTTGGGTAGTATAGTCATTTTCACAATATTGATTCTTCCAATCCAAGAACATGGTATATCTCTCCATCTGTTTGCATAATCTTTAATTCCTTTCATCAGTGTCTTAAAGTTCTGCACACACAGGTCTTTTGTCTCCCTAGGTAGGTTTTTTCCTAGGTATTTTATTCTTTTTGTTGCAATGGTAAATGGGAGTTTTTCCTTAATTTCTCTTTCAGATTTTTCATCATTAGTGTATACGAATGCAAGAGATTTCTGTGTATTAATTTTGCATCCTGTAGCTTTACCAAATTCATTGATTAGCTCTAGTAGTTTTCTGGTGGCATCTTTAGGATTATCTATGTATAGTATCGTGTCATCTGCAAATAGTGACAGTTTTACTTCTTCTTTCCCGATTTGGATTCCTTTAATTTCTTTTTTTTCTCTGATTGTCGTGGCGAGGACTTCCAAAACTGTGTTGAGTAATAGTGGTGAGAGTGGGCATCCTTGTCTTGTTCCTGATCTTAGAGGAAATGCTTTCAGTTTTTCACCATTGAGAATGATGTTTGCTGTGGGTTTGTTGTATATGCCCTTTATTATGTTGAGGTAGGTTTCTTCTATGCCCACTTTCTGAAGACTTTTTTATCATAAATGGGTGTTGAATTTTGTCAAAATCTTTTTCTGCATCTATTGAGATGATCATAAGGTTTTTATTCTTCAATTTGTTAATATGGTGTATCACATTGATTGATTTGCATATATTGAAGAATCCTTGCATCCCTGGGATAAATCCCACTTGATTGTGGTGTATGATCCTTTTAATGTGTTGTTGGATTCTGTTTGCTAGTATTTTGTTGAGGATTGTTGCATCTATATTCATCAGTGATATTGGTCTGTAATTTTCTTTTTTTGTAGTATGTTTGCCTGGTTTTGGTATCAGGGTGATGGTGGCCTCATAGAATGAGTATGGGAGAGTTCCTCCCTCTGCAATTTTTTGGAAGCGTTTGAGACGGATGGGTGTTAGTTCTTCTCTAAATGTTTGATAGAATTCACCTGGGAAGCCATCTGGTCCTGGACTTTTGTATGTTGGAAGATTTTTAATCACAATTTCAATATCATTACTTGTGATTGGTCTGTTCATATTGTCTATTTCTTCCTGGTTCAGTCTTGGAAGGTTATACCTTTCTAAGAATTTGTCCATTTCTTCCTGGTTGCCCATTTTATTGGCGTAAGGTTGCTTGTAGTAGTCTTTTAGGATGCTTTGTATTTCTGCAGTGTCTGTTGTAACTTCTCCTTTTTCATTCCCAATTTTATTGATTTGAGTACTCTCCCTCTTTTTCTTGATGAGTCTGGCTAATGGTTTATCAATTTTGTTTATCTTCTCAAAAGTACCAGCTTTTAGTTTTATTGATCTTTGCTCTTGTTTTCTTTGTTTCTATTTCATTTATTTCTGTTCTGGTCTTTATGATTTCTTTCCTTCTACTAACTTTGGGTTTTGTTTGTTGTTTTCTCTCTAGTTCCTTTTGGTGTAATATTAGATTGTTTATTTGAGATTTTTCTTGTTTTCTGAGGTAGGCTTGTATTGCTATAAACTTCCCTGTTAGAACTGCTTTTGCTGCATCCCATAGGTTTTGGATCATCGTGTTTTCTTATCATTTATCTCTAGGTATTTTTTGATTTCCCTTTTGATTTCTTCAGTGATCTCTTGGTTATTTAGTAACGTATTGTTTAGCCTCCATGTGTTTGTGGGGTTTTTTGTTTTTTTCCCTGTAATTGATTTCTAATCTCATAGCGTTGTGGTCAGAAAAGATGCTTGATATAATTTCAATTTTCTTAAATTTACCAAGGCTTGATTTTTGACCTAAGATGTGATCTATCTTGGAGAATGTTCCATGTGCACCTGAGAAGAAAGTGTAATCTGCTGTTTTTAGATGGAATGTCCTATAAATATCAATTAAATCTATCTGGTCTATTGTGTCATTTAAAGCTTGTGTTTCCTTATTAATTTTCTGTTTGGATGATCTGTCCATTGGTGTAAGTGAGGTGTTAAATTCCCCCACTGCTATTATGTTACTGTTGATTTCCTCTTTTAGAGCTCTTAGCAGTTCCCTTATGTATTGAGATGATACACCTATAGGGTGTATATATATTTATAATTGTTATATCTTTTTCTTGGATTGATCCCTTGATCATTATGTAATGTCCTTCCTTGTCTCTTGTAACATTCTTTATTTTAAAGTCTATTTTGTCTGATATGAGCATTGGTATGACAACTTTCTTTTGATTTCCATTTGCATGGAATACCTTTTTTCATCCCCTCACTTTCAGTCTGTATGTGTCCCTAGGTCTGAAGTGGGTCTCTTGTAGACAGCATATATAAGGGTCTTGTTTTTGTATCCATTCAGCAAGCCTCCTTCTTTTGGTTGGAGCATTTAATCCATTCACGTTTAAGGTAATTATCGATATGTATGTTCCTATGACCATTTTCTTAATTGTTTTGGGTTTGTTTTTGTAGGTCCTTTTCTTCTCTTGTGTTTCCCACTTAGAGAAGTTCCATTAGCATTTGTTGCAGAGCTGGTTTGGTGGTGCTGAATTCTCTTAGCTTTTGCTTGTCTGTAAAGCTTTTGATTTCTCCATCAAATCTGAATGAGATCTTTGCTGGGTAGAGTAATCTTGGTTGTAGGTTCTTCCCTTTCATCACTTTAAATATATCATGCTACTCCTTTCTGGCTTGCAGAGTTTCTGCTGAAAAATCAGCTGTTAACCTTATGGGAGTTCCCTTGTATATTATTTGTCATATTTCCCTTGATGCTTTCAATAATTTTTCTTTGTCTTTAATTTTTGTAAGTTTGATTACTATGTGTCTTGGTGTGTTTCTCTTTTGATTTATCCTGCCTGGGACTCTCTGCGCTTCCTGGACTTGGGTGGCTATTTCCTTTCCCATGTCAGGGACGTTTTCGACTATAATCTCTTCAAATATTTTCTTGGGCCCTTTCTCTCTCTCTTCTCCTTCTGGGACCCCTATAATGGGAAAGTTTTTGCATTTAATGTTTTCCCAGAGGTCTCTTAAGCTGTCTTCATTTCTTTTCATTCTTTTTTCTTTATTCTGTTCTGTGACAGAGAATTCCACCATTCTGTCTTCCAGGTTACTTATCTGTTCTTCTGCCTCACTTATTCTGCTATTGATTCCTTTTAGTGTGTTTTTCATTTCAGTTATTTTATTGCTCATCTCTGTTTGTTCTTTAATTCTTCTAGGTGTTTGTTCTTTAATTCTTCTAGGTCTTTGTTGAACATTTCTTGCATCTTCTTGATCTTTGCCTCCATTCTTTTTCTGAGGTCCTGGATCATCTTTACTATCATTATTCTCAATTCTTTTTCTGGAAGGTTGCCTATCTCCACTTCATTTAGTTGTTTTTCTGGGGTTTTATCTTGTTCCTTCAACTCCTACGTAGCCCTCTGCCTTTTCATCTTGCCTATGTTTCTGTGAATGTGGTTTTTGTTCCACAGGCTGCAGGACTGTAGTTCTTCTTGCTTCTGCTGTCTGCCCTCTGGTGGTTGCGGCTATCTAAGAGGGTTTTTCAAGTTTCCTGATGGGAGGGACTGGTGGTGGGTAGAGATGGCTGTTGCTCTGGTGGGCAGAGCTCAGTAAACCTTTAATCTGCTTGTCTGCTGATGGGTGGGGCTGAGTTCCCTCCCGGTCGGTAGTTTGGCCTGAGGTGACCTAACCCTGGAGCCTATCCACCTGTTTTTTGGGGCTAATGGTGGACTCTGGGAAGGCTCATGCCAAGGAGTACTTCCCAGAACTTCTGCTGCCAGTGTCCTTGTCCTCATGGTGAGCCACAGCCACCCCCATCTCTGCAGGAAACCCACCAACACTAGCAGGTAGGTCTGGTTCAGTCTCCTCTGGAGTCACTGCTCCTTCCCCTGGGTCCCGATGCTCACACTAATTTGTGTGTGCACTCCAAGAGTGGAGTCTCTGTTTCCCCCAGTCCTGTCAAAGTCCCGCAGTCAAATCCCGCTAGCCTTCAAAGTCTGATTCTCTAGGAATTCTTCCTCCTGTTGCCAGACCGCCAGGTTGGGAAGCCTGACGTGGGGCTCAGAACCTTCACTCCAGTGGGTGGACTTCTGTGGTATAAGTGTTCTCCAATTTCTGAGTCACCAACCCAACCATTATGGGATTTGATTTTATTGTGATTGTGCCCCTCCTACCGTCTCATTGTGGCTTCTCCTTTGTCTTTGGATGTGGAGTATCTTTTTTGGTAAGTTCCAGTGTCTTCCTCTCAATGATTGTTCAGCAGTTAGTTGTGATTCCAGTGATCTCGCAAGAGGGAGTGAGCACACGTCCTTCTACTCTGCCATCTTGAACCAATCCCTGTGCCTAACAATTTAATACATATCTCTGAGTTCTAAAGAAACTAAGATCCCCACCCAGATGGAGGATGGTAACTTCAGGTTGAGCACAACTAGGTGGACCCCAGACTGGTTGGAACCAGAAGCCTGATGATTGAGATTCCTGGAACACCACTGTGTTACCTCACCACTAACCAATCAGAAGAGGGTTACACATGCTGCAGCTCTCCCCACAAATTTTGCCTATAAAAACTTTTTCACTGAAACCCATCAGGAAGTTCTTGTCTTTTGAGCATGAGCCACCCGTTCTCCTTGCTTGTCCCTTCAGTAAAACTTTCTCTGCTCCAAACTTCAACATTTCAGTTTGTTTGGCCTCACTAGGCATCAGGCATATGTACTTGGGTTCGACAACAATCCCATATATACCATTTACGTTTTTAAGTTATTTTGTAGTGAGTTTCCTATTACTCATAAACAAAAACTCCTACCTGATATAGAGGTGTTCTTTTTGTGTCTGTTTTTCAGTTGGTATTAGTCTAACAGTATCTTTATTCCATTACTTGGGAGATATTAATGGAAAGAGAGCAAATATTTTTAAGAAACCTAATAGAGAGTGAGAATCATCTATAGTAACTACAGAATATTGGGGGGAAAGGAATTAATTCAACTTGAAAATTGTGAGGTGAATTAGAATCATCTCATGTTACAAAACCTATTTAACTACAGAATATTGGGGGGAAAGGAATTAATTCAACTTGAAAATTGTGAGGTGAATTAGAATCATCTCATGTTACAAAACCTATTTATTGAATAATATACTCACAGAATTGCCAAGCGAGAGACACCCTAAAGAACTGCTGTATCAGAAACATGCAATGATAGAGACACTGAATAACAGAATCACAGATATTCAGAAACAAGATATGTGAGTATGCTTGCTCTTTTCTATTTGTTCCAGTAATACTTAGTCCTATATCTATTCTGGAACTAAACCCATTTTAGTTGTTTCTCCTCCACTGATCTATGAGTTCCTCACTGGTAAAATCCCTTCTTTTTCTTCATATTTCTAACAGTGATCATAATGTGTTGCATATAGTAGGACTGTAGAAGTGTTTTTGAATGGTTAAATGAATGCAAGCGTTCTGAGAGAGTAAGGGAACACTCAGAGGAGTGAGAACTCCCTAAGTGCTAGGTTGGACCTAGAAGAGACCTTGTTCCTCATTATCCCTCAGCACTATGCCTACAAAAGAACTGGTTTAAACAACTAAAATGAGAAGGTTTTATGAACAAATCTTTAATCTGTCTCTGAAATGTGCAGGGAATTAAATATTTAAGAACACTTTACCATTTTTAAAAGATAATTCCTTGTTTTGTTTTAAAAGAAACTTATTTGAATAATAGAAATAAAATTACATTAAAGAGAATTTGAGAAACAAGAACAGATCACTCGTAATAGCTCACCTACATATAACCACTGATATTTTGGAAAACAGAGTGCACTTGTAATTTTATATGCTGTTTTTTTTTTTCACTTCACTTTGAGCAGTAAACACCATCTCATTTTGCAATCATTTTGTAATCTACACAACTGCATTTTTCAATGGTTGAAAATAGCCTACACTGGGAATTCCCTGGCGGTCTAGTTGGTAGGACTCCACACACTCACTGTTGAGGGCCCTGGGTTCGATCCCTGGTCAAGGAACTAAAATCCCACAAGTCCCATGTGATTTGGCCCCCCCTCAAAAAAAATAGTCTACACAGTAAATGTAGAAAACATTTATTTAGTGATTCTGTTGTTGTTGTTGAAGACAAATTGCTTTCCATTTTACATTATTATAAGTAATGCTGTGGTGAACAATCACATGCACATTATCTTTTCTATATTTTAGATTATTGGTTAAGGCCAATAATACCAAAAGTGATATTAAACTTAAAAATTTTATGTTTCTCAATATATACTGTTCCAAAATGTTTCTAATTATTTATGATAATGTCAGCAACGTGTGACTGCACCTGCTTTGTCACATTTCAGTAAGGCAAATTATCATTTTAAAATGTATGCTAATATAATTGGTAAAAAGTGGAGGTACTGTATTATCTTTTTTTTTTTTTTTTTTTTTGGCTGCATTGGGTCTTTTTTGCTGTGCGCGGGTTTCCTCTAGCTGTGGCAAGCAGGGGCTACTCTTCATTGATGTGCGTAGGCTTCTCATTGCAGTGGCTTCTCTTGTTGCAGAGCACAGGCTCTAGACATGTGGGCTTCAGTAGTTGTGGCATGCGGGCTCAGTAATTGTGGCTTGCGGGCTCTAGAGCACAGTCTCAGTAGTTGTGGTGCACCGGCTCAGTTGCTCTGTGGCATGTGGGATCTTTCCGGACCAGGGCTCGAACCCATGTCCCCTGCATTGGCAGGCAGATTCGTAACCACTGTGCCACCAGGGAAGTCCTGCATTACCATTTTAATTCCCATTTTTCTTTTCTTGTAAAGTTAAACATTCTTTAATATATTTTCCCTTTATTGAATTTTCTTTAGCTTTGTAGCAGATTTTGCTGATAGCCTTGGAATCTCTCTTATCATCTGCTGCCTGTGCTAATGGCTCCTACCTAAACCTTAACTGGAAGATTGCCCTTGAAAGATTGGAGCCAGCTCCAGCAGAGGAGCCTATACCTTCCACCCAGGTCAGCCCTTAGTTAACAGCACAGGCCTGCAAAAGCTTCACTCCCTTTCCTCAAGTAGGGGGGGCATGACTCTGAGGTGAAATTTGCATTCCAGATCACCCCATGGCATCAGATTGAGGCTAAACTTCATCTAAAAAGACATCTTTGCCTAGCTCTTTGCTTTCCTTATCCTGCTTCTCTCACTACCTTACAGGGAGCCCGAGCAGACCTCATTTAAAAAAAAAAATCTTGTATTTCAGGGTCTGCTTTAGAGGACCAACCTAAAATAAATATACTGTTCTTATTTACATGGTGTGGCCTTAATGTATGTTTTTGGTGCTTTTTGTTTGTTTTTACTGTCTATTCCAGAATTTGAAGAATATAGAGATCTGTTTTCATGTAATATTTCCATAGGAAAACAGATCAGTATGATTCTTTTTACACTCCTACTGTAAAAATAGATTCAAGTTTCTTTTATTTTAACAATTAATTACTTTAAATCTCATTTGCCCAGGAACATTACTAACTCAGTCTAAATGGGCTTTTCATGATTTCAAACTCCAGGTGGAAAGAGAACAACAAAGCCTAATAAATACACTGACTGTGATAGATTTTTTTTTTAATCGACTGCCAGAAACTTTCTTAATCAGGTATCATAATGCAAAAATGTTTGATATTGAGGATTAAAAATTTAAAGACATATACATTTAAAAGTGGGAGTATTTATTAATTTTGATTTGATTTGAAGCTAAAAACCTGATATTTTAAATTTCATAACATAATATGTAGTATAGAATTCAAATTTGAATCACTTATCTGAGGACAATATTTTTTTTTTATTCTTCTGTTTTGTTAATTTATACTCTTGTATTATATTGTCTTTCTTCCATTTTCTTACATTTACTCAATTGTCCTATTTCTAACATCTTGAATTGGACAATTAAATCATTAATTTTCAAATTTTCTTTCTTTTTATAACATAAACATGTAAAGATACAAATTCTCCTATATGCTGCATATTTTTTTATATTTATTCTACATATTTTTCTAATTGGCATTGAGATTTATTTTATGACCTATAAGATACATAACATCTGTGTTTTCTTACTTCCAGATGTATAAGGGAGTTTATAAAATCATTTTGTATTTGGTTTCTAAGTTAATTCCTTTACACTTAGAAAATAAAGTTTGTATAATAACAACTATAGACTTTGTGATCTTGTTCAAGGTCAATTATTTTAGTAATGTATATTTGTTTGAAAGCATTGTGCATTCTTTATTATTATTGGGGTCTTGGGATGGTCCAATATATAGCATTCATTCTTCCCTTAAAAGATGAAGAGAAAACCATGTTGTTAATAAATTATAACTTCTGTTATTGGTAAACATGACATAGAAGAATATGGTTAATGACTGGGGCAAACTGAGCTTCCTAATGCTGAACCTCAGAATGAGACTTACCCATTCAGTATCAACCAATAATAGAATGCTGCAGTTCCTACACTGTATGGGCAGAGGAGCAGAAAATACCTGCCCTCTGGAAGCATGTTGGATCCCTAAAGGCAAATAAAATAAAAGTCTGGACTATGCTTACCAGTTCTTTACAAAAAGTCAGTAATCAGATGTCAATTGACCTCACCTTGGGAAGAGTGAGGAAAGGGGTAAAGAGAGGCCATGAATGTTTAATAAAAGGCCCTTTACATTGATGGAATCATCATTAATGGGTTTAAGGATCTTTATGTATCAGTTAAATCAAGCACTCAAAATAATATTCAAATCTTTTAAATCATACTTAATTTTCATCTGCTTGATAAATCAATTTCTGAAAGAAATATGTTAAAATCTTTATAATTGTGGATTTGTCGATTTCTCTTTGTAATATTGTAGTTTGCTTCATATTTTTATAGTCTATTCTTTATCAGCTGCATATAAGATTAAAATTGAACTCTCTGGTGAATTATTCCTCTCATCACTTTTTCTAATACAATATTCTGTCTCAATTCAAGTTAATACAATATTAATATAACTCATCAACTTCCTTTCAGTTAATATTTGTTCAGTATCTCTTCTCCATTTCTTTCTTCCAAATAATCCATGTCCTTTAAAGTACATAGCTCAATTCCTAAAATACAATCTGACTGTCCCTTTTAACAGGTAGATTTCGGTTGTATTTCCTATTTTACCCTAAAGTTATTTACACTCACACATTTATACATTTTCAACTGGAAGGGCCCTTTTGTTTCTGTAATAAATTTCTAATTTTATTGCATTGTAATCAGAGAATATTACTTGTACTGCTTTTCCTTTGTGGAACTTATGGAGACGTTCTATGATCTAATATATTGTTGATTTTTGTAAATGTTCTTTATGCCCTATAGAAGAAGACATATCTGCTATTACTGGGGCATACAGTTTGGAATATATCCATAAAATCTCTTTTATTAGCTTTATTAATTCTTCTAAATTTTTCCTTATTATTGCCAACTTGATTTGTCTTTAACTTTGAGAGATGTACTAAAATCAGCCATTATTAATATGTTTCTATTTTTTCTTGTATTGCCTATAATTTCTGCTTTGTGAAGTGGTTGTTGTATTATCTGATGCATTGCTATTCATTACTGTATATCTTATTGATGAAATTTTGCATCTAGTCTCAAAAGTGATTGGCTTGTAATTGTCCTATCATGTAAATTTCCTAAAGAGTTTTGATATAAACAGAATTTAATAACAAAGGTTGGGTTGGGAAGTGTTTCTGGACTTCCTGTTCTTAGGACTAATTTGTGATTGGTGTTATTTCTTCTTTAGATATTTCATAATTCACTAGTGGAACCATTTAGGCTAAGAGTTTTCTTCATGGGAATGATTTTATTTACAGTTTCAATTCCTTTAATAATTAGTGGGTTACTCTTATTCTCTATTCCTTCTTGTACCCAGTGTAGAAAGTTGTACTATATATAAATTTTCCATTTTTAGCTTAATTTTCTAATTAATTGATATAAAGTCCACAATTTATGATCTTTTCAATGTCTGTTTATTGTGTAGTGATATACTTTTAAAATTTAGTTTCTGGTATTATTTGTGCTTTCTCTTTTCTTCTCCTGGCTATCCTCATTAGGACTTTCAGTAAGTTTCTCCAAAGATCCACATTTCAGTATTGTTTTTCATTTGTTTTATGTTTCACAAATATATGCTCCTTAGATTTTCTTTCTTTCACTTGACTTTAGTTTAATTTTGTTATTTTTGTAACTCTTTGTGATAGATGCTTAAATAAATGATTTTCAGTTTTATCCATTTTTAAAATATATATTTAAAGCTTCTAACTTCCCTTTATTCAAACATTTAGCTCCATCCCACAAGGTTTTGGAAGTTATATGTCCATCATCTTTCAGGTTAAGATTTCTTACAGTCCACATTGTGATTGCTTCCTTGATCCATGAGTTCTTTCAAAGTATAGTGCTTATGTTACAATCATAGGGGAATTTTATACTTAGCTTCTTGTTATGGATTTATAGCTTAAATATACTGTGGTCAAAGAACGTATTCCTGTAAGACTGGAGTCTTTGAAAATTGTTGAAACCTGCTTTATGATCTAGAATATAGTCAATTTTTATAAATGTTGTGTATGACCAGAAAAAATATATTTAATAACTGACACATTTATTCACTGAACAAGTTTTTCTTTTATTATTGTATTTGAAATTATATATTTATTACTATATTAGCTATATTAAAATGTTATTGCTTTATTATGTTATCATGGTATAATTTTTATTATATTGGAGAAGTTAAGAAAAGGGACTGGGTTTAAATTCTAACTCTACCATTAACTTGGTATATGGCCATGGCAAAGCTGCTTAAACTCTTTGTACTTCAGTTTCTATTTCTGTAAAGTTAGAAGAACAATAGCGATTAACTAATAAGGTTTAGTAAGAATCAATATAGTTACTATTTGGAAAGTGCTTACAGCAGTGACTATCACACAATGTGTTCTATAACTTTTGGATGTTATAAATGAACAAGAAAAGGAGAGAGAGGAGCTAGGCAGATGGTTCAAGTTGTGATATATGTAGAGTGAAGTATGTACACAATAGTCCTTGTGATAGACTGGTCAAAGACTTAAAAAATGAGACTTTTCAAATACTTAATGGAAAATTTCTATGCAAGTTGAAATACCACTGCAGCATGCACTTTTCATAGATCTAAATGTAAAATGCAAAACTATAAAACTTCTAGATGAAAGTATAGGAGAAATTCTGCATGACCTTGGCTTTAGTGATGAGAATTTACATATAACAACAAAAGCATGATGTGTAAAAGAACAAATTGATAAGTTGGACTTTATTAAAATTAAAACTTCTGCTCTGTGAATGATACCATTAGAGAATGAAAAGATAAGCAGCAGACTGGAGAAAGGATTTGTAAAACATAGATCTGATAACAAACTTATATCCAAAATATATTTAAAAACTCTTAAAACTCAACAATAAGAAAATAAATCACCCATTTAAAAATGTGGGAATACCTGAACAGCTCACAGAAGAAGATATACAGATGGCAATTAAACACATAAAAAGATGCTCAACATCATTTGCCATTAGGGGAATATAAATTAAAGCAAGGTGATATCACCACACACATATTAAAATTATTTAAATACCAAATATCTGAAAATACCAAGTGTTGGCAAGGATGTGGAGCAACAAGAACTTTCACTTATTTCTGGTAGGAATGCAAAATGGTACAGCTACCTTGGAAGGCACTTGGGCAGTTTTTACAAAGCTAAACATAGTCTTACCATGCAATCCATTAAGCAAACTCTTAGGTACTTACCCAGCTGACTTGAAAGTTTATGTCCATACAAAAACTTGCATATGAATGTTTATAGCATTTAATCATGATCACCAAAAACTGGGAGCAACCAAAATGTTCTTCAATAGATGAAGGTATAAACAAACTAGTATATCCATACTATGTAGTACTATTCACTGTTTAAAAGGAATAGGCTATTAATCCACTCTCCAACATGGATGAGTTGTAAATGCTTATTGCTCAGTAAAGGAGTCCAGTATGAGAAGGCTACATATATAAATACATGAGTTTATTTATATAACATTCTGGAAAATGAAAAACTATAGAGTTGGTAAACTGATCACTGGTTGTCCAGGATTTGAGATGGAGGAGAGGCACTACATAAATCACAGGAGATTTTTTTTAAGGTGTTGATACTGTTATGTATCTAGTGGTAGATACCTGACATTATCCACTTATCAAGTCCATAGAACTTTACAGCACAAAGAGTAAACCCTAATGTATGCAAATTATAAAACACCAACTAGAAAGGCAGGGTATCCCAAGATGAAATGCAAACTGTGACAACAGGCTCTAACTGCATTACAAATGTATAATATAACCTGACTGAAGAGGGTCAAGGGAAAGATGCTGACCTGAGTAACTTTGGAAATGTATGGAACCTATAATACTAAAGACAAAGGAATGTCACATAACCACTGTACTTTGATTGGAAAAGTCATTCCCTTGTGTGTAAGAGTTATCAATACCAAAACCAATACACATGTATACTGGAATTGAATAAATAAGTAAATGATTGGTGGATGGTGAGAGCCAGGTTTTTTTCTATGGTAATGAGTGAGAGATTATGCATAAGTAAGGAGAGAAAGCTAGAATGAGCCTTTTAGTATTGAGTTAGAGTTGAAGACAGCAGTATAAACTCATGTTTAACTCATTATAGATACAAGCTCAATACAGATATAGTTGGATATATATTTATGTATATTGTTTATTAGATCTGTGTATATACACAGATTAGTATATATATATACATATACATATATGTATATGTATATATATATATATATATATATACATTTTCTAACTCTATCTGCTAAGAAGGCTTAGAAGCAATGACACTCCAGTAGCAACAAGCACATTCCGTGCTCAGATAGTGGTTTCTAATTCCATTCCCCAATAAACGGAACCAAGATCCTTGTAGAAATGGCCAATTCTAGAACTGGGGCAGGAAATAGGAAACATACAAGATGAGCCTGGGGCATCTTATGGTGCCAGAAAGTAAGAAAGTGCTCAAAAAAAAAAAAAAAAAAAAACCTCACAATGATGAGGACATGCCAAAGGGACAGAGGAGCCAACTGAAAGAGCTCCAAATGGCCAAAGTTGGAACAATTTGAGCAATAAAATAAATAAGGTAGCATATCTATGTTTACATACTGATATAAATAGATTAATAAATGAGGGAGAAAAGACTTATCTCCAATACAGCAGAATTCCATATAATGTATGTGTAAGCAACTCTTTTGCCTCTTTCCTGTTTGTCTATTTCTGTTCCCCTTAAACCTTAATTATAAAAATGAGATCACTAGGTAACATTTAACCTAACTCCTGACTTCTGTTCTACTAAATGTCTTGCCTAACCTGTTGATTCCTTTCCTGGATTAAAAGGAGTAAGAAAGAAGAATTAAGTAGTTAAAGAATGACAGACATTCTACCCCCAGCTTCCCTCTTAGCAAATTTGCAGGCAAATGACACAGCAGGTTAGCATCCAAAGGAAGATCAGGAGAAGTCAGCAGGTCTGCAAACAATGGAAAAGTGAAGCATCTGACCTCCTACCTTAACGATGAACTGAGATTGTTTCTCCTTTTTCCCTTTAAAAACTGTCATGGCTGAGCAGAAACTTTGGAGTTGGTCACGGGACATGAGTCTGCTTTCTCCCCAGATCACCAGCTTTTCTGAATACAGCACCTTTCCTTTCTACTGACACTTGCCCCTCTATTATTGACTTTTGAGTGGTGAGGAGCCGAACCGGAGTTCAGTAACATATATAGATACTGGCCCCTCAATGAGGTGGAGCAGACCTCCTTCCCACACTTAAAATGTAGGCAAGGCTTTCTAACTAGAAAAGGAAGGAGGGAGAAGTAACTTTATTGTGGAGAAATATGGCAAAGTCAACTTCAGCCAGTTGATCAAGGTTAGCATCATCAGTGATGTAATTTTGATAGCATGTACTTTTGATATAATGGGTTGAGAATGGTATTTTACCTCCCAAAACCCATAACCCCAGTCTAACCGTAAGAAAAACAGCTGGCATACCCAAATCAAGGGGTACTCTACAAAATACTTGATCAGCACTCCTCAAAACTGTCAAAGTTATCAAAAACAAAGAAAGTCTAAAAAATTGTCACAGCCTGGAGGAGTCTAAGGAGACATGAACACTGAATAAAAGTGGCATACAGGATAGGACCCTAACATAAGAAGGACCTTAAATTAAAGAAAAAAAAAAAAAGAAATGAAAAGAATCTGAATAAAGTATGGAGTTTAGTTAATAATAAAAGTTATTTTCAATGTTGTAATCCCCCTACAAGAAACACTTTTCCATAAAACCATTATTAAAACCTGCCATTCTAACAAAGATTGTTTCTTTATCCATATAAAGCAATGCAAAGTAAGCATAGAAGGAATAGCACTTTAAGAGATAATTTACAAATGGAAGTATTTCAGCAGAAGTAGGAGCCTGGAGCTAATGGTAACTCTGAGAACCTAGATCCTCTAGTAATTCATAGAACTCTTGGAGATAGTTTGGGACTTCCATAAGACATAGATAGGGATTCAAGTTCATTCTAACTAGGTCTTACTGGACAATAAGACCTTAGTTAATATTTGGGTTACAATTGGTTAGGGTATAAGAATATACTAGGAAGAAGACTCTTTCATATCTTTCATTAAGTAGAGAAATTTAAAAGAACACATTATGGTTTTTATCAATAAAATTACAATTTATACAGTAAGGCATATTACTCAATGACTCTGAAAGTCTGAGATATTGATTGTTTTTATTAATGCTATTGTGAATTTTAAGGAGACACTTTAAAATATTATAAGTATTTGGTATCAACAAATACTTACTTTGAGGAACATTAAGGAGGAAGAGGCCACAAAACAACAGTTTCTGCAAGGTATGTGTGCAGGGGCATCTATAACAAACAATTGGAGCTGCTCCAACTCAGGAAGATTTTTCAGAAAATGATGTCCATCAGGGTCACTAGTATGACTTCCCAAGGGGAGTGTCATCCCTGGCTGAAAGTTTTGATATATTACCTGATATATATGTATTTCCCAGACTGTCCTGTGATATTTGTAGATATGATATTCCTACATTTCAGCTACATATGGTTGAGAGGGAATCAAATGCCTACTCAATTATTCCTGAAGAATAATTTAATATGAGCAATGGCCAAGACACACCATAGGTCTTATGTAAGCAAGACCTGTGTACCTATTAGTAAGGAGGGCCTCTTCCCACTTGCAGAAGTTCCTTTTCACTGGGATAAAAGAAGTAAGTGGGAACCACAGACACTAGAAATCTACCCTCACAATATCCCATCCAGAGTTCAAACATGTAAAAATCTTTTTATCCTCATTTTCCTGAATATTATATGGTGAAAACTGCTCAAGAATAGAAGCTATATATACATATTTTTGATAGCACTTCTCAATAAGAAGTGACCACGTATACACATACATATCTGTTGCAATAAAGATTCTGACAATTTTGATGTTTGACCATGAGAACTTTAAAGCCCAACCACTCCCATTTTTCTTCTTCCCCAAATCTGGCAAAGTGGATAAAGAAGCATGCACATTCTCTCCTTTAGTGCCAGAGGGAAGTACAAACTTCCCTCACTCTAGCCCCACATCCAAGTCACAATAAAAAACAAAGCCACTTGCCCTTCCCTTCACTCAAGCCATTTTGGATCCATTTGGGTACCCACCCTACTATTCACAGAAAGCCTCTCTGTGTGAATAATAAGCCTTTTCACATATCCTCTTGGTGTTTCAACATTTTTAGCCAATATTTTTTTTGGAGAAAGATTGATCATACACTCTGGCAAACCACAAGACATCTATATAACTGAAACAGAACTTTCACACAGTACGTGTACTTGTTATGTGTGAGACATTTAAATATTTTCTACTTTGCTGTATTCCTATTTATTGCTTCAGAAATGTTCATTATGGTCCACTTAATCAATTTAATGATTGTCTAATGTGGTGTTATCCATACCTCCCAAATTTCTTCAGTTTTTGAAGCTGACTTACCTCAGGTCACACATATAGAATGATGAAAAAGCTTAAACTACAACTCAAGTCTCCTCACTCCCAATCCAATGCATTTTCTATTATACCATGAGTATTTTGTATGGTAATAGAAAATCTCTTCTGCAAAGAAGCAGGCCATCTGTTCATATGATATAATGTCTACAGGAAAAGAACATTATTCTGATGCTCATACTCAACCTTCTTGTGCTAACATTAATATTCTTTTCACGTTTGTGCATAAGTGAGTCTTCAGTAGCTTAAATGTATTATAGTTAAATTTACTAGGATATTATAAGTTTGAAAAGGATACTGGCTAGAATTTTTCAACTTACCATTTTTAACAATAGCCACTTTGTATGCAGTAGAATGAAATACTGACATGAATTTGCATACTGATTTTTCCTCTTTTTAAAATAAATGTACATGCTGTTTTAGAATTGTTAAGCTGCTCATCAAAGACGGGCTGCTGACATTTAAAGTATCAAAGTGTAAGTGCTATTGAAGCAGGTTCTATATGTAAAGTTGGCATTTGGAATTATATGTGTTTTGAAAAGCCATAAAATAAATAATAATTTATAAGTGGAATTATATGCTTAAATATAATTTACTCTAATGTGTGTAAACAGCAGTGAAGCAGTGAACAAAAAAGTTATTTAGGTAATTATAATTTTTAAAAGACCTTTACCACATTATTATCTGGATACTTTAGGAAATATTTTTTTCTCTTCTTGTTAACCTTAAAGGACTGTTTGAATTCAATACGTGAATTGAATCCAAGTAATACAAAGATATGACATCTTAAATTAAATGAATTAAAAATTTAGAAATATCATCTGATTCTTATCACAGTCACTTCATTTTCCCTATTCATACTTCACTCATAGCTAATGAAATACTTTGCTCCATCAAACAAGATAACACGCATACACACAAAGGCACATACATAGGAATGTACATTCAAAGATTAGAGGGTGAGCTGGTCAGTTTTGAGAACTCAGTGGGGTATGCAGCTAAGACTTGTCTTAAATTTTTTTGAGTGTTAACATGAAGGGAATCATAGCATGCTTTATGACGTTTTCCATGGATAAAGCCCCCATGTGAATCCTGATCCCTTAGACTTTGATCTAACTTGCCACATAGAACCCTTAAGTCCTGAAAGAGAATTAAGTTAAATCTTAGCTCCATAACTTACTGAATTCTCAGGACCTCCGTTGTCTTGCTTGGGCAATAGAACTAGTAATTTTTATGACAGAGGATTGTGAAAATTAAATTAAAAAGTGGTTATATATATATATATATATATATACATATATATGTATATATATATATATGTATATATATATTCCCAGCTCCCAGTTCCCAGTACAGGTCAGGGTGTTCTACAAATATTAATTCTATTACTCTTACTATGTGATTGTTATCCAGGCTAAGTTTGCAAAATGTCTGATGGTTTTTGGTAAACTACTTTCCCTGAAAAAAATAAAAACTTTGCATCAAGAGTCTTCACCTAGTCCTTCTATGTTCTTGGTACTAACTATTCTAGATAACAAAAACCAAGGTAAATTATCAGAGTGTCTGCCACCAGAAAGGACATGTATTGTGGGTATGGATGATTTCAGTTGGAAATTACCAACATTAATCGAGTTTAAGATATAATCATTCTACAAAGTAAAACATGTTCATTAGGTAGAGTGAGAAGTTAGCTTATATATTTTTCACAGATAGTTAAGCATAAGATATAACAGCCAAATCTATTTAGATTTCACAAGAAGTTTTGTGTATTTGTTGATCTATTGCTAATTTTCCCTTTTTTTTTTTTTACTTTGGGCTTTAATTGGATCTTTACTAGACTCTGATGGTCAATAAACAAAGAACAAGTACAGCAATTTATGAGTTTGATTATCTTATGCTTGGTATTTTTCCTGTGATGTAGAAGTTATTGCTCTCTTTTAGACAAGGAGGAAGTCAATACTCAGGTTGAAAAGAAAGCTCAGTATTTGACTTTATAAACAAAGTTCTTTTTTAACCTCAGAAAGACAAATTCTAATAGAAATCATCTGAATGTCTAGTCTTAATTATTGGAAAACAAACAAAGCAATATTGGCTTGCCAATTGCTAAATTACTTAGTACCAAATGTTTTCATTTATTTTAGTAGAAAACTATTTCTAAAAGGGAAATAAAGACTGATAATATTTCTTCATTAACGTTTTAACCATTTTATACATTCTGTGAAGAAAATGAGTTATATTTCCTTTAACACTGATTTTTGTCAGCTGCTTTTTTTGACCTACTGGAATGAATCTCCTAGGGTTTAAGTGTTTAGAGAAAGGCATGTTTTTCTCTAACTTAGAAAGATAGTTGCATCAGTTGTTGAAACTTTTTGTTTCTGTTCCCTGAATGTATTCCCTCAATGTATTCAACTGGGCATTCTGAAGATAAAGAATTTTTAAATAATTTATAACTCTATCAGAAAGCAGTGATAAAATTGAAATTCTATGGCTTTTTTTCTTGAATATTAGAAACTAGTTATACAAAAATGTATTTTCACAAGTTGCTTCAAAAATAAGACACTAAAATTAAAAAGTATTTTGTTAGAGAGTATATTTTAAAGAACCCTCTATTGCTTCTGCTGAACAAAATAATTACATTTGTGTCTATCATATTAATTTACCAATAATGGCATTTCTTAGATAGTTTTCATCTTGATAATTTCAATAATCTTTATTTTGATTGCTATATTAAATATCAAGTAAGCATTAAGTAATAGGTTTTCCCTATTATTGCTAATGGGAATTTGGTAAATCACAAATGATCACAAATTAGTTTCATCTCCTTCCATCAAAAAATGGAATCTAGTTCTAAACCCTGTGGATCTGGACTGGCTTTGTGATTTGCTTTGACTAATTGAATGAGACACAAATGATGTGGTGCACATTTTAAGCTTAAGCCTCAGGAGTCCTTAGAGCTGCCATTCTCTCCTCTAGGAATGCTGTCCGCATTTGACCAAGACCAGGCTAGTCTGCTGGATGATGAGAGACTATGTGGGAAGAGAGAGCCAGTGAAATCAGTCAGTCCAGCTATACCACTTGTGACCCTACATTTAATATTGTGTCCAGCTAGCACCTCAAAGAGCAGAGATGAACTATCATGGCTGAGCCTAGTCCAAATTTCTGACCCACAGAATTGTGAACAAATAAATGATTTTTATTTTAAGCCAATAAGTTTTGAAGTGTTTCATTATAAAACAATGGTTAACTGATATAGGGATCATAAAGATACATATAGTGATATACTGTGTTACAATGGAATGTGTGTATGGATATAGATCATTTTAAAGGACTTTTTACATGATAGAGAGACAGTAGCCTTGAGTTTGATTCTTGACTCTTCACTTACTACCTGTGTGATCTTAGGCTAATTCCATAATCACTAAGCCTTTCTTCATCGGTAATATGGGATATAAAACTACTTTTCAGAGTAGTTGTGAAGATTAAATTGGCTAATTGATTTAAAGTATGTAGTGAACTGCCTGATACCTAATAAATGCGGAATAAATGTATGAAGTAATTAAGATGTGCATTACTTATAAAGTTTCTCAACATGTTAAAAAAGATGGTGTCCTTGAATAATTTTGTAATGAATTTTGTATCTAAAGAGTTCATCTTCATAGTAAAAACTAAATTGGGCCTCAATATCATTATACAATAATTAGAAGATTTTCACTGATTTTGAGTCAGTGACTGTGAGTCAGACATATACTTTAGTGCTTTATAAGCCACTGTATTGACTTTAATAAATAAATTGTTCTCCTTCTCATTCTTGGTAAGCAAACCTGGTCTGCTATGTTTATTGTAATTATCTTGATTTTAACTAATTGGATAAGCCTTTTATAATGGTGCTTTATTAGTCCATCTGCATTCACATAATTCTCTTGATTTTACATTATACATAATTGATGGGAGACAAATTATTTACTTATTTAAAAAGATTAGGATTACTACTGTACTACCAATCTCCTTCAGAGAGAAAGAGCCTCATAAAAAAGCCTTGAAGGGTTTATAAGAGTAAATCCATGTGACAACATGGTTGGACCTTGAGGGCATTATGCTAAGTGAAATAAGTCAGACAGAGAAAGACATATACAAAATACCTCATGACCACACTTATAGTGGAATCTTAAATACAGAAAGAGAAACAGAAACAAAAAGCTGAACTCATAGATATGGAGGAAAGATTGCTGGTTGCCAGAGGTGGGGGTTCGGGGGGAGTGAAATGGGTGAAAGTAGTCAAACGGAGCAAACTTCCAGTTATAAAATAAATAAGTCCTGGGGGTGTAATGTACAGCATGGTGACTATAGTTAATAATACTGCATTGTATATTTGAAAATTGCTGACAGTAGATCTTAAAATTTCTCACTGTAAGAAAAAAAATGTGGTAATGGATGTTAACTTTTTGTGGTGATCATTTTCCAAAGTATACATATATCAAGTCATTATGTTGTAAACCTGAAACTAATATAATGCTATATGTCCATTATATCTCAATTTTAAAAATTAAATATTTTTCTAGGAGATTTTCCCCTGGTTTTTTAGCCAAAGAACATCACTGTCCTTTCCTACCTTTGAAGTTCTCTTCCTTCTTCTATCATGGCTTCCTGTTCTTCTCCTTGGATGATTTTCAATATTGTTTCCCTGGCCAAACAAAAACAAGCAAAAAAAAAAAAGAGTAAATAAAGAGATATAAAATAATTTTACTGTTCTATTTTTCTTAGAAATGAGCACTTAAATAATAGCATGTTACTTTAAGCCTTTTGAACAAAAGTTCTTAAGTTAGCTTCCAGAGATGGGTTTTAGGAGGTCCTAGGCCAAGAAAATTATATGCAGTAATTTATATATAGATGCAAAAGTATACTTATTTGATGAGGTGAGGTCAGGGACCAGACAAGAACTTTATCATATTTACAGAGAATTCCAAGACCCAATAAAGTTTAAGAAGCATTATGCTAGAGGTTCATGACTAAGAATTCTAAAAGTGTTGGAGAGAAGGTGTATATAACAAAAGAAAAATTTGGAGCCTGTTGAAATAATCCAAGTGGGAAGTGATAAATCTGAGACTAGGTCAATGGCAGTTGAGATGAAGAAGCATCCATATAATCCACCATATCAATAAGCTATAAATAAAAGAAAAAGAATATGATCATATCAATTGATAAACACAAAAATCATTTAACAAAACCCATCTCCATTTGTGGACAAATGGACAAATTCTTAGAAAAGTGCAACCTTCCAAGACTGAACCAGGAAGAAATAGAAAAAATAAACAGACCAAACACAAGCACTGAAATTGAGACTGTGATTAAAAATCTTCCAAAAAACAAAAGCCCAGGGCCAGATGGCTTCACAGGCAAACTCTATCAAACATTTAGAGAAGAGCTAACACCTATCCTTCTCAAACTCTTCCAAAATACAGCAGAGGGAGGATCACTCCCAAACTCATTCTATGAGGCCACCATCACCCTGATACCAAAACCAGACAAAGATGTCACAAAAAAGAAAATTACAGGTCAATATCACTGATGAACATAGATGCAAAATTCCTCAATAAAATACTAACAAACAGAACCCAACAGCACATTAAAAGGATCATACAACATGATCAAGTGGGGTTTATCCCAAGAATGAAAGGATTCTTCAATATACAGAAATCAATCAATGTGATACACCATATTAACAAACTGAAGGATAAAAATCATATGATAATCTCAGTAGATGCAGAAAAAGCTTTTGACAAAATTCAGCACCCATTTATGATCAAAACTCTCCAGAAAGTGGGCATAGAGGGAACTTACCTCAACGTAATAAAGGCCATATATGAGAAACCCACAGCCACCATCATTCTCAATGGTGAAAAACTGAAAGCATTTCCTCTAAGACCAGGAACAAGACAAGGTTGCCCACTCTCAACAGTATATTGAACATAGTTTTGGAAGTCCTAACCACAGCAATCAGAGAAGAAAAAGAAATAAAAGGAAACCAAATCAGAAAAGAAGAAATAAAACTGTCACTATTTGCCGATGACATGATACTATACATAGAGAATCCTAAAGATGCTACCAGAAAACTACTAGAGCTAATCAATGAATCTGGTAAAGTAGCAAGATACAAAATTAATTCACAGAAATCTCTTGCATTCCTATACACTAATGATGAAAAATCTGAAAGAGAAAGTAAGGAAACACTCCCATTTACGATTGCAACAAAAAGAATAAAATGCCTAGGAATAAACCTACCTAAGGAGACAAAAGACCTGTATGCAGAAAACTATAAGACACTGATGAAAGAAATTAAAAACAATACAAACAAATGGAGAGATATACCATGTTCTTGGATTGGAAGTATCAACATTGTGAAAATGACTATACTACCCAAAGCAATCTACAGATTCAATGCAATCTTATGAAATTACCAATGGCATTTTTCACAGAACTAGAATGAGAAATTTTACAATTTGTATGGAAACACAAAAGACCCCAAATATCCAAAGCAATCTTGAGAAAGAAAAATGGAGCTGGAGGAATCAGGCTCCCTGACCTCAGACTATACTACAAAGCTACAGTAATCAAGACAATATGGTACTGGCACAAAAACAGAAATATAGATCAGTGGAACAGGATAGAAAGCCCAGAGATAAACCCATGCACATATGGTCCACCTTATCTTTGACAAAGGAGTAAAGAATACACAATGGAGAAATGACAGCCTCTTCAATAATTGGTGCTGGAAAACTGTACAGCTACAGGTAAAAGAATGAAATTAGAACACTTCCTTACACCATATGCAAAAATAAACTCAAAATGGTTTAAAGACCTAAATGTAAAGCCAGACACTATAAAACTCTTAGAGGAAAACATAGGCAGAACACTCTATGACATAAAGCACAGCAAGATCCTTTTTGACCCACCTCCTAGAGTAATGGAAATAAACTCAAAAATAAACAAATGGGACCTAATAAAACTTAAAAGCTTTTGCACAGCAAAGGAAACCATAAACAAGATGAAAAGACAACTTACAGAATGGGAGAAAATATTTGCAAACGAAGCAACTGACAAAGGATGAATCTGCAAAATATACAAGCAACTCCCTCAGCTCAATATCAAACAAACAAACAACCCAATCCAAAAATGGGCAGAAGACCTAAATAGACATTTCTCCAAGAAGACATGCAGATTGCAAACAAACACATGAAAAGGTTCTCAACATCACTAATCATTAGAAAAATGCAAATCAAAACTACAATGAGGTATCACCTCACACCACTCAGAATGGCCATCATCAAAAAGTCTAGAAACAATAAATGCTGGAGAGGGTGTGGAGAAAAGGAAACCCTCTTGCACTGTTGGTGGGAATGAAAATTGATACAGCCACTGTGGAGAGTAATATCGAGGTTCCTTAAAAAACTAAAAATATAACTAACATATGACCCAGCAATCACACTACCGGGCATATACCCTGAGAAAACCATAATTCAAAAATAGACATGTACCACAATGTTCAGTGCAGCGCTATTTACAATAGCCAGGACATGGAAGCAACTAAGTGTCCATCAACAGATGAATGGGTAAAGAAGATGTGGCATGTATATACAATGGAATATTACTCAGCCATAGAAAAAGAAATGAAACTGAGTTATTTGTAGTGAGGTGGATGGACCTATAGTCTGTCATACAGAGTGAAGTAAGTCAGAAAGAGAAAACAAATATCGTGTGCTAATGCATATATATTGAATCTAAAACTACGGTACTGATGAACCTAGTGGCAGGGCAGGAATAAAGATGCAGACATAGAGAACTGACTTGAGGACATGGTGGGGTAGGGAAGGGGAAGTTTGGATGAAGTTAGAGAGTAGCATTGACATATATACACTACCAAATGTAAAATGCATGGCTAGTGGGAAGCTGCTGCCTAGCATAGGGAGATCAGCTGGATGCTTTTTGATGACCTAGAGTGGTGGGATAGAGAGGGTGGGAGCAAGCCTCAAGAGCGAGGGGATATGGGTATATATGTATACATATAGGTGATTCACTTTGTTGTACAGGAGAAACTAACACAACATTGTAAAGCAATTATACTCCAATAAAGATGAAAAAAAAATGATAACATGCACCACAATGTTCATTGCAGCACTGCTTACAATAGCCAAGACATGGAAGCAACCTAAATGTCTATTTTTTTTTTTTTTGAAATTCACATTCTTTTTTATTTATTTATTTATGACTGTGTTGAGTCTTCGTTTCTGTGCAAGGGCTTTCTCTAGTTGTGGCAAGTGGGGACCACTCTTCATCGCGGTGCGCGGGCCTCTCACCATCGCGGCCTCTCTTGTTGCGGAGCACAGGCTCCAGACGCGCAGGCTCAGCAATTGTGGCTCACGGGCCCAGTTGCTCCGTGGCATGTGGGATCTTCCCAGACCAGGGCTCGAACCCATGTCCCCTGCATTGGCAGGCAGATTCTCAACCACTGCGCCACCAGGGAAGCCCATAAATGTCTATTAATAGAGGAATGGATAAAGAAGATGTGGCATATATATATGCAATGGAATATTACTCAGTTATAAAAAATAATAAAGTAATGCCATTTGCAGCAACATGGATGGGCCTAGAGTTTATCATACTAAGTGAAGTAAGTCAGACAGATAAAGATAGATATCATATGGTATCATTTATATGTGGAATCTATAAAAAAGGATACAAATGAACCTATATACGAAATAGAAATAGACCCAGAAACATAAATAGGAAAAAAAAACCTGTACCAAAGGGGAAAGGGTGGAGGAGGGATAAATTGGGAGTTTGGTATTAGCATATACACATTATTAAATATAAAACAGATAACCAGCAAGGACCTAATGTATAGCACAGAGAACTAAACTGAATATTTTGTAATACTCTATAATCATTTCGTTGTACACCCAAAACTAACACATTGTAAATCAACTATATTAATTTTTTTTAAATATTGAAAAATAATAAATATATAAAAAATTAAACAAATTTAAAAAGGAGGTATTTTTCAGAGGGAATACAGTCTTCTTTCTTGTGGTTCTTTATCTTTTCCTATAAGTCTTCCAAGAAGTAACATTATCCTTTAGGACAATTGTGCAAACGCTTTACTTTGCCTTTTGTTTCCTACATGTTCTATGACCCTGTGGATAATAAGAAGAAATTAAAGAAGTATAAATATGGCTGTCAGAGGTGAAAAAAAAAGTGAAAAGGAAGCAATAATAAAAATGGAACCCTTAATCTAAAGAGAGTAAGCAAAATGCAAATAAAGAGGATTGTCAAGTAAAATATTGATAAATTATTGGCATAAAAATCTGAGAAAAGCATGGGAGTTTATGAAATCTGGGGGGAAACAGAAGCTTGGAATTTTATGGCTAGTTGATATTTAGAGGTTATATACTAAAAAGTTTTTATGTCCAAAAAAAGAAATAAATATGATCATATCAATTGATACACACAAAAAATCATTTAACAAAACCCATCCCCATTTATAACAATAATTCTCACCAGACTAGGACTACAAGGGGACACTTCCTCTATTTAATAAAGAGCATCTAGGAAACATCTATGTCTAGCATCATGCTTAATGGTGAAAAATTTAATGCTTTCCCCCTAAACTCAGGAAAAAGACAAAGGTGTCCACTATTACAATTTTTGTTCAAAATAGTACTGGAAGTTCTAGCCATTGTGATAAAGCAAGAAAAAGAAATAAAAGACACCCAGATTGAAAAGGAAGAAAAAACTATCTGTATATGGCAATAACATGATCTTGTATATAGAAAAAGAAATCTATTAGTGCTAATAAAGTGTTTTAGTGTACCTCTTTGGAGATGACATAATTGTCTACATAGAAAACCACAAGGAATTTTTAAAAAGCATCATTTCCATCAGGTTGCAGGATTTAAGTTCAACACTAAAAAGTCAATGATATTCCTTTGTGCTAATAATGAACTTGCCCACACTTTTGCTCTGCAAGTCTCTTAAAGAGGATGATAAAACAAACTACAGATTAAGACAAAATATTTGCAATCCTTATATCCAACAAAGGGTAAGTATCTCGAATATGTAATACAGATTAACAGTGAAAAACAGTGTATTAGAAAATTGACAAAATGCATGAAGAGATATTTTCCCATAGAGAATACACAGATTGCAGATTAGCACATGAAAGATGTTCAACACCATTAGCCTTTAGGAAAAAGCAAATTGAAACCACAATGAAATATCATCACAAGTCTATCAGAGAAGTTAAAATAAAAATAACGATAACCACTAAATGCTAGTGAAGATGAGGAGAAACTGAACTAATCATATATGGCTGGTAGGAATGTCATATGGTCCAGTAACTCTGGTGAAGAATATGGCAGTTTCTTAAAAAAAAACTAAGCATGCAAAAAATATATCACTCAGCAATTGTTCTCCAGGACATTTATTCTGGAGAAATGAAGGCTATATACAAAAACTTATACATGAACGTTTATCACCGTTTTATTCATAATAGTCCCAGCTGGGAAACAATTGAGATGTCTTTCAGTAGGTGAATAGTTAAAACAAATTATGGTACATCCATATGATGGAATACTACTCAGCAATGAAAAGGAACAAAATATTGATGCACACAATTACTTGGATGAATTTCCAGGGAATTATACTGAGTGAAGAAAAGGTAATCCCACAAGGTCATGTGCTATATAATCCCATTTATATAACTTTCTTGACATGGTAAAACTATAGAAATGGAGAACAGATTAGTGGTTGTCATTGTTAAGGGATAAAAAGGGAGGAGGCAGGAAGGAAGGAAGTGGGTTTGGTTATATAAGGTGAATAATAGAAGCCTCATGGTAAATGGACTATTTTCTGTCTTTGTGTTAATGTCAATACTTTGGTTGATATTGTACTGCAGTTTTGCAAGATGTTGTCATTGGGGGAAACTAGGTAAGACGCATGCTGGATCTCTCCATATCTTACAACTGCTTGCAACTTAAAATTATCTCAAAATAAATAGTTGAATTAAAAATACTCAAACTTTCTTTAACCCCAGATTTCCCAAATTTATTGAGCTGAAACCTGTTTTTCAGGTATGTTGTCCATACTGTTGGAAAAAATTACACTTGATATTTACTTCTTCAAAAGTGCATAATAAAAATGCAATTCATCCTAGGAAACAAAGACCATTGCCAACATAACTATAAAAGTATAGAAACCTGCACATGCTTAGGTTCATTTTTGACTTACTATATAGGCAACTATAATCTATGAGAAAGAAAGAGGTTATTATTTTGGGAAAAAGTCTGTAGTACTGAAAATGTAAGTTCTAATATCACCAATAGTTGAATATAAATAGATAACTACATTAGGATTAATCCATCAGAGATGTTTTCTTTAACACAATATTTATATATCCTGTTACTTAAACTGTTTGAATATTTTGTTCTGAAGGGATTTTTATTATGATGACATTTGTGCTTAAGATAGTGTGATACAACCGTAAAGACAATTTGTAAAATTTTCCTGTTGGACTTAAAAATTGTTGCCTGATTGCTGTCTCAAGTAAGGAAATGTGTGGTGATTAATAGAGAGGGAAAGGAGTTTGGTAATAGTCTACCTGTTTCTGAGTCAAGCACTGTTTTAAAACATATTCTACTTGCAAATAAATTTAAAGAGAAAATCCTTTAAAAAAGTGAGAGACTGCAGTTAATGTAAATTCCTCAAATATCATAATATGAAATATGATAAATAATTGATTATCCCTCCCAGAGTGAGTGTCCTTTCCCTCTTCTATGTCTATTTAAAGCCCTTCATGCTTGAGGTCCATTTTAAGTACCATCTCAAAATTTATCTCCCTAAGGAAAAATAAATTTAGCTAACAGTGATAATCTTTCTTAACCACACATAGCCCCTCTATTGTTTTATCAACATGGTAGAGATACTTTAATATATTTTATTTGTTACTTAGCAATCTAGTATTGTTTGTAAGAGGTCCTTGAGGGCAGGGATTATGTCCAACACTTTCTCATCTGCATAACTACATGGTAAGTGACTATACCAAAGTCACACAGTTATTAGGTGGCCTAGCAAAGATTTGTACACAGGTGTTTGACACTAAATGCAATGCCTCTTATCATTATTTCATGTCTTCCTCTGTTGATATGACCTACCAAACTCACCTAATTGGCAAATAGTGGTATAGAACTTGTTAAAGAAATTATGGTAAGCATATATGAGGTTTCTAATTTGCTGTTGAAAGGAATAGGGAGACCTATATTTACTAATGGAAAGACTTCCAAGAAATTTGTGTTCAGTTTTAAAAGCCATGTGTAGGACAATATGTATAGCATTCAGCAATTTGTGTAAAATAAAAGAAGGAGCTACATACTAATATGTTTGTATAGGCATAGAATATCTCAAAGAAATACGCAAGAAACCAAGAGACTGAGGGTCAGGCTATAGTATAGGGCAGATTTTATTTCCGCTGTAAAACTTCGGCACTGCTTGCAATTTTTTACCCTTATGTATTAAGAAAAAAATAGGCCTATGGCATGACAAAGTGATTTTCTCCTAAAGATAAGAATTTCTTAGTCTAGGAATGAAATTTGAGCCAGAGATTTTTTTTTTTAAACTTCAAAAACTACTAAGTTGTGGAAAATACTTCATCAAGGAAAAACTTTCTGTAACACATTCATCTATCATAATATTTATATACTATTACTTGAAGGATAATTTAAATCTTGGAGTATAAATCACAAAGTACTTTCTAATCAGCAACTCATAAAAAAAATCAAGTTGAATGTTCAAAGGGGAAGTGATGTCATATGTTTATGTTTATGAATATACTAGGACCAGTGTCATTTATTAGCTCAATCCCTGTGGAGCTATACATATTTATGAAATCACAAGTAAAAGTTATGAATGTGCAGCACTAAGAATTGCAAAATAAAAAATGTGCTGCTGCATATTCACACTCATCATAGTCCTCATTTATTTATAATTGCTAAATGAAAGACTGCATCATTTAATTCATGAAATATAAGAGTATAGGAAAAAAGTTACTACAGTATTGTAAAACTGCCTGTAGTTACAAATTGGAGGGCAGAACCTTATGTTTTGAAAATACTTTTAGGTGAGTCCTGAAAAGCTTCTATGATTCCTTGGATGATATAACAGGTTCGCAATATATTCTCTTCTGTCATTCTGCTTTTCATCTTTCCTCTTGGAGTAGAAGTTATTGACTTTTTCTACACTGACTGTACTGATTAATTTGATCACAGTAGATGGTCAAATCAGATAATTCATACTTCAAGGTGTTGATTTGTTCACATTTTGGAGGAATAACTAAATTTATCAACTTAATCAGGTATAATGCAAATAATTACTTTTCCCAAGACCCATCCTTTCTGTATTTGGCAACATCTTTTAGCCCTAATTAATGTACTATTTGTTTTATGTTGTTAAAATGCAAAGTTTGATTGAAATATTGAATTGTTGAAATAGTGGTAATATGCCAGCTTGTAAGTGTTCTATCTTGAATGTTTAATGTTACAGTTTCACAACATGTTTACCTCAGTTTGCTGCCAAATACACTTCAGAAAGAATTGTTTTAATATAATGCTATATACCTACATATGTATCCTGGGTCTGTGTGCAGTAAAGGCATCTATATTTTTTGTTGCTTGATCCTAAATTTATTCTGTTTTTCTCTAGTACTATTTCCCTAGAGAAATGTCTACAGATAATGCAGAGTAAGACTATCTCTTATGAAAAAGCAATTTAGCACCTCACAACTATGAAGCTGATGGTAAATGAATGATAAGTCAATCATAAAACTTCTCCTTAGGGCAGAATATATGAATAGAAAAAAAAAAGATAGGAAATGATCAAATTGATATATACTGTTTTAATCCCTTTCTTAATATCAATTTCTTGTCAAGAAGATACCATGAAAAGAATATATGAGAGTATAACAGAGGCCTATATTTCCATTTTACTCAAAAGACTGATCTTTTTGGGTCCAGTGCCTAATATATGATACAGGGTATAGTAAGTGCTTGATAATTTTTTAGTGTGGTAAAATATACATAATATATAACTTACCTTTTAACCATTTTAAGTGTTAACAGTTAAGCAGCATTAAGTACATTCAAACCATTGTTCAAGAATTACCTGTATTCATTTTGAGATCTTTCTCATTATCCCAAACTGAAACAACATACCCATTAAAAAATAACTACCCATTTCCTTCTCCCCCTAGCCCCTGGTAACCATTATTCTACTTTCTATCTCTATGAATTAGATTCTTCTAGGTCCTTCATATAAGTGGAATCATGCAATATTTGTCCTTTTATGGATGAATTATTTCACTTAGCATAATGTTCTCAATGTTCATTCATGTTGTAGCATGTATCAGAATTTCATTCCTTTTTAAGGCAAAATAATATTTCATTGTATGTATATACCAAATTTTGATTATCCATTCATCCATACATGAATATTCGGGTTGTTTCCATATGTGGCTATTGTAAGTAATGTTGCTATGAATATTAGTATACAAAATTTCCCATATCCTTATCTCAGTCAATTCGCACTCAACACTGTCTTCATTTCTATCACCAAATGTTAGTGCTTCCTCTTTTTGAAATTCAAATAAATGAAAACACACAGTAGGGACTCTACTGTGTTTGGCTCATTTTGCTCAGCATAAAGTTTCTGAGATTTATCCATGTTGTTGGGTGAATCATTAATACATTCTTTTTTATCCCTGAGAAATATTCCATGGTGTATATATACACATTAAATACTGACCATCCATTTATCTGAAGATGGGAATTTGGATTATTTCCACTTTTGGCTATGAGGAATAATGCTGATGATTGGGAATATTGCTGCTATGAACATTAATGTGCAAATATTTGTTTTGAGTCACTGCTTTCAGATTTTTGGGTATATACCAAGAAGCGGAAATGAAGGATTATATGGCAATTCTATGTGTAAGTTTTTGAGGAACCATCAATCATACTGTTTTCCAAAGCTACTGCATCATTTTACATTCTCACCCACAGGGCCAAGGTTTCCAATTTCTCCACTTCCTTGTCAACAGTTGTTATTCACTATTATTATTTTTTAAATAATAATCATCCTAATGTGTGTGGAGAGATAGCTCATTGTTGTTCTGAGGAGCATTTCCCTAATGACTAATGATGCTGAGCATCTTTTCACGTGCTTATTGGCCACTTGTGCATCTTATTTGGAGAAATGTGTATTTGAGTCCATTCTCCAATTTTAAATTAGGTTGTTTTGTTGTTGTTAAGTGGTAGAAGTTCTTTACATACTCTGACTAATAATTCTTTTTTTTTTTTTGGCTGTGCCATGTGGCATGTGGGATCTTAGTTCCCCAACCAGGGATCGAGCCTATGCCCCCTGCAGTGGAAGCATGGAGTCCTAACCACTGGACTGCCAGGAGATTCCCCAGTTCTTTATCAGATATATGAGTTACAAATATTTTCTCCCATTCTTGTGTTGCCTTGTCACTTCCTTGATATTGTCCTTTGATGTACAAAGATTTAATTTTGATGAAGTCCATTAATTTTTTCTTCTGTTGCGTGTTCTTTTGGAGTCATAACCAAGAAATCTGGCCAAATCCATTGCCATGAAGCATTCCTCCTATATTATTGTCAAGAGTTTATACTTTTAGCTCTTATGTTTAGGTCTTTGATCCATTTTGAGTTAAATTTTATACATGGTGTAGGATCCAACTCATTCTTTTCATGTGGACATGCAGTTTTCCCAGCACCATTTCTTGAAAAGACTATTCTTTCCCTCACTGAATGATTTTGGCATGTTATCAAAAATCATTCGACCATATATGTGAGGATTTATTTCTGCGTTTTCTATTCTATTCCATTGGTCTACATGTCTATCTTTCTTCCAGTCCCACGCCGTTTTGATTACTGTAGCTTTGTAGCAAGTTTTGAAATCAGGAAGTGTAAATCCTGCAAATTTGTCCTTCATTATTAAGATTGTTTTAATAGTTTTGTTTCTGATTTCTTTGAGATTCCCTATGAATTGTTGGATAGATTATTTTTCTATTTCTGCAAAAAAAAAATCATTGGGATTTTGATAGTTTTTGCATTGGATTGAGTGTGTAGATTGCTTTGGAGAGTATTGACATCTTAACAAAATTAAACCTTCCAACCCATGAACATAGGATGTCTCTCCATGCATTTATGTCTTTTCAGTTTTCTTTCAGCAATATTTTGTAGTTTTCAGTGTATAAGTATTTTGCCTCCTTGGTTAAGTTTATTTCTATTTTATTATTTTTGGTGTTATTGTAAATAGAATTGTTTTATTAATGTCTTTTTCACATTGTCCACTGTTTTTAATGTTTAGAAATGCAACTTATTTTTGTATGTTGATTTTGTACCCAGAAATTTTGCTGAATTTATTATTGGATCCAACAGTATTTTATGGAACCTTTATTGTTTTCTACATATAAGATCATGTCATCTGAAAACAGAAACAATTTTACTTCTTTTCAATTTGGATGTCTTTTATTTCTTTTTGTTGACTAATTGCTCTGGCTAGAAATGCCAAAACTATATTGAATAGAAATGGTAAATACAGGTATTTTTGTCTTTTTTCTGATCTTAGAGGAAAAGCTTCCAGTCTTTCACCACTGAGTATGATGTTAGCTGTGGTTTTTCATATATGGACTATAATTATGTTGATGTAGTTTCCTTCCTTTCCTAGTTTGCTCAGTGTTTTTATCATAAAAGAGTATTGAATTTTGTCAAATTCTTTTCTTACATTCTTTGAGATGACAATGTTTTCTTTTTTTCCCATTTCATTCTCTTAATGTGGTGTATTACATTGATTGATTTCTGTATGTTATAACATCCTAGCAGTCCTGGCAAAAATATCACTCAGCTGGGAATTCCCTGGCAGTCCAGTGGTTAGGACTCTGCACTTCCACTGCAGGGGGCCCGGGTTTGATCACTGGTCAGGAAACTAAGATCCCACAAGCTGTGTGGCATAGCCAAAAAAAAAAAATCACTTGGTTATGGTGTATAGTGTTTTTAATATACTGCAGAATTTGATTTACTTGTATTTTGTTGAGAACTTTTGCATACATATTATAACATACATTGGTCTGCAGTTATGTAGTGTCTTTGTCTGGATTTGGTATCAGGGTAATGCTAGCCTCATAGAATGAGTTAAGAAGTAATTCTTCTCTTCAATTTTTTGGAAGAGTTTGAGAAGGCTTTCTATTTATTCTTCTTTAAATTTTTTTGGTGCGTTTTTGGGTTTTTTTAGAATTCACCAGTGAAGTCATCTAACCCAGGCCTGTTTTGTTTTTGTTATGTGGTTTTTGATTACTGATTCAACCTCCATACTAGTTAGAGGCCTGCTCAATTTTTCTATTTCTTTATGATTTTAGTTTTGGTAAATTGTGTGTTTCTAGGAGTTTGTCCAATTCATATACATAATCAAATTTGTTTGTGTACAATTGTTCATAGTACTCTCTTATGATCCTTTTTGTTTGTGAAGATTGGTAGTAATATCCCCACTTTCATTTCTGATTTTAGTGATTTATTACTCCTTTTTTTTTTCCTTAGTGAACAAAGCTAGTTTTAACAATTTTGTGGTTCATTTTGAAGGACAAACTTTTGGATTTCTTGATTTTCCCTATTGTTTTTATATTCTCTATTTTATTTATCTCTGCTCTAATCTTTATTGTTTTCTTCCTTCTGCTAGTTGTAGCTTTAGTTTGTCGTTCTCTTTCAGTTCTTAAGTCATAAAATTAGTTTGTCAATTTAAGATTTTTCTTCTTTACTGATGTGTTTCCAGCTATAAATTTCCCTTTTATCATTGCTTTCACTGCATTACATAAGTTTTGGTATGTTGTGTTTTCATTTCCATTTTCTAATATCTACTGTGATTTCTTCTTTGACCCACTGGTTGTTTGAGTTTGATTTGTATTTTACACATATTTGTGAATTTTCCAATTTCTTTCTGTTATTGATGTATAGATATTCCATTGTGATTGTAAAAGACATTTTGTATGTTTTCAGTCTTTTTTTAAATTTATTGAGACGTGTTTTTTTTGGCTTAATAATTGGTCTATCCTAGAGAATGTTCCATAGGCACTTCAGAAAAATGCATATTCTACTGTTGTTGGGTGGAGTGTTCTATAAAGGTCTGTTAGGCACACTTGGTTTATACTGTTGTTCAAGTCCTGTGTTTCCTTACTGATCTTCTGTATGTTTGTTCTATTGATTATTGAAAGCAGGGTGCTGAAGTCTCCTACTATTAGTGCAGCGATATCTATTTCTCTTTCAGTTCTGTCAATTGCTTCATATTATTTTGGAGCTCTGATAATTGGTGCATATATGTTTATAATTGCTATATCTTCTTGAATTAAACTTTTTATCAATATATACTGTCTTTGTCTCTTATAACAGTTTTTGAGTTAACATTCAATTTGTCTGAAATTAGTATGATCATCCCAGCTATCTTTTACCTACTATTTGCATGAAACAACTTTTTCCATCTTTTAACTTTCAACTTATGTGTTATCTATAGTGAATTTTTTAAGACAGCATATAGTTGGACCAAGTTTTTAAGAAATTTATTCTGTCAACCTATGCCTTTTGATTAGACAATCTAATGCATATACATTTAAAGTAATTACTGAAAGGGAAGTATTTACTTTTGCCATTTTCATATTTGAATTCTGTATGTCTGATAGTTTTTCTGTCCCTTATTTTCTCCTTTACTGTCTTTCCTTATATTTAGTCAGTATTTTGTAGTAACACATTTTGATTCCCTACTCATTCCCTTTTGTGTACAGTAAGTCCCCTACATATAAACGAGTTCTGTTCCGAGAGCGCATTTGTAAGTGCAATTTGTTCATAAGTCCAACATAGTTAGCCTAGGTATCCAACTAACACAATTGGCTATATAGTACAGTACTTTTCACACAAATAATACATAAAAAAACAAACACAAAAATAAAGAAAACCTTTTTAATCTTACAGTACAGTACCTTGAAAAGTACAGTAGTACAATACAACAGTTGGCATACAGGGGCTGGCATCAAGTGAACAGGCAAGAAGAGTTACTGACTGGAGGAGGGAGAGGAGGTGGGAGATGGTAGAGCTGAAGGATCATAAGCAATAGGAGATGGAGGGCAAACTGCAATTTCACTCATGCCTGATGTTGATGACACAGGTTCTGGTTCCTTGCTGGATTCAATTCTATCTACCCTCTTGAAAAAACGACCCAGTGATGTCTGGGTAGTAGCTCTTTTTTGTCATCACAGATGACACAGTAGCACTGGATTGCATTCTGAACAGTTACTGCAACCTTTGTATACCATTCTACATTCAGGTCATGTACCTCAAAAACTAACAGTGCCTCCTCAAATAAAGAAAATCCCCTTGCCATTTCCTGCATTGTGAATCTCTTATGCTTGCTTCTGGACATCCTAGGCTTGAACTAAAGATACTGTACTACAGTACTCTATACAGTAAAGTACACAAAAGCACAATGTACGCCAATCATGTGAATTAGCTTACGTGATTTGACATGCGAACACACGTTCGCATCTTTGAAAGTTCGCAACTTGAAGGTTCATATGTAGGGGACTTACTGTATATCCTTTATATATTTTCTTTGTGTTTACCATAAGGATTATATTTAATATTCTAAAAGTACAACAATCTATTTTCAATTGATAACAATTTAATATCAATCTTGTACTATACATCTCTGCCCTCCTCCCCAAATTTATGTTATTGATGTCACAAATTAAACATTACATCCTTATACATTGTGTGCTAATTAACATAGATTTGTAAACGTTATGCATTTGTCTTTTAAAAATGTAGGAACTAAAAAGTGATGTTACAAACTCAAATTACATTAATAATAGATTTTATATTTGCCCATGCATATAACTTTACCTGATATCTCTATATCTTCATATGGCTACACAGAAGTTACTGTGTAGCTTCTTTTCATTTCAGACTGAAGAACTCCCTTTAGCATTACATGCAAAGATTTTCTAGTGGTAATTAAATCTCTCAGATTTCATTTATCTGGGCATGCCTTAATTTCTTCCTCACCTTTGAAACACATTTTACCAAATACACAATTCTCAATTGAGAGTTTTTTTTTTCTCTTAGCACTTTAAATGCATCATCCCACTGCATTCTCAGAGAAGCAGGAAGCAGTGGGATGATGCATTTAACATCAATCCTATGTTGCTGATGAGGAATCATTTGTTAATCTTATTGAATATCCTTTGTAGTGACAAGTTGTTTTTCTCCTGCTACTTTCAAGATTTTCTGTCTTTTGACACTGTGTTTATAATGTGTCTTGGTCTGGGTCTCTTTGGGTATTTCCTATTTACTTCATTTGTTGAGCTTCTTGGACTTGTAGATTTATATCTTTCATCAAATTTGGTAAGATTTTGGCATTATTTCTTCAAATAATCTCTCTGACCCTTTCATTCTTTATTTTCATTCTGGGACTCCCATAATACATAGATTGGCCTGCTTATGGTGTCCTGTAAGTCCTGTAAACCTTGTTCACTTTTCTTCCTTCTTTTGCTTTGTGTTCCTCTGACTCAATGACTCCAATATCCTAGATTCAAGTTCACTGATTCTTTCTTCTGTCTGCTCATATCAGGTGTTAAAACCCTCTAGTGAATTTTTAAGTTTATTTATTTTATATTTTCAGTTCCAAAATTTTTTCTTATTTTTTAAAAAAAGTAATTTCTATAATTTTGTAAATATTTTCATTTTGTTCATATATTGTTTTCTTGATTTGCTTTAGTTCTTTGTCCATGTTTTCCTTTAACTCTTTGAACAATTTAAGACAGTTGTTTTAAAGTCTTTGTGTAGTAAGTCTGATGTCTATGTTTCTTCAGAGATGGTTTCTTTATTTTCTTACACTTTATTTTCTTCCTTTGAATAAGCAGTGTTTTCTTGTCTCTGTATGCTTTGTGTTTTTTTGTTTATATTTGGGCATCTGAAAACACAGCGACTTCAGCCAGTCTTTGCAGACTTGCTCTGTGTTGGGGCAATCCTTGTCTGATTAGCTGGGCATACTCTGAGTCTAGGGATTAGTTAAAAAAGATTCAGGTCTTCTCAGGTCTTTTCTGAGTGTAGGTCTTATCTGGGTCTGTATATGGTTTTTCTCAGTTCCCCCGTATACATGCATGCTTTGGGAAGTCTTAATTTCTTAAAACGTCTCACTCCATCTTCTTCTTGGGACCTTAGATGGTCTTTGTATGTGTCCACTCATAATTTCTTACCCCACACATATGCTGCTCTTGGTCTCCCTACTGTTTTCCTGAACAGTGCCTACTGCTTTGCCCTGCTTCTTATCCAAGCTAGGCAAAACAGGGATCAGTTCTTCAGGCAGTCCACAACAAGCTAGAACACTGCAAATAAGGTCTGCTTTGCATCCTCTTGTGCAAAGGGTAACTGGGAACTGGAAATTTGGATGTTCTATTGTGTATCTTGACCCACAATTTTTTGCCTCAGGCATCTGTTGGTCTTATCATTCCTGTGTCCATTGCTTCTCCACTCCTGAAATCCAAACTGCATTGCTTCCTCCCCCCAACAAGATCTGAGTTAGGTGAAACAGATACCAGCCCTTCAGGCAGCCCCCAGACAGGTTTGAATGCTACAAACAAGTTCCTCTTTGATCTTCTAGTTTGAGGGAGATAATTTGGAATTGGTTGCCATCCCCTGCCATGCAGAAGAAGGGGTGGGGCAAAGTAAGAGCATCAAGAAATTTTCTATCACTTTGTATGTGTTTTTTTTTTTTCTTTATTGGACATTTGCTTGGTTGTTGTAGATCTTTGACTTTTTTCCGGAGCTCTTATGAAGTTATTTTAGCTAGTCTATAGTTGTTTTTTTTTAATGTTTCCATGTGACAATGAAGGCCCAGAGCTTCCTAGTCTGACATTTTTGCTGATGTCACTGATGCTTTATAATTTTTGCTGAATGGATGAATTTTTAAAATGGTAAAATAATAATATAATTTAAAATAAATGTATTTTATTCTGGCTTAATGATTTCTTGGCTCATTGGAAAGAAGGTGTAGAAAAAGACAAAGAGCTTCCTTTGTGAAAAACTCTAAAATGTTTCTCCCTTTAATTCTGTTTGGAATTTCCCCCATTCTCTGAACTCTTTTCTTCTTTTCTGACTTTTATTTTGTAGATTACCTCTTTGACCAAACCCTCCCAGTACTCCTAACTCCCTGTTTTTCTCTCCACCATCTTTTCATCAGTGTTCAGAAGTAGGCTTGGAAAGAGGTGGGAAATAGGAGATTGGGAGGATAAGGAGATGGAAAGATGCAGAGCAGATGTTGGAGAGAAGTCTAAGAAAGCAGAGGAAGAAGGAAGGGCTTGTTAGTAAATGTTACCTTCGTTTCATAATGAATATAAGTAGACCTGCACAGTTCAGACCCATGCTGTTCAAGGGTCAACTGTATAACCTTGGTGAAATTGTTGCTAGAACCTCTATGTTCCATTACTTATATTCAGATTAACAAAAGAATATGTGCTTTTATTTCCAGTTTTTAGAAAAAAGTATAAGGCTAGAAAATTAAAATAAGAACTCCAGAATATCTCTACTGCTATTGACTTTAGAAAAGAGTTTATACTTGAAGTAAGAGTTAACAAAGAAAGATAAGCTTCTTATTAATTGATAGAATGGGTAGACTGAAAATCAACAAAGAGATAGTAGACATCTACAATATAATCAACTAATTTGATATAGTTGGCATTTAACAAACCCTCCATGTAACAACAACAGAATACATGCATGCAACATTTACCAAGATAGATCATATTAAGAGCCATAACTCAACTTTAAACAAATTTAAAAGGCTTCAAGTCATGGAAAATATCTTTTCTGACCACAATCAACAGCACACAGCCACATGGATGAATCTCAAGTTATGCTGAGTGGAATAAATCAGACAAAAAATAGTATATACTATGTGATTGCATTTATGTAAAACTCTGGTAAATGCAAACTAATCTATAGTGATAGAAAGCAGACAAGTGGCTACCTGGGGTAGGAGTAGATGAGCAAGGGTAGAAGGGAGGGATTCTACGGGCCCATGAGGCAACTTTTGTGGGTGATGTATATGATCACTACTTTGATTGCAGTGATAGTTCCACAGGTATATTTATATGTGAAAATACCAAATTGTATACTTTAAATAGGTACAGTTTATTGTAAGTCATTGCATCTTTTAAAAGCTAGTTTTAAAAAGCAAGTGCTAAACAAAAAAATAAATAAAATTAGATCACTTGATCAACACTATATACAGATTGGATAGGACATGTGGTAACATTAGCTGGCAAATTCCCCTTTTATGTATGAAATTGGAGGTAAACTTGCATGCACATCTGAGTAGCAGCTTACCTGGCATATAGGAGCCTTTCATCAAATGATAGCTTATTCTTCCAATGTAGAGGTAAGATCTCCATCAAATGTTTCAGCTATTGTAGAAATCTATTCCAGGTCAGACAGTGGTGAGGTACACAGAACAGGCACCTAGTTAATTAGGTCCTTGTTCAAATAACAAAGTTTTCTGAGTTATATGCTGCTGAGTGAGAAAGTTAGCTTTAGATTACATTAGAGGGCTTTATTTTTAAAAATAAAACATTTACTGTGGTGGGTGCATTTTCTAAAAATTTCTTATGTGATGCATGCACCTGATAGAAAATCTGAAGAATACATAATAATGTAAGGAAGAAAACAAATTCACCTATAATCCCACCTCCCATTGATAGCTTCTATTAACAATCAAAAATCTATTCTCTAAACTTGAGATATTTCACTGAATACTTAAGATTAAAATACATTTCTGGTCAAATCGGTTCACATCACTTGCACAGACAATGTGGCAGGCAACTATCACACAGGCCAGAGAGGCTGGTAAACAGTTTCACCAAAGCACATATTATAAGGAATAATGGCCAAGTGATAATGAAAAATCAAACAGTTTTACAGTATTTTAAATTAGTTTTTCTATGAAGGTTGTACTATAACCTTTATTTTGCATATTCCTTGAGGTCTTTTTTAAACTCATTTAAAACTGACAGTTTAATAGGTTGAACTGGTTACTGGTTTGCTTCTTGGTGAACTTTATAATGTAGCTTACAACAAAAAGTGTATATTATTTTAATTTTTATAACTCAAGAATGACCTGACTGTGCTACACAATGATCTCAAAAGGAAGAGAAATTGACAGTAACTAAAAACTAACAAACAGAAAATACTTCCTATAGTTTAATTTCTCAAGACATGAAACTCAAACCCAATGCTATAGTAAAAGCAAATATATTTTTAAATGAAAGGATGGGTAAAGTTAAAGGTGAATTTTAAAAAGCCATTGTGGAAATATGAATTATCAGATAAAAATGAATTTTTAAAGCAAAAGAGCATTAAACATAGAGTAATTTAAACTAAACAAAGAAAAGGTGAAACAATAAAGAAAAACTAGTATTGAAACTTTTTCAAAATTATATATATTTCTATATATAATGGTATATAATATCCATTTTAATATAATCCACTACAGTACAAACAAATAAAATACAATAATAATCCACGTTTCATATATATGGAACTTGCATATGTATATCTATTCTATACATACATTGTCATGTATGTTCCACGTATATTTGTCACATAGTGACAGGAATGAATCTAAAAATTGGGTTTATAATTGGTGGTAATCTATCCATCAACTGTTATGTTCTAAATGAAAAATATCTCACTCTTGCTTTCTTTCTCTCCTTCTTTTTCTGTATATGCACACACATATACACACAATGGAGGTCTGAAAATGTAATATAGGAGCCAGATAAAATAGCAGGCTAGAGGTGGATCTGAGTGGCACATGGGTAGGCTCTTCTGGACATGGCTTACTCATAGTCTCAATTTTTCTTTATTTCATGTGTCTCCTGGATTCTTAGCTGCTTGTTTTGCCTCGGCTGCCACCAGAGAAACCCAGTTCCTTTTAGGACCTATGCAGATATATTGCCTAAGGACAGCCAGCCATTGGCCTGGAGCTTTTAGTTCTACTTGCCCTTTCTGGATTCAGATGAAATGCACACCACAGGGCAGGGGCTCTGTTTTCCTGAATGGCTTCTGAAGGAGCTGGATGATGTAACCTGGGAGTTTAGAAAACTTAATAGGAGTGGACTTTCACTATTGGGAGATAGAAATTTGGAAAATGCAAGGTAAATACATTTCCTTTCTCTTCCTCATTCTGATGGATTTACAGAATTATAGTTTCCCTGAACATGTTGTCTGAAGATGACTTATGTGGCCAATCAGGTGTAATTGTTAGGGGATCTGCTTTAAAGTCTGTTGCAAAGTAGAGGCCTACATAGGAATTAATCACCTTGTATTGCTTTCCATCCTTCCTGGTCCCACTTTCATTTTCCCCCACTCACAATGTTCTAATATTAGACCTTCCAAATAAAGTTTTAACAATTTATCCTTGCTTCAGACTCTATTTTTTAGGGAACATAGACTGAAAAAAATTGTATATACCCATGAATATATATAGTGATAACATTGATAGGTAAAATAAAACTGCTGTCCACAGAAGTTGTGAAAATTACAGTTCCCACTGACAATGTATGAGACTGCTTACTTTCCAAAACCCTACCAGGATATATGATCAAAACTTTAAATTATGTTTTCCCATCTTATTTTCAAAAAATGGTATGTTAATGTAGTCTCATTTGCATTTCTCTAATCAGTCATATTGCAATCCTTCAATAGGTTTATATGCCATTTGTATTTCCTTTATTGTGAGGTGCTCACTTCCTTGGCCCATTTTTCAACTGGATTTTTCTTATTCATGTATGCTTTAATGGAATAGATATTTGCTCATTAACTGAGATTTTAGTTCCACATATTTTTCTGAGTTTAAATTTTGCTTTGTTTATGGTGGTTTTGCCATACAAAATATTTGTTTTAATTTTTATTTTTTCGAAGTAATCATCTTTCTTTTTTGATTTTTAGATTTTTTTCAGCATACATAGAAAAGCATTCCCCTTTTGAAAACTTATCTACACATTTACTCTTTGACTAAGCAATCTCAACTCCAGCATTCCAAAGATGTTGTTGCAAAAAAACAAAAAATGGCATATGCCAAGACTATTCATCACAACACTATATTTTTTTAAACATATTTATGGGAGTATAATTGTTTTACAATGTTGTGTTAGTTTGTGCTGTATAACAAAGTGAATCAACTATATGTATACATATATCACCATATCCCCTCCCTCTTGCCTCTCCCACCCACCCTCCCTATGCCACCCCTTAGGTGGTCACAAAGCACCGAGCTGATATCCCAGTGCAATGCAGCTACTTCCCAATAGCTATTTATTTTGCATTTGGTAGTGTATATATGTCAATGCTACTCTCTCACTTTGTCCCAGTATACGCTTCCCCCTCTCCATGTTGTTAAGTCCATTCTCTATGTCTGCGTCTTTATTCCTGTCTTGCCCCTAGGTTCATCAGAACCATTTTGGTTTTTTTTTTTAGATTCCATATATATGTGTTAGCATAAAGTATTTGTTTTCCTCTTTCTGACTTACTTCACTCAGTACAACAGACTCTAGCTCCACACACCTCACTACAAAACACTCAATTGTGTTTCTTTCTATGGCTGAGTAATATTCCATTGTATATATGGGCCACATCTTCTTTATCCATTCATCCAATGATGGACACTTAGGTTGGTTCCATATCCTGGCTATTGTAAATAGTGCTGCAATGAACATTGCAGTACATGACTCTATTTGAATTATGGTTTTCTCAGGGTATATGCCCAGTAGTGGGATTGCTGGGTCGTATGGTAGTTCTATTTTTAGTTTTCTAAGGAACCTCTATACTTATCTCCATAGTGGCTGTATCAATTTTCATTCCCACCAACAGTGCAAGAGGGTTCCCTTTTTGCCACACCCTCTCCAGAATTTATAGTTTTTGGATTTTTTGATGATGGCCATTCTGACGGGTGTGAGGTGATACCACATTGTAGTATTGATTTGCATTTCTCTAATGATTAGTGATGTTGAGCATCTTCTCTTGCGTTTGTTGGCAATCTGTATATCTTCTTTGGAGAAATGTCTACTTAGGTCTTCTGCCCATTTTTAGATTGGGTTGTTTGTTTTTTTGATATTGAGCTGCATGAGCTGCTTGTAAATTTTGGAGATTCATCCTTTGTCATTTGCTTCGTTTGCAAATATTTTCTCCCATTCTGAGGGTTGTCTTTTTGTCTTGTTTATGGTTTCCTTTGCTGTGCAAAAGCTTTTAAGTTTCATTCGGTCCCATTTCTTTATTTTTGTTTTTATTTCCATTTTTCTAGGAGGTGGGTCAAAAAGGATCTTGCTGTTTTTCTATAAAGTTTTATAGTGTCTGGCCTTATATTTAGGTCTTTAATCCATTTTGCATTTATTTTTTGAATGGTGTTAGGAAGTGTTCTAATTTCATTCTTTTACATGTAGCTGTCCAGTTTTCCCAGCACCATTTATTGAAGAGGCTGTCTTTTCTTGGTTGTATGTTCTTGCCTCCTTTATCAAAGATAAGGTGACCATATGTGTGTGGGTTTATCTCTGGGCTTTCTATCCTGTTCCATCGATCTATACTTCTGTTTTTGTGCCAGTATCATACTGTCTTGATTACTGTAGCTATGTAGTGTAGTCTGAAGTCAGGGAGCCTGATTTCTCCAGCTCCGTTTTTCTTTCTCAAGATTGCTTTGGCTATTCAGAGTCTTTTGTGTTTAATACAAATTGTAAAATTTATTTTTCTAGTTCTGTGAAAAATGCAATTGGTAGTTTGATAGGGATTGCATTGAATCTGTAGATTGCTTTGGGTAGTATAGTCATTTTCACAATGTTGACTCTTCCAATCCAAGAACATGGTATATCTCTCCATCTGTTTGTATCATCGTTAATTTCTTTGATCAGTGTCTTATAGTTTTGTGCATACAGGTCTTTTGTCTCCTTAGGTATGTTTATTCCTAGTTATTTTATTCTTTTTGTTGCAGTGGTAAATGGGAGTGTTTCCTTAATTGCTCTTTGAGATTTTTCATCATTAGTGCATAGGAATGCAAGAGGTTTCTGTGCATTGATTTTGTGTCCTGCAACTTTACCAAATTCATTAATTAGCTCTAGTAGTTTTCTGATAGCATCTTTAGGATTCTCTACGTATAGTATCATGTCATCTGCAAACAGTGACAGTTTTACTTCTTCTTTTCTGATTTGGATTCCTTTTATGTCTTTTTCTTCTCAGATTGCTGTGGCTAAAACTTCCAAAACTATGTTGAATAATAGTGGTGAGAGTGGGCAACCTTGTGTTTTTCCTGATGTTAGAGGAAATGGTTTCAGTTTTTCACCATTGAGAATGATGTTGGCTGTGGATTTGTCATATATGGCCTTCATTATGTTGAGGTAATTTCTTTCTATGCCTACTTTCTGGAAAGTTTTTATGATAAATGGGTGTTGAATTTTGTCCAAAGCTTTTTCTGCATCTATTGAAATTATCATATGATTTTTATCCTTCAGTTTGTTAAGATGGTGTATCACATTGATTGATTTGTGTATATTGAAGCATCCCTGCATTCCTGGGATAAACCCCACTTGATAATTGTGTATGATTCTTTTAATGTGCCTTTGGATTCTGTTTGTAGTATTGTGTTGAGGATTTTTGCATCTATGTTCATCAGTGATATTGGTCTGTAATTTTCTTTTCTTGTGACATCTTTGTCTGGTTTTGGAATCAGGATGATGGTGGCCTCGTAGAATGAGTTGGGGTGTGTTCCTCCCTCTGCTATATTTTGGAAGAGTTTGAGAATAGGTGTTATCTCTTGTCTAAATGTCTGATAAAATTCGCCTTTAAAGCCATGTGGTCCTGGGTTTTTGTTTGTTGGAAGATTTTTTTTTTTAAGAGCTCCTGACTTTATTTATTTATTTATATATATATATATATATATATATATTTTTTTTTTTTTTTTTTTTTTTTTTGCTGTGTTGGGTCTTCGTTTCTATGCGAGGGCTTTCTCTAGTTGTGGCAAGTGGGGGCCACTCTTCATCGCGGTGCACGGGCTTCTCACTATTGCGGCCTCTCTTGTTGCGGGGCGCAGGCTCCAGACGCGCAGGCTCAGTAGTTGTGGCTCACGGGCCTAGTTGCTCCGCGGCATGTGGGATCTTCCCAGACCAGGGCTCGAACCCATGTCCCCTGCATTGGCAGTCAGATTCTCAACCACTGCGCCACCAGGGAAGCCCTGTTGGAAGATTTTTAATCACAGTTTCAATTTCAGTGCTTGTGATTGGTCTGTTTATATTTTCTATGACTTCCTGATTCAGTATCGTAAGGTTGTATTTTTCTAAGAGTTTGTCCCTTTCTTCCAGGTTGTCCATTTTATTGGCATATAATTGCTTGTAGTAATCTCTCACGATTCTTTGTATTTCTGCAGTTTGCATTTTTACTTCTCCTTTTTCATTTCTAATTCTGTTGATTTTAGTCATCTCCCTTTTTTTCTTGATGACTCTGGCTAATGGTTTTTTAATTTTGTTTATCTTCTCAAAAAACCAACTTTTAGTTTTATCGATCTTTGCTCTTGTTACCTTCATTTCTTTTTCATTTATTTCTGATCTGATCTTTTTGATTTCTTTCCTTCTGCTAACTTTGGGGTATTTTGTTCTTCTTTCTCTAATTGCTTTAATGTGTAAGGTTAGGTTGTTTAATTGAGTTTTTTCTTGTTTCTTGAGGTAGGATTGTATTGCTATAAACTTCCCTCTTAGAACTGCTTTTGCTGCATCCCATAGGTTTTGGGTCATTGTGTCTTCATTGTCATTTGTTTGTAGGTATTTTTTGATTTCCTCTTTGATTTCTTCAATGATCTCTTGGTTATTTAGTAGTGTATTGTTTAGCTTCCATATGTTTATATTTTTTACAGTTTTTTCCTGTAATTGATATCTAGTTTCATAGCATTGTAGTTGGAAAAGATACTTGATGTGATTTCAATTTTCTTAAATTTGTCAAGGCTTGATTTGTGACCCAAGGTATGATCTATCCTGGAGAATGTTCCATGAACACTTGAGAAGAAAGTGTATTCTGTTGTTTTTGGATTGAATGTCCTAGAAATATCAATTAATTCTATCTTGTTTAATGTGTTATTTAAAGTTTGTGTTTCCTTGTTTATTTTCATTTTGTATGATCTGTCCCTTGGTGTAAGTGGGGTGTTAAAGTCCCCTACAATTATCGTGTTACTGTCAATTTCCCGTTTTATGGCTGTTAGCATTTGCCTTACGTATTGAGGTACTCCTATGTTGGGTGCGTAAATATTTATAACTGTTATATCTTCTTCTTGGATTGGTCCCTTGATCATTATGCAGTGTCCTTCTTTGTCTCTTGTAATAGTCATTATTTTAAAGTCTATTTTGTCTGATATGAGAATTGCTACTCCAGCTTTCTTTTCATTTCCATTTGCATGGAATATCTTTTTCCATCCCCTTACGTTCAGTGTGTAGTGTCCCTGGGTCTGAAGTGGGTCTCTTGTAGACAGCGTATATACAGGTCTTCTTTTTGTATCCATTCAGTTTGTCTGTGTCTTTTGGTTGGAGTATTTAATCCATTTACATTTAAGGTAATTATTGATATGTATGTTCCTATTACCAGTTTCTTAATTGTTTTGGATTTGTTATTGTAGATCTTTTCCTTCTTTTGTGTTTCATGCCTAGAGAAGTTCCTTTAACGTTTGTTGTAAAGCTGGTTTGGTGGTGCTGTATTCTCTTAGGTTTTGCTTGTCTGTAAAGATTTTCATTTCTCTGTGAAATCTGAATGAAATCCCTCCTGGGTAGAGTAATCTTGGTTGTAGGTTTTACTCTTTCATCATTTTAAATATGTCTTGTCACTTCTTTCTGGCCCACAGAGTTTCTGCTGAAAGATCAGCTATTGTCCTTATGGGGATTCCCTTGTGTGTTTTTTGTTGATTTTCCCTTTCTGCTTTTAATATTTTTTTCTTTGTATTTAATTTTTGATACTTTGACTAATATGTGTCTTGGTGTGTTACTCCTTGGATTTATCCTGCATGGGACTCTCTGCACTTTCTGGACTTGATTGACTACTTCCTTTCCCATGTTAGGGAAGTGTTCAACTATAATCTCTTCAAATATTTTCTGACCCTTTCTTTTTCTCTTTTTCTTCTGTGACCCCTATAATTCGAATGTTGGTGTGTTTAATGTTGTCCCAGAGGTCTCTGAGACTGTCCTCAATTCTTTTCATTCTTGTTTCTTTATTCTGCTCTGTGGTATTTATTTCCACTATTTTATCTTCCAGGTCACTTTTCCATTCTTCTGCCTCAGTTATTCTGCTTTTGATTCCTTCTAGAGAATTCTTAACTTCATTTATTGTGTTGTTTATCCCTGTTTGTTTTCTCTTTCGTTCTTCTAGGTCACTGTTTAACGTTTCTTGTATTTTCTCCATTCTATTGCCAAGATTTTGGATCATCTTTCCTATCATTACTCTGAATTATTTTCAGGTAGAGTGCCTATTTCCTCTTCAATTGTTTGGTCTGGTGGGTTTTTACCTTGCCCCTTCATGTGCTGCATATTTCTCCATATTCTCAGTTCTTTAACTTACTTTGTTTGAGGTCTCGTTTTCACAGCCTGCATGGTCATAGTTCCCGTTGTTTTTGGTGTCTGCCCCCATTGGGTGAGTTTGGTTCAGTGGCTTGTGGCGGTTTCCTGGTGTAAGGGACTGTGTTCTGGTTGTTGGGGCTAGATCTTGTATTTCTAGTGGGTAGGGCTGCATCCAGTGGTGTGTTTTGGAGTGTCTGTGAACTTAGTATGATTTTAGGCAGCCTCTCTGCTAATGGTGGGTTTGTATTCCTGTCTTGCTAGTTGTTTGGCATGGGGTATCCAGAACTGGAGCTAGTTGGCTGTTGAGTGGAGCTGGGTCTTAGAGTTGAGACGGAGATCTTTGGGAGAGCTCTTGTCAATTGATATTATGTGGGGCCGGGTGGTCTCTTGTGGTCCAATGTTCTGAACTCGTCTCTCCCACCTAAGAGACTCAAGCCTGACACCCAGCTGGAGCACCAAGACCCTGTCAGCCACTCGGCTCATTAGAAAAGGGAGAAAAAAAGAAAGAAAAAAATAATAATAAAAAATAAAATAAAAGTTGCAATATTATTAAAATAAAGTAATAAAAAAGTAATTTAAAAAAGGAGAGCAACCAAACAATAAACAAATCTACCAATGATAACAAACACTAAAATCTATACTAAGATAAATATGAAAGTCAGAAAAAGTCAATCACAGACAGCAAACCCCAAGACTACAGTTGCTCCCAAAGCCCACTGCCTCAACTTTGGGTTGATTCGTTGTCTATTAGCGTATTCTACAGAGGCAGCATACCTCAAGTTGATTGTGGGGATTTAGTCCACTGCTCCTGAGGCTATGCAAAGAAATTTCCCTTTCTCTTCTTTGTTCGCATATCTCCTGGGGTTCAGCTTTGGTTTTGGCCCCATCTCTGCACGTCGGTTGCCCTCAAGCTTCTGTTCCCACCCAGACAGGATGGGGTTAAATCAGTGGCTGCTTAGGGGGCTCTGGTTCACTCATGTTTGGGGGAGGGAGGGTTACAGTAGTTATAATAGGAATGTGGGGTGAGCCTGCGGCAGCAGAGGCTAACATGGTGTTGCAACAGCCTGAGGCTCGCCACGTGTTCTCCCTGGGTAGTGGTCCCTGAATCATGGGACTCTGGCAGTGGCGGGCTGCTCAGGCTCCCGGGGGAGGGAATGAGGATAGTGACCTGTGCTTGTGCACAGGATTTTGGTGGCTGCAGCAGCAGCGTTATCATTTTATGCCCATCTCTGGTGTCCAAGCTGATGGTTGCAGCTCGTGCCCATCTCTGGAGCTCGTTTAAGCAGTGCTCTGCATTCTGTGGGCAGATAGGGAAGGGATCCCCTCTCCTCGCACACTGCAAAACAGTGGTCTCTTGCCTCTTAGGCAGGTCCAGAATTTTTCCCGGACTCCCTCCCAGCTAGCTGTGGTGCACTAGCCCCTTTCAGGCTGTGTTCATGCAGCCAACCCCAGTCCTCTCCCTGGGATCTGACCTCCGAAGCCAGAGCCTCAGCTCCCAGTCCCCACCTGCCCTGGTGGGTGAGCAGACTTGCATTTCAGGCTGGTGAGTGCTGGTCGGCTCCGGTCCTCTGTGCGGGAGTCTCTCCACTTTGCCCTCTGCTCTCCTGTTACTGCACTCTCCTCCATGGCTCTGAAGTCTCCCCCAACCCATCCTCCATCTCTGTCAGCAAAGGGACTTCCTAGTGTGTGGAAACTTTTCCTCCTTCACAGCTCCTTCCCAGACGTTCATGTCCCATCCCTATTCTTTTGTCTCTGTTTTTGCATTTTTCTTTTGTGCTACCCAGGTACGTGGGGATTTTCTTGCCTTTTGTGAACTCTGAGGTTTTCTGCAGTGTTCAGTCAGTGTTCTATAGGAGTTGTTCCACATGTAGATGTATTTTTGTTGTATTTATGGGGAGGAAGGTGATCTCCACATCTTACTCCTCCACCATCTTGAACGTCCCCACTACAACACTATTTTTAATAACAAAAAATAAAAAAACTCAAATGTTCATCTATTTGGGTTTGGTTGAATAAAGTAGCTTATCCACATAATTGATTATTATGGCGCTGCAAAAGTGAATGAGAATTGTCTCTATATACTGCTATGCAATTCTAATCATCCTCTTGTATGGAACCACAAAAGACTCTGAATAGCCAAAGCAATTTTGAGAAAAGAAAAATCCTGAAGACATCACACACCCTGATTTCTAACTATATTACAAAGCTATAGTACTCAAAACATTATGGTATTGGCATAAAAACAGATACATTGATCAATGAAAGAGAATAGAGAGTCCAGAAATAAACTGATATGTGTATGGTCAATTAATTTATGACATAGGAATCAAGAATATACAATGGGGAAGGAACAGTCTCTTCAATAAATGGTGTTGGGAAAACTGGACAGCCACATACAAAAGAATAAAACTGAACCACTATCTTACACCATACACAAAATATAACTAAAAATGGATTAAAAACTTGAATGTAAGACGTGAAACCATAAAACTCTTAGAAGAAAACATAGGCAGTAAGCTCCTTGACATTGATCTTGCTGATGATTTTTTTGGATCTGACACCAAAAGCAAAGGCAACAAAAGAAAACTAAACAAGTGGGACTATATCAAACTAAATTGCCTGTGCAAAGCAAAGGAAGATGTGAAAAAAATAAAAATGCAACCTACTGAAAGGGAGGCAATGTTTGCAAATCATGTATCTGATAATGGGTTTGTATCCAAAATACATAAAGAACTCATATAACTCAACAGCCAAAAAAAATCTGTTTAAAAAATGGGCAGAAGATGTGAATAGCCATTTTTCCAAAGAAGACATACAGATGGCCAACAGGTACATGAAAACAAGTTCAACATCTTTACTCCTCAGGAAATGCAAACCAAAATCACAATGAGATATCACCTCACTCCAGTTAGAATGGCTATTATCGAAAAGACAAGTAATAACAAGTGTTGGCAAGGATATGGAGAAAAGGAAACACTTCTGCACTGTTGATAAGAATGTAAATTGGTCCAGCCACTATGGAAAATAGTATGGAGATTCACATTAACTCAAAAAGATATAGGTACTCCCATTTTCATTGCAGCAGCATTATTTACAATAGCCAAGACATGGAAATGACCTAAGTGTCCATCCATGGATGAATGAATAAAAAAGTTTATAACACACACACACACAAAACGGAATATTATTCAGACATAAAAACAAGAAAAAAATCTCACCATTTGTGACAACATGGATGGAACTTGAGGGCATTATGTTTAGTGAAATAAGTCAGACAGAAACAAATACTGTATAATCTCACTAATATGTGTTATTTTTAAAACACAAAAACAAATACATAGATACAGAGAAAAGATTGCTGGTTACCAGAAGTGGGGGTGGGGTGGGGAAAATGTGTTAAGGAGGTCAAAAGGTACAAAATTCCAGTTATAAAATAGATAATTTATAGGAATGTAATTTACAGCATGGTGACTATAGATAATAATACTGTATTGCATATTTGAAAATTTCCAGAAGAGTGAATCTTAAATGTTTTCATCAGAAGAAGAAAGAACCTTGTAACTATATATGGTGATGGATGTTAACTAGATTTATTGTGGTGATGATTTCACAATATATGCAAATATCAAAGCATTGTTTTATACCTGAAATTAATATAATGTTATATGTCAATTATACCTCATTTAAAAGAATGAATGAGAGTTGTCTCTATATATTGCTATGCAGTGATTTCTAGGAAATATTATTAAGTGAAAACAGCAAGGTAGAGAAAATTGTGTATGATACGCTACTATATTTCAAGTAAAAGGAAGGTATGGATTCATATACATATAATAAAAAGCAATAATTTTTTTTAATGTAAGGCTAAACTAAAAAAATGAATATATGTATTAGACAGAGGAGGGGGGAGTGATATGATAGGGTAGAGGAGACAAGGATGGATGCTAGAATTCTCTGAATTTACCCAGTGTTGTAAATTTGATTTGGGGACACTGGAATATATTTTGCATAATTAAAAAGCAAAATGTAATCAAAATTTTAGAAAAACACAGAGTCTAAATAAAGCTTGGTATTTCTTTAATTGAAATAAAAATGAACTGGACTGTGTAGAGTTGGTGATTTAAGTACACTGAAAGGAAATATTCTGAGTAATTTTGTAATACATCATTTGAACTGTACAACTGTGGTATATATATTGACAAAAAAATAACTAAAAATAAATCTTAATTTTTAAAGCAATCATATTACAAGTAATAATGTTGACACTGTCATTCTGAAAGTATTAGATAGCATTTGAAGGTTAAAGCAAATAAGTAATTATTTAGGGTTAGTGTTTTCAGCTTGAGGGAAAAAAGATTCATAAAAGTAGTTGAAGAAGTTCGGTTAAAAAGAAGAAAATTGTGATCCTAAATTTGATTTACAGTCATCAGTATATCTATATGTTTGTAATAACATATTTTGTCTTCAATGATGCACATTTCTTAACTCTACTGAGGAATAAAACAGCAACATTAACCACCTCAGCGTCAATAATCTCATAGACTGTGGTCTCTAAATACCATTTTTCACTTAAAGGAAGCACGGTCCTTGGAAAATGGCTAATCCAAGGTCTGCTGTAGGAAATGTATGAGTTTAAAATATTTTCTCATAATAGGTAAGCAAGGAAACTATTAAACACTATTGGCGTGATGTCAACATGATTTAGGAGCCCTATCCAGCTTGACAGGGGCTCTAACTGGATAAATATGGTATATTTTGAGCATTAAAAAGAAAAATGACTGCAATGATTGAAGCACATCAAATGTGTTAAAATGTATGAGTCCATGATAGTGTAACAATCTCATTGATCACCTTTGGAGGATGCTAGGGAACCAATCTTATTCTGACTCCTGACAAAGGTGGAAAAATCAAGTATTTATTCCACATCTACAATACAAGCAGTACCATCAACTCCAGTTGATGAGGGAAACTTTTCATCATAGAAGCTTTCTAGCTAATAAATGAAGAAATAATTGAATTAGAATATCACCATTTTTAACCTGTAATGAAATAATAAATCTAGGCAATTATGATAATGGCTTTTAATAACAGTGGGTGAAGCTCATGAGGGACTTCATATTGGGTGGATCAAACCAACATTTCAACCCATAAATCAGTCTTAACTTCCCAAGGCATTCTTTTCATCCTGATGATGTCTGCACCATCTATAACCTCTTCTTGACAGAAATTTGAACCTGAATCTGATTAAGAACTAACCACCTGTTTACAAGAAATACAAAGGACAGAAGCACCAGTTAAATAACATCATAGGAATACAATTGGTAAAATCTAGAATGAGGAGAAATGCTTTAGGGCAAATTATCTGGTTGCTTCAACAAATTAGTTCCAAGAGAAAAAATAGGGAGCAGAGAACTAGAGACATGTAAAGCAAACGACATTGTTTGGATCCTGATTCGAAGAAATAATAAAAAGAAAAAAAATTAGACAATGAAAATTTTTTATAATAATGAGAAATATATAATTTTTTAGGTATGATAAAGTTGCCATTTTTATATTTTTAATGAGACCTTATCTTTTACAAATATACACTAAAATATTTATGGATAAAATTATGTGGTATCTAAATTTGCTTCAATATAATCTCTTCTGTGTTTGGTAGGGGACATGGTGGGGATTGGAAGTGATGGATATAGCTGAAACAAAATTGGCCATGGGTGGCAAATTGTTGAAGCTCGGATATGGGTGCACAGTGGCTCATTATACTATTCTCCCTACTTTTGTGTATATTCAAATTTTCCATAGTAAAATATTTTCTAGAAGAAAAGCACTTCCCAACATGAGGTATTTTTAATTCTTCCATTTTTGCAAATATAAAAAATTTCTTTATTTACATTTCAATTTTGATCCATCTGGAATTTATTTTGGTGTAAGATTTGAAGTAGAGATACAATTTAACTTTTTTCCAGATGGCAACCCAGTTGTCTCAACATTGCTTATTGTGTGATCTATATTTTCCTCACTGATTTAAATTGTCACATTAATATTAAGCTTAAAACATTTATTTTGAGCAGTGATTCAAACTTCCATTTCTGGCTATGATAGAGTATCTAGTTTGGAAATGCTTTTTACCCTAAAACAACTATAAAACAGAAAGAAATATATGCAATAACTTTTTCAGACTTTGGACAACAGGAGGCAAAGGACAGTGATCCCTGAAAGAAAGGAATCAAACAAGGTAAATTCCATGATCTTTCCAGCTGTCTGTTTTTAAGCACTCTCTAGATGATAGCACAGGAAAGGGAAGTCCCAAAAGGGCACTGTTACCTTAGAGATCTGAGGAGACAGAGATTGGAACTCTGGACTACTGCAGTGACTGGAATTTCCAGGTCAGTGTATCAGAGACAGGAGAGCCATACACACAGAAAGAGCTCTAGAAATCTGCACAGGAGACCCCTTGATTCTTTGGCCATTTTTTTTTTTTTTTTTTTTACTTTTCACTTTGGCCAAATACTAAATTGTGTACTTTGAAAGAACATAGTTCAGCCTCCAGGCTGAACAAGAGCACCAACTGAGGAAAGAGCAACTATTTGAAAAGAATATAACTACCAGGGATCTATGATGTGAGCAATTACCAGAGCTCCCACAGGGTTGGAAAATGTGTGATTGTTGACCATTAAGAATGGAGAGACATTTTTGAACACCCTGGGAGTTCAGTAGAGACCTCAACAGGTTACACTTTATGAATACAGCTAATCTAGTTCTAGAGTGAATGCTACCCTAGGCTCACCCTAACAAGGCTTAAAAAACAAGCCTAAGAAGGGTAAAGCTGATCTGCAAATAAGTTAACTTTCTGCCAAAACAAACTTAACATTCTGTTAATGAAGATAATAAAATCCAGACATTCAACATTCAACTATGTAACAGCCATAATGTTCAACATACAAAAAGTATTTGATAAGCAAAGAAGCAGAAAAAAATGTGACCTATAACAAGAAAATTATTAAAAAGAAAGTGACCCAGAAATGACAGAGATGATAGAATTAGCAGATGAGTTTAAAATAGCTAAGATGAATTTGTTTGAAGGTTTAAAGAAACACTTAAACATAATGAGACCACAAATAGGGAATTTCAATGGAGAAATTAAAACTGTAAAAAGTACCAAATAGAACTTCCAAGGCTAAAATATTCAATATTTGACTGGAAAAAATAACTGGGTAAACTTAATAACAGATTATATGTAACAGAAGAAACATGACTATAAGGCAATAGAAACTATCCAAACTAATGCATAACAAAAACTTATCTGGAAAGTCCCCAAATATTTAGATATTAAGCCACAGACTACTAAATAGCCCATAATCCAAAGAAGATACTAAAAGAAAAATTGAGGACTAATTCAAGAAAGGGAAGAAGCAACCCACCAATGCCCTCTCTCTAAAGCACAACAATCCTTTCTCCATCCCTCTAGTCAAACTCATTTATTTATATCCAGTATACCCCAATTACATCATTTATTCATTGTACATTCATTTAACAAATAAAGACTCAAAAGGGGCTCATTTTATGTGCCAGGTGCCTTCCTCCTCACAGCAGTGGCAGAGCAGTTTTCTTGACTGAAATTGAAGTATACTTAAGGAACAGATTGTTATTTCCAGAAGCCTAGAAAAGAGTATCAGCTACTTATTCCCTCTAGTTACAACTCAGACAGAAGACACCAGCTTCAAAGTTCCTACAGTGGGATTCAGTCTATAAAGAGCTATCTTTTTTCCATCCCGTAGGTATCCAGTATGTTTGTCCTATATTCTTTCTGACAATTTCCATTTTTCCTCAACTGGTTGCAGCATAGTGCTAATAAGACCAAGGCTGCAATTCAGAACACTTAAGGTCCAACTGGTTTCCAAAGGGAAACCTATCTTCATGAAAATATTCCATATTTCTAATCCCTGCCAAGTATCTTGTATTGATCTCGAGGGCAATTTAGGAAAGCATGCGAGAAAGGCTTAACACAAACCCATCATCTTTTTAAAAACAAACGTTCACGTTTATTTTTACTTGTTTTATATTTGGATAAAGCACCTTTCTTGTGTTTGTGCTTCCAGTTTAATAGAATTACATCTTAGATTGATTTGTTTGTGCCACTTGCACAGGAAAGTCTAAGTGTAGAAGCTTGTCTCAGCAGCAACAACTTGTGGGAGGGAAATAGGTAGACAATATTAATTTAACTTTGCAGTTAGCATAATTACAGGGCTTGCCGTTTACATACATTTGCTCATATGATCCTCTCAGCAACCTTGTGAGGAAGCTATTGTTATCCCTTTTCTTCACAGTTGAACAAACAGTGGCTTTGAAATGCTAAATGACTTCCCTTAATATTATTGGTAGCCAAGTGCCAGAACCTGGTGTTGAGCCAAAATCTGCTAACATCAAGTTTGTTGCTCCTTTCTTTAGCATTTCACACAGTTTATTTCTTGTCTCTCTAAAATTAAAAAAGCTACTGTCTATTTTGATATGCTTTATATTCCAGGAAAATGTAGGTCATAAAACTGAAACTTTATCTTCCCTGTGTTCAACATTAAACAATGTATTTTCCAGTTATGTGAAACTTTCATTCAATTTCCAAAACTTCTTTTATATAAGCCCTCGACCTATCCACATCCAACTTATCCTTTAACACTCACTGTAATTCCATCTCCATTAAATATCCTTCCCTAAAAACTTAAGTTCACAATGGGCTCTTCATTTTTTAAGCCCTAGATTAAAAGCAATTTTTATTTTTTAGTTGGCATTGAATAATAAATTATCTTGTAATGCTTTGTAACTTTTCATGCACACGTTTTACACCCCCACAAGACTAAGCTCCTTTACGATAGCAGGAGCACACCAAGGTAGTATTGTGGGAATAGTCCATCTCCAATTCAGGCAATAAGAAAGTGCATTTTCTGTAGAAATTTTTAAATGACATTACAATGAAGTCAATTAATTATTTTTAATGATGCCAAAGATGAATTTCTCTGTGCACATAATGTCATACCAATTTTGCCTATATGCTGAGGCATATATGATTTACATCAGATCATTGCTCAGGAAAAAAGTAAGGTGTTCATCCAGCCTAAAATAAAATAATGAGTTTTTTTAAAGCACAGTAATTAATTTATATTCTTATTGCTCACTTCCTAGTGAAACTGTGGGTTTTATTTTTTCTTAAATTTAATCTTTAATAATACTGGGAAGCTCCCCTTCCTCACACACTATTTAGCATTGCTCAAGCTAACATAGTAGTGGATAAATGCTATTATGGTTATTATCATCATTATAATTATTATAGCTAACATCTATTGAATGCTTTCTCTGCATCATACATATTATCTTTGCAACAATCCAATTAGGAGCTACTATCATTATCTGCATAATAAAAAATGAGAAAACTAAGGCTCAGAGGGGTTAAATTATATGTCCAATGTAACATAGCCAGTAAGGATTGGAGCCAGAGTTTGGACCAAGAAATCTGATGCAAGAGCCTATGAGTTAGCCTCTACACTACACTGCTTCTCTGCCATTGTACCTGCTCTTTCACCGTCAAATCCTATGATTTTTACTTCAATCATTTTTAGTTCATACCAGTATCCTTTACGCCCTTGCAATAACAACTAAATGTTTATTGTATCTTTTAAAAATTTTTTATCTTTATCAATATCTTAGACTCTCATATTTTCCAGTTTATGAAATCTTGTGCCACATCCACTCTTGTTTCACTTGTACATATAATTACAATGATCTTGCTATTACAGCAATGCTGTATTAGTCAGGGTTTGATCATAGAAACTGAACCACCACCAGCAAGTTTTATATATATATTTATGTATATATATATAATCAAGGCACCCAAGATGTCTGTTCTCTTGCTCTCTGTACATCCTGTGCTCCACCAGTCCCTGTTTCACCGACACCCTACTCACATAACTGACCTTCCCCCTTAATCATAGAGCCTAATCAATAAATACCTATCTGCTTGCCCCACCCCAGCTAGTGATTGTTCTAATCTTTACATCAGAATGGTTCCCCTTTTATAGTTTAACAAAGGGAAGACCTCTGCCCCAGGAAGGTACTTAGCCCAAAGGGCTAAGAGGAGCTAAGAGAGCTGAAACCATGAGCCAATCTGGTGTTAATTCCCCCTATAACTGGTAGTCTCCCTATTCCCTCCAGGAGCAAAGGCTACCGCCTTGTCCTGCCTGCCTTCTGATACACAGAGTAGGGTGTCTCGCTCCGGGACCTTGCTTCAGATGTGTAAGCTCCCCCATCCATTAAACCACTGATGTCTCTGTTGCTGATTCTGGGCTCTTGGATCTTGAAGCTGGGCAAGTACAGGCCTTGTAGGCCCGTGGGCACATCTCAACCGTATATATATATATATATATATATATATATATTTGACCTTATACATTTGCAATTGTGGAACCTTATTAAACAGTCTCTTTAAGTCTGTTGATTTTACATTTGGTGCTGGAGCTTGTAATCTGCAGGAAAGGCAGCTGAGAAGGGGATGAATGTGAAGTGAGAGAGAGCAAGGGGAAGCTGGAACCCATGAAGATGGACCAAATCTTATGTTGGTCTCTCGACTGCTTCCAATTTCAATGATGTGGGTATCATGCAGAAGAAGTTGGTACTCTTCATCAAGTAACTAAATACTCATCTGGCCCAGTGGTCACAGAACCTTGAGGATCCAGGGAGAGGAGAAACAACTGAAGGCCCACTCCTGCCCCCTGTCAAAATGATCAGTCAGTAGATAAGCAACAACATGTATGAACTGCAACAACATGTATGAACTGCAACAACATGTATGAACTGCAACAACACCTGGTACCCCTGCATCAATCTTCCAAACATAAAAGTACTTTGGCTGCTATTTTATTTCCGCCTCCCAAATCTCACACAAAATGACTTGCGACTCTTGCTAATTCACAACTATGCAGGGAAGGAAATTCTAGGACACGTAATTCCAGCTTAGCTAAGTTGACACAATACTACTCCACTACAAATGCTACTCATAAGGTAACAAAACCAAAAGAGAGTTAGAATCTGGATCCTTGATGACAACATTGAACACACCCTGAACTCTTCCTGACTCTGAACCTCTGGCTATAAGAGATTATTATTTAAGTTGGATTGTCTGTTCTTGTTATTGAATGCATCCTGATACATGATGCATCATGTCAGGAGGGACTAACATTCACTCATTCACTGTTGTATAGTAGGATGTAAGAGAACTGAACATAGGGAAAGGAGTTTTAATGAAAGATAATGAGAAACAGAAGAGAAATTAGGGTAAAGTCTAGAACATGAAGATTTTTTTGAAAGCTCTGAAATATCAGTAGGCATCCTCAGATAGGAAGGCATTAAGGATAAGTCACCTATTTCCTGCTTTGACAGGAAGTCAACTCAGATGGCAGAGAAGGAATGTTTTAAATTGTTTTCCTCACACGCATTTGTTTCAGAGCACATATTCTTTGCAGTCTGATGTTTTTGATTTTAAAAATGCACTTCACTAGCTCACATTGTGAAACTAGGAAAGAAGCACCAAAAAACATTTTATGTATGACTCCCTGGGGAAGAGTAAATACAGCATTGGAATACACTTTAGTGCAGTCATGTGACACAAACTGAAGTGTTTTACTGAATTAAAAGAAAAACGAGGGGCTTTGTTTTTCCCTAAATGTACCAGAGTGCAAGATAATCTTCTTCACTACATAAACTTGTCTCTAATATCCAGCCTCCCTTCAGGCTTCCAATGACCTAATTATTCAAATCTGTACAATAGCACATTCTGTGAGATGATTTTGGAAAAGTAACAAGGAAAATATATGTACCAAATTATATTTGGTGGAGTGTAAGCCTAGAGGAACTGTTTGTATAACTTAATTGTGTCTTTTGAAACCGTATTCATGGTATTATCTTATTTTCTATTATCTAAGTGTACAAATACAACATGTTCATTCTAGATATATGGCTATATTTTGAAAAGAATACCCAGATGAATACTAATCCCACAAACACATGGCTGATAAGAATTTAAACTGGCAGAAGAGCTCACTTAAACTCTTTCACAAACTAATGTCAATAGTTCTGTATAAATGGCTGTTTTGGTTGTTAAAGTGCTTATAATAGTGGTACTTCTATTCTCAGGCATACCTATTAGTCTTCAAGGCAAAGAAAGAATTTGAGATTCATTGTTTTCCATAAACTGTTTCACAACCACTTACTCAAAAGAAAAATTTTGATATTAAACTTTTTTTCATAAGAAATTACCAGAGTTTGTGTTATGAAGTCACTTTTGGCTCATTATTACCAGTGATTTTCAAGTCCCATGGATTGGTTGTAAAATGGCAAGCAACACTGGATTGAAGGGTAGTTTGTGTTGGGCAATCGTTAATCATGACTGACTGCGTCAAACTGCTATGTGACTTAACTTCTCAAGGTACCTTTAAGCATTACATTTTTGTAGAGTTTTATAAGTCTAGAAATATATGGAAATTGGGTAGGGAGTGGGGAAGTGGGGTATCAGTAGAAGGGAGTCTTTAATAAAAGGTAAAAGATGGTTAGATTTGAACCAACAACCCACATATGGTCACTATATATTTCCATGTGACATGCTTCAAGATATGTTTGAAATTTTAGAGAAAAAAGAGAATATAAAAACCACTCAACCCCTAAAGTGTTTGCCTGGACACAAAATAACCCATAGGTATTTTCTAATCCTTAAATTAATCAGTTAAGACATTGAACCATCCTTAGCAGACTTCACTTTTGAATATGAGTCTCCTTCTTATCTGTCATTGCTAAAGCTAAGGTCTGGTTTGAAACTCAACTTGCTATGCCCAAGAGTAAAGTAATACTTTAAACAAAAACAACAAAATCCTGCTACACTTTGAGGGAAAAACATGAATGTTATACTTTGTAGAAAGCTTCATTGTAAAATCAGGTACACTGAAGTAATAAACTTTAAATCTTTATCTTATCTCCTGCTAAGGCTGTTCTTTTGTGGCCACCATATTAAAACTCTTTCAGTTTGTGGTACAAACGCAGTTGTCTTTTCAACCCTGCAAAATTTCAAATCCCAAGACTCTTGTCAACTTACATCATACACTTCAGCAAAAGTTCCTTCTTTAGCAGAGCTTCTCTCTTAACAAATGCTAGAGTGGCTAGCTCCAGTTTGAGTTCATCTATGTCAGGCGAGGACTTTGCTAAAAGTGGCAAAAAAGATCCTGGCATATGCAAACCACAATTTTTTCTTACTATCCCATCTAATAATACAACCTCAGTTGTCACATGGTCTACTTCCCAAGGAAAAACAGGCAACTGATTAACCAAATGCTTTGTCACTGCTTTACAGGGCTTTCCAGTCTACAAGCCTGCTGAATTAATATATAGCTCCACAGTTCTTCCATTGAGCCAATTCTATATTTAGATTCTGTTACTTGCTGCATTCCATTTACAAATGCCAAAATCTGTACCAGGTAGAATTTGTTCATGTGTATAAAGCAAGAATATAAAATAACAGTGGCTTAAATAAAATAACTCTCTCTCAAGAGTTCAGAGATAGATTGCCCTTGGCTGATATGATGGCTTTACAATTACGCAGGACTCACACTCCTGCTATCATTCTGCTCTACTAGCCGTAACTCTAACATTGATCCTCAAGTGTGCTTCATAGTCCCAGATGGCTGTGAGAGATGCAGCCATCACATGGGCATTTAAGGCAGGAAGAAGGAAGTAGAAGAGGAAGGGGAAAAGATGTATATACAAGTCAACACCCTTTAAGGAGCTTTAAAGAAAGCCCAAACCAACAACTTCCATTTATTTATCATTGGCATTCCCTGTTGCAAGAGAGACTGCATAAGATAATCTTTACTCCAACACATTTTCTTCTAGAATATAAACAGCATACTGTGTATTCAGAAGGAAAAAAATGGATACTGGGTAGTCCCAGTCTAGCAGTCTCTGCCATAGAGCATACCTTCCAGAATCCACAAATATCGACTGAAGATAGAATAAAGATATACACTTTATTGAAAAGCCTATAATGTTATTTGAAAAATATTTAGGAAAAAATCATTATAATCTTCTGATAGAAGGTATAGTTCAGCAAAACACAAGATATATAAAAGAATGAAGGACAAGGTTAACTACATAAAATTAAAACAAACAAAACAAAATAATCTGTATGCCAAAATACACTGTACACAAATTATAAGGTAAGTATCAGACTGAGAGAAAATATTTGCAGCATATATAACAGATAAAGGATTAAAATTCAAAATACATAAAGAATTCTGACAAAACATCCAAAAGGAAAAAAATTGGTCTAAAAAGTCAACAGCCTTTTCGGGGAAGAGAAAACATGTATGGCTACTGAACATGAAAGATGTTTAACCATACAGTAATTAGGGAAATGCAAATGAAAAGAATGAGATACAATTGCAAATCCATCATTTGGCAACAAGTAAAAAAGCTTTAATATTAAAATTCAGTATAGTGTGGACAAATATGCACTCTTACACGTTTTTCTGGAGGATAATTTGGCAGGATCTATCAGAATTTCAAACGTACACACTCTCTGGGCAAGCAATTCCAATTCTAATTATCTCTGGTAGAGATATACTTGTGTGTATGTGAAAAGATGTGTGTACAAAAAGGTGTCAAAATCCCAATAAAAATGTTTATCAGTAAGAAAGAAGATAATGCTAAATAAATGATAGTAACTACTACTATGGAATTTGATACAAGGCTTAAAACAAATGAAGCAGTTTTATATGTATGGAATGTTTATAATTTGGGACCAATTTGGAAAGAAATTATATCTTTACTATGTTGAGTCTTCTGATCCATGAACAGGTTATGTCTCTCCATTTATTTAGGTCTTATTTGATTTTATTCAGAAGAATTTTATAATTCCTAACATACAGATCCTTTACATGTTTTGTTAAGTATATACCTAAGTATTTCAATTTGGAGGAAACATCGTAAATAGTATTATGTTTTAAATTTTGGTTTGCTCAAGTTCATTGTTACTGTATAAGTATTTTACATTTTTAGTGTTAACTACCTAACTTAATGTATAAGTATTTATACACGGTTAGTGTCCAAGCAGTTGATTTTTGTGTGTTGATCTTGTATCTTATGAACTTGAGGAAATTAGTTAGTTTTGAGAGTTCTTTGTATATTTTTGTTGTTGGTTCTTTGGGATGTTTTATGAAAGCAATTATCTCATCTGCAAATAGGAACAGTTTTATCTCTTTCTTTCCAATCTTTTCTTGCCTTTTCGGAATAGCTAGAACTTCCAGAACTATGTTAAATGAGAGTAATGAGATGGACATCTTTGCCTTTTATTCTGGTTTTAGGGGGAAAGCATTCAGTATGTCACCAAAAGCATGATGTTAGCTATATATACAGTTGTAAGTTCTTATAAGTTGAGGCTGTTCCATTCTCCTGATTTGTTGAGAGTTTTTAACACGGATGGCTTTGGATTTTATCTAATGCTTTTTCCGCATCAATTGATATGATCACATGATTTTTCTTCTTTAGCTTGTTGATATGTTTGTTAGATTATATTGATTGATACAATTGATATAAGTTACAGTAAGAGACTTGCATACCTAAAATAAATCCCACTTGGTCATGGTATATAAGTCTTTTTATACATGACTGGATTCAGTTTACTGTTATTTTGTTGAGGAATTTTAAATCTACTTTAATGAGAGATATTGGTCTATATTTCATTGTATTTTATTATACTGTCTTTGTCTAATTTGATATTGTGGTGGTACTGTCCTCATAAAATAAGTAGGGAAGTGTTCCATTCTCTTCAATACACTGCAAGAGATTGTGTAATTTTGATATTAATTCTACTTTACATTTTTGGTGGTATTCTCCACTGAAACTATCTGGGTCTGAAAACCTATTTGGGGGGAGCTTTATAATTACCAATTTCATTCTTTAAATATTATAGAATATTCACACTATCTGTTCCATTTTAGCAGTTTGTGGTTTTTGAGAAAAAGGGTCTATTTCTTCTGTGTTATTGACTTCATTTTCCTGAATTTTTCATAGTATTTGCTTTTTTATTATCCTTTTAACTATTGCAGGATTGCTAATGAAATCCCCTATTACATTGATGTTATTAGTTATTTGTGTCTTGTCTCACTTACTTTTGTCAATTTTACCAAGACATTAATGGATTTTGCTGATATATTTCAAAGATCTACCTTTTCGTTTCACTAATTTCCTCTATTGCTTTTCTTTTTTCAAATTCATTGATAACTTTGCTCATTTTTAATATAGCCATTCTCCTACTTGATCTGATTTTATTGCTCTTAAATAGGAACTCATTAACACCATCCCAGATATTTCAAATGTTGTATTTTCAGTATTTACACTTAATGTAAGTGTACTAAACACTCCAACCAAAGTGCAGTAATTGGAAGAATGGATACAAAAACATGATCCAGCTATATCCTGTGTACCAAAACACTTTAGAAGCAAGAACACAATTAGGTTGAATATAAAAGGATCAAAATAAATACACTATTCAAACAGTTAGCAAAAGAGAGTTGCTGTGAGGAAAACATAGGAAGAATACTCTTTGACATAAATCACAGCAAGATCTTTTTTGATCCACCTCCTAGAGTAATGGAAATAAAAACAAAAATAAACAAATGGGACCTAATGAAACTTAAAAGCTTTTGCACAGCAAAGGAAACCATAAACAAGACAAAAAGACAACCCTCAAAAAGGGAGAAAATATTTGCAAATGAATCAATGGACAAAGGATTAACCTCCAAAATATATAAACAGCTCATGCAGCTCAATATTAAAGAAACAAACAACCCAATCCAAAAATGGGCAGAAGACCTAAATAGACATTTCTCCAAAGAAGACATACAGATGGCCAAGAAGCACATGAAAAGATGCTCAACATCACTAATTATTAGAGAAATGCAAATCAAAACTACAATGAGGTATCACCTCACACCAGTTAGAATGGGCATCATCAGAAAATGTACAAACAACAAATGCTGGAGAGGGTGTGGAGAAAAGTGAACCCTCTTGCACTGTTGGTGGGAATGTAAATTGATACAGCCACTATGGAAAACAGTATGGAGGTTCCTTAAAAAACTAAAAATAGAATTACCATATGATCCAGCAATCCCACTACTGGGCATATACCCAGAGAAAACCATAATTCAAAAAGACACATGCACCCCCATGTTCATTGCAGCAGTCTTTACAATAGCCAGGTCATGGAAGCAACCTAAATGCCCATCGACAGACAAATGGATAAAGAAGAAGTGGTACATATATACAATGGAATATTACTCAGCCATAAAAAGGAACGAAATTGAGTCATTTGTTGAGACGTGAATGGATCTAAAGACTGTCATACAGAGTGAAGTACGTCAGAAAGAGAAAAACAAATATCATATATTAACGCATGTATGTGGAACCTAGAAAGCTTGTACAGATGAACTGGTTTGCAGGGCAGAAGTTGAGACACAGATGTAGAGAACAAACGTGTGGACACCAAGGGGGGAAAACCGTGGTGGGGTGGGGATGGTGGTGTGCTGAATTGGGCGATTAGGATTGACATGTATACACTGATGTGTATGAAATTGATGACTAATAAGAACCTGCAGTATAAAAAACAAACAAACAAACAAAAAAGAGAGTTGCTGTGGCTAAACTAATATTGGCAAAATCATTTTTAAGACAAAAAATTTTACTAGGGACAAAGAAAGAACTTTGTATTAATAAAAGGATCAATTGAACAGGAATAGAAGGCAATTTTAATAATATATGCACCTAACAACAGCGGTCCCAAATACATGAATCACAAAACTGACATAATTAAGGGGGGAAATAAGCAACTTAAAAATAATACTTGGAAACCTCAATACCCCACTTTCAATAATGGATCAAAGAACTAGACATAAGTTCAACAAGGAAATAGTAGACTTGAGCAATACTCTAAACCACCTAGTCCTAATAAATGTCTATAGAACACTCCACCAAACAACAGCAGAATACAAATTCCATGAAACAGTCTCCAGTATGGTCAATATGGTAAGCCACAAAAAAGCCTTAATTAATATAAAAGGATTGTACTCATTAATAAAAAACATATTCTCTGACTACAATGGAATAAAATTTGAAGGCAGTAAGAGAAGGAAATGGGGGAAATTCACAAATATGTGGAAATTAAGCAACACACTCTTAAGCAAAAATTGGGTCAAAAAGAAAACATAAGGAAAATTAGAAATTACTTTGAAGTGAGTAAAAAAAGTAACAAAGCATACCAAAATTTATAGACTGCAGCTGAAGTAGTGCTTAGATAGAAATTTTGAGGTGTAAATGACTATAATATAAAACCAAAGGCCTCAAATTAATATCCTAGCCTCACACTTTATTGAACTAGAAGAGTAAACCAAAAAGCAAACAGCAAGAAGAAAAATTTGAAAATAGAGCAGAAATTAAAGAAATAAAACAAAACAGTGAAATTAAAAGTTGTTTTTTTAAAAAAACATCAACAAAATTGACAAAACTGTAGCTAGATTGACCAAGAAAAAAAGAGAGAATAAAATTAATAAAATCAGGCATGAAAGAGGGACATAAACCTTATCACCTTATAAAAATTTTAAAAGAGTTATATGGGAATACTAAGAACAACCATATGCTAACATACAATGGACAAACTCCTAGAAACATTTAAAGTAGAATGGGCAATAAATAGCAAGAAAGAGATCAAATTATTGATCAAATTATTGATTTTTTAAAAAGTTCTATAAAGAAAAGCCTGGACAAATGTCCTCACTGGTGAATTCTACCAAACATTAAAAAAAATTTAACACCAATTTTTCACAAATTGTTCCAAAAAAGTAGAGATGGAGGGAATAGCTTTCAATACTTTCTATGAAGCCAGTATTCCCCTAATGCCTGGAGAAAATGCGAGCAAAACAAATCCAACAGCCTATAAAACAGACTATATGCAATGTTCAAGTGGAATTTATCCCAGGAATGCAAAGACAGTTTAACATCTGAATTCAATCAACATAATATACCAAATTGATAAAGGATAAAAACCACATGATCATCTCAATACATGCAGAAAAAGCATTTAACAAAACTCAAAACCCTTTCAATTAAAAAAAACAACAGAATATAGGATAGAATGTAGAAAGAAGTTTTACAATCAGATAAAGGGCATCTATGAATTTCTGAGTCATGAGGTAATCTTATGTTTGATTATTTAAGAAACTGCAAAACTGTTTTCCACAGTGTTTGTGCTACTTTACTTTCCCACCAGTAATGTATGAGGGTTCCATTTTTTCCACATCCTGTTCAACATTTGTTATTTCCATTTTTTAAAATTATGCCTACCCTAGTGGGTATGAAATATTAACTCATGGTTTGATTTGCATTTCCCTGATGGATAATGATGTTGGTCATATTTTCATGCATTTATGGGCTATTTACATATCTGGAGAAATATCTATTCAAATCCTTTTCCCATTTATTAATTGGGTTGCCTTTTCATTATTGAGCTGAAAGAATCTTATGCATGTTCTGGACACTAGACCCTTACCAGAAATACGATTTCAAATATTATTTCCATTTTCTGGGATGTGTTTTCTCTTTCTTTTTAGTGTCCTTTGAAGCATAATTTTTTTTTATTTTAATGAGGTATAATGTACCTATTTTTACTTTTCTTGCTCAGGCTTTATGCATCATATCTCAGAAACCATTGCCTAATATAAAGTCACAGAGATTTACTCCTTAGTTTTCTTCTGAAGGTTTTATAGTTGGAACACTTACACTTAGGTCTTTTATGCACTCTGAGTTAATTTTTTTATAGGGTATAAGGTATTATTTTTCTTGAGAACCTCCAGTTGTCTTAGCACCATGATTTGGAAAAGACTGTTATTCCTTTTTATTGCATCGTCTTGGCACCTTGTCAAAAATCAATTTATTATACTTGTATGGTTTGCTTCTGGTCTTTTAATTCTATTCCATTCATCTATATGTCTATCCTTATGCCAATATCACATTGTCTTGATTACTGTGGCTTCACATGAAATGTTGAAATTGGGAAGTGTGAGTCCTCCAACTTTGTTCTTTTTTGAAGATTATTTTGGATGAGTCCTTTGTATTTCCATATGAATTTCAGAATAAGCATGTCAATTTCTACAAAAAAAAAAAGACAGGATTTTGATAGGGATTATGGTGAATATGTAGATCAGCATTGCCATCTTTAAAATACTGAAACTTCCAATTCATGAACACCAAATATCTTCCTTTTATTTAGTTCTTTGATTTCTTTTAATAATGGTTTATAGTTTTCTGTCTACAAATCTTGCACCTCTTTGGTTACATGTATTCCTAAATAATTTATTCTTTTTGGTGATATGGTAAATGTAATTAGTTTTCTTAATTTAATCTTCTGATGGTACAATACTTGTTTATGGAAATACAGTAGATTTTTATAATGATTTATCCTGCAACCTCACTGAACTCATTTATCATTCGTTCTAATTTTTTGTATGTGGATTCTTTAATGTTTCCTACATATAAAATCATGTGATCTGCAAATAACGGTTTTATTTCTTTCTTTTCAATCTGGATGCCTTTGATCTCATTTTTGTGTCTGACTGCCATGGCTAGAACCTTCAGGACAATTTTGAATAGAAGTTGCAAGAATGAAAATTCTTGTCTTCTTCTTGATCTTAGGGGGACAGCTTTTACTCTTTTACCATTAAGTATGATGTTTGCTATAGATTTTTTTGTAGCTTCACTTTATCAGATTGAGGAAGTTCCCTTCTATTCCTAGATTGTTGAGAGTTTACATAATGAATAGGGGACTGGTTTTGTTTGAATGCTTTTCTGCATCTACTGAGATGGCCATGTGATTTTTTTCTTTTTTTTCTATTAATATGTTGTATTACATAGATTAATTTTTCTATGTTGAACAAATCTTGTATTCTTGGAACCAATTACCTTCAGTCATTGTTTAAATCCTTTTAATACAATGAAAGATTTGACTTGCATCAAATATTACATCAAACTTGTATAAATTCTGTAAGATAGCTCTATATTAAAGAATTCTATAAGATGCCATTCTATATATTTGTATTCTGTCTACTCTGATGATGTTCTTAAAGACATTAGTTATCATATTATTTATTGCTTTCTTCATGAGAATTTTCAGCATAAATTTCTTCTTATCCTTAACGTCAAGAATATTTGTGCATTTTCCTGAACCACTGGTTTATTTTTATCTTACAGACAGTATGAACTATGATTTTGTTTTCCCAGCAAGTGTATGGGATCTAATGGCATGTACTTTTCATATTAGCCTCATTTCTAGATATATTTTATTTTCTGACCTTGTTTAGCTTTTTCTTTGTTGTATATTTATAATTTGTCATTTTGCTCTATTTTTTATTATCTTATAAGTGGACCAAAGTCCTCTTTTGGTGCAAGATGAGAAATAAATATTACATGTAAACTGCCTACTCTGTATCTCCTATTGTGCCTCAAAGATACCTAAATTCATTATGTCCAAAACTGAACTTATGATCTATCTCTATGCAATCTGAAAATAGTTTTTCTTATCTCAGTGCACTGTATTTTAATTGGGCAAAATTTTAAAACACAGGTCATCCGTGACAAGCTTCTTCTTCCTCATTTCCTCTCTCCAAAATACCATCAAGTTCTGTAGATTTTGCATCCTAAATATCACAAATAGGTCCACTTTTATCCATCTTCAGTTGTAAAATATTTCCAAGCTATTATCTTTTCCAACTGGACTACTGCATTAGTCCTCTGACTGATATAATTGCATCTACTCTTTTCCCTCTCGAATCTATTCTCTGTATCTGTAAAGATTGTTACAAAATGCAAATTTGTTGTCACCCAGTTGCTGAAAACTTTGTAATGATTTTAATTCCCTTAGAAAAAAAAAAACTTATCATTTGCCTACAGATCCTACATAGTCTAGCTTTTACCTCTCCTTGCACCACATTCTGTCCTGTTCTTGTTAGGGTCATGCTGGTTTTCTCTCAGTTTTTCATATATGCCACAGGCCTTCCCATCTGCTTTCTTCTCTGCCTAGAAATCTCCCAAACCACCCCTCCCCACTGACATACAAACTCACTCTATTTAATCATCAGTTCCTCATTGAAATCTTCCTTGACCTTATTGACTAGATTAAATCATTTTTTATGTGATTTCATAGTAACCTGTATTTCTCCTTCATGGCATTTGACACAACTTATTTTAGTTTCGTTTGTGTGGTTATTTGATGGAGGCTTCTCTCCCCTCTCTGCAACTAGCTTAGAGAGAGAGAGAGAGAGATTCTATAACTGTGTAACTGTTCATATATTTAATCCAGGTGACACATTTAATATTGATATTACCTGTTCTAGAATCTCTGTGATGATTTATTTGTAATAGCCAAGAGGATTTTAGGGTTGTTTCTAGAATCACACTGTTGATCAGAGCAATGCTGTCAAATAGAACTTTCTTCAGTGATGGGAATGGTATATATATGTGTATCCAACAGAGTAGCTAGTAGCCACATATAGTTTTTGAGCAAATAAAATGCAGATGATGTGGCTGAGGAACTGAATTTTTAATTTTATTTCATTTTCATTAGTTTATATTTAAATAGATACATGTGGCTAGTGGTCATTGTGTTAGACAGAGCAGCTCTGTCCAGAGATCAATTCTGAGGAAAAAATTTTGTTAAAGAAGCTTAGGGTGTGTCCCTATGATTAGACAAATTATCTTCTAAGCTCTCAGACTCATCACCTTCCATTAGTTAAACAGAATACTATGCAATTCTAAAGCCTTCTGGAAGTTATCATTCGATCTGACGAGCAAGGGTAAGGTAGAAGCCAAGTGGTTGGGAGTCTAAATTATCCCCCGCTTTCCCATCTTTCCATCTTCAACAAAACAGCACAATTTTATGTATTTAGTAAATTAATTTTTTACTCAACTTTTTACTTGAATAAAGATTTGCTCCAATTAAAAGCTTTTGGAAACTGCTACCTTGGCCAATAGATTTTATCTTTTTTCGGGAACAGCATGCACTATCTACCCAGTATGTCCCTGTGCATGTTTATAGGAAGAGAAAATTGTTGTCCTTGTAGAAGGATATGAGAAGCATAAGAAGGTCTCTCTACCTCCAAGTGTTTCTCTCACTCACCTACTATAGTACATAATAATATATGTATATAATACATACTAATATGTATGTAGAATATGAAAGATATATACAACATTTCTAAGAATCATCTTGTTGAACTTTGACACCTAACAAGGAATCCCTCTGAAGAATATCTGACAAGAGCTTATTAACTGTTTCAGAGCAAGGCCCTAGATGAAGAAGAAAGTACTGACAGTAATATTTCATAAATCCACAAATGCAATAGTGGGCCAAGTTGCCAATTGGCGCTGGGGCAAGATCAACTAAGTTGAGTTTGGCAGAAAAAAGTCAAACTTCCAAGAAGAAAAATGGCACAGCAACTGCTGAAGCAGCAAGTGATGATGGAACAAAGTGACTTCTTAGGAGAGCACAGGGAGCTACTGGGAAGGTCAGAATTGTGAACCATGGCAGACATATTAGTAAATCAGTAGTCAGAATGCTGAGAGTCAATATCACGAAAAGTGCAGAAACAGTGAGGATAGCACCAAACAGGTCAAGTACTATTGTACTAGAGAGGTGAGTTCTGAAAGGCTTGTTGGCTATTGCCACCCTGTTAACTAAGGTAACTGTGAGCATCTTTTCTTGGTAGTGGGCTCTTGTATTTATTTAGGAAGTCCGATTTCTCCCTATGGCCTTCGGTCTACTTGCAGTCTTAAAAGCCATTCAATTTTTCCCTGAACATTTTCAGTGATGTGGAAAAGGAAACTAAGAGAATCTAATACTACTCATGAGAAACAGTAGCAAGAGATAGCTAAATAAATGTTCTCATGAAATCCTTACCAACAACTTCATTAAGTACCGTTATTAATAATATTTACAGATAGAAAACTCAAAAAAGTAAATTACCTAAGTTCACATGACAAGTTTGTAGTGTAGTCACATATTGAATTTAGAGTTTTATTATCTTCCCTTGCCCTCTTTTATGCATGTTATAGATTTCTAAGGCTCCTCTTAGTATGTGGGGATGAAAACTATATCCTGATCAGTTCAGAGTTCAATAAAAATTTGCCAGTCCTTTATGACTAAGTTACTATATTCAGAAGATCTTTTAAAAGTGCATATTACCTAGGAGGACATTAATCCATCTAACACATTAAAATATACATGTTATTTTTATCACATAAATCATGTAAGGACAGAAGCCTGAGGAATCAAAACAAAGGGCAGGTCTAGAATGGGGACAACAAAGGGGATAGCGAGAGATATTGGAGAGGTTGGGGGCAAAGAAATAAGAACATTGATAGAAGTCAATGTTTAAAGATAACAAGACAAGTCATATAAGACCAATTTATATTACAGACAATCTTTATTATATTGTTTGATTTTTCCTTTCTTTAACAGCCAGGAGAGATATCTAGCTAAAATATTTTGCCAGTGACAGTCTTGATTAGGTCGCAATATACTGCGAGTTCTTACTGGATTTTTAAAAATTGCCCTGTGGTTTTTTAGAGGTGATTGTGAGAAATTTCTCTGAATAACAACTTTCAACTACAATAAGCCACATTTAATGAGTAGTAAAGCTATAATTTAGTCTTTGCTCACTATCAGCAAACACCGTGGGTTGGCCCAGGAGCTATAAGTATATGCTGCATTGATATTCTTACAGGAGTCTCACAATTTCTTTTTCTTGTAGGTTATTTTCTAGTAAAAGGATTATTCTGCAATTCACCTGGTATAATTTCAAAAGTTGTGTTATGAGTGTATAACTAAATAAATTTGACTGCAGAGTTAATCTTAGGCAATAATTTCTCCAGCTACCAGTGGGATTTTGCACTTGAAGCTGTCATTAAAGATTTCTTTTGTGCAAATCCCTGAGAAGTGGTAGAGTTCTAATCATTGTAAAGATTTTTCAGGATGTGGGAGAAAGATCTGATAAAGCTGCTTTTCGTAGTGTTATACTGAGCATTGCCTTGGTTGGAATGGCTCTGCCGTTCATCAGTTTTGTTGCCTATATTTTGTAATTTTGGATAGTTGAAGATCAATGATATTATAAAATGCATTTTGTCTTAGGTGTTCTTTAACACATCTTACAGCAAAGCATTCAGAGAATTGTGTCATAATCTTGTCCAGATCTTATGCTTTATATAAAGAGAATATTTGACAAACAGTTTATATTTTTCCATTTTAATTTTTTAATAAAGTTTGTATTTATAATAAAGATATTTTAGAAGCATAGAGAAAAAAATGCGTATTCCAAAAATGATCTTGCACATTCCAGGGCTGCTGAAATTGTTATTATGAAATGAGATCTACTCTGTTAACTTTATTAAAATAGGATTGTAGTTATTTCTAAGTGATTCCTGGCATTTGGGCCCAAATGCAAATTTCAACTTCATAATCATATCAAAAACATGAACTGATATATTAGTTCATATACTACCTAACTTTTTAATTCCTCTCTCATGTAATCTGTGTTTTTTTTCCCCCCAGACTTACAGTGAGGTCACAATAACAATAAGCATACAGTAGTTCCCTGTTTTTTCATAATGGCTGCCCTCTGATTCCTCTAGAAGACTTCAGGGAGTTTCCAGGGCCTTTCTCCAGGGGCTTATGCATGTGAGCTTCTTACATTCTCTCCTCTCTTAGTCTCAGCATAAGCAGTTCACATGTCCCTCAACTCTGGGTTGCTGTAGTGACATGCTCTACTACTTCTTTGTGCCTGAGAAATGATGTGCTATGATCCAATAATAATCATACTGAATTCAGTCAATTGAACTGCACAATCACTTTATTATAAGTTTGCAAGACAGTGCTATTTTCTGTTTCCTATGCATATTTCCATGATGATGATCTTTACATTTCCTCCTCATTGTTAAATGAATAAAAAGGAGAGGTGGTGTAATATAGTGATTAAAAACATGGACTCTGAAATTGGACTACTCAGTTTTGATTACCCGCTCTACTACTACTAGCTATGTAACTTCAGAAAAATTACTTGACTTCTCTGTGCCACCATATCCTTGTTGAATAAAAAACATGCACAACCTAAAAGTTGCAAGTTATGATTTACTTGGGGATCTTACTGAGGACTATAGCCATGGAGACTGTCTCTCACATAGCTCTGAGGAACTGCCCCAAAGAGGTAAGAGAGGAGCCGGGATACATGGGAGATTTTGCTCAGAAAGAAAACCATGTAGTCGAACATCAAAAGATTGCTGCTAATTACAAAAAACAGATATCTCCAGTTAATGATTTTTGTGAGTTGCTATGTATGAGAGGATGCAAGAGTCTGAGCTCATTGAAATTATTCCTTAGATATGCATCTTAACTATCTAGAGCCAGTATCCTATTTTTCTCCATCCTGAATTCCCCTCAGCACACACTTTGGGGGGAGGGCGTGCAGCTGCAGTGGCTGATGGCTTGATGTGGACAACATTCTTTGCTTACTGGAATGGTAGGCAACATTCTTTGTTTACTAAAATGGTAGGCAACATTTTTTGTCCACATCCTCATTTAGAAAATGTGGATGTTGATAATTATACCTGCCTCATGCAATTATGAAGATTAAAGTTGAAAGTTTTTAATGTATGTAAAACACTTAATGTATGGCACAGAGGAAATGCTATGTCAATTTATGATTATTATTATTACTATTATTATTATTGTAAATTCCTTTCTTTAAGATACTATTAGGAGTCTAGGGTGACGGAGCCCTCTGTCACACCTAAATATTAATTGTTTGAATGATACCATCAAAGCAAAAACTATTAAGCAGAAAATCTCAGCACTAAAGCCCATCCAGCCATGTTGTACAGAGTTCAGAATTTCAACGTCTATTGCTATTTTGGAGATATTTGTCATTGTTACCTGATGGGGGGAAAAATTAGACTTCTACTCAAGATAGTGAACTGTGGAGACAATAAAATTGTATAAAATTTCAGATCCTCCAAAGTCTGGATGCCCTTAAGCATTTCCAAACTTCCTCAGGCTGGAGAGGGAGGGCAGTTGCATTTCCAACTGAGAAACAATAACTTAAGGGAAAAAGCTTTTTACATACATTTGGGAATGGGAATTGAGTCTACAGTTTCTACTCATGTCAGGTTGCTGAAACTGATTCCCTATATAAATACAGAAGTCTGGAAAGGACTATCATATGTGTTATCCTAAATGTGGACCAGATAGACTCTGTCTTCAGGCCCCAGAACAGTGGATTGAAAATGAACTTTTTGTTCTAGAACAGAAGTGTAAAGAAGTCATCTGCAAGAATCAATACCCCTAGTTTCAACATTTGTGGCTGAGGTTGAAACTACCCAATGATGTGGAAATCCTAAGCCAAGAAATTAAGAAAATTAATACCGTGAGGATGAGCTTAAGAACAAAATTTGTGAAATATGCCAAAATTCCACCACTGCAAAGTTGTTACATGTAACAATTAGAAGAACTCATACTGGAGAAAATAATAATAATAACCCAAGCTTGTTATTTCATACTCTCATGCCAATCTGGAGACAAAAAATTCCCAGTTTGAAGACCTCTGTAATCTGTCTCTTATTGTCAGGACTCTGAGACCACTTCAGGCTGAGAATCTCAAGAATGTTCTGAATTTCTGCTTGAGGGGTAGGATCTTTGGAGTTTGACAGTCAACTCTATTCTAATCTGATTTCTAAATCAACTTTTTTGAGTTTTAAGCTTCTTTGGGTAGCTGATATCAGTTATGATACATTTTCCTAGAAAAATACACATGTATATAACAATAACATTAGGGTGGTCACAGATTACCCAACATCTATTATTGTACCCCCATGCATCCATGGAACCCAGGTTAAGTATATTCAGTATTTCATGAAGAGCAAGAATTTGGGGATGTATGAGGAAGCTTATATCTCAGTCCTTGCTTATTTCCCCCTTGTTGGACTTCCATTTGGTACAGATGTAATAATGTATCTTGTACAGATTGTCAAGATTCAAAAAGAGTCAATTCATTTGAGCAAACTTACACTTTTTCATAAGTCATGAAGGTTTACAATACTGTCAATCCATACTCTGTCAGGGGTAAAGAGTAAGAGATTCAAGCTACATTTATTAAAATTATCGTACCATAAATAAGTGTGGTAAGATAAAATAAAAGTTGAAATTGGGATACTGTTGAAAAGGTGATAAGAAAAAAATAAGATAAAGTCGGGAGTAAGGTTGGTATACAAATACATGCTAAAATTATCTGGCATATTTTCTAGAAATAAGCTGCAAATGTAGTTTAAACTTTCCACCAGCAAGTGTAAAGCATTATTTTATAATATGGCTTAATCCAGGAATATATCTTAAAACATATCAAATAGGGATCAGCAAATTGTTTCTGTAAAGTGCCAGCAGACAGTAAGTATTTTAAGCATTGAAGGCCATATAGTCTCTGCCCCATATTCTTCTTTGCTATTTGTTTTGCTTTGTTTCTATTTCACAACACTTGAAAATTATAAAAACCTTTCCTTACTCCCAGGCCAAAAACAGTTCAAGGCTGTAAGTTTGCTAACCCCTGATATAAAAGAATCAATGAGTGAAATATTCCTCAGGCAATCTTTCATAAATTCAATAGCCTTTCATTATAAAACCTCTTAACAAACTGGTAATAGAAGGAAATTACCTCAACATAATAAAGGCCACATATGACAAATCCACAGATGACATCATACTCTTATGTGACAATTAAAGACTTTTCCTCTAAGGTCAGGAACAAGACAAGGATATCCTCTATTGTCACTTCTATTCAACAGTCTTGGAAGCCATACTCACAGCATTAAGCAAGAAAAGAAATGCAAAACATCCAAATCAGAAAGGAAGAATTGAAATTGTTCAAATATCTGTTTGCAGATAATATGATCTTAGATATAGAAAATTCTAAAGACTCCATTAAACAATATTAGAACTAATAAATCAATTCAGAAAAGTGGCAGTATATAAAATCTATATATAAAAATCAGTTACATTTCTATATAGTAACAATAAATTTTCTGAAAAGAAAATTATGAAAATAATCTCATTTACAATAGCACCAAACACAAAAAAATACTTAGGAATAAACTTAACTAGGGAGGTGAAAACTTATATACTGAAAACTACAAAACATTGATGAAAGAAATTAGAGACACACATTGAAAGACATTCTGTGTTCATGAATTGCAAGACTTAATATTGTTAAAATATCCATACCACCCAAAGTGATCTGTGATTCAATACAATCCTTGTAAAAATCCCCAATGCATTTTAACATAATTATTAAAAATTCTAAAATTCATATGGAAACACAAATGACCATTAATAGCCAAAGAAATCTTGAGAAAAAGGAACACAACTGGAAGTATTATATGCCTTATATTACAAAGCTACAGTATTCAAAACAGCATGGTACTGGCATAAAGATAGACACATAGACCAATGGAACAGAACTGAGAGACTAGGAATAAATGCACACATATATGATCAACTGATCTTTGACAAAGATGCCAAGAATACAGAAGTGGGAAAGGATAAACTTCAACAAATGATGCTAGAAAAACAGGCTACCCAGGCAAAAGAAAGCGTGGACCCCTAACTTAACACCATACAAAAAGATCAATTCAAAATGGATGAAAGACATAAAGGTAAGACCTGAAAATATAAAACTCCTCAAAGAAAACATAGCAGAAAGTTTCATGATATTGGTCTTGGAAATGATGTTATGGATATGACACCAAAAGCACAGGCAATAAAAACAAAAATAAACAAGTGGGACTACATCAAACTAAAAAGCTTCTGCACAGCATAAGAAACAATCAACAGATTGAAAAGCCAAGTTACAGAATAGCAGAAAATATTTACATATCATATAGCTGATAAGGGGTTAATCTCCAAAATATATAAGGAATGCCTACAACTTAATGTTAAAAAAAAAACTAATAACCAGATTAAAAAATGGGTTAATGATTTGAGTAGATATTTCTCCAAAGAAGACATACAAATGGCCCACAGGTATATGAAAAAATGTTTAATGTTACTAATCATCAAGGAAATGCAAATCAAAACCACAGTGATATCGCCTCACATGTTCTTGAATAGCTATTTTATATACATAACATATTAAAAAATATATATATATGACAACAAGTGCTGGTGAAGGTATATAAAATATATATAGCTCTTATATACATGTATATCTATGACAACAAGTGTTGGTAAGGATATGGAGAAAATGGTGCAGTCACCATGGAAAACAATATGGAGTTTCCTCAAAAAAATAAAAATAGAATTACTATATGATCCAGCAATCCCACTTCTAGATATTTATCCAAAGGAAATGAAATCAGTACTTCAAAGTGATGCCCACACTCCATGTTCACTAGTGCATTATTCACAATAGCCAAGATATGGAAACAATCTAAATGTCCATCAACAGATTATTGGATAAAGAAAATGTAGTATATCTATTCAATGGAATATTATTCAGCCATGAGAAAGAAGGAAATCCTGTCATTTGCAACAACTGGTCTCACTTATGTGTAAAATCTTAAATGTCAAACTCACAGAATCAGAGTGTAGAATGGTGGTTTCCAGAAGCCAGGAGGAAGGGAAAATGGGGAGGTGATGCTCAAAGGCACAAATTTCAGTTGTGCAAGATAAATAAGTTCTGGAGATCTGCTATACAACATTGTGCCTATAGTAAAAAGTATTGTATTTATACTTAAAATTTCCTGAGGTTAGATCTTATGTTGTTACCACATACACAAAAATAATAATAAAGAGGGCTGGAGGAAATTTTGGGAGGTGATGGGTGTGTCTATTGCCTTGATGGTGGTGATGGTTTTATGGGTAGATAATTATCTCCAAACTGATCAAGTGATATACATTAAATATGTACAGCTTTTTACATGTCAATCATATCTCAATAAAGTGGTTAAAAAAACATGAAAAAAACTAAGAATAGAAGGGAGCCTCCTCAGCCTGATAAAGAAAATCTATGAAAACCCACAATTGGAATCATATATAATGTTGAAAGATAGGACGCTTTTCCCTAAATTAAAAAACAAGACAAGAGGATGTTCATTCTCATCACTTCTGTTTAACATTGTACTGGAGGTTCTAGTGAGGGCAATTAGGCAAGAAAACAAAATTAAAAGCATTCAGATGAGAAATAAAACAATTCAAACTATCTGTATTTTCAGATGATATAATCTTGTACATAGAAAATTCCTTGGAATCTGAAAAAAAATACTGTAAGAGCTAATAAAATAATTCAGCAACATTGTAGGATACAAGATCAATACAAAAATCAGTTGTATTTCTATATCCCAGAAATAATTCATCTGAAAATAAAATTAAGAAAGCAATTCCACTTACAAACATCAAAAAGAATACCATACACAGGAATAAATTCAAAGAAAGGAGTAGGACAGTTATACAATAAAAAATGCAAAATATTCTTAAAAGAAATTGTAAAATACCTAAACAAATGGAAAGATATCTCATGTACATGGATCAGTACACTTAATATAAGCTGTTACAGTGGAGGATTACTGGACTGAATGTCAATATTATGACATAGAATGAGTGTGTTTCATGTTTGGTAATTGCAATCATTGTTGCTTCTGTTGTGGTCATCCATGTACAATGCTTGGTGTCAGTCTATTTATCTCTTGTAAAAATAAAATACAGTGTGTGTGTGTGTGAAAAAAAAAATATATGATTCAAAGAAAAAAAAAAAAAAGAAAAGAAATTGTAAAATACCTAAACAAATGGAAAGATATCTCATGTACATGGATCAGTACAATTAATATTGATCAGATGGCAATACTCCCCCAAATTAACTAAAGATTCAAGGCAAGTGCAATTAGAATCCCAACTTGTTTCTTTGTAGAAATTGACAAACTGATACTAAAAATTCATATGGAAACACACAGGACCCAGGATATGCATAATAATCTTGAAAAAGAGCAAAGCTGGAGGACTTACACTTTCTGACTTCTAAACTAACCACAAAGCTACAGTAATGAGGATAATGTGGTACTGGAATATGGATTGACACATATATCAATGGAATTGAGTTAAGATTCCAGAAATAAACCAATACATCTATGGTCAGTTGCTATTCAACAAGGGTGCCAAGATGATTCAAGGAGAAAGATTAGTGGTTCAAAGAAATGGTGCTGGGACAACTGGGTATTTACTTGCAATATAATGAAGTTGTACTGCTACATCTTATCATACACAAAAATTACCACAAAAATGTAGCAAAGACCAACATTTAAGAGTTAAAACTATAGAGCATAAAAAAAGCATAGGGACAAATCTTCATGACCTTGGATTTTGCAATGGTTTCTTTGATATAACACCTAAAACACAAGTAACCAAAAATAAATAAATAAACTGGACTTCATCAAAATTAAAATCTTTTGTGTATCAAAGGACACAATCAAGAAAGTAAAAAGACAACCCACAAAAATGGGAAAAATTATTTGCAAATCATATATGAAATAAGGGACTTGTACTGAGAATATATATTTTTTAAAAACTCCTTCAACTCAACCAAGTCAAAAAAAACCCCAAATAATTAATTAAAAAATGGGGCTTCCTTGGTGGCACAGTGGTTGAGAGTCCGCCTGCCAATGCAGGGGACACGGGTTCGAGCCCTGGTCTGGGAAAATCCCACATGCCACCGAGCAACTGGGCCCGTGAGCCACAATTACTGAGCCTGCGCTTCTGGAACCTGTGCTCCACAACAAGAGAGGCCGTGATAGTGAGAGGCCCGCACACCGCGATGAAGAGTGGCCCCCGCTTGCCACAACTAGAGAAAGCCCTTGCACAGAAACGAGGACCCAACACAGCCATAAATAAATAAATAAATAAATAAATAAATAAATAAATAAATAAATAAATAAAAAAGAAAGTCTTTCTTCTTGTTAAAAAAATGGGCAAATCTTTGAATAGACATTTTTTTCAAAAAAGATGTGCAAATGACTCATAGCACGATTATGCTCAACATCATTTGTCATGAGGGAAATACAAATAAAAACTATAAGATGCCACTTCAGGGGAGGAGAGAAGATGGCGGAAGAGTAAGACGCGGAGATCACCTTCCTTCCCACAGATACAGTAGAAATACATCTACACGTGGAACTGCTCCTACAGAACACCCACTGAATGCTGGCAGAAAACGTCAGACCTCCCAAAAGGCAAGAAACTCCCCCCGTACTTGGGTAGGGCAAAAGAAAAAAGAAATAACAGAGACAAAAGAATAGGGACGGCACCTGCACCAGTGGGAGGGAGCTGTGAAGGAGGAAAGATTTCCACGCACTAGGAGCCCCTTCGCGGGCAGACTGCGGGTGGCAGAGGGGGGAAGCTTCGGAGCCACGGAGGAGAGCGCAGCCACAGGGGTGCGGAGGGCAAAGCGGAGAGATTCCCGCACTTCCCGCACGGAGGCTCGGCGCTGACCAGCACTCACCAGCCCGAGAGGCTTGTCTGCTCAGCCGCCGGGGCGGGCGGGGCTGGGAGCTGAGGCTCGGGCTTCGGTCGCAGGGAGAGGACTGGGGTTGGCGGCGTGAACACAGCCTGAAGGGGTTAGTGCACCACAGCTAGCCGGGAGGGAGTCCGGGAAAAAGTCTGCAGCTGCCGAAGAGGCAAGAGACTTTTTCTTCCCTGTTTCCTGGTGCGCGAGGAGAGGGGATTCAGAGCGCCGCCTAAACGAACTTCAGAGACGGGCGCGAGCCGCAGCTAACAGCGCGGATCCCGTAGCAACAGGGGCGCAGAGGGAAAAACGGAGAGACTCCCGCACAGAGGCTCGGCGCCGAGCAGCGCTCACCAGCCCGAGAGGCTTGTCTGCTCAGCCGCCGGGGCGGGCGGGGCTGGGAGCGGAGGCTCGGGCTTCGGTCGGATCGCAGGGAGAGGACTGGGGTTGGCGGCGTGAACACAGCCTGAAGGGGTTAGCGCAACACAGCTGGCTGGGAGGGAGACCGGGAAAAAGTCTGCAGCTGCCGAAGAGGCAAGAGACTTTTTCTTGCCTCTTTGTTTCGCGGCGTGCAAGGAGAGGGGATTCAGAGCGCCGCCTAAACGAACTCCAGAAACTGGTGCGAGCCGCGGCTATCAGCGCGGACCCCAGAGACGGGCGTGAGACGCTGGGGCTGCTGCTGCCGCCTCCAAGAAGCCTGTGTGCGAGCACAGGTCACTCTCCACACCGCCCCTCCCGGGAGCCCGTGCAGCCCGCCACTGCCAGGGTCCCGTGATCCAGGGACAACATCCCCCGGGAGAACGCACTGCGCGCCTCAGGCTGCTGCAACGTCACGCCGGCCTCTGACGCCGCAGGCTCGCCCCGCCTCCTCCGTACCCCTCCCTCCCCTCGGCCTGGGTGAGCCAGAGCCCCCGAAGCAGCTGCTCCTTTAACCCCGTCCTGTCTGGGCGGGGAACAGACGCCCTCAGGCGACCTACACGCAGAGGCGGGTCCAAATCCAAAGCGGATCCCCAGGAGCTGTGCGAACAGAGAAGAGGAGGGGAAATCTGTCCCAGCAGCCTCAGAAGAAGCGGATTAAAACTCCACAAACAACTTGATGTGCCTGCATCTGTTGAATACCTGAATAGACAACGAATCATCCCAAATTCAGGAGGTGGACTTTGGGAGCAGGATATATTAATTTTTCCCCTTTTCCTTTTTTTTTTGTGAGTGTATATGTATATGCTTCTGGGGGAGATTTTGTCTGTATAGCTTTGCTTTACAATAGCTTTATTTTACTTCACTATATTATAGCTTCTTTCTTTCTTTTCTTTCTTTCTTTCTTTCTTTCTTTCTTTCCTTCCTTCCTTCCTTCCTTCCTTTCTTTCTATTTTTTCTCCCTTTTACTCTGAGCCGTGTGGACGAAAGGCTCTTGGTGCTTCAGCCAGGCATCAGGGCCGTACCTCGGAGGTGGGAGAGCCAACTTCAGGACACTGGTCCACAAGAGACCTCCCAGCTCCACGTAATACCAAACGGCAAAAATCTCTCAGAGATCTCCATCTCAACATCAAGACCCAGCATTACTCAATGACCAGCAAGCTACAGTGCTGAACACCCTATGCCAAACAACTAGCAAGACAGGAACACAGCCTCATCCATTAGCAGAGAGGCTGCCTAAAATCATAATAAGGCCACAGACACCCCAAAACACACCACCAGACGTGGACGTGCCCACCAGAAAGACAAGATCCAGCCTCATCCACCAGAGCTCAGGCACTAGTTCCCTCCACCAGGAAGCCTACACAACCCACTGAACCAACCTTAGCCACTGGGGACAGATACCAAAAACAACGGGAACTACAAACCTGCAACCTGTGATAAGGAGACCCCAAACACAGTAAGATAAGCAAAATGAGACGACAGAAAAACACACAGCAGATGAAGGAGCAGGGTCAAAACACACTAGACTTAACAAATGAAGAGGAAATAGGTAGTCTACCTGAAAAAGAATTCAGAATAATGATAGTAAGGATGATCCAAAATCTTGGAAATAGAATAGACAAAATGCAAGAAGCATTTAACAAGGACGTAGAAGAACTAAAGAGGAATCAAGCAATGATGAAAAACACAATAAATGAAATTAAAAATACTCTAGATGGGATCAATAGCAGAATAACTGAGGCAGAAGAAAGGATAAGTGACCTGGAAGATAAAATGGTGGAAATAACTACTGCAGAGCAGGATAAAGAAAAAAGAATGAAAAGAACTGAGGACAGTCTCAGAGACCTCTGGGACAGCATTAAACGCACCAACATTCGAATTATAGGGGTCCCAGAAGAAGAAGAGAAAAAGAAAGGGACTGAGAAAATATTTGAAGAGATTATAGTTGAAAACTTCCCTAATATGGGAAAGGAAATAGTTAATCAAGTCCTGGAAGCACAGAGAGTCCCATACAGGATAAACCCAAGGAGAAACACGCCAAGACACATATTAATCAAACTGTCAAAAATTAAATATAAGGAAAACATATTAAAGGCAGCAAGGGAAAAAAAACAAATAACACACAAGGGAATCCCCATAAGGTTAACATCTGATCTTTCAGCAGAAACTCTGCAAGCCAGAAGGGAGTGGCAGGATATACTTAAAGTGATGAAGGAGAAGAACCTACAACCAAGATTACTCTACCCAGCAAGGATCTCATTCAAATGTGATGGAGAAATTAAAACCTTTACAGACAAGCAAAAGCTGAGAGAGTTCAGCACTACCAAACCAGCTTTACAACAAATGCTAAAGGAACTTCTCTAGGCAAGAAACACAAGAGAAGGAAAACACCTACAATAACAAACCCAAAACATTTAAGAAAATGGGAATAGGAACATACATATCGATAATTACCTTGAATGTAAATGGATTAAATGCTCCCACCAAAAGACACAGGCTGGCTGAATGGATACAAAAACAAGACCCATATATATGCTGTCTACAAGAGACCCACTTCAGACCTAGAGACACATACAGACTGAAAGTGAGGGGATGGAAAAAGATATTCCATGCAAATGGAAATCAAAAGAAAGCTGGAGTAGCAATTCTCATATCAGACAAAATAGACTTTAAAATAAAGACCATTACAAGAGACAAAGAAGGACACTATATAATGATCAAGGGATCGATCCAAGAGGAAGGTATAACAATTGTAAATATTTATGCACCCAACATAGGAGCACCTCAATACATAAGGCAAGTACTTACAGCCATAAAAGGGGAAATCGACAGCAACACAATCATAGTAGGGGACTTTAACACCCCACTTTCACCAATGGACAGATCATCCAAAATGAAAATAAATAAGGAAACACAAGCTTTAAATGATACATTAAACAAGATGGACTTAATTGATATTTATAGGACATTCCACCCAAAAACAACAGAATACACATTTTTCTCAAGTGCTCATGGAACATTCTCCAGGATAGATCATATCTTGGGTCACAAATCAAACCTTGGTAAATTTAAGAAAATTGAAATCGTATCAAGTATCTTTTCCGACCACAACGCTATGAGACTAGATATCAATTACAGGAAAAGATCTGTAAAAAATACAAACACATGGAGGCTACACAATACATTACTTAATAATGAAGTGATTACTGAAGAAATCAAAGGGGAAATCAAAAAATACCTAGAAATAAATGACAATGGAGATACGACAACCCAAAACCTATGGGACGCAGCAAAAGCAGTGCTAAGAGGGAAGTTTATAGCAATACAAGCCTACCTCAAGAAACAGGAAACATCTCGAATAAACAACCTAACCTTGCACCTAAAGCAATTAGAGAAAGAAGAACAAAAAAACCCCAAAGCCAGCAGAAGGAAAGAAATTATAAAGATCAGGTCAGAAATAAATGAAAAAGAAATGAAGGAAACAATAGCAAAAATCAATAAAACTAAAAGCTGGTTCTTTGAGAAGATAAACAAAATTGATAAACCATTAGCCAGACTCATCAAGAGAAAAAGGGAGAAGACTCAGATCAATAGAATTAGAAATGAAAAAGGAGAAATAACCACTGACACTGCAGAAATACAAAAGATCATGAGAGATTACTACAAGCAACTCTATGCCAATAAAATGGACAACCTGGAAGAAATGGACAGATTCTTAGAAATGCACAAACTGCCGAGACTGAACCAGGAAGAAATAGAAAATATGAACAGACCAATCACAAGCACTGAAATTGAAACTGTGATTAAAAACCTTCCAACAAACAAAAGCCCAGGACCAGATGGCTTCACAGGTGAATTCTATCAAACATTTAGAGAAGAGCTAACACCTATCCTTCTCAAACTCTTCCAAAATATTGCAGAGGGAGGAACACTCCCAAACTCATTCTACGAGGCCACCATCACCCTGATACCAAAACCAGACAAAGATGTCACAAAGAAAGAAAACTACAGGCCAATATCACTGATGAACATAGATGCAAAAATCCTCAACAAAATACTTGCAAACAGAATCCAACAGCACATTAAAAGGATCATACACCATGATCAAGTGGGGTTTATCCCAGGAATGCAAGGATTCTTCAATATACGCAAATCAATCAATGTGATACACCATATTAACAAATTGAAGGAGAAAAACCATATGATCATCTCAATAGATGCAGAGAAAGCTTTCGACAAAATTCAACACCCATTTATGATAAAAGCCCTGCAGAAAGTAGGCATAGAGGGAACTTTCCTCAACATAATAAAGGCCATATATGACAAACCCACAGCCAACATTGTCCTCAATGGTGAAAAACTGAAACCATTTCCACTAAGATCAGGAACAAGACAAGGTTGCCCACTCTCACCACTATTATTCAACATAGTTTTGGAAGTGTTAGCCACAGCAATCAGAGAAGACAAAGAAATAAAAGGAATCCAAATCGGAAAAGAAGAAGTAAAGCTGTCACTATTTGCAGATGACATGATACTATACATAGAGAATCCTAAAGAGGCTACCAGAAAACTCCTAGAGCTAATCAATGAATTTGGTAAAGTAGCAGGATACAAAATTAATGCACAGAAATCGCTTGCATTTCTATACACTAATGACGAAAAATCTGAAAGTGAAATTAAGAAAACACTCCCGTTTACCATTGCAACAAAAAGAATAAGATATCTAGGAATAAACCTACCTAAGGAGACAAAAGACCTGTATGCAGAAAATTATAAGACACTGATGAAAGAAATTAAAGATGATACAAATAGATGGAGAGATATACCATGTTCCTGGATTGGAAGAATCAACATTGTGAAAATGACTCTACTACCCAAAGCAATCTACAGATTCAATGCAATCCCTATCAAACTACCACTGGCATTTTTCACAGAACTAGAACAAAAAATTTCACAATTTGTATGGAAACACAAAAGACCCCGAATAGCCAAAGCAATCTTGAGAACGAAAAATGGAGCTGGGGGAATCAGGCTCCCTGACTTCAGACTATACTACAAAGCTTCAGTAATCAAGACAGTTTGGTACTGGCACAAAAACAGAAATATAGATCAATGGAACAGGATAGAAAGCCCAGAGATAAACCCACACACATATGGTCACCTTATCTTTGATAAAGGAGGCAAGCATATACAGTGGAGAAAAGACAGCCTCTTCAATAAGTGGTGCTGGGAAAATTGGACAGGTACATGTAAAAGTATGAAATTAGAACACTCCCTGACACCATGCACAAAAATAAACTCCAAATGGATTAAAGACCTAAGTGTAAGGCCAGACACTATCAAACTCTTAGAGGAAAACATAGGCAGAACACTCTATGACATACATCACAGCAAGATTCTTTTTGACCCAGCTCCCAGAGAAATGGAAATAAGAACACAAATAAACAAATGGGACTTAATGAAACTTAAAAGCTTTTGCACAGCAAAGGAAACCATAAACAAGACCAAAAGACAACCCTTAGAATGGGAGAAAATATTTGCAAATGAAGCAACTGACAAAGGATTAATCTCCAAGATTTACAAGCAGCTCATGCAGCTCAATAACAAAAAAACGAACAACCCAATCCAAAAATGGGCAGAAGACCTAAATAGACATTTCTCCAAAGAAGATATACAGATGGCCTACAGACACATGAAAGAATGCTCAACATCATTAATCATTAGAGAAATGCAAATCAAAACTACAATGAGATATCATCTCACACCAGTCAGAATGGCCATCATCAAAAAATCTAGAAACAATAAATGCTGGAGAGGGTGTGGAGGAAAGGGAACACTCTTGCACTGTTGGTGGGAATGTAAATTGATACAGCCACTATGGAGAACAGTATGGAGGTTCCTTAAAAAACTACAAATAGAACTACCATACGACCCAGCAATCCCACTACTGGGCATATACCCTGAGAAAACCATAGGTCAAAAAGTGTCATGTACCACAATGTTCATTGCAGCTCTATTTACAATAGCCAGGACCTGGAAGCAACCTAAATGTCCATCGACAGATGAATGGATAAAGAAGATGTGGCACATATATACAATGGAATATTACTCAGCCATAAAAAGAAATGAAATGGAGGTATTTGTAATGAGGTGGATGGAGTTAGAGTCTGTCATACAGAGTGAAGTAAGTCAGAAAGAGAAAAACAAATACAGTATGCTAACACATATATACGGAATCTAAGGAAACAAAAAAAAAGGCCATGAAGAACCTAGTGGCAAGACGGGAATAAAGACACAGACCTACTAGAGAATGGACTTGAGGATATGGGGAGGGGGTGGGGTGAGATGTGACAGGGTAAGAGAGTGTCATGAACATATATACACTACCAAATGTAAAATAGATAGCTAGTGGGAAGCAGCCGCATAGCACAGGGAGATCAGCTCGGTGCTTTGTGACCACCTAGAGGGGTGGGATGGGGAGGGTGGGAGGGAGGGAGATGCAAGAGGGAAGAGAAATGGGAACATATTGTATATGTATAACTGATTCACTTTGTTATAAAGCAGAAGCTAACACACTATTGTAAGGCAATTATACTTCAATAAAGATGTTTAAAAAAAAAAAAAAAAAAAAAAAAAAAAGATGCCACTTCACAAACACTAAGATGGCTACAATCAGAAAGACAAATAATAAACTATGTTGGCAAGAACTAGAAAAATAGAACCATTACATATGTTGGTGTGAATGTAAAATAGCACAGACCATGTATGAAAGTGATAGGCTATTCCTCAAAAAGTTAAACATATTGTTACCCAAAGAACCAACAATACAACTCCTAGGTAAAATCCCCCAAAATTAAAAAATATGTTCATGCAAAATTTCATATACAAATGTTCATAGCAGTCTTATTCATAACAGCTAAAAAGTAGAAACAGCCCAAATGTACATGAACTGACAATGGATAAACTGACTATATCCATATAACGGGATATTATTCAACAATAATAGGGAATGAAGTAACACACACTACAACATGAATGAACCCCCAAAACATTATGCTGTTTGAAAGAAACTAGAACAGAAAGCACATATTATATGATTGCTATTTACGTGAAATATCCAGAATAGGTAAATCCATAGAATCAGAAAGTTGATTAGTGTTTGCCAGGAGTGGGGGAAGGTAGGAATGGGAAGTAACTGCTAGTGCGTTTGTGGTTTCCTTTTGAAGTGGTAAAAACATTTTGGATTTAGGTAATGGAGATGGTTGCACAACCTTGTGATATACTAAAATCCATTGAATTGTACATGTGAAAAGGGTGAATTTTATGTATGTGCATCATATCTCAATTAAAAAAGAAAAAATTAAAACTTATTATAAAGCTACAGTAATCAAGACAGTGTGGTACTGGTACAAGGATAGACATATATATCAACAGAATAAAATTTAGAGCCAGAAATAAACCTAAACCTCTATGGATGAATAATATTCCATTGTATGTAGAGACAATATTTTGTTTATCCATTCATCTGTTGATGGACACTTGCCTTTGTTCCACATTCTGGCTCTAGTGAATAATGCTGCAATAAATATTGGTGTACAAGCCTCTGTTTGAGCCCTTAGTTTCTATTGGACATATCCCTAGTAGTGGAATTGCTGAGTCGTGTATGGTAATTCTAAGTTTAGCTATTTGAGGGCCTGCTAAACTGTTCCACAGTGGCTGCACCATTTTACATTCCCACCAGTAATGCACAAGATTTCCAGTTTCTCCACATCTTCTCTAGCACTTATTTCTTTTTCCTTTTTTTTAAATTTCAGCTATCCTCATGGATTTAGAGGGATGTCACATTGTGGTTTTGATTTGAATCTCCTTCATGACTAATTATCTTGAACAATTTTTTATGTGCTTATTTGCTATATGTAGTTCTTCTTTGAAGAAATGCCTATTCAGATCTTTTGCCCATTTTTAATTTGGTTGGTTGACTTTTTATTATTGAGTTATAAGAGCTCTCCATACACAGTTGACCCTTAAACAACTCTGGGGTTAAATAAGTGTATAATTTATAGTTGGCCCTCAATATCTGCAGTTCCTCTGCATCCACGGATTCAACGAACCACAGACCATGTAGTGCTGTTGTATTTAGTACTGAAAAATATCCTCTTGTAAGTGGACCCTTACAGTTCAAACCCATGTTGTTCAAGAGTCAGCACTATTCTAGATACAAGTCCCTTATCAGATATATTATTTGCAAATATTTTCTCTCATTCTGTGGGTTGTCTTTTTCACTTTCATATAGTGTCTTTTGATGCACAAAAATTTTCATTTCAATGAAGTCCAATTTATTTTTTATTTGATTGCCTGTGTTTCAGGTGTGTTATCTAAGAAACAATTGCTTATCCAAGATCACATAAGTTCACTCCTATATCTTCTTCTAAAAGTTTTATACTTTTAACCCTTACATTAATGTCTATGATCGATTTTGAGTTATTTTTTGAAATATGGTGTGAGGTAGGGGATCCAACTTCATTCTTTGGCATGTGAATTATCCAGTTACCCAAGTATCATTTGCTGAAAAGACTATTATTTTCCCAATGGATTGTCTTGGTACTCTTGCTGTAAATGTAAGAATTTATCTCTGGACTCTAAATTTTATTCCTTTGATCTATATGTCTATTTTATGCCGGTACCATACTATACTGATCACTGTTGCTTTGCATTAGCTTGTGAATATGAGAATTATGAGTCCTTCAACTTTATTCTTCTTTGTCAGGATAGTTTTGGATATCATAGGTCCCTTCGGTCTCCATATGAATTTTAGGATTAGTGTGTCAACTTCTACGATTGACCCAGTTTGGATTCTGGTAGGGATGTGTTAACTCTATTGGCCAACTGGGGAGGGTTAACATCTTAACAATATTAACAATAATCAGTTTTCTGATTAATGGTCTTCAGATGTCTTTTCATTTATCTAGATCTCTAAGTTCTCCAACAAAGTTTTGCCGCTTTCATGATACAGATTTTCATGTTACACTTCTTCTGTTAAATTTATTCTTAAGCATTGTGTTGGTATTGTAAATTAAATTGTTTTCTTAATTTCATTGTCAGTTTGTTCATTGTTAATGTATAGAAATACAATTGATTTTTGTTTATTAATCCTCCTATATCTTGAAAACTTGCTAAACTCATTTATTAGTTCTAATATTTTTTATTGAATTACCTGAGATGTTTATATACAAGATCATGTCATTATGAATGGAGAGAGTTTTACTTCTTCCTTTCTATTCTGGATGCCTTTTATTTCTTTTTCCTTTACTAACTGCCCTGTGAGATTCACCAGGACAATGCTGAATGGAAGTGGCAAGTGCAGACATTCTTGACTTATTCCTGATTCTGGGGGATTGGGATCCCGTCTTCCACTATAAAGTATGATATTAGCTTTGGGCTTTTTGTAGATACACTTTGTCAGGTTGTGGAACTCCCCTCTTACTTTTTGTTCAGTACTTTTATAGTGAAAGGGTGTGGATTTTATCAAATTCTTTTCCACGTCTATATGATTTATGTTTTGTAATCTATTGATATGGTATATTACATTGATTGATCTTTGGATATTAAGACAACCTTGCATTCTTGGGGAAAAAACCCAGATGATCATGGTGTATAATTCATTTAATATGCAGCTGGATTCAGTTGGCTAGGATAGATAACAGACTGGTGGTTGCAAGAGGCAAGGGATGAGGGTGGGGGCGACGAAAGGTAAAAAGAAAAAATAAGTCTGAGTTTGGAGTTATAGACACATGGAATTTTTATCTGTGACCTTCTGATAAAACATGCTAAATTTGGGGTGAAGTTTGTCCCAAACATTAGTTCTCTGTAAATACTTTGTCCAATTAACCTAGGGAATATATAAGCATCATCTTGCCCATCACAAAAATTTGAAAAGATAAATGTTTTATGCAAAAGTAGTTGTAACTTGCTCTTGATCAGGGGTTCATGAAGTTATAGTTGGAAATAAGTAGCTTCAGGTTAGGAAGATGAAGCAACCTCTGGAAGACATGAAAAATTCTTCTAAGCAACCTAGAAAGCTATCCCATTTTGATTTGTGGCATGAAAGGAAAATGGAGAGGGGAGATTTTCAAAACTTCCTTTGAAAAGTGTGGTATAATGGCATAATTTGCTTATTATTTTCTTCTTGTTTTGTTCATGTGGAAGAAATCTTAGAGGACTGGCTTATTCTGATAAACAGGGAGACTATGAATTGGATAAGAGTATTACTCATGCTAGGATACCATCAAAAGTAGGTACCCTTGTAGTCAAAGCAGACTTAAACAATGTATAATAAACTGAAGGGTAGAGGTGACTTTAAAAGTTGTTATAAAAAAAAATAATAAGGAGTGCAGAACCAGCTGGGAGTTCATGACAACCACGTAGTGCCCGGGGTGGCAGATGGCCATGAAGTAGTCATAGGTCATCATGGTCAAGAGAAAGTCATCCAATCCTGCAAAGAGTATGACAAAAATACATCTGGGTGATGCAGCTAGCATAGTTATGAGTTTTCTCTGCGTCTAGATGTTCAGCAGCATCTTCAGGATGGTGGTGCAGGTGAAACAGGTGTCTACAAAGGACTAGCTGGAGAGCAGGAAGTACAAGAGCATGTGGAGATGGGAGTCAGAGATAGTAGCCACAATGATGAGCAGGTTTCCAAACACAGTGATCAGGTTCATGGAGAGAAACAGCTCAAATATGAAAGGCTGAAGTTCTGGTTCCTCTGAAACTCCCAGAAGAAGTAATTTTGTAATTCTTGTAAGTTTCCCTGGATTCATGTGGTGGAGGTGACTACAAGATAGAGAAAAATGATGTGATTAATTTTCACCCAAACTGGTTTACTCACATAGTTGAAATGTTACAATTACGTTTTGAAGTCAAGTAATTAATTTCAAAACTTCGTGTATCAATCTGGTCTTCTTTAAGGGATTTCCCCTTGCCCTCTCTGATTAAGAATTCTTGTCCCACACTCTGCCTTTTCTCCAAGAGTTCATGTAATCTACAGTTTTAGTGAGAAATTCTTTCATGCATTTGAGGAACATATGTTGAGTGCTAACCATGTTCCAGGCATTGTGTAGGAAACAGTATAGAGTGCTGAAAAACAGAAGTTCCTACAATCCCATGATGGATAAATTGTATAAGCAAAGAAAGAAAATCATATAATATGTGAGATTGTAACAAGTGGTATGAAGAGAAAGAAAGCAGATAAAAAGGAGAGAATGGATAGTGAGATGCTATTTTTTATTGGGTGTTCAGGCAAAACCAGCAAAGAAGGTAATATTTGAACAGAGACCTCAAAGTTAAGAGAGAAAAAAATAATTAAAAATAACTTCTATCTATTTATATTATCTGGTTGATGAAACGTTGTGATCATACATTGCTTTCCTTCTTTAAGCATGATTTCCTTTACTTCTTTGAACATATTTACAATGACTACTTTGAAATATCTCTCTGTGAAACTGCAATCTAGTTGCTCTTACAGGAAGTTTCTGTTCTTGCTTATTTCCCCCCATGTTTAGGTCAGACTTTCCCGTTTTTGCATGTCTCATAACTTCTTGTAGGAAACTGGACATTTTAGGTAGTATATTGTGGCAACTCTGGGGTACTAGACTCTCCTCATTTCCAGGGTTTGTTATTGCTAGTTGATTATTTATTTGTTGAGTTACTGGATAAATTATTTTAGTGATGTCTATGCTCCCGTTGGTGTGAAGTCATTTATGTTTCTCTTCAGAAGGTGCAGACTTGGGTTTGTGCACAGTAAACTTAGGATCACAATGGTTTGGGCAGGGCACTTTGTCTCTGAATGGCACTCCTGTTGTTAGAGGTAGGTACTCAGAAGGGAAAGTTGGCTATAGCCTCTGTTCCTTTCGGCTTGCCTCGTCAGGTGAAGAACCTCCATTTTATGAATGAGCTGGGCAAGGTCAATTGAGGCCCCAGTATTTTTAGTACACAGTGCTCAGTATAGAGCTTCTTCCCCAGGAGTGGGAGATGAATGGAAGAAGAAAACCTTCACTTCTCAGCTGCACTACCCAAAAATTTAATATCTGCAACAAGTAACTGGAGAGTAGGATGAGAAATGCTGATGTCCTGTGCCTCCTTGGAAGGTACCATAGCTCTCCAGGTAGTAGCTGAGAGGGCGATCAAGTCCTGTTCTTGGTTGAGTAGAGTTCTTGCTATGCTGAGTTGAGAGGGAATGTGTTATGGTTGAAATGACACAGACACTTGCTGTTCTTCCTGTGCTTTAACAGGTTTTCTTGAATCAATGTTTCTTCATTTGCTGTCTGCCCTTAAGACCATTTCTGAAGATTAAAAAAAAATTTTTTTTGTATATATAATTTTCACCAGTTTCACTGGAGAGCAGATCAATGTTGCTGGCAGTGAAACCTTAACAGGAGGCTTCTTAATCTTAGATGAGGCCATAGCCCCCTTGGTGGTTTAGTTTTTCAATATGACTCTTGAAATTGTTCCTGAAAGCTTAATCTAGAGTCTAGTTCTTCAACCTTCTCAACAAGTCTATAATTTACACCCTTTAATAAATCCTTTTCTTTTAAAGTGGGTAAATTTATTTCATTCTCTGCAACTGAACTTTCACCAATATACTTTGAGGCAATCACAGTATATGTTTCTATATAGTGATCTAAGCAGGTTGTTTCAGGTCTTAGTGCCACAGTGACACACAGACATCTTGGCCTTTTGTTTCTACATACTTTTGCATCTATACATTGTCATTTTCCTAGCCAGGACACCCCAGAGAAATTATTCTATTTCCTGAAACCATAGAGAGAGGGAATGTTTCTGTCTGAAATCAAGAGTGTTTCTCTCTAAAATAACTCTCTTACTAGCTCATGTTTCTATGTTTATCTAGACTATATTATATTTTTGCAATTATTTTGGTTGAGGTAAGATTAAACTAATTCCAATCTATTCTTGTTTCTGATTCCTGACTTCACCTCAAGTCCAACCATTGGCTGATTAGGCTACATCATACCTCTTGCTAACAGAGGGGCAGATTCTCAACATGCCACTTAATCCAATGGCAATGACCATTTTGAATGGTAGATACTAGTGTTGCCTGAACAATAAAATGACATAAAAACCCCTTCATTGTCATATTATAGAAGTACTTATCATTCAAGTGTCCCCCACCAGCTTGGCTTCAATTACTGAATCTTTGACTGGCCAAGTCTTAGAGAATGGATCATGAATCTGAAAGTTGGTGGATAAATCATGGTCAGGCTACCTGACAGGCAGAGTTTTAATTATAGCACACATAACAAGATTAGTGCTATAAACATGTCATCTTCTGATAAATGTAATAATTCCATCTCATCTTGTTTTAGAAACAAGGAATTGAAGTTGGCTCATTTGCCTTTGACAATTTTTTAATTAATAAACTTTTTTTTTAGAGCAGTTTTAGATTCACAGAAGAATTAGGTGGAAAGTACAGAGGGTTCTCATTTCTCCCCTGTGCCCACACATGCTCAATCTCCCCCACTATAAACATCTCACACCAGAGTGTTGCATTAGTTACAATCAATGAACCTATATTGACATGTTATTATCACCTAAAGTTCACAGTTTACATTAGGGTTCACTGTTAGTGTTGTACACGGTAGGTTTTGACAAATGTATAAGGACATTTATCTGTCATTATGGTATCATACAAAGTATTTTCACTGCCCTAAAAATCCTCTGTACTGTCTATTCATCCTTTCATCCTCCCTAATCCCTGACAACCACTGATCTTTTTACTCTCTCCATAGTTTTGCCTTTTCCAGAATGCCATATAATTGAAATCATACAGTATGTAGCCTTTTCAGATTGGCTTCTTTCAATTAGGAATATGCACTTAAGGTTACTTCATGGCTTTTCATGGCTTGATAATCTATTTCCCTTAGCAAGGAATAATGTCCCATTGTCTGGATGTACAACACTCATCTACTAAATAACATCATCATTATTTCTAAATTTTGGAAATTATGAATAAAGCTGTATAAATATACATGGACAAGTTTTTTTTTCTTATTAATTTTCCCAAACAAGATTTTATTCATGTCATATATCACCATATAGCTGTACCATATATGCACTTGTTATCTCATTGGTGTATATTTAAGTTTCACCAATTTCCCACCAATAAAACAACACTGAGAGTACACTTGTGCATAATTTTTATATTCATCCTCAATTCTCTCTTTGGCATAAATTTAGTGGTGTCCTGGAGCCCATTTGTCCCTGCTCATGAGAGCCAATTGTGCCCATCTCTTCCCAACTGCATGTTTGTGTTAGTGCTTGAAACTGGCTATTATGGGAGTATTTACATCACAAAATCAGTAAAGGCTACAAATTGGGGACCCCTCTCCCTCCCCCTATGAGTTGTTAAACATTTTCCAGCATGCCACTGTATAAGTTCCTCAAAGTAGTGTTTCGGAAGCAATAAGTATGTGTATTTTACACACCTTTTAAACCTTTTGTTATTGCCACATTGCCCTCCAGAAAGATCAGGCACTTCTACTAGCAACTCATTAGAAAGAGGCATGACAGAGTTGGTATTTTAGTCAGCTTCCACTGGAGGAGCCAGGATAAACCTTGAAGATTTTAAGAGTAGAAATCAATGAAATAGACAACAGAAAAACAATACAAAAAACTGATTAAGCTGAAAGCTAATTCTTTGAGAGTATCAATAGAATTGATAAACCCTAACCAGACAGATCAGGAAAAAAAAGAGAAAAGACACAATTACTGATATCTGGAATGAGAGAGGAAACATTATTATAGACACCACAGACATTAAAAGATAATAAGGGAATATTCTGAATAACTTTACACCAGTAAATTAGATGTCAACAATTTAGATGACATGGACAAATTCCTTGAAAGACACAAACTACCAAAGTTCATTCAGGAAGAAACAGATAATCTGAATAGCCGTCTATATCAGGAATTCAATGCTGTTTTAACATCTGAAATCAGTCTATGTAACTCACCACCTTAACAGATGAAAACAACAGCAATGAAAACAAACAAACAAACAAAACATGACATGGACAGGTTTTTGTGTTGACATAATTTTCAATTCATTTGTGTAAATACCAAAGAGCATGATTGCTGGATTATATGATAAGAGTATATTTAGTTTTTTAAGAATCTGCCAAACTATCTTCCAAAGTGGCTGAATCATTTTGCATTTCCGTCAGCAATGAATGAATTTTCATTGCCCTAAAAATCCTCTGTACTCTGCATATTCAGGCCTCCCTTATCCTTAACCCCTGGTAACCACTAATATTTTTACTGTCTCCATAGTTTTGCCTTTTGGAGAATGTCATATAGATAAAATCATACATTATATAGCCTTTTCAGATTGGCTTCTTTCATTTAGCAATATGCATTTAAATTTCCTCTCTGTCTTTTTCATGGCTTGATAGCTCATTTCTTTTTAGTGCTGAATAATATTCCATTGTCTAATGTATCAGAGTTTATCCATACATCTAATGAAGGACATCTTGGTTGCTTCCGAGTTTTGACAATTATGATTAAAGCTGCTATAAACAAACATCCATGTGTAGGTTTTTGTGTGGACATTTTTGCAACTTCTTTGGGTAAATACCAGGGAGGGTAATAGTTGTATCATATGGTAAGAGCATGTTTAGTTTTTTTAAGGAACTGTCAAACTTTTTCCCAAAGTGGCTGTACCATTTTGCATTTCCACCAATAATGAATGAGAATTCCTGTTGCTCCACATCCGTGCCAACATTCAGTGTTGTCACTGTTTTAGATTTTAGCCATTCTTATAGGTGTGGAGTGGGATCTCATTGGTTTTGGATTTGTTTTTGTTTTTTTATACCGAAGCTCTTCTTTAATAAACTTTTATTGTAGAGGTAAGTGTAACCTCAGGGTTTGAAAGGTTTGAGGGTATCTCTTTAAAGCAAGAAATGTATAAATTTAACTTGAATATAAAGTTTTACTCCCCGAGAGAGCATTTTAATTTCTGCATTTAACACTGGGTATTAGACATGGGGAGAGCTGGAAGTCTGGGATGGTTCTGAGTTTCATGTTATATAAATGTTGTGTTAATGGTGCCTAGTTTGCAGCACATTGTTGGAAAATGTTATTGGAAGTTTTAAACACCAATTAGAATCCCACTTCTAACTATCTTTCTAGAATGTCTTAAATCTCTAGGCAGATTTGAAGAATTACTTATAACCAATAGACTGCTTCCAGAGCACTATTTTTGAGCTTGCTCAGAAAAGTGTGTTTCTGGGAAACAAAAGCCAAAATTAAAACATAAAACAAATAAAGCACAGGTGAGGAGATGTCTTTACAAGTCTCTTCATGATGAAATCTTGTTCATTTAAAGTTTGCAATGCGATCTGTGATATTTTCCATTCCCCACAGCAGTGGATGAGGTGTTTTGCTGTTCATTCTGGAACAAGTATTCTTTATGGAGTATGAAGTAAACTCAGGTTGAAATTGAAATTCTGTCCTGACCTTTCTTGTTATTACAGATGGTTTAAAAGGTTTATGTGTGGTTCAAAATATTTTTAATTAGTGAAAATAGCCAGTTGGACCAAAACCTGTAAACTTTCACTGGGTAGGTAATTTGAGGCTACCCTTTAAGTATATGTATTTTTCTCTTGTCATTTAAAAAATTTATTTTCATTGGTGTTTTCAGTGTTTAATATTTTAGCCATTCCAGTGGGTGTGTAGTGGGATCTCACTGTTGCTTTAATTTGCAATTCTCTAATGACATATGATATTGGATATCTTTTTATGTGTTTATGTGATGCGTGTATCATCTTGGATGAAGTGTGTGTTAAGGTCTTTTGCCCATTTTTTAAAAATTGGAATGTTCATTTTCCTATTACTGAGTATTACCAGTCCATTTTATATTTTACATAACAGTCCTTTAACAGATGTATCTTTTGCTGTAATTTTTCCTCCGTGGCTTGTCTTCTCATTCTTTTGGCATTGTCTTTCACAGAGCAGAAGTTTTTAATTTTAATGAAGTCAAGCTAATCAGCTATTTATATCATGGACCTATTCTTTGGTGTTATATCTAAAAAGTCATCACCATACCCAAGGTTATCTAGGTTTTCTCCTATGGTATCTTCTAGGAAATTTATAGTTTTGCACTTTACATTTAGGTCTGTAAATTATTTTGAGTTATTTTTTGTGACGTGTTTAAGGTCTGTGTCTAGATTCTTTTTTGGGGGGAGGGGGCGGGGGTGGGGAAGGCATATGGATCATATGAATGTCTACTTGTTCCAGCACAATTTGTTGAAAAGGCTACCTTTCCTCTATTGTATTCTTTTTGCTCCTTTGCCAAAAACAAGTTGACTATATTTGTTTCTATTCTGGGCTCTCTATTCTTTTCCATTAACATATTTGTCTATTTATTCACCAATACCACATTGTCTTGATAAATGTAGCTTTATAGCAAGTCTTGAAGTCAGGTACTGTCAGTCCTCTGACTTTGTTATTCTCCTTCAGTATTGAATTGACTATTCTGAGTCTTCTGCCTCTCCATATAAACTTTAGCATCAGTTTGTCAATATATATCAAATAACTTGCTGGGATTTTATTTTGATTTTCATTTAGTTCAAAATATTTCAAAATTTGAAATATTTTCTTTGACCCATGTATTATTTAGAAGTGTGTTATTTAATCTCCAAATATTTGGGGATTTTCCAGCTATTTTTCTGTTATTAATTTCTAGTTTAATTTCACTGTGGTCCAATAGCATGCATTGTATGATTTCTATTCTTTTTTTTAACATCTTTATTGGAGTATAGTTGCTTTACAATGGTGTGTTAGTTTCTGCTGTATAACAAAGTGAATAAGCTATACATATACATATATCCCCATATCTCCTCCCTCTTGTGTCTCCCTCCCACCCTCCCTATCCCACCCCTCTAGGTGGTCACAAAGCACTGAGCTGATCTCCCTGTGCTATGCGGCTGCTTCCCACTAGCTATCTATTTTACATTTGGTAGTGTATATACGTCCATGCCACTCTCTCACTTTGTCCCAGCTTACCATTTCCCATCCCCTTGTCCTCAAGTCCATTCTCTACATCTGCGTCTTTATTCCTGTCCTGCCCCAGGTTCTTCAGAACCTTTTTTTTTTTTAGATTCCATATATATGTGTTAGCATACGGTATTTGTTTTTTTCTTTCTGACTTACTTCACTCTGTATGACAGTCTCTAGGTCCATCCACCTCACTTCTTTTAAATTTGGTAAGGTTTGTTTTGTGTTCCAGGATGTGGTCCATCTTAGTGAATGTTCCATATGAGCTTGAGAAGAACATACAGTCTGCTGTTGTTGGATGAGGTGGTCTATAGATATCAATTATACCCAGTTGATCATGCTGGTGAGTTCAGCTATGTCCTTACTAACTTTCTGTTTGCTGGATCTGTCCATTTCTGATAAAGGAGTGCTAAAGTTTTCAACTATGATAGTGAATTCATTTACTTCTCTTTGCAGTTCTATCAGTTTTTGCCTCATGTACTTTGATATTCTGCCGTTAGGTGCATACACATTAAGGATTGTTATAACTTCTTGGACTACTGACCGCTTTGTGATTATGCAATACCCCTCTTTACCCCTGATAAGTTTTTCTTGCTCTGAAATCTGTTTTGTATGAAATTAATATAACTTATACTGCTTTATTTTGATTATGTTATCATGGTATATCTTTCTTCATCCCTTTAATTTTAACCTATATATATCTTTATATTTAAAGAATTTTTTCTTTAGGTCTTAGTGTTTGGTCCACTCTGATGATCTCTGTCTTTTAATTGGTGTATTTAGACCATTGACATTTAAGGTGATCATTGCTAGAATTGGATAAATATTTACCACATTTGTTACAGTTTTCTATTTGGTGCCTTTGTCCTCTGCTCCATTTTTACCTTCCACAATTTTTTTCTGTCTTTTGTGGTTTTAATTGAGTATTTTATATGGTTCCATTTTCTCTCATTTCTTACTATTTCAATCATACTAATTTTTAAAACTTTTTTCCAGTTTTATTGAGATATAAATGACATATATCACTGTATAAGTTTAAGGTATAACAGCATAATGATTTGACTTACAGATATTTCCACAATATGTTTAGTTAGCATTCAACATCTCATGTACAAACAATATGAAGAAAAAGCCAAGCAAGAAAAAAAAAACTTTTTCCTTGTGATGAGAACCCTTAGGATTTACTCTCTTAATAACTTTACACTCCTAGTACTTATTTATCTTATAACTGGAAGTTTGTACCTTTTGACCACCTTCCTCCAGTTCCCCCTCCCCTCAACCCTTACCTCTAGTAACCACAAACCTAATCTCTTTTTCTATGAGTTTGGTGTTTTTTGTTTGTTTTAGAATCCACATATAAGTGAACTCATACAATATTTGTCTTTCTCTGTTTCACTTAGCATAATGCTCTCAAGTTCCCTCTACATTGTTGCAAATGACAGAATTTCCTTGTTTTTATGGCTGAATAATATTCCATTGTGTGTGTGTGCATGTATATATAGACCACAACTTCTCAATCCATTCATCGGTCAATGGGCACTAAGGTTGTTTCCATGTCTTGACTATTGTAAATGATGCTGAAATGAACATGGGGGTGGAGATATATTTTCTAGTTGTATATTTGTTTCCTTTGGATATTCCCAGAAGTGAAATTGCTGGATCATACGGTAGCTCTTTTTTGATTTTTTTAAGGAATCTCCATACTGTTTTTCATAGTGGCTGTACCAGTTTACAATCCCACTAACAGTGCACATGGGTTCACTTTTCTCCACATCCATGTCTCTTGCCTTTTTGACGATGGCCATTCTAACAGGTGTGAGGTTATATTTCATTGTTTGGATTTGCATTTCCCTAATTACTACTGATGTTGAGCATCTTTTCAAGTACCTGTTGGCCATTCATATATAGTCTTTGGAAGAAATGTCCATTCAGGTCATTAGTCTATTTTTAAATTGAATTATTTTGGCTTTTTTGCTATTGAGTTGTATGAGTTCTTTATATATTTTGGACATGAACCACTTATCAGATATATGGTTTGCATTTTTTCTTTTATTCTATAGGTTGCCTTTTAGCTTTGTCAATTGTTTCTGTTACCATGCAGAAGCATTTTAGTTTAATGTAGTTCCACCTATATTTTATTTTGTTGCTTGTGTTTTAGGTGTCATATTTAAAAAATCATTGCCAACACTAAAATATTTTTAGTGGTTGCCCTAGAGTTTGAAATATATATTTACAATTAATAGAAGTCCACTTTATTTTTTTTAACATCTTTATTTGAGTATAGTTGCTTTACAATGTTGTGTTACTTTCTGCTGTACAACAAAGTGAATCAGCTATATGTATACATATATCAACATATCTCCTCCCTCTTGTGTCTCTCTCCCACCCTCCCCATCCCACCCCTCCAGGTTGTCACAAAGCACTGAGCTGATCTCCCTGTGCTATGCAGCTGCTTCCCACTAGCTATGTATTTTACATTTGGTAGTGTATATATGTAAGTGTTGCTCTTTCACATCTTCCCACCTTACCCTACCCCTCCCCGTGTCCTCAAGTCCATTCTCTAAGTCTGAGTCTTTATTCCTGTCCTGCCCTTAGGTTCATTAGAAACATTATTTTTTTTTTTAGATCCCATATATATGTGTTAGCATACAGTATTTGTTTTTCTCTTTCTGACTTACTTCACGCTGTATGACAGACTCTAAGTCCATCCACCTCACTACAAATAACTCAGTTTCATTTTGTTTTATGGCTAATATTCCATTGCATATATGTGCCACATCTTCTTTATCCATTCATCTGTAAATGGACACTTAGGTTGCTTCCATGTCCTGGCTATTGTAAATAGTGCTGCAATGAACTTTGCGGTACATGACTCTATTAAAATTATGGTTTTCTCAGGGTATACGCCCATTAGTGAGATTGCTGAGTCATATGGTAGTTTTATTTTAAGTTTTTTAACGAACCTCCATACTGTTATCCAAAGTGACTATATCAATTTACATGCCCACCAACAGTGCAAGAGTGTTCCCTTTTCTCCACACCCTCTCCAGCATTTATTGTTTGTAGATTTATTGATGATGGCCATTCTGACAGATGTGAGGTGATACCTCGTTGTAGTTTTGATTTGCATTTCTCTAATGATTAGTGATGTTGAGCATCCTTTCATGTGTTTGTTGGCAATCAGTATATCTTCTTTGGAGAAATGTCTATTTAGGTCTCCTGACCATTTTTGGATTGGGTCATATGTTTTTTTGATATTGAGTTGCATGAGCTGCTTGTATATTTTGCACATTAATCCTCTGTCAGTTGCTTCGTTTGCAAATACTTTCTCCCATTCTGAGGGTTGTCCTTTCGTGTTGTTTTTGGTTTCCCTGCTGTGTAAAAGTTCTTAAGTTTCATTAGGTCCCATTTATTTATTTTTGTTTTTATTTCCATTTCTCAAGAAGGTGGGTCAAAAAGGATCTTGCTGTGATTTATGTCATAGAGTGTTCTGCCTATATTTTCCCCCAAGAGTTCTATAGTGTCTGGACTTATATTTAGGTCTTTAATCTATTTTGAGTTTATTTTTGTGTATGGTGTTAGGGAGTGTTCTAATTTCATTCTTTTACATGTAGCTGTCCTGTTTTACCAGCACCAATTACTGAAGAGGCTGTCTTTTCTCCATTGTATATTCTTTACTCCCTTATCAAAGATAAGTTGACCATATGTGTGAGGGTTAATCTCTGGGCCTTCTATCCTGTTCCATTGGTCTATATTTCTTTTTTTGTGCCACTACCATACTGTCTTGATTACTGTAGCTTTGTAGTATAGTCTGAAGTCAGGGAGCCTCATTCTTCTAGCTCCATTTTTCTTTCCCAAGATTGCTTTGACTATTCGGGGTCTTTTGTGTTTCCAGAAAAATTGTGTAATTTTTGTTTCTGGTTCTGTGAAAAATGCCCTTGGTAGTTTGATAGGGATTGCATTGAATCTGTAGATTGCTTTGGGTAGTATAGTCATTTTCACAATATTGATTCTTCCAATCCAAGAACATGGTATATCTCGACATCTGTTTGTAATGTCTTTAATTTCTTTCATCAGCGTCTTACAGTTTTCTGCATATAGGTCTTTTGTCTTGTTAGGTAGGTTTATCCCTAGGTATTTTATTCTTTTTGTTGCAATGGTAAATAGAAGTGTTTCCTTAATTTCTCTTTCAGACTTTTCGTCATTAGTGTATCAGAATACAGCAGATTTCTGTGCATTAATTTTGTATCCTGCTACTTTACCAAATTCATTCATTAGCTCTAGTAGTTTTCTGGTAGCATCTTTAGGATTCTCTATGTGTAATATCATGTCATCCACAAACACTGAAAATTTTACTTCTTCTTTTCTGATTTGGATTCCTCTTATGTCTTTTTCTTCTCTGATTGCTGTGGCTAAAACTTCCAAAACTATGTTGAAAAATAGTGGTGAGAGTGGGCAACCTTGTCTTGTTCCTGATCTTAGAGGAAATGTTTTCAGTTTTTCACCATTGAGAATGATGTAGGCTGGGGTTTGTCATATATGGCCTCTATTATGTTGAGGTAGGTTCGCTCTATGCCTACTTTCTATAGATTTTCTCATAAATCTGTGTTGAATTTTGTCAAAAGATTTTTCTGCCTCTATTGAGATTATCATATGGTTTTTATCCTTCAATTTGTTAATATGGTTTATCACATTGATTGATTTTCGTATACTGAAGGATCCTTGCATTCCTGGGATAAACCTCACTTGATCATGGTGTATGATCTTTTCAATGTGTTCTTGGATTCTGTTTACTAATATTTTGTTGAGGATTTTTGCATCTTAGTTCATCAGTGATATTGGCCTGTAGTTTTCTTTTTTTGTGACATCTTTGTCTGGTTTTGGTATCAGGGTGATGGTGGCCTCGTAGAACGAGTTTGGGAGTCTTCATCCCTCTGTTATATTTTGGAAGAGTTTGAGAGGGATAGCTGTTAGCTCTTCTCTAAATATTTGATAGAATTCAACTGTGAAGCCATCTATTCCTCGGCTTTTTTTGTTGGAAAACTTTAATCACAGTTTCAAGTTCAGTGCTTGTGATTGGTCAGTTTATATTTTCTATTCCTTCCTGATTCAGTATTGGATGGTTGTGCTCTTCTAAGAGTTTGTCCATTTCTTCCAGGTTTTCATTATATTGGCATATAGTTGCTTGTAGTAATCCCTTATGATTCTTTGTATTTCTGCAGTGTCAGTGTTACTTCTCCTTTTTCATTTCTAATTCTGTTGATTTGAGTCTTTTCCCTTTTTTTTCTTGATTATTCTGGCTAATGGTTAATCAATTTTGTTTATCTTCTCAAAGAACCAGCTTTTAGTTTTATTGATCTCTGCTATTGTGTCCTTCATTTATTTCTGATCTGATTTTTATTATTTCTTTCCTTTGGCTAACTTCGGGTTTTCTTTGTTCTTCTTTCTCTAATTGCTTTAGGTGTAATGTTTGCTTGTTTATTTGAGATGTTTCTTGTTTCTTGAGGTAGGATTTTATTGCTATAAACTTCCCTCTTAGAACTGCTTTTGCTGCATCCCATAGGTTTTGGACCATTGTGTTTTCATTGTAATTTGCTTCTAGGTATTTTTTGATTTCCCCTTTGATTTCTTCAGTAATCTCTTGGTTATGAAGTAGTGTATGGTTTAGCCTCCATGTGTTTGTATTTTTTAGAGATTTTTTTTCCTGTAATTGATATCTAGTCTCTTAGCATTGTGGTAGGAAAAGATACTTGATACAATTTCAATTTTCTTAAATTTACCAAGGCTTGATTTGTGACCCAAGGTATGATCTATCCTGGAGAATGTTCCATGAGCACGTGAGAAGAAAGTGTACTCTGTTGTTTTTTGTTGGAATGTCCTATAAATATCAATTATCAATTAAGTCAATCTGCTCTAATGTGGCATTTAAAGCTTGTGTTTCCTTATTTATTTTCATTTTAGATGACCTGTCCATTGGTGAAAGTGGGGTGTTAAACTTCTGTAGTGTTATTGTGTTGTTTTCCTCTTTTATGGCTGTTAGCATTTGCCTTATGAATTGAGGTGATCCTGTGGTGGCCCCCAAGCTGTAAGCTTATTCAGCTTTCTGCTTTGCGGAGAACTGCTTGTCTCTTTCTTGGTATGCACTCCTGACGCTGCGGTATTGAGCGTAAAAAAGGAAAATGGCTTGCGGCCAGTTTCGTTCCAGGTGCCTGCTCTGGATCTAAGAGCCCCTGGTTGCTCCCCAGAAGAAGGACGTGCTGCCCTGAGGGGGAAGTCTGTATCTCCAAAGAACGGCCCATAAGGCATGCTGACGCATAGATAGTGGTGCATAGATAGTGGTGCATAGATAGTGGTGCATAGATAGTGGTGCATAGATAGTGGCGCATAGATAGTGGCGCATAGATAGTGGCGCATAGATAGTGGCGACAGAATTATGTGGAAATACAAGGTTTGCTGATTTGTTGTCTGGTATTCGTTCCGTACTAAACCTATATATACATTCATGCTCTTTGAATAAACTAGCCTTGCAACCATCAGTTGTCTTGGCCCTTCTGACCCCATACTGGTGCTTTTCAGTTCCTTACCCCTCACCGCCAGGAACTTCTAGCTTTCTGCAGCCGGTCTGCGGCAAGTGGCGCCCGAACAGGGACCTGAATGCGTGAGGCATTTCGGAAGATTTCAGGTAAGTAGAACTCTCGAGTGAGATAGTGTGGCCACAAGAAATAATTTCGTTTTTAGGACGGTAACTCGAGAAAGAGTCAGAAGTAAAATAATATGGGACAAAAGGGCTCTAAGGAGCGTGATTTATTTGCTCAGGTTTTGCTTTCAATGTTAAAAGCCCGTGGAACTAAGGTAACTACCTCACAACTTCTGGAATTTTTGCAATTAGTATATGATGCTTGTCCTTGGTTCCCTGAAGGAGGATCAGTGGACTTAGCAATTTGGACTCGTGTAGGAGATGAATTATCTAAATATCATGAAGCTCATGGACCATCTTCTGTTTCAGTTTCCATTTTTAGCTTGTGGAATTTAATAAGAGATTGTTTTAATCCAATTTATGATTCAGTTCCAAAATTAACAGCTAAATCTGTAGAACATGTTGCTGCAGTAGCTACTGCTCCTCCGTTGCCACCGAGGATAAAGAGTGTTAATTCACTTGATGATGATGACTTTTCTTTTGATTTAGCGGATGAAGAAGCCAAATATGAGGCTGAAAAATATCCTGATGAAAATATTCTTCCGCGGTTACAGCAATTACATGTCTCTGTCCCTATCCCTCCTAAGCTTAGTCCTTTACAACAAGCAGTACGGGGAGCTCTTAATAGAGGGGAGGATCTTTTATTCTGCTGCCCGGTGGTGGAACGACCCAATCCTCAAAATCCACAACAAAATAATCGGGAATATCAGCCTCTCTCCTTTAAGGTTTTGAAAGATTTAAAAGCAGCCTGTGCACAATATGGGCCTACAGCCCCTTTCACTATTACTATGTTGGATACTATTGCAACAGAAGCATTGCCTCCAGCAGACTGGAAATCTATTGCTCGTGCTTGTCTCACTGGTGGCGACTATTTACTTTGGAAATCAGAATATTATGAAAAGGCTGCTGAACAAGCTGAAAGAAATACTGCACATAATGTGCTAGTAAATTATGAGATGTTGATTGGGGAAGGACAACATCAGTTATTACAGGATCAATTAGCTTTCCCTTTTGTGGCTTATGCTCAGATCAGTCATATAGCTCTACATGCATGGAAACATTTACCTGCCTCCACTAGGACTGAAGACCTTGCTAAAATAAGGCAAGGGGCAGATGAATCTTATGCTGATTTTGTGGCTAGATTATTACAGGCTGTTAATAGAATTATTTCTGATGGTCCTTCTGGAGCAATTATCGTCAAACAATTGGCTTTCGAAAATGCTAATAATATTTGTCAAGCAGCTATACGTCCATGGAAAAGGAAAGGAAATTTAGAGGATTATATTCGAGTTTGTTCTGATATTGGATCATCTTACTTACAGGGAGCAGCTATAGCTGCAGCCCTAACTAAGGCAGGATTTGGCCCAAATGCTAAAAGTAAAAACTGTTTTAAATGTGGGAAGCCAGGTCATTTTGCAAAAAATTGTACTGTTGATACTCCTAATATGCCTGTCATAAATTCTGTGCCTCAAGGTAAATCTCCTCCTCCCACAATTTGTCCCCGATGCAAAAGAGGACGGCATTGGGCTAAAGAATGTCGATCAGTGACTCATAAAGATGGAACTCCCTTGTCGGGAAACTTCCGGAGGGGCCTGCTCCGGCCCCATCAAACAATTGGAGCAATGTCAATAATCCCCCCACAACCTGCTCCACCGCCTCCAGCTCAGACCTTTGTTCCTCAGGGAATGGAATCTCCTCCCTTCAAAGGGCCACGCCAAATAGTGCAGGACTGGACCTCTGTGCCTCCACCCAATTCTTATTAACCTCGGATATGGGACCCCAAGCCCTTCCTACGGGAACTTTTGGGCCTTTACCCCAGGGAACAGTTGGTATAATCCTTGGAAGAAGTAGTATGTCTATGAAAGGCTTAACTATTATTCCTGGGGTGATTGATGCTGATTATGAAGGGGAATTAAAGGTTATGGTTCAAACATCAAAAGGATCTTTTCTTATCACACCCGGTATGCGAATAGCTCAGCTTCTATTAATTCCATTCATACCAGAAGGAAAAATTTTACAACATAACAAAAGAGGAACTGGGGCTTTCGGTTCCTCTGATGCAGTTTATTGGATTCAACAAATTGGTAGGGAAAGACCACAATTGGTATTAAAAATAAATGGAAGGCCTTTTTCTGGGTTATTAGATACTGGTGCTGATGTTTCTGTTATTTCGTTTATACATTGGCCAAAAAATTGGCCCGTGCACCAAACCATTACACAGTTGCAAGGTATTGGCCAATCTAATTCTCCACAACAAAGTTCGCAATACCTACATTGGCAGGATGCTGAAGGTAATCAAGGAATATTCAAACCCTACGTATTGCCCGGACTGCCAGTTAACCTTTGGGGAAGAGATATATTACAACAAATGGGAATCCTATTGCTTAGTCCCAACCCTACTGTAACTAATATATTGTTAAATCAAGGTTATGATCCTAGGAATGGTTTGGGAAAAAATCAACAGGGAAATAAATTACCCTTACAGACTGATAATAAACGGGATAAAACAGGCTTGGGTTTTTTCTAGGGGCCTTGGATTCTCCTCCACCACATGCTGACCCTATAACTTGGATTTCTGATAATCCTGTCTGGGTGGACCAATGGCCCCTTTCTAAGGAGAAATTAATGGCGGCTCATAATATAATTAATGAACAGCTTGCTTTGGGCAGACTAGAAAAGTCTAATAGCCCTTGGAATACTCCTATATTTGTTATAAAGAAAAAATCGGGAAAATATCGTTTATTGCAAGATTTACGTGCTGTTAATCAAACTATGGTAATTATGGGAGCTCTGCAACCAGGTTTGCCTTCTCCTGCAGCCATACCTAAAAATTATATGATTATTATTATTGATCTTAAGGATTGCTTTTTTACTATTCCTCTATTTCCGGCTGATAAGTTGCGATTTGCTTTTAGCTTACCCTCTTTAAATTTTACAGAACCTATGCAACGTTATCAATGGAAAATGCTGCCTCAGGGTATGGCTAATAGTCCTACTTTATGTCAACAGTTTGTAGCTCAAGTTATTGCCCCTGTTCGTAAACAGTTCCCTCAGATATATTTTATTCATTATATGGATGACTTATTACTTGCTTATTCTGATAAACATATTTTACTTAAGGCTTATAATTCCCTTCAAAGTCATTTGTCACGATCAGGACTAGTCATTGCTGCTGACAAAGTACAGATGAACCCACCTTTCTCATATCTTGGTAAGTATATCACAAATTATAATATTACACCTCAGAAGATAGAGATACGGACTGACGTTCTTAAAACTTTAAATGATTTTCAAAAGTTATTAGGAGATATTAATTGGCTGCGACCTTCTTTAAAATTAACTACGGGTCAATTACAGCCTCTTTTTAATATCCTAAAGGGAAGTCCTGATCCTTCTTCCCCTCGTATTTTAACTTCTGAAGCTCAACAAGCACTCAAGCTTGTAAACAAAGCAATACAATCTGCTCAGCTAACTAGAATTGAGCCTTCTTTACCTATACTATTAATAATCTGTGCTACGTCACATACCCCTACCGCCTTATTATGGCAAGAAACAGGAATTCTTGAATGGATTCATATGAAAAATACGCCTAATAAAGTCATTACACCTTATTATGAGTTAATAGCAACCCTTGTTCAATTGGGTCGTAGAAGAAATATTCAGTTGGTAGGATATGAACCAAATTCTATTATTATACCTTATACTACTTATCAATATTCTTGGCTATTATTTGTCTCTGATTTTTGGGCTCTTGCTTTTGCTGGATATTCAGGAATTATTGATAATCATTATCCTTCTAATAAGCTCCTTCATTTTGCTACTCAACATCTATTTATTTTTCCAAAAACTATCTGTTCAACTCCTATTCTCAATGCCCCAAATGTTTTTACTGATGGTTCTGCCAATGGCATCGCTGTGGTTATTTCTGATGACTTACTTCATAAAGAACAAACAGATCATACCTCTGCCCAACGAGTTGAATTACATGCGATTTCCTTGGCTTTTCAAATCTTTTCACATTGTTCTTTTAATCTCTATACAGATAGCCATTATTTGGTTACTATTTTGCGTAACATAGAAACTGCTATAATTGGCAATACTGTTGATTCTCAATTGTTTCAGACTTTCTTTCAACTACAAAAGATTATTCGTCAGCATGAGTTTCCTGTAGCCATATTACATATTCGAGCCCATTCAGGTCTCCCTGGCCCATTGTCTTTGGGAAATCAATTGGCTGACGAAAATACAAAGATTATAGGCTTAAGTTTATCTCAACCTCAGGATCTTGCTACTCAATCACATAATTTACATCATCAATCTGCTGCTATGCTTCAAAAACAATTCTCTATTTCTAGAGAAACAGCCCGATACATTGTTAAGTCCTGCTCTAAATGTTTACCCCACCTTCCTGTTCCACAATTTGGAGTCAATCCTCGGGGTTTACTCCCTCATCGTCTTTGGCAAATGGATGTTACTCATATTCCCTCTTTTGGTAAATTACAATTTGTTCATGTAACTGTTGATACTTACTCTAATTTTATATGTGCTACGCCTTTGGCTGGGGAATCTACTAAATATGTAATTACTCATTTATTTCATTGTTTTGCATCTATGGGAATTCCTAAAGCTTTAAAAACAGATAATGCTCCAGGATATACGAGTAAAGCTTTTGCCAATTTTTGTGCAACTTTCCATATTTCACATAAAACAGGCATTCCCTACAATCCTCAGGGTCAAGGTATTGTAGAACGTGCCAACCGACAATTAAAAATTACATTACAAAAAATAAAAAAGGGGGAATATGATAGATCTCCTCAGATTATGCTTAATCATGCTTTATTTATTTTAAATTTTTTAACTTTAGATGCATTTAGTCACACGCCTTATGAACGATTGTTTACAGGTCTTTCTGGAACCCCTCCTGAAAAAGCGCTTGTTAAATGGAAAGATCCCATGACTAACCTTTGGCATGGACCAGACCCTGTTTTAGTATGGGGCCGAGGCCATGTTTGTGTTTTCCCTAGGGAGGCAGACTCTCCGCGGTGGCTCCCGGAGCGCTTGGTTCGACATTATCATGCCATCACCAATAAACACCCTGACTCGAAGAATGCGTCGCCTGAGGCTCTCGCAATCGACCACAGCACACCCCAACCGGTTCCCCCGGCGGACGAGAAGAATGCGGCGACGGAGTAGGAGACAACTTGTCAGGGAGGCGAGGGGAGATCGAAATCAAATTACTTGGTATCAATTGCAATGTTTAGTATTTCAAGCACGTAGGATTATGGAGGAGAGTGCTCATCCTCGCTCTCCTCTTACCTTTTTTTTAGCCAGGATAGCTGTATTGGCAGCCCCACCTATAGAGGCTAAATCTTATTGGGCTTATGTACCCGATCCTCCTTTATTACAACCTGTTACATGGTCTGAAGCTGACCTTCCAATTTTCTATAATGATTCTACTTTTGGAAGAGTGCTAGGAAATTTGCCTATTACTAATACTTCTGTTAATTACTCTAATTGGTTTAATACTCCCCCTGTTTAAGTCCTATGAGTACCAATTCTGGTTGTGTTAAGGCTGTTGCTTTAGAACATGCTATTTCTTACCAAACCACTGTAAATTCTCAATTTTTTACTCATTTACGTAAAAATTATAAAGCTGTGGGATCTAATATTTGTCTTCCTTGCAAACAGACTGTTCCTAGACGAGAAGATTTATCCACCTTTGTATTTTGGTATAAGGATAACGTTCCCATTCACATGAATACTAGAGTAACTAAGCTTGCTTCTAATACTTCGTTGGATCATTCTCTATGCATATATCGCTTGAGAATTGAAGATACTGGACATTATTTGTGTATTGAAACTACCATAGGTAATCAAGGGACGTTATTAGCTGGACATCAAATTACGGTCGTAAAGACTGTCACAGGACTACAATTTCCTGCTTTTATGGCTTCTGAATTCCCGCAGTTTGATTTTCCTGTTTGTAATGATACATGGACTAAAGCCTCTGTCTGGTGTACTTTAGATTATGATAATGGCACCATACTAGTTTCTTCTGTCCCCGTTAATAATAACAGCCTTGTTTTTTACAAGCAATGGGAATTCTGGAAACTTGCCTTATCCTTTTCTTATAGACCGGTGATTACTTGCGTCGCTCCTCCTTATGCTTTATTGATTGGAGATTTAATTGTAGAATACACTATGAATCCTATAGGTTATAATATTACTTGTGTTAATTGTATCTTTAGTAGTTGTGTTTTGCCCGTTAAAGGATCTACATCTGTTATGATTATGAAGCAAACTTCTTATGTAATGTTACCTGTTAATTTGTCTGAACCATGGTATCATAACACTGGCATGCAAGCCTGGCTGGAATTGACTAAAGCATTAAAACGACCAAAAAGATTTATAGGTGTTCTAATATGTGCAATCCTAGCCTTAGCAGCTTTAACTGCTACTGCGGCCACTGCTGGGATTGCTCTTTCACAAACTATTCACCAGGCTCATTATGTTAATCAGTTATCTAAAAATACTAGTGTAGCATTAGCCCTACAAAGTCATATTGATACCCAACTAAAAACGGAAGTAGATGAATTAAAAAATGTTCTAATAGGAATAGGGGATCAAGTTATGGCTTTAAAATTAAAAATGCGTTTGATTTGTCATGCCAAATATACCTGGATTTGTGTAACTCAACATTTATATAATGATTCACAATGGGATTGGGAAAAAGTAAAAATGCATATATTAAGTGTATGGACTGATGGACACATTAGCCTTGATATTCAAAAGTTAAATGCCGAAATACAAGCTATTCAAGAGGCCCACCTGGACGAAGATGGACCCCAGAATTTGATTCAAGGATTATTAGATCAACTACAAGGGCTAAATCCGATACAATGGATTCATGGAGGGCTCTCAGGCCTGATATCAATTGGTGTACTACTTTTATTGGTGATCGGTTTATTACCTTGTATTGTTAGATTTGTAATGGGGCGCTTCGCTGTCTTGCGTCAGGATGTTCATGGCTTAAAACTACATTATCAAGCTTTAAAAAATAATAAAAAAGGGGGAAATGTGGTGGCCCCCAAGCTGTAAGCTTATTCAGCTTTCTGCTTTGCGGAGAACTGCTTGTCTCTTTCTTGGTATGCACTCCTGACGCTGCGGTATTGAGCGTAAAAAAGGAAAATGGCTTGCGGCCAGTTTCGTTCCAGGTGCCTGCTCTGGATCTAAGAGCCCCTGGTTGCTCCCCAGAAGAAGGACGTGCTGCCCTGAGGGGGAAGTCTGTATCTCCAAAGAACGGCCCATAAGGCATGCTGACGCATAGATAGTGGTGCATAGATAGTGGTGCATAGATAGTGGTGCATAGATAGTGGTGCATAGATAGTGGCGCATAGATAGTGGCGCATAGATAGTGGCGCATAGATAGTGGCGACAGAATTATGTGGAAATACAAGGTTTGCTGATTTGTTGTCTGGTATTCGTTCCGTACTAAACCTATATATACATTCATGCTCTTTGAATAAACTAGCCTTGCAACCATCAGTTGTCTTGGCCCTTCTGACCCCATACTGGTGCTTTTCAGTTCCTTACCCCTCACCGCCAGGAACTTCTAGCTTTCTGCAGCCGGTCTGCGGCATGATCCTATGTAGGGTGCATAAATATTTACATTTGTTATATCTTCTTGGATTGATCCCTTGATCATTATGTAGTGTCCTTCTTTGTCTCTTGTTATAATCTTTATTTTAAAGTCTATTTTGTCTGATATGAGAACTGCTACTCCAGCTTTCTTTTCATTTACATTTGCATGGAAAATTTTTTTTCCATCCCCTCACCTTCAGTCTGTATGTGTCCCTAGGTCTGAAGTGGGTCTCTTGTAGATAGCATATATAAGGGTCTTGTTTTTGTATCCACTCAGGCAGTCTATGTCTTTTTGTTGGAGCATTTAATCCATTTACATTTAAGGTAATTATAGATATGCATGTTCCTATTACCATTTTCTTAATTGTTTTGGTTTTGTTTTGTAGGTCTTTTCCTTCTCTTGTGTTTTCTATCTAGAGTAGTTCCTTTAGCATTTGTTGTAGACCTGGTTTGTTGGTGCTGAATTCTCTTAACTTTTGCTTGTCTGTAAAGATTTTAATTTCTCCACCAAATCTGAATAAGATCCTTTCTGGGTAGAGTAATCTTGGCGGTAGATTTTTCCCTTTCATCACTTTAAATATGTCCTGCCACTGCCTTCTGGCTTGCAGAGTTTCTGCTGAAAGATCAGCTCTTAACCTTATGGGGATTCCCTTGTATGTTATTTGTTGCTTTTCCCTTCCTGCTTCTAATATTGTTTCTTTGTATTTAATTTTTGTTAGTTTGATTAATATGTGTCTTGTCGTGTTTCACCTTCAATTTATCCTGCATGGGACTCTGTGTGCTTCCTGGAGTTGATTGACTATTTCCTTTCCCATGTTAGGGAAGTTTTCAACTATAATCTCTTCAAATATTTTCTCAGTCCCTATCTTTTTCTCTTCTTCTTCTGGGACCCCTATAATTCGAATGTTGCTGTGTTTAATGTTGTCCCAGAAGTCTCTGAGACTGTCCATAATTCTTTTCATTCTTTTTTTGTTTGTTCTGCTCTGTGGTAGTTATATCCATTATTTTATCTTCCAGGTCACTTATCCATTCTTCTGCCTCAGTTATTCTGCTATTGATTTCCTCTAGAGAATTTTTAATTTCATTTATTGTGACGTTCATCATGGTTTGCTTGCTCTTTAGTTCTTCTATGTCCTTGTTAAACGTTTCTTGTATTTTCTCCATTCTATTTCCAAGATTTTGGATCATCTTTACTATCATTACTCTGAAATATTTTTCAGGTAGACTGCCTATTTCCTCTTCATTTATTTGGTCTTGTGGGTTTTTACCTTGCTCCTTCATCTGCTGTGCGTTTCTGTTTTCTCATTTCGGTTAACTTACTGTGTTTAGAGTCTCCTTTTCAGAGCCTGCAGGTTCATAGTTCCTGTTGTTTTTGTTGTCTGTTCCCAGTTGGTGAGGTTGGTTCAGTGGCTTGTGTAGGCTTCCTGGTGGAAGGGACTGGTGCCTGTGTTCTGGTGGTTGGGCTGGATCTTTTCTTTCAGGGTGGCAGGGCCACGTCTGGTGGTATATTTTGGGGTGTCTGTGAACTTCTTATTATTTTAGGCAGCCTTTCTGCTATTTGGTGGGCTGTGTCCCTGTCTTACTAGTTGTTTGGCATGGGGTCTCCAGCACTGGAACTGGCTGGCCGTTGGGTGGATCTGTTTCTTAGTGTTGAGATGGAGATCTCAGGCAGAGCTCTTGCTGATTGATATTATGTGGGGCCTGGGGGTCTCTGGTCATCCGATATCCTGAACTCGGTGCTCCCACCTCACAGGCTCAGGCCTGACACCAGGCCGGAGCACCAAGACCTTGTCAGCCACATGGCTCAGAAGAAAAGGGCGAAAAAATGAAAGAAGAAAAAGAAAAATAAAAAAAACAATAAATTAAAAATTAACATAAAAATAATAATAATTTTAAAGAAAGAGAGAGCAACCAAACCAATAAACAGATCCTCCAGTGATAACATGTGCTAAAAACTAAACTAAGGTTAACATAAATATCAGAAACAAATCAGTCACAGACAACAAACCCCAAGTCTACAGTAGCTCCTAAAGTCCACTGCCTCAATTTTGAGATGATTCATTGTCTATTCTGGTATTCCACAGATGCAGGGCACATCAAGTTTACTGTGGGGATTTAATCCACTGCTCCTGAGGCTGCACAGAAAAATTTCCCTTTCTCTTCTTTGTTGGCACATCTCCTAGGTTTCAGCTTTTGTTTTGGTCCCACCTCTGTGTGTAGGTCACCCTCAGGCATCTGTTCCTGCCCAGACAGGAGGGGGTTAAACAGCGGCTGATTAGGGGGCTCTTGGTCATTCAGGCTGGGGGGAAGGAGGGGTACATTAGTTATAATTGGAATGCGGGGTGAGCCTGCAGTGGCAGAGGCTGGTATGACATTGCAACAGCCTGAGGCACGCAGTGTGTTCTCCCGGGGAAGTTGTCTCTGGATCATGGGACCCTGGTAGTGGCAGGCTGCATGGGCTCCTGGGGGGTAGGGGTGTGTGGATAGAGACCTGTGCTTGCACACAGGCTTCTTGGTGGCTGCAGCAGCAGCCTTACCGTTTCATGCCTGTCTCTGGTGTCCATGCTGATAGCCGTGGCTCACACCCGTCTCTGGAGCTCGTTTAGGCAGTGCTCTGTATCCCCTCTCCTCGCGCACCACGAAACAATTGTCTCTTGCCTCTTAGGCAGGTCCAGACTTTTTCCCGGACTCTCTCCTGTCTAGCTGTGGTGCACTAGCCCCCCTCAGGCTGTGTTCACGCAGCCAACCTCAGTCCTCTCCCTGGGTTCTGACCTCTGAAGCCGGAGCCTCAGTTCCCGGCCCCCACTTGCCCTGGTGGGTGAGCAGAAAAGCTTCTCAGGCTGGTGAGTGCTGGTCAGCACCTATCCTCTGTGTGGAATCTCTCCACTTTGCCCTCTGCAACCCTGTTACTGCACTCTCTTCCGTGGCTCTAAAACTTCCCCCCACCGCCCAGCCCCTGTCTCTGCTAGTGAAGGGGCTTGCTAGTGTGTGGAAACTTTTCCTCCTTCACAGCTCCCTCCCAGAAGTGCAGGTCCCATCCTTATTTTTTTGTCTCTGTTTTTTTCTTTTTCCTTTTGCCCTACCCAGGTACGTGGGGATTTTCCTGCCTTTTGGGAAGTCTGAAGTCTTCTGCCAGCGTTCAGTAGGTGTTCTGTAGGAGTTGTTCCACTTGTAGAAGTACTTTTGATGTATTTTGGGGAGGAAGGTGATCTCCACGTCTTACTCCTCTGCCATTTTGAAGGTCTCCCTACAAGTCCACTTTAAATTACACTATGACACTTCATGAGTAATGAAAGTACCATATAATAACAAAATATTTGTAATTCCTCTCTCCTTTCCTTTACATTATTCTTGTCATTCATTCCACTTATATGTAAGCATACATAAGCATTTATATAATATATATAAAATTTTTAAAATTTTACTTTCACTTATTCATATTTTTATGTAGAAATACAACATAAAGTTCTTTATTTCTTTATGTAGATTCAAGTTTCTGACTTATCCTATTTTCCTTCCCTCTGAAGAACTTCTTTTAACATTTCTCAAAAGGCATGTCTACTGTCAACAAATCCCTTCAGTGTTCGTCTGAGAAAGTATTTCTTCTTCACTTTGAAGGATAATTTTGGAGTAGACAGAATTCTAGGTTGTTGGGTTTTTTTCTCTCAAAACTTTAAATGTTTCACTACACTTTCTCCTTTTTTGCATATTTTCTGAGGAGAAGTTGAATGTAATTCTTATCTTTCCTTCTCTATAAATAAGGTGTGCTTTCCATCTAGCTTCTTTCAAGATTTTTCTTTATCTTTGAATTTCAGAAGTTTTAAAATGATATGCCTAAGTGCAGTTTTTTGTTTGTTTCTTTGTTTTTTACATTTATCCTGCTTGGTGGTCTTTAAGGTTCCTGAAGCTGTTGTTTTGTGTCTGACATTATTTGGAAGAAATTCTCAGTATTATCACTTTAAATATTTCTTGTGTTCCTTTCTTTCTTCTCCTTATATTCCAATTACACATGTTTTACTCATTTTGTAGTTGTCTCACAGTTCTTGTATATTCTATTCTGGGTTTTTTTCACTCTTTTTTTTTTCTCTTTGCTTTTCAGTTTTCTAAGTTTCCACTGTAACATTCTCAAGCTCAGATATTCTTTCCCCAGCCATGCCCAGTCTATTAATGAACCCATAACAGACATTTTTCATTTCTGTTACAATGTTTTTGGTCTCTAGTATTTCTTTATGATTCTTTCTTAGAATTTCCATCTCTGTGTTTACATATCCATCTGTTCTTGCATGTTGTCTACTTTTTACCTTAAAGCAATCAACATATTGATCATAGTTTTGTTTTTTAATTCATGGTTTGATAATTCCAACATTCCTGCTATATTTGACTCTGGGTCTGAGGCTTGTTTAGTCTCTTCAAACTATGTTTTCTGCCTTTTGTGTACCTTTATTTATTTATTTTTGAAATCTGGGCATGATGTACTTGGTAAAAGATGTAAATAAATGCGAATATTCTTTTAGTAATGTAGAGGTAAGGTATGTGGCTAGGAAAAGCATTGTATAGTCATATGACTAGATCTGTCTTTTGTTGAACCCATGTCCTTGGACTGTGAACTTCAGCAATACTTCTAATTTTATTTTTCCCCCTCTTATGTGGAACAGGATAGCTAGAGGGGACTGGAGTTGAATATTTCCCTTTCCCCATATGAAAAGCTAAGTGATTCTAGAGCTGAGTATTTCTTTTCCCCTTGTTAGGTTAGCATTTTATAAAACCCCAAAAGGTTAAATTCTGGTAAAATACTTTCTTCTGAGGGCAGTCTTTCTTCAGAAGAACAGAGTGCTCTGGCATATTTCAAAATGGTTGTTTGTCCACTCTCCCTGCCAGAAGCACACAGGGATTTTTCTCCAATATTCACTGTGAAGACCTGGTAGAGCTCTTAGAGGTAAAACTCACAAAACTGTGGGGACCCCACCTATGCCTGGGTTCCCCTGGAGCTTTTAATTCTCAGAGTTGTGCACATTGAGCCTGCAGCAACTCATCAATTACAGTTCAAGTTTTCCTTTCCTAGTAGTAGTTCCTGTGGAGGTTTCTGCTTGTGGGTTTCAGCTCCTGCAAATTGTGATTCTCTGTATCTGCGTGTCTGGCTCTCCAATTTGGGGGACAGCAGTTTTCCCTGTAACCTTGCTTCTCTGACATATCTAAGAAGGGTTGTTGATTTTTCAGTTTCTTCAGCCTTTTACTTGTTAGAATGGTGCATTCTAAGCTCCTTATGTGCCAAATTGGAAACTCATCTTTGACAACCTTAAAATGGGAAAGTTTATCCATATGATCAAAAATGAAAATTTTATGTTGAATATAAACCTCCAAAATAGCAGCGAAATAGGACATTTTTTCTTGAAAGCTGAAAAAAAAACTTGCAGAATTAAATGAGGTCTTGTTCATGTGAAAATCCCAATTTAGAATGCCTACAATATATCTTGATTATAGCCTTTCACAGGACATAACTAGAAAAATAATTTAAAAAAACTCTTCATATCTGTAAAGCACATAGTTGCCTTTCTTTTAATATCTTTTTGTTACTATATGAAAACAGAAATCTGATTTCTTTGCCCAAGTCAAGGAAGCAATGGCAATGTGAATAAAACAGTTTAGTAAATTAATGAGTTTTGGATTTAAAAAATATAATAATACAGGAAATCATACTAAAAAATGTTCTTTAAACTAAACCATTCTGCAAATCAGCAATCAAAGATTAAAAAAATACAACATATTTATGAAAAACAATTTAACCTTCAAGGATTATATATACCTCAAAACAAAACAGAACCAAAAAATACAACTTTTACCAAAAGAGTAAAGACAAATGGGAGCCAAGTCCTCACACTCTGAAAAAATATATATATATATATTTTGTATGGAGTGCTGGAATAAGAAATTTCATTTATCCCCCAGGAGAGAAAAAATTTCAATTACCAACTCCTCTTATTGTCTCTCCTGTGTTATCACATCTCACCCAATAAGTGGAAAAGATAAATCTCAGTCAGTCCAATAAACTACTTGAATTTCTCCTACTTTCATTTAAGCTGAGACCAAAAAGGAACAATAACCAATAGATGAAATTATTTTTCTAAATTGAAAAGCATTGCCATATCTTTGTTTTTTTAAAAAAGGTTTTTTAATAGTAAAAAGTGAGTAAAGCTAATTTGAAAAGATTTTTTTAATTAAAAGGGAGGGGAAATAAATATATTCTGATGAGATAGTATGATGTAGGAGAAAACAAACCTATAATGATGAAAATTTTTCTTTTCTTCCCAAAGAATGTATAATAAAAAGAAATTCAGAATAGTGATTACCCTGATGTCAGGATAAGGGCAATTATGGGGAACTGAAGGGGAAAGTAATTGCATACAAGAAGAGAGGGGCTTTCAACTGTATTTCTGGTAGTTTAGTTTCTAAGCTAGTAAGTGGAGGTTTATTTAATCATTCTTTATGTTTTTTGTTTATCTTAAATATTTCACAGTACATCTTTAAAATTACACCTAAATCAGTGGGATCAGAAATTACCTGAAAAGATGATCTCCCTTCATTCCTCCTACCTCTAGGCAACATTTTACCAAAACCATGCTGTAAAAGCCAATGAGGTTCTTATACATTATTGTGAAAATCAGACACACAGCATATTTTGTCATTTTAGTGACTGTCAATTCATATGGTCAGTGGAGGTTATAAAAAATTAAATGAACCTTTGCTAGCCTTTAGGCTATTTCTTTTATACCTAATTGTTTCAAAGCCTTATTTTTCTATGACATTTGCTCTCTTGGGATAAAGACATACTAAAATACAAAGGTTTTCTGAGGGAGCTATAAAAAGCTATAAGAAGTTTTAATTGAACTTTTTTTTAGAATTATGGAAGGATCATTATTTGCCAGTATGTTTCAGGTTATAGTGGACATGTGAGGAATGCCTGCCAAATCCATGTCCCTTCCGTTGGAAGTAGCCTCCATATCCCCAGCTGAGAGATTGTTTATGCCAAATGCACACAACCTTCCCAACATAGGCAAGCCAATATGATTCTTTCCTTATAATTTAAACTAATCTATTTGTGGACTACTAATTGGAGAATCTTAAAAATAAACCAGGGCATCAATTTTCAACCCATGAGCATTGATAGGCAGAAGGGACATCTGCGTAGAGAAATAGCAGAAAGAAGCAGATATCAAAGATAAACTGAGACAAAAGATCAGGTGGGCCTGGCTTCAGGCTCGAAGCTGCATCCTGGTCAGTGTCTGACTCCCTCTTCCCCAGCGATGCACCTGCAGGCTGAGAGATCCTTGAATACTCCTAGACCAAAGGCTGGGCTCAGAAAATTATCAGAGTGTTTCTTGCAGACTCGGCTAAAGCTCAGTGAGAAGATGCAGGTCACACAACTAATGCCGTATGGCTAACAGGGTCTTGGTGCTCTGACCGGGTGTCAGATCTGAGTCTCTGAGGTGGGAGAGCCGAGTTCAGGACATGGTCCACCAGAGGCCTCTCAGCTCCACGTAATATCAAACAGCAAAAGCTCTCCCAGAGATCTCCAACTCAATGCTAAGACCCAACTCCACTCAACAACCAACAAGCTACAGTGCTGGACACCCTATGCCAAACAACTAGCAAGACAGGAAGACAACCTCACCTATTAGGAGAGGGGCTGCCTAAAACCATAATAAGGTCACAGAAACACCAAAACACACCACCAGACGCGGTCCTGCCCATTAGAAAGACAAGATCCAGATTCATCCACCAGAACACAAGCACCAGTCCCCTCTACCAGGAAGCATCCACAACCCACTGAACCAACCTTAGCCACTGGGGGCAGACACCAAACAAACAGAAACTAGGAACATGTAGCCTGCAAAAAGGAGACCCCCAAAACAGTAAGTTAAGCAAAATGAGAAGACAGAGAAATATGCAGCAGATGAAGGAGCAAGGCAAAAACCCACCAGAAAAAACAAATGAAGAGGAAATAGGCAGTCTACCTGAAAAAGAATTCAGAGTAATGAGAGTAAAGATGATCCAAAATCTTGGAAATAGAATGAAGAAAATACAAGAAGGTTTTACAGAGACCTAGAAGAACTAAAGAGCAAACCATGATGAACAACACAATAAATGAAATTAAAACTTCTCTAGAAGAAATCAATAGCAGAATAACTGAGGCAGAAGAATGGATAAGTGACCTGGAAGATAAAATAATGGATATAACTACCACAGAACAAAATAGAAAGAATGGAAAGAATTGAGGGCACACTCAGAGACATCTGGGACAACATTAAACACAGCAACACTCGAATTATAGGGGTCCCAGAAGAAGAAGAAAAAAGAAAGGGACTGAGAAAATATTTGAACAGATTATAGTTGAAAACTTCCCTAATATGGGAAAGGAAATAGTCAGTCAAGTACAGGAAGCACAGATAGTCCCATAAAGGAAAAATGCAAGGAGAAACATGCCAAGACACATATTAATCAAACTATCAAAAATTAAATACAAAGAACAAATATGAAAATCAACAAATAACATACAAGTGAATCCCCATAAGGTTAACAGCTGATCTTTCAGCAGAAACTCTGCAAGCCAGAAGGGAGTGGCAGGACATAATTAAAGTGAAGAAAGGGAAAAACCTACAACCAAGATTACTCTACTCAGCAAAGATCTCATTCAGATTCGATGGAGAAAATAAAACCTTTAAAGACAAGCAAAAGCTAAGAGAATTCAGCACCAACAAACCAGTACAACAAATGCTAAAGGAACTTCTCTAGGCAGGAAACACAAGAGAAGGAAAAGACCTACAATAACAATTGCAAAATAATTAAGAAAATGGTAATAGGAACATACATATTGATAATTACCTTAAATGTAAATGGATTAAATGCTCCCACCAAAAGATATAGATTGGCTGAATGGATATAAAAACAAGACCAATACATATGCTGTCTACAAGAGATGCATCTCAGACCTAGGGACACATACAGACTGAAAATGAGAGGATGGACAAAGATATTCCATGCAAAAGGAAATGAAAAGAAAGCTGGAGTTGCAATTCTCATATCAGACAAAATAGACTTTAAAATAAAGACTATAACAAGAGACAAAGAAGGACACTACATAATGATCAAGGGATCATTCCAAGAAGAAGATATAACAATTGTAAATATTTATGCACCCAACATAGGAGCACCTCAATACATAAGGCAAATGCTAACAGCCGTAAAAGGAAAAACCGACACTAACACAATCATAGTAGGGGCCTTTACCACTCCACTTTAACCAAAGGACAGATCATCCAAAATGAAAATAAATAAGGAAACACAGCTTTAAATGATACATTAAACAAGATGGATTTAGTTGATATTTATAGACATTCCATTGAAAACAATAGAATACAATTTTTTCTCAAGTGGACACAGAACATTCTCCAGGATAGGTCATATCTTGGGTCACAAATCAAGCCTTAGTAAATTTTAGAAAATTGAAATCATATCAAGTATCTTTTCTGACCACAACACTGTGAGACTAGATATCAATTACAGGAAAAAATCCGTAAAAATTGGAGGCTAAACAATATACTGCTTAATAACCAAGAGATCACTGAAGAAATCAAAAAAGAAATCAGAAAATACCTAAAAACAAATGACAATGAAAATACGATGACCCAAAACCTATGGCATGCAGCAAAAGCAGTTCTAAGAGGGAAGTTTATAGCAATATAATCCTACCTCAAGAAACAAGAAGCATCTCAAATAAACAACCAAACCTTACACCTAAAGCAATTAGACAAAGAAGAATTAAAAAAACCCCAAAGTTAGCAGAAGGAAAGGAACCATAAAGATCTGAGCAGTAAAAAAAAGAAAAACAAATGAAGGATATGATAGCAAAGATCAATAAAACTATAAGCTACTTCATTGAGAAGATAAACAAAATTGATAAACCATTAGTCAGAATAATCAAGAAAAAAAGGGAAAAGACTCAAATCAATAGAATTAGAAAAGAAAAAGGAGAAGTAACAACTGACACTGCAGAAATACAAAGGATCATGAGAGATTACTACAAGCAACTACATGCCAATAAAATGGACAACCTGGAAGAAATGGACGAATTCTTGGAAAAGCACAACCTTCTGAGATTGAACCAGGAATAAATAGAAAATATAAACAGACCAAAAACAAGAACTGAAATTGAGATTGTGATTAAAAATCTTCCAACAAACAAAAGCCCAGGACCAGATGGCTTCACAGGCGAATTCTATCAAACATTTAGAGAAGAGCTAACACCTATCCTTCTCAAACTCTTCCAAAATACAGCAGAGGGAGGAATACTCCCAAACTCATTCTATGAGGCCATAATCACCCTGGTACCAAAACCAGACAAAGATGTCAGAAAGAAAGAAAACTACAGGCCAATATCACTGATGAACATAGATGCAAAAATCCTCAACAAAATACTAGCAAACAGAGTCCAACAGCACATGAAAAGGATCATACAGCATGATCAAGTGGGGTTTATCCCAGAAATGGAAGGATTCTTCAATATATGCAAATCAACATGATAAACCATATTAACAAACTGAAGGAGAAAAACCATATGATCATTTCAATAGATGCAGAAAAAGCTTTTGACAAAATTCAACACCCATTTATGCTAAAAACCCTCCAGAAAGTAGGCATCCAGGGACTTACCTCAACATAATAAAGACCATATATAACAAACCCACAGCCAACATTGTTCTCAATGGTAAAAACTGAAACCATTTCCTCTAAGATCAGGAACAAGACAAGGTTGTCCACTCTCACCACTATTATTCAACACAGTTTTGGAAGTTTTAGCCACAGCAATCAGAGAAGAAAAAGAAATAAAAGGAATCCAAATTGGAAAAGAAGAAGTAAAACTGTCACTGTTTGCAGATGACATGATACTATACCTAGAGAATCCTAAAGATGCTACCAGAAACCTTCTAGAGCTAATCAATTAATTTGGTAAAGCAGCAGGAGACAAAATTAATGAACAGAAATCTCTTGCATTCCTATACACTAATGGTGAAAAATGTGAAAATTAAGGAAACCCATTTACCATTGCAACAAAAAGAATAAAATACCTAAGAGTAAACCTGCCTAAGGAGACAAAAGACCTGTATGCAGAAAACTATAAGACACTGATGAAAGAAATTAAAGATGATACAAACAGATGGAGAGATATACCATGTTCTTGGATTGGAAGGATCAGCATTGTGAAAATGACTATACTACCCAAAGCAATCTACAGATTCAATGTAATCCCTATCAAACTACCAATGGCATTTTTCAAAGAACTAGAACAAAAATTTCACAATTTTTATGGAAACACAAAAGACCCCAAAGAGCCAAAGCAATCTTGGGAAAGAAAAACGGAGCTGGAGGAATCAGGCTCCCAGACTTCAAAGCTACAGTAATCAAGACAGTATGATACTGGCACAAAAACAGAAATATTGATAAATGGAACAGGATAGAAAGCCCAGAGGTAAACCCACGCACATATGGTCACCTTATTATTGATAAAGGAGGCAAGAATATACAATGGAGAAAAGACAGCCTCTTCAATAATTGGTGCTGGGAAAACTGGACAGCTATATGTAAAAGAATGAAATTAGAACAATCCCTAACACCATACACAAAAATAAACTCAAAATTGATTAAAGAACTAAATGTAACTCCTGACACTATAAAACTCTTAGAGGAAAACATAGGCAGAACACTTTAGGACATAAATCACAGCAAGATCCTTTTTGACCCACCTTCTTGAGAAATGGAAATAAAAACAGAAATAAACAAATGGGACCTAATGAAACTTAAAAGCTTTTGCACAGCAAAGGAAACCATAAACAAGATGAAAAGGCAATCCTCAGAATGGGAGAAAATATTTGCAAATGAAGCAACTGACAATGGATTGATCTCCAAAATTGACAAGCAGCTCATGCAACTCAATATGAAAAAAACAAACACCCAATCCAAAAATGGGCAGAAGACCTAAATAGACATTTCTCCAAAGAAGACATACAGATTGCCAACAGACACATGAAAGAATGCTCAACGTCATTAATCATTAGAGAAATGCAAATCAAAACTACAATGAGATATCATCTCACACCGGTCAGAATGGCCATCATCAAAAAATCTAGAAACAATAAATGCTGGAGAGGGTGTGGAGAAAAGGGAACCCTCTTGCACTCTTGGTGGGAATGTAAATTGATACAGCCACTATGGAGAACAGTATGGAGGTTCCTTAAAAAGTAAAAATAGAACTACCATGCGACACAGCATTCCCACTACTGGGCTTATACCCTGAGAAATCCATAATTCAAAAAAAGTCACGTACCACAATGTTCATTGCAGCTCTATTTACAGAACCCAGGACATGGAAGCAACCTAAGTGTCCATCAACAGATGAATGGATAAAGAAGATATGGCATGCATATACAATGGAATATTACTCAGCCATAAAAAGAAACAAAATTGTGTTATTTGTAGTGAGGTGGATGGACCTAGAGACTGTCATACAGAGTGAAGTAAGTCAGAAAGAGAAAAATAAATACTGTATGCTAACACATATATATGGAATCTAAAAAAAATGGTTTTGAAGAACCTAGGGGCAGGACAGTAATAAAGATGCAGACGTAGAGAATGGACGTGATGACACATGGAAGGGGAAGGGTAAGCTGGGACGAAGTGAGAGAGTGGCATGGATTTATATATACTACAAAAAGTGAAATAGATAGCTAGTGGGAAGCAGCCACATAGCACAGGGAGATCAACTCTGTGCTTTTTGACTACCTAGAGGGGTGGGATAATTAGTGTGGGAGGGAGATGCAAGAGGGAGGATATATATGTGTGTATGTATAGATGATTCACTTTGTTATAAAGCAGAAACTAACACACCAGTGTAAAGCAATTATACTCCAATAAAGATGCTAAAAAATATATATATCAGGTGGCCCAAGACAGGTACAATAGCTAGATTTGTCCCTTATAGATATTCAGATTATACAGAGGCATATTTTAAAGACTTTGATAATTGTTCTGAGTGATACTGCAAGCAAGCGAAGCCTTTTCAGCAAGAAATTTGTATTGATTAGGGTTAGATTTTTTAAAAATCACCTCAGATATTCTAAGAAGAGGAGAATGTAAAGGCTTGAGACTAATATAAGGAGGCCAGTAATGAGTCAATTGCAATTATCCATATGAGAGTTGATGGTGGATTGGACCAAGGTGGAGGTGTAAAACATGGTCAAATTGTCTATACAGTGTGAAGGTAGAGCTAACAAGAGTGCCTGATGAATTCTATGTGATGTGTAAGTGAAAAGGAGTTGTCAAAATGCTGCCAAAATTTGATTAAATTACTAGATAAATAAACAGTAGAGGATATATTAATATTTGTATAATGGAACACTGTGCATCCATAACATAGAAAGTGTGGATCTAGAAAGTTCTCCAAAATATATTAAGTTGAAAAAGTAGATATAGAAGAGTGTGATTCATATATTACCATTTGTGTAAAAAGGATGAGGAATGAGATTATGATATATAGGCATGAACCTGCTTTTACTTAAAGTAAATATCCCTGGAATGACATAAACCAAATAATAATATTTGTACTATGTGAGAAGGGAGGGCAGCTAGGGTCAGAAGCAGAAATTTATCATTGTACCTACTCCTTTTCATTTTTTGAATTTTGAAACCTGTGAATGTGCTATTCATATAAAAAATTAAAATTAGCTTGTGGGTTTACAACAGCTACACAGACAGTAACTTCATAGCAACTTGGGAAAATGTGAAAGAAAATAAATTTAAAACCTAGGGTGATTTTATTGAATTACAGAAAAAATTATAATACTAAATAAAGGATCAGATGAGAATGTGTCTCCTTGTCACCACTGCTGCAAGTTAATATGGTTCCAGCTTTTTTTATAATAAATTTTTTTGAAAGGTCAACGTATGCAACACTTTAGAACCTTGTTGTGTGAATATTTCTAATATTTCATAGTGAAGTGTTTTGATTTTTATTTATAAAACACAGTAGCATATTTTGTAACCAAAGATTTTTATTAATCTAGGCAAATGTTTAATCTTATTCACTCTAGCTTATTCATACCCCCCAAAAATTTGTGTTTGAAAAGGAGCAACTTGATACAGAAACATTAAATTTTGGCCCTTTATATTATTAGAAAATTTTACTGGTTAATACAAATGTAACATTTTTAATATATTTATATAAAACAGAATACTAATTTCTTAGTAATTCACATAATTGTTTTCAGTAATGTTCTTGGAATTCATAGGAAATATATTGAACAATTCCTTTTTTCCTAAGGAAAGTTTCAGTCATTAATGCAGAGTAAAGAATGTCTAGATGTAGTTTCATCTACTAATGATTACTTCTCTTGATATAATCTTACTGGCTTCACTCAAGTTTGAAGGAAGTTGTGCATGTATACGTGCATGCATGTTTCAAATACTGCAGCCTTTGTTCTGATTACTGTACATACAAAAGAACTATCATTAACAGTATCTGAATTAAGTTAAAACTCAATTTTGTTGAAGCAATACTGAGATAAACAGTAAAAAAAGGATCAAAGATTTTCATTCTTAAAGATGCAGTAGACAAAACAGGAATTCAAAGCAAAGAAAAGGTCTTTTCTATAAAAGACAGGTCTTTGCTATAAGAGACAAAGCTGTGTCTCATAGCACACTTTAACATATCTGAGGACAAAACAAGATTGGTGGGGAATAAAATCAGAATCAATTTTAAAATTCTAAAGGTGGTATGTGTTTATGTCCCCACCTCTTCCCTCCCACTCCACCCCCAGCCCTGTCAGTGAGGTTAAAAATAGATCCAAAGATAACGTGGTACAGTGGAAGGAGCATGAATTTGGGCTTTGGAATCAGAATGATCTGGGTTTGAATATGATTTCTACCACCTGTGGAAACCTGTGGACTGTGTGACCTTGAGCAATATATTTCTGAGTCTTAGTTTTCTCACCTAAAAAATAAAAATAATCAAAATGAGTAGGTGATCAATAATTGTTAATTTTCTTTTCCAGATGCTGCTGCTACTGTGAGGTAACAGTAGAAGGAAAAAATTTCTAAGGTGCTATATTTTGGTTGGCACATGGTTACAGTTTTCAGTTATTCTGGACATGTTTTATAGAAAATAAATTTGGAAAACCTTAGATACCAGGTAAAGAGATGGGAAAAAAGAAGCTAGAGAATCCAGTTGCTTAGCTGCAGAATGTCTTGTCTGCACATCAGGAGAGAAATGCAGTCAGAACAGCAAAGGAACTTCTTAGCATTTCACTAACCAAGCTCAAAATATTCTTTAAAAGAATAAAAAAAAAAAGACTTCCTTTTAATTAACTAGTTGAAAAAGAAAGTTACTAATTGGCTTAAAAATAAGTACAGTCTATTATGACATTTGCAAGATCACGATGGGTACTACTGGGAATGATTAGATGTTTACATTTTTAACTTCACTTCTTTTGACATCAAAACACATTTGTAGAGATAAGGTTTTCTTTTTATTCAAAATAATCATATGATCTATCTTAAAAACATCCTTTAAGATGTCTTCATAATATACCTTAAAATATAGTTTTATGTTACTTTCTTGGCAGCAAACATTTAGTTGAATAGAGATGCTTATAACAGACTGCTTCATTTATTTAGTTTGTAGTATACCCTGGACATGTTTCTGAAATGTCAAAAAGCTTTCAATGAGTCTATTGGTTTAAGAAGACTATAGAAAAAACAGCTGTTATCTATCTTTTCCTTCCACCCACTGGAATATAGAGTTAATTTACTTTCTATCCTATTCCTGATTGAGATGATTACTCAGAAAGTTAGAGTTAATGATGCAAGTTTAAACCAGGTGCTGCCTCTCTTCAAGTCATTTTTTTCCAAGCATGTGAGTACAGATTTTGAAAACTGCACATGCTCTAAGTGTGGCAGATGACTTGTCTGAAATGATGCTTTAGCCATCTGGACTCTAGAGTTTTGATCTTGGGTGAATAAGAACAGCTTCATTATTTTTCTTGAGAAAGAAAAAGAGCTTTTTTAGACTATAGACTTTTTTGATTCTTAGACTGGTACAAAAATTTTCAAAGATCCAAATGAATACTAAGTCCCTAAAACCCCTAAGCTAAACTCAAGATGAGGAACAATGATAATAGTAAGATGGATAAGGTGATTGTCTTGATCTTTTGGATCTGAATAAAATGAGGCAGACATCATTTAGGATATTCTAGACATGTAGAAGCAATCTTCAGTGTTAGGTTCTGCTTCAATGTTATTGCTTCTGTGTTGGAAAGAGAAAGTTTGCAGTGTAGCTAATACTTAATTTTTCAAGATAATTATCTAAGCATATTTTATATATTTCTACAGACTTTGCCTATATTTTGTCCACTTTACTGATGGTTAGTATCTTCACCAGAAAGCAGATAGGAATGGGGAGAAGTGATTAAAGTTAAATATATCAATTTCAGGTGTAGTTTCTTGAATCTTTTAGAATTCAATGGTTCTCAACCTTGGCTGCACATTATAATCAACTAGGGAACTTTTAAAAACTTTAATTCACAGGCTTCTCCCCAGTTCAGTGAAATCAATTTCTAGGGGTGAGACCCAGATATCCATAAATTTTAAAGCTCCCCAGGTGATTCAAATGTGCAGGCAACTGAGAACCACTGCTCTAACTTCTTTGAAGTAATAAGAAAAACTTTGATCAGTTGCATTTCTAACAGCAAATTCTTTGGTTTTTGCTTATATTTTTTCTACACAATTTCTGATTTCTATATTTATGACTGTGGCTAGTTTGGTAATTTTAATTGAACTTGTACCTAATGTTATAATTTGCTCAGATGTAGTCTTTTCAAAAAAGCCATCCCTGACCACCCTAAAATAGTCACCACCACCTTTATCACTCTCTACCCTTTTGCTCTGTTTTACTTTTATTCATAGCATTCATTACTGTTTGACATTTTACTAAATATTAATCTCTTTATGTTTACTGTCTGTCATCCCCATTAGATATTAAACTCCATGAAAGCAAGTCCTTTGTTTTGCTCACCACTACATCCCAATGACCTAGAGCAGAGCCTGGCATAGAGTCGATGCTTAATAAATATTTGTAGAATGATTGACAAATGTATAATCAACAAATATTCTATTCTCTTCATTATTGGTATTTTTTAATATCAATGCAAAAAACTTTTCTCTTACCTTGACTGATTCAGATTTCTACGTGTAAGAAAATGTCTTGCCAAACAGATCATGCATTCATTGAATACTGCATTAGTGTTGAGGAGGAGATCCAGCTACCACTTCTACGTGAGAATTTCCACCACATGGAGGATGGCAAAGGTCATAACGATACTAATCACCAGAAATAGGGGCCCACAGACCTCAATCTACCACATTTTCTACATGTTTGGAATTGCCAAGGAGGACTCAACACACAAGGTGCTGGTTGGAACAACGCTTTAGTCACAGAAAGGAGAAGAGACACAGCAAGGTCAGTACCTGTAGTCTGTGCTAGTCTCCCATGGCATGTGGGTTTGCCCCAATAGCCAACACAGGACAATGGACTGCACACACCCTTCTGGTTCTGAAGGCAAATACTTATTCCCTTCCTGCAAGGGACAGATATACTGGTAGAGCTGGCTAGGTACCATATGACACAGTAGTATAAAGAAGTTCATTGAATACCAAGAATAAGGGAAAGGTTTCTCCTAATAAGGAAGAAGAATCCGGGGCCAAGTGACAGCTCAGCATCTGGCTTCCATAGAGGAGGGGAATGTTTTAGGCCCAGGACACTAATTGGGGAGTCCTGAGGAGGGGCAGCAGGTCATGCCATGGCTACTTTCCACAACAATTAGCTTTAGTTATAAACTCTTTTTTCTGTATCTCCTATTACTAGTTGTTAAAAATATTCAGTTAGCAACAAGTATATTCTTTCTATTTCAGAGGAGCAACTAAGACATAGGTAATTTTCCATTGCCAGATCAATCAATAATCTAGCTAGAAAAAAATTCTTACATCTGAGTTTCTGCAGTAATATGTTAACTTCTTAAAAAGAAGAGAAAGAAAGTTCGAAGATAAACTTAGTGATAAAATAAGAAATATAAGTTTTGTTGTATCAAAATAAGCTGTAAGGAACAGAATTTTTACTTGTGCAGTAATTCAAAGGTAGATTTCTTTCTTTTTTTTTAATTAAAGGTTCATTGATATTTACTGGATACTTATAATATTCCAAGAATTTTACATTTAATTCTCATAGCAAATGCTGTAACATTATTTACCATTAGCTGGCAAACTAGTAGATTATATTTTCCAAGATGATTGTGACAAAATTTCTCACCTTGTATGCTCTTCTTATAATGTGACATTGACTCTTCTCCCATTGAGAGAAGAATTCCTTCCTCTTGAAACTAAGTACTATGACGATGGTAAAAATGATGCTTGTGACTTACAAGTGTCAAAGGTAGATTTATTTATTTTTACAGAGAATATAGGTGTCTACTGATAGAAACTGTATTCTCATGCCTTATTCTAAGCTCCAGCAATATTTAGGTCTTCTTTACTGTTTCTTAAATGTTCTAATTCATTTGCAACCACCAGGTCTTTGCCCTTCCAGTTTCCTCCGCCTAGAATATTCTTCTTCAAGCTCTATGCAAAACGTGCTCATTCTCATCATGCAAGTCTTAGCATAAATGCCACCTTTCAAAAAAGCTTTCTCTGACTTTTTAAAAAAATAGCTTCCTTCTGTTACTTTGTATCATCACCAGATTTATTTCCATCCTAGTTCCCTTCACAATTTGTAATTATCTTGTATATTTTATATCTAGGCTACTACAATAGTTTCCTTAGATGATTAATTTCCATTTGTCTCTCCCAGAGTCATTATCTACCTTTCTGAACGCGGTTGACTATATAGGGGGTTGAATTCTATTGACAGCTTTGCCTGGGCTCTCTTGCCCTTGAGCTTCAAGTTGGAGTCAACAAATGGGAGACATTAGCAAGAGACTGGATGGTAGAAAGAGAAAGAAATCAGGACATATATGGCCTGCTCTCCTTTCCTACCATTACAATATTTTAGCAATGACTACACTTCTCTAGGATTACAGCTCCTATCAGCTGTAACTCTCTGTGTTCCAGAAACACTTTCCACAACTGTCACTTCAGGGATGGGATCAGTCTCAGCAGGAAAGAGTACATTCAAATTGGGGAATTTGATGACAGTTTAATAATGGTATTATTACAAAGGTGTGGTTAGGTATATGGAATGTAACAAGGGATGAATCATAACCCCTGAGCTAGTAAAAGAGGGTAACCAGGAAAGGAAGCTATATGAAGAGCTACCTGAAGTAGCTATAATCCTAGAGAAATGCAACCACTCTTAAAATTTGACCCAGTAAGAGCTGGTGGGGTGGGGGGTAAGGATGGTGGAAAGTGGAGTTGGTGGAGGGATTGCAAATACCCTTATCTTATACTTGTTTCCTAAACTTGTTTGCCACTGTCACCCATCTGCCAAACCTAAACAGAGGCCATATGACAAGGTAGCCTATTGATTGCAGTTTATATAGGTCAGGTTCTTAGGACACAAAGCTGGGTGGAGAAAGAGTGGAGAGTGGATCTGAAGTGACAAATGTAGAATTTCCAGCACAGAATGGTAATGTCTTTGTACAACTGCTGTTCAGTGGGTGCTTCACCAACTCATTTTGGTTTCCCTAACTTTTGGTACCCTTGTAATCTCTGCAAATAAACCCTTAGATCATGCCATTATTTTCCTGTTGACACTCTCATGGATACACCTCCTAACAATTCTCCCCATATTTGTCCTTAATACAACAGTTAGAGTTGTCCACTTAAGATGTAAGGCAAATCACATCAGTCCTCTCCTCAAAACCTTTTAGTAACTTCCCCACTAATCTAAGAGTAAAACTGAAAGACTTTACTATGGCCCACAAGACCCTGCTAGATCTGCTTTCTGTGTCACTCTCTGACCTCATCTGCTACTACCCTATTCCTTGCTCACTATACTCTAGCCACACAGATCTTCATTGGGTTAATATGCCTAGAATATTCTTACCACAAATATTTGAAAGTCTCTCTCCTCCATAGTATTTAGGTCTCTGCTCAAATTTCACTTTTTCAGCAGCCTTCCATAAGCAGCTATCCAAAATAGTCTGTAGGTTCCCCCTGATTTCTTCAATTTCTAACTCTGGATAACTCAAATAAACATTCCCATCATTTATGTAATTACAACTGCAGAATGCCCTGTGACTTGCATAATACTTTATCCATCTTTCAGAAACTCACCTTTGTTTGCTTTGTATTATATGAATGTGTGTGTTTTGTGATTGTGTATGTGTATGTATACATGGGTCATTCTTTATATGGCAAGCAAGAGGACTCCATTTTCTATTTACAAGCTCATCAAGGCTTAAGCTACATATAAGATACTCCCACCCAGGCTAACTGTCTTTAGCAATGATGCCCTGTTTACAGCCTGAGTTAATCAAGTCAGTCAGGTGCCACAGTCCAGGGCAGGACGACCTATCTCTTCCCAGAACTTCACCACTTCAACCTTTACATTATGAAATCACCCAATCCAAAGAGTCACTCTGCTTCTGGTATTATGCCCTAAAGACTTCTATGCAATATCTTTATTTTAAAATCCTCTGTTCAAAACTAGTGAAAACTTATAAGCAAGAAATGCTCACTTTCTAAAAAGATCATCTCAGAATTGTTGGTATGATGTTCTCCTTTACTAAAGTAAGTCAATAAAACTCAATTTGCTCATTTCATTATATAATTATTACTTTGAGAAGGGGGATTTCCATAATTTGTATGACCCAAGTTTCTACTATAAGACCCCTGCCTTAGACTAGAACGCTTGATCCATACCAACTCTGTGTGTATATATTCAAGCCTTTTGCATCTCTGCCACATGAAGGTCCCAACTCAAGGCAGATAAAGGAGTCCCATGCTGGCTATGAGATACAATTTTGATGAAGGTCATGAGTACTGGGTTTTACTTTATCCCAGGATAATTAGATTGTCACTCATTCAATTCTTTGTTGTTCTCATCAAACTTGTCTTTCTAAAAATTCTGTAGAAATTTTGCTTTTCATCTAATATCAAACTTGTCTTATCTTGTCATGAACACCATTAGTCTATGTAGTTAAAAAAAGACGATAAAAAAGTAAACCCACAAAAGCCTGTAAATCAATGGCCAAAAACTGGTCCTAAACACTGACAAGTTAAAGATTTTGCCAGGCCATTGTCCTTCAGTGAAGGAAGTTTGCCTCGGGTCAGCATCCAAAAGCCTTAAAAGGTCTTTATTTTTCTCTTGATCCCATTTCTGTGACAAAACCTTCAAACACTAGATCCTTCAGAGGACACAGATTGGTTAGTGGCTAGAGATGGCTAACTTCTGGTAAGGGACCCAAGACACAAGATGCAGAAACAATACATTCAACTGACCATTATCAACATACTTTGAGTCATCTCAGTTCAAGCCATACTATTCCATTCAATTGTCTACTTTTCAAAATTGATGTAAAGAAGAATCTAAATGAAATTCTGATGAAAAATAGTTTCATTAAAGGATTCTTTGGCTACAGCTAATGAAAATGTGAAAAACTTAAGACAATCTGAATTTTAGATCCATCATAATCCTATTCCTCTAGTCATTGCTCTTATCAAATAAAATGTTTTCCTCCTTTTACACTCACTTCCTCACTCCCAATTGAATCTTCTCCTCCCTTTCTTCCAAATTCTGATGCCTTCCCCCCGTGACTTTCCCAATCTCTGATCATCTTCCATCTCTGATTCTGTACTCAAACCACAATTTTCTTTAATAATAAGAGTGCCAAACACGAAGGTGAACTTTTGCAGGAAGATTTTAGACACTTGCCTCAGTCTGAGTTAAAGGCAATCATCAAGGATTTTCTTCAAACCTGAGAAGAGAGAAAGATGTTTACTGGAGAAGTTGAATAATACTGGGAATCTAAAACCTCAGCTTCCTTGACCTTTAACAGCTAGTACATATATTAGTAGGACATTCAGACAATAAAACCTGGCTCAACAAAGTAAATTGCAAGGATCTTGCAAAGAATTTAGCTATTCCTGAGGTCCACTGAGCGGAACAGATACTAGAGAAAACATAAGATATGTGACAGTCCTTTCTAAAGGTTATACTCATATTTCCACTAAATATTTACTGGACGTATACATATACAAAAATATCTTATATAAGAATGTTTAAAACAGCTGTATTCATAGTAACTCAAAAGTGCAAACAATCCAAATGTTCATCAACAGAAGAATGGATAAACAAATTGTGGTATATCCATACAATGGAATATTTCTCAGGGATAAAAAGAGATAAATTAATGAGTCAAGCAACAAAATGGATAAATCTCAAAAACATGATGCGTAAAAGAAGCCAGACACAAAAGGATGTCGACTGTGTGATTTCATTTATTTTAATTTGAAGAGGCAAAACTAATATTTGACCATAGAAATCAGAACAGTGTGGGATAAAAATTGACTGGAATGAGGTATAAGGACAATTTCTGTGATTTTGGAAGTATTTTATATTTAGATTGGGCTGTTGGTTACATGAGTGTATACATTTGTTAAAACTCATAAAATATTTTGTAATCTGTGCATTTCCCTGTAAGTAAATTTTACTTCAATTGAAAGAAAAAAAGAGTAGGCAGTACTCCAGTCTTGGAAGCAAAGAAAAGATAAATCCATTGGAGATTTTAATGAATGTCTTTTCAATGCCTTCAAACAACATTCTAGGGTAGATATAGAGGCAGATGCTCATGCCACAGTTGTTGTTGTTATTATTATTATTATTTTTCTTATTGTGAAAAGTCTATAGTGGAGGAAAAATAATTTTCCCTCTCTTCTTCTAAGTTCTTGGGTGAGACCTCCTGTAATAAAAGACAGATTAACAGGAGAAAAAATAAACAAAAGTTTAATAAGATATGTACCTCCTGTATGAACGGAAGATGCCCAGGAAAACTAACTTCTTGTAAAAGCCCAAGCCATCACCTTAAATACCATCTTCAGCTAAAGACAAAACAAGATGTTGGGTAAAGGACTAGGGGAGCCAGTTATTGGTGATTATCAGGAAAAGCACAGTAAACAAAGGTAAGGTTGTTATGCAGATTTAAGTTGCTGCCTTCTCCATTGATAAGTGTTTCTAGAGATTTAGTCATCCTCCTCTTCCTGGTACAGAGAGGAAGTCACCCTTACAAATAAAGATTTCCCTTATAAATGCAAATGTCTCTTACAAAAGGGTAACTTCTTCTGGGTTTTCAAAGCTTCTGCTGTGTGTGCTGTTTCTTAAAAATAATCGGCCCAAGGTAAATCTTACGTCAGAGATACATTTTGGGGTGGTATATTTTGCTCCCCTTCAAGATTTAAGATAAAAATAGGGATATTTAGCCTAACCAAAGGCTAGAATAGGAAATAGGTCACCTAATAGACCTATAGCATTTGGAAATTTCTGAAAAGGTCTTACAACAAAACCAAACTTGTTCTAAAAACAATCCAAAATAAGTTAATAGCTTTACAAATCAAACAATAGGATCGTTCCATGTTATCCCATTTTCTTCCCCAAAACAGGGTTCACTGATAAGGATACTTGATATTACTGTAAACAAAATGAATACTAAACAAACAACTTCCCAGTGTTGCCCAAAAATTAATAGGCAAGAACAAATCTGATAAAAGTGTGGGGCCAGCAAGAGAAAAGTGAGAGGCCTAGCTTCCAGTTTTTCCCTTAAACTTGCAAGATTTGTCATTAACTTTTGGCAGCTAATTTTACAGTTCTCTTACAGTTACAGTTCCTACACTGCGCAATAAACCTACCACTATGTCCGTCGATCTTTCTTGGAGTCAATGTTACCAAATTGTACCATTGCAAGAAATCTCAGCCACCCCCTATCTCCCAGCCAATTACCCTTGGTCCTTTGACTGAGAAATGGGTCTCTTTTGTGATATCACACCAATCAATTTAATTCGGTAGGCCACTTGAAATTCCCAAGGATTTTTCAAGTCATAATCAGACCGTAGCTAAATTGGACCTAAGCTTACTGGTATCCTTGTATTTAGATAAAATTTGAAGATCCCCAGGAGAAAACAGATTCTGTATGGATTAAAAATTCTACATATATTGGCAGATTTGATGATACTGAGCCCATCAAGGTTCAGTTTCATCCATCCATACCTTTACCCCAATGTGCATAAAATACCCTAAGGAAAAGAAGGATTAAGGTCCACAGTAGATATACTAAACAAAATAATTCTCACAGTTCGCGCTAGTACTTGTGATAATCCTGGCCTGCCTGTTAAGAAACCCAATGAACAAGAGTTCAGATTCGTTCAAGGTCTTAAGTCTGTCAAGAGTATGGCTGCAGCCTGCTTTCCAGTGGTGCTAAAGACAAATGCTATTCTTTTCCTGATCCCATCTAAGGCCACCTATTTTACAGTTGAGGATATATATTTTGCCTTTTTTTAATGTCCCCAGATTTTCAGACAGTGAATATTTGTTCACCTTCACTTGGAAGTAACAACATTATACATGGTCTCTCATTTCCCAGGGAGTCACTGAGATTACTGCTTATTTTTATAGGTTCTTAATAGGGATCTCAAGGACCATAATTTTTTTTTTGTAATTTTCCCCTCATATAATATGTGGATAATGTTTTACTAAGCTCCAAAAATAAAGAAATCTCTAAAATGAGTTCTGTGTACTTTTGAACTCTTAGCCCATAAAGAACAGACATTACCAAAGGAAAAAATTACAATTTTGTCAGCAAAAGATTCATTATTTAGAGAATTATTTGCCACAGAGGAGTAAATCTCTTGCCTGTGATCAACCATAAGCTGTCCAAAGCTTCCCTAGGCCAGTTACTCTAAGACAACTAGGGTATCTCTAGGTCTTCCTGGCTATTGTAGATAGTGGGTTCCAACCTTTTCCAAAATTACTCTTTTTTTTTTAACCTAACTAAATTCTCAATGAAAAAGTCGTCCACTGGGATCTCAAACATGAATAGGAATTTTTCAAACTAAAGTTAGCTCTTCACCAACCCCTTCCCCCAGGTCTGCCTTACTACTGCAAACATTTCACCCTAATCAGGAATGATCTGATCAGGCACCTGGTGTTCTAACTAAACCAAATAGAAACCACCAAAAACTCATAGCTTACTATAGTCTCTTTCTTGATACCCTAGTTACCTTAAGACTATGGCAGCCACCAACAAATTTGTGGAAGCCTCTGCTGACATACTTTTGGGCTCTTCCTTGAAACTAACAGTCCCTCTTTGCTATTTACTGAAAAAACAAAACAACAAAACACTTTCTTTCAAACTGGCCTACATCCTATGATACATTCATAATTTTCTCCTTCATATATTACTATACTTTACAATACTACTTTGAATACTGCTTCTGTCAGTAAAACATGTAGTCTAGATTCTGCCTGAGAATCATCCATGTCTCACGTATACTTACTAGAAAATCCTTTATACAGTCCAGACTCTGTTGAGGGGTCATGCCACAAAACACCAAAAAAAACCCTAAATGAACCAAACAACAAAAAAATCAGAAAAAGGAGATTATCAGACTGGTTATACTATAACAGATTTCATTTGACATTTAGAAGATGATTCTTTAACATGAACTAAATCAGCCCAGATAGTAGAACTTATTGCCCTTACTAGAATTCTTTATATGAAAATGCCTAGAAACGATGGCCAACCTATTAACAATCAGCATTCCTAGTGCTCAGACTATGAAGTTGAAATACCATGTCACATACCAGAAATGTCATTTAATATAAATTAAACTTCTTAGAGAAATGGTTGATTCAAGGCATGGACCAGAGAATGTACAAGATGAGTCTGGAACCCCTTGACATGTCAGATAGTAAGGAAGCTATCAAAGACTATGAAAGTCATGTCAATAAGACTCAAGTGCCAACTTGAAGAGACTCTCTTGGTCAAACAATACACAGTTTTAGCCTCAATGAGGATAAGAATTGAAACAGATTGAAAACATTAAATATATTTAAATCTATAATTTTATAAGGATTTTAAAAATAATTATTCACCTTCTGAAAATGACTGAACACAAATTCATTATCTGAAAACTCTGTAAATAAAATGAAAGTATCATGCATTTACCTTGCCTTTCCTACACAAACTGTACCACTGAATAACCAAACATTAGATGAGAACTGTTTCCTTATAAAATTATTTCAGACTGTAAAGGCAAACAAAATGATAAAATTAGAATGTTGCCATTTTGCAACCCCCAATGGGTCTAGGCATTGAGGATCAAAAGCTGCTAACATTAAAAAAAATTGTGAAAAACAGACATGTGCCTCCTGATGAAACAACAAAACACCACCAATAGCCTTGCCACAGGGATTGCATCTGACTCTGATCACACTTCTGAATCCAGCTGCCAATTTGCAGAAAATACAAAGAAACTTGCTGAACTGCACCATGATTGCACAAGCAGAAAATCCTAGACTGGAAATACTGGCAAGTCATACCTAGGTTCTTAAACAAACTGTAACAAAGCAAAATATATAGAGGGGGCATCTATTGATTAAAAGTGACTTAAAAGCCATATCAGCTGTTTAATTGGAGATGATTAAGCTATAGTATCTAGGGTTGCACCCTTGGGTGATAAAACCATTTTAAAAATATAAGAAAGTTATTACTATAAAACCATTTTAAAAATATAAGAAAGTTATTGCTATAACCATTTTAAAAATATAAGAAAGTTATTATCAGGATAATGGTTACTTATGGTGGGAGGAAAGGACTATGATTGAGATGGGGCAAATGGAAGGGCATCTGGAATGAGTGCCAAAGTTCTATTTCTTGACCTGCATGATGGGTATAAAGCTATTAACTTTATAATAATTATCTAAGATAGTGCTATCGTTGAGGGGAAATGGTGACTGGAAGAGCACATAAAGGGGAATTCTGGGATGCTGTTGTGTATTCTGCTTCTACATCTAGGTGCTGGTTATATGAGTGTGCTCTGCTTTTTAAAATGCATTGATCTGTTCGCTTATGTTCACTTTTACATATGGAAATTATACTCCATAAAGAGCATAAACAAGCTAGTTGGCATTCTTGTAAACACTTCAGAGGGGCATATTCCTTCCACTGGACACTTCTGGAATTAGAAATATCCTCATATTATTAACTTCAGCATCCAGTCATATAAAAATTGGACCATGATCATGGAACAGAAAAATACTTCTGCAAAATTATTTATAGCATTGTCCATGGGGGCCAGAAACACAACAGGAGTAGGATTAAATATTAACACTATTTTTTCTATAGTAGTCTATTTGTATTCCTCAGAAAGTATCTAACCTGTTTTATAAAAATTATTCAGCTTCAACCAGGCAGTTAACTAGGGCACTCCTGTCATCTTAAGCAATGTGTACACCTCCAATACAATCTCTATGTCACAAGCATACTATATGTTTTTTTTGCAAGCATACTATATTTTATGTGGACCAAGCTCTTTCCTTATTTATAAGCCTGATTTGTGTATATGGGATAATTGTCAGAGACTTTATATATTCAAGACCAATATACACCCTGTGGACCATTTCTCAATGAGGTATTAGCCCAGTAACATAAAAAAATAAAGGCTTCTATGGAAAATTACACAGAAAATTCACTACTCCACTTTTATGCCTACCATCCAAATAGTGATTTCTATAACGTTCAGACAATTATCAATAACTGTAGCTGAAGTTGTAAATGATACTTCCACAGCTCTCAAGGCTCAAAAAACAAGTGTAATTCTTTTGGTCCAAGAGATAATGGACAAATGAGTAACTTTAGATTCTCTATTAGCCAAGAAGGTGTCTAGTGTTGCATTCAGATAAATACTACTGCCAATTATAACAATCAATCTCTGAATCAAAAGATCTGGTCACTTGGGAGCTTGTTTTGTTCACCTGGATTTGTTCATTTGCATCATGGACTCATAGAATTCTATATAATTTAACCCTTTCTTTCCTGTTAGTCTTTATGTGTGTTGTCATTGGCAGGTGTGTACTCTCCAGAGTCTTATATGTTGCTGTGACACTAATGTCACATCAGATGAACCAACAACTTATCATTTGACAAAATGAACACAAAGGTCAAACTCTGGTTCAACTCCAGACTGTTGTTTCTGAGACAATGATCTTATCTAGTAATCACAAGAGTGGTATAGAACTGCTGTAAGAATAATTTTGTGGCTAACCTTATGGTCTGGCCAGGATCGCCAAAGGGGTGGGGGATTAGAACAGCCACACTTTCACTAAGCAATCTAATCACAGAATGTCCTGTGACTCGTATAATATTTTCATCTGACTCTGTTGCATCTAGCTTTGTCTTAGGAAATCAACCAATCCAAAGCCTCACCTGGTCTCTCATATCTCAACCTAAAAGCTTCCCAGCCCAAACCATGGGCAAAAATATCATGCACTCAGTTTCTTTAAGGAGATGATATTTTGGAATTTCCCATGTAGTGTTCTCTCTTCCGAAATAAATCAATAAAACTGTTTGCTTATATCATACATGTTTCTTTATTTGAAAAAAACTTACCCTGCTTTGTCTTTGTATAGTGCTTATAATACGTGAAATATTTTTGATTTGTTAGTTTCCTACTTACTATCTCTCTCCCCCTACTAGAATATAATTTCATGAGGGCAAGATCTTTAAATATCTTATTCACTTCTGTACTTCCAGCATAGTACAGTTTTAGACCTATTTAAGTGTGAGTGCATAAATGAGATTCTTATCTGGGACACCCTCCCTAGAATATATGCTCCATGAAACTAAGGATCATGTGGTTCAAACTGCCTGTGTGTAGTGTGTAGTAAGTGTGCAATAAATATTAAATTAATAAATTAAGGCTTAAAATTAAAAACTTGTGTTCTCTTTCTGAAAATAGTTTCTTTGTACAGGGATTTATGTAGAGTTGTTTGTTTGCTAGTTTGTTTTTACTTTGCTTAGCTAGCAAGGTTTTATATAAATTATAAAATCTAATAAAATAAATGAAACTTCTTTCACTGAGTGGGTAACTATCTAGAGTCAGAAGTATTATAACATAGGAAACTGTTAGAAATACAAAGCATACAGAAAAGAGGTGGAATTGATCACAGAGCAAGTGAAGTGTGTATGTTGAATAAATGACCTGAATATAGTATGAAAAGGAGGAGTGTCACCTGAGAGGTTCAACTCTTATGATGTTATCTGAATTCACCCGGGGAATATAGGGTATCTAGAGGAGATGGAGAGTAGAGGAATCTGACTGACAAAATGGATACTGGAAGCACTGGGTAGAGAATCAAAATATTTATTTGATGTTGGATAGAATAAAAAATAATGTTAAAAATAAGAAAACAGGCCCCAAATGATGTTGCTTATGCTAAGCCCCATGTCATCAAACCAACTTAATTACAGTTTCCGCTCTCCCAGAAATGAAATCTTAAACTGGTCAATCAAGAATTGCCTGATCGGGGAGGCAGGAACCCGAAGGCCAGCAGGGGCTGGGTGGGGACCATGGCTGGGATCACCACCATCGAGGCGGTGAAGCGCAAGATCCAGGTTCTGCAGCAGCAGGCCGATGATGCAGAGGAGAGGGCTGAGCGCCTCCAGCGGGAAGTGGAGGGAGAAAGGCGGGCCCGGGAACAGGCTGAGGCTGAGGTGGCCTCCCTGAACCGTAGGATCCAGCTGGTTGAAGAGGAGCTGGACCGCGCTCAAGAGCGCCTGGCCACTGCCCTGCAAAAGCTGGAGGAAGCTGAGAAAGCTGCTGATGAGAGTGAGAGAGGTATGAAGGTTATTGAAAACCGAGCCTTAAAAGATGAAAAAAAAATGGAACTCCAGGAAATCCAACTCAAAGAAGCTAAGCACATTGCAGAAGAGGCAGATAGGAAGTATGAAGAGGTGGCTCGTAAATTGATGATTATTGAGGGAGACTTGGAACGCACAGAAGAGCGAGCTGAGCTGGCAGAGTCCCGTTGCCGAGAGATGGATGAGCAGATCAGACTGATGGACCAGAACCTGAAGTGTCTGAGTGCTGCTGAAGAAAAGTACTCTCAAAAAGAAGACAAATATGAGGAAGAGATAGATTCTTACTGATAAACTCAAGGAGGCAGAGACCCGTGCTGAGTTTGCTGAGAGATCGGTAGCCAAGCTGGAAAAGACAATTGATGATTTGGAAGATAAACTGAAATGCACCAAAGAGGAGCACCTCTGTACACAAAGGATGCTGGACCAGACTCTGCTTGACCTGAATGAGATGTAGAGCACCCCAGTCCCATCCTGCCGCTGCTCCTCCCTCTGACCCCGACTCCGCTGAGGCCAGCCTGCCCGAAGCTGACCTTTAAACTGACGGCTGATCTTTAACTGGAAGGCTACTTTCTCCTTTCGCCACCTCTCCCACCCCCACTCCTGTGTCCTTTTCGCCAAACTGTCTCTGCCTCTCCCCAGAGAGTCCATTTGGGCTAGAGGCTGAGCACCTTTGGGAACAACGTTTAAGGGAATGTGAGCACAATGCTAAGTGTCTTTAAAAGCATGTTGTGATGGACACATTTTGTAATTACCTTTTCTGTTGTTGTTGATGTAGCAGCCATTTGTAAAACATTCCAGATAATTCCATAGTTTTGAAGCAGCAGTCTAATCCCTTTCTCACTTTTGGAAGGTAACTTTTCAGCTTAATGCATATTGCCCTCTCCGTAGAGGAGGGGAAAAGGTATGGGCATGCCTTGCTGAGAGCCAAACAGCCCAGAGAAGGACTCCATTTTGGGAAACCTTATTGCTCTGTAAAAAGTACCCGCCAAACCAGATAGGTGATTCCAGAAGGAGTTAGCCAAAAAAAAAAAAAAAAAAAAAAGCTCTGTTCAGGTTTTCAGCTTTACGGTATCTTTGGGCAACTTTTTTTCCATCAGAAGTGACCAGATGAAATCAAGATGGTGAGACCTCTGAGACCAAATCCTTGTCCCAGCTCTACCCTATTCCCAACCACTCACAGAATGGATCATGTGCCCCTTATTTTGAGGCGACCACTTATTTGCTCTCCCGCCTACTTGAAAGAAAGGAAAGAAAATTATGTTTTACCACTGATTTAGCCATATGAAACTCATCTCATCACCCTTTTCTGGGTCTGAAGCTGCTGTCTCTAAAAGTGCCATCTCATTGTACATTGTATCAGTTAGTGCTGGAGAAATCTTGAATAGCTTATGTACAAAATTGTTTTTAAATTTTATATTATTTTGAAACTTTGCTTCTTTGGGGTTGGGGCACACTGGTCACCCCATCTGGCTGTGAGAGCTCTCTACAGTCTGGGCTGGCAGTGTGCTGATCTTTTAAAGTTTCTTTCCCTACCCAATCCCCCCTTTTTGGTGAGGTTTCAGTGAGGTCAGTTAGGTGTGCATCCTACAGCTTAATTGGCTTAAAATGTACTCCCCTTTGGTGTGGTCTCTTTGGGGGCCGATTGGGAGAAAGAAAAAACAATAGTGTAACTGTTTTGATACTGAACATTGATAAATGTCTTTTTGAAATAAAGAACCAGTCCCTCCAAGAAAAAAAAAAAAAAGAATTGCCTGATCGGGACTTCCCTAGTGGCGCAGTGGTTAAGAATCCACCTGCCAATGCAGGGGACACAGGTTCAAGCCCTGGTCCGGGAAGATCACACATGCCGCAGAGCAACTAAAGCCCGTGCGCCACAACTACTGAGCCCACGTGCCACAACTAATGAAGCCTGCGTGCCTAGAGCCCGAGCTCCACAACAAGAGAAGCCATCGCAATGAGAAGCCTGCACACCGCAACGAAGAGTAGCCCCTGCTCGTCACAACTAGCGAAAGCCTGCGTGCAGCAACGCAGACCTAATGCAGCCAAAAATAAATAAACAAATAAATAAATTTATTAAAAAAAAAAAAGAATCGCCTGATCAGCCCTAGTGAGGTCATCTGTCTGATAAACCTCTGCCACCCCCTAAAGGAAAGTGACCTTGAAATAATCAACCAGCTTTTTTTGTGTAGTGTAATTTCCTTGTTCTTGCTCCTTTCTACCTATAAAAATCTTTCATTTGTAGAGCTCCTTGGAGCTCCTTTCTACATGCTAAATTGAATACTGCTTGATTCATGGATTGTTTAATAAAGCCAATAAGATCTTTAAAATTTACTCAGTTGAATATTGTTTTTCAACAATAGTACATACACAATTCATTAAAAAGTTATTTTGAAATATCATATACTCTGTATTCTAATAAGTCAAATTGATACAAGTTGGAGACATCTCTGATAAAAATTGAAATGGTAAGCAAGATGTACAGAGACACAGCAGTAGGATCTCAATGTAGAAACTGTTCAATAAATTCAGTTAATATTAACACTTAATAGGTCAAAGGATTGATATACCAACTGATAGGGTTCAGAACGTGCTACTCCAAAATATGGTACCTTGGCATATTGAATATGTTAAGCTGAAGGAGTTTGAGAAAGTAGCTGAGAGTACTTATCAGGCTTCCTTTGAGGATTAAATGATCTAATTCCAAGTGAGCAGGGCTTGCTCTTTTCCCCTGAAACAGGACATAAAACACTCATGTGAGAGGTGCCCACCCTATACCCGGAGGAAAGGAGCATCCTTATCTCCACAGACAAAGGGATGCTAAGAAGGATCCAAACAAACCGTTCTTGCTAAGTTTCCCCCAGTTTACTAGAGTTACATCATATGCTTTAACCTACTTTATTCCTCTACAACTGTCCATTCTTCATCAAACCTAGCATAAAATACTCAGGTTTAATTTGGGAGGTTTTCATTTCCTTATGAATGCTCCTGTGTCACATAAAACTTATATTAAATAAATTTGTATGTTTTTCTCCTGTTAATCTTTGTCAGTTTAATTTTCAGACCCAGCCAGAGAACCTAAGAGGAGGGAGGAAAACTTTTTCTTCCCTTACATAACTCAAGAAATGGAACAAATTTTTCCCTGGAAAGACTTAATGATAACCAGCTTTAAGGTTTTTTGTTTTTGTTTTTTTTTAAATACCTAAAGATGGAATGTGTAGATATAGCTGTGCTTTCTGCTTGTGTGGGGGTGATGGAGGATGGTGGTGCAGTATGTTGGGGGCAGGGCTTAAACCAGAGAACTTTAAAAAAATAGAGGTGTAGTAAAGCAAAACTTGACATTACTCAGTCAAGCACTCTTCAGGAGGTAAGAAACCCTTAAATAATAAATTAAACTTATGTTTTGGAATGCTGCCACCTTCCAAGTTCCCAAGCCCCTAGAAATTCCCTTTAGTACATATCTAAATTAATCTGATTCCCCATTTTACCAGATTGTCTTCTATGGCATTCTCTTTCCCCAGCATTTCTGATTATCCTTGGGAAATACTTACATGTGTAGCAAAATTCATCCTGGTTTTCACTTATCACCTCTTCCTCCAGACAATTGGTCTGGGCTTATCTTTTCCAGGTTGCTTTGTCTTTTTCAATGCCACTTCACTCCAGTGTGGCCAAATGCCTCTTCCTTACTGTTCTTAATCTTTGCTAACTCTAAGTTATAGAAGATAACAAATCTCTTTGAGATTTACTATTACAGCATTCTGGTTAAGTGTATGGACACTGACACCAGACTGTTTAGGTTCTAATCCCAACTTGGCCACTTAGGAGCTGTGGAATTTTAGGGAACTCTCTGTGCCTTATTTTCCTTATTGTAAAATGGAGATAATACTAGTATCTATCTCATAGGACTGCCATGAAGATTAAATGTGTTAATCCCAAGTGAACATTAAGAACAGTGCTTGGCACATAGTAAGTGATATATAAGTACTGTCGATGAAAAAATTAATCAATCTAAGAAAAAAATGGAAAATTTTATTTGAGCCAAATTGAGGATAATAACCTGGAAACAGCATTTCAGAAAGCTCTGAGAACTGTTCCACCCATTAAAAGTCAAGGCACAGTTATATAAGTTTCTTGAGACAGAAGGCTATACATTAAATGACATATTATTGACGGTTTATGCAATCCAGATGTAAGTGTCATCATTGTGACCCCTTATAAGATCAAGAAGGAATGTTATCTTTTGAGCAGTTGTCTTGTTGGTGCTAGGAAAATGTTGTTCTTTATGGTTGAGCAGGTATTTCTGCCAATGGAGGAGGTTTGGTCGAAGCATAATGCAGGTACACAATGCAAAGTAGAGGGGAGAGAGGAGGCCAAAGTGTAAGCAGATAGGTTAGGGGGTCCCCAAAGGAAGAGAAACAGGAATGGTTTTCTTTAAATAAGAGAAGCCATTTTTGCCTAAGCCATTTTGTGATCTAAGTCTGGTAGCAATGCTTGTCATTGAACAGGTCTAGGTAATTAATGATCTTAAGGGAAGTAAGGAAATGCAGGAACAAAGGAAAAGCAGTCAAGAACAATAGTTTAGTGATAAAACAGAGTCCTAGTTCCTCCTCAGGGGATATATGTAACAATCAGATACAGGTCTTTGAGTTCTGCAGGAATCAAGGCCCCCAACCAGGTGGAGGATGGAATGATGATGTTGACCCTCCTGACTTCAATCAACTAAAGGTGGACTCTCTTGACTTTTGAACTTTTCCCCAATTTTATGCTGAATTGTCCTCTGCTCAAGCCCCTTCATGAATATGCATGTACCGTTAGCTCAAAATGTCCCCAATTTTGCTGTTAGGGGAGACACTGCTTTGGGAGAGATCCCTGGTGGTCTCCTTACTTGCTGCAAGTAATAAATCTTTCCATCTCCCCAACTTTGGCTTGGTTGTGTCTCTTAGCTCGACATCCACCAAGAGGCAAACCCAGTTCTCTGGTAACAAATTGGTAGAGAAAATATGTTATGTATAAATCTTTTTTTGTCTTGCCATAAAATATGAATTTTAGTTCACAGTATTATTCATATAGAGGTTTGGGAACAAAATAATGAAAATGGCAATGAAGAGAAAAATCACCAAAAATTGGGTATCGTATTTTACCTCATGTTTATTGTCTAGTGCCTACCACAGGAGCTTCCTAATTGGCTATTTCAGTTTTCCTTCCCCCACCTGTTTCCATATTCAAGGAGCAGTTTGAATAACTCACTTCCTGGATTTGCTTTGACACTGTCTTCTATTTCCAGAGTCCCCATCCTCAATCTCCCTTGCTGCCCCCACCTGAAGGAGAAAAGGAAATTCTCTACCTTCAGTAAATGGCCCACTTTTTAAAGCAGCAACTCAGGCCACACTAGATATGTTTACATTACTATACTCAGTAGATAACCTTTTAACTAGAATTTGGAAACTTAAGTAGTTAATCAGTTAAGTGGTTAAGTTCCTCATTCTAAGATAGGATTTTGGCTTTGTATTAACATAAATAGGATGTTATTACAATGTTTATCCCAAAACAGAAAAGGAAGTTTTTCTAAATTTTCCACCATAATCACCATCAAAATTAGTAAATTAATTAGAAATTCAAGTAGGCCTCCCTTCTAGAAAAGCTGGAAATGTCCTTGAAATAGCAGTTGGTCCCACTGCACTTTTTTTTAACATCTTTATTGGAGTATAATTGCTTTACAGTGGTGTGTTAGTTTCTGCTTTATAACAAAGTGAATCAGTTATACATATACATGTGTCCCCATATCTCTTGCATCTTGCATCTCCCTCCCTCCCACCCTCCCTATCCCACCCCTCTAGGTGGTCACAAAGCACAGAGCTGATCTCCCTGTGCTATGCGGTTGCTTCCCACTAGCTATCTATTTTACCCACTGCACTTTTAAATATGTGTCATCTTAAGAAAGGCTTTACCTCTTATATCACAAAGAGTTTATGAGTCCTGGCTTTGAAGCTCAATACAAATGGGTTAAAATACTGGCAATATGTAGGCAAGATATTTAAACTTTTTGTTCATCATCTTAAAGTGGGGTTACTAATGCCACCTACTTCATAGCATTGTTTCCAGGGTTAAAAAGATAAATAAATATGATAAGTGAAGCCCTTATTACATTATCTGGAACATAGCAAATGCTCAATAAATGTCAAATATTTCTAAGTTATGATAATAGGTTCCAGAAAAAAAAAGGTCAAACATTTTATTTTCTTTAGTTTCGTATGCTCCTTGTTCTAACTTTCCTCTGGAACCATAATGAGTTCCTGATGCAATTCATGTCTTCAAATTTGCTAAGAATAGCTGATGAGATTCAAGGTGAATGTAAAATGTTGTATTTTTTCATATCTTGTTTTTAAGACAAGAGAAGAAAATACCAAGGAAGGGTTTAGCTCTCCTTTTTAAAAGGGCAACACAAGGTAAGTCATGCAAATCCCCTCATTTCCTTATTTCAGGTTATTGAATACATTTTCTATGTCACATCCCCCATCTTTGTTTAACATATAATCCTGTAACTTACCTTCAATACCCTAACATTGTGTGTCTGCTTTTGAATGACTGTTATGGCTGCTTTCAGATCTAGACAAATCCAGATAAGCAAGGTACCAAAAGCGGTTATTTATGCTTTAGAATATGATTGTACAACAGTCTACCAAAGCCCTCTTATTGATTCTAGATATCATTTTTTTCTTTGAGGATATTATCGAATCTTTCTTTGATTGTTTTTCTAGTCAGAGGACAATTAAGCATAATCTAATTTGCTAAACTGAAGGGGAGAAAAACAGAATTATTTTATACTTTAAAAATCTCTTTCCGTCTTTGATCTGATATTTCAGGTAAACACATTTTATGGTATTATTCTTTCCATTTTCATATTAATATTTTTGGATTTTCCATTAAACAAATCATGGTGTCAAAGTATTTCAACATATTCCTCTTTTTGGTGAATCTTATTCTGTTGATTGAGGCATTGTGATCTGAAAACTGGGTTCGCCTCTAGGTGCTTGTCGAGCAAAAAGACACAACCAAGTCAAAGAGCGGGACAAGGAAGCATTTATTACTTGTAACAGATAAGGAGAAGACTGAGGATCTTTCCCAAAGCAGTGTCTCCCTGAACAGCAAAATTAGGGAAGTTTTAAGCTAAGGGAGCATGCATATTTATGAAGGGACTTGTGCAAAGAGGAATTTAGTGTAGAATTAGGGATAAAGTTGGCAGAATCCAGGTTCTAATTGATTGAAGTCACAAGGGCCAGCAAAGGTCACATCATCAATTCTCTGGCTCCAGTTAGTCTCGTGGCCAATTGTTCAAGGGGGTTCAGACACTGTAAAACAGTTCAAAAATATGTGTCAGAACTGGGAGTATTAGTGACTGATTTATTGTCTCTGATATCATTATTTATCTGGCCTGGCAATAGCTGTTTGTTCCTACATTCTTTTGTTCCCTTAAAATTATTAACTACTCAGACCTGTTCTGTATGAGCAAGCATTGTGGCCTGGCTTAGATCACAAAACGGCTTAGGCTTAAATTGACTTCTCTTACTTTAAGAAAGCTATGCCTCGTTTTCTTCCCCTGGGGACCTCTTACCATATCTGCCTAAGTATTGGTTTATTGGCTGTAGTGTTGAAACTGAGGAGAACCCTGTGGGCCCTCCCCCAGCACCAAGTACAAAGGCTCTTCCGTGTCCACTGCCTCTTGTCTGTAGAAAAGCTGAAATCTCCCAGACCTCCCTAAGTCACAAAGGAGCAGGCTCAAGCGGTTAATGATGAGGACAATAAAGTTACAGATTCAGTATCTGATGCACATTCCTGAGTCATTTTACAGATACTATAAATGCTACCAGAGGGAAAAAGTTAACTGCATGATGACCAGACTGTAGCCATGACATAAGCTGCTCCATCTTGAGCAGTACTAAATCTATGGCTAGCACAATTCCAAGAACTGGACTCAAGAGAATGAGATTAACATTATTGCCCATAATAATCTATATCTTTGTGGGCATCAAAATAACTGTAGCTTGCTCTGCCCATATATGTAAGCCAGCAACTCAGATTGTCAGCAAAGAGATGCTACAGACCCATGTTGACATCTGCCACTCTGAGAATATAGCACCCTATGTCAGCAAGAAGAGGTTACAGAAGATAGACCTTCACCACTAATCCCATAGAAATGGAATGATATCTGAGAAGTGGGGATTTGTAAGCAGCTCTTTTGCCCCTTTCCTGCTTACCTATTTCCCTTAAACCTTAATTATAAAAATGAGATCACTAGGTAATATTTAACCTAACTCCTGACTTCTGTTCTACTAAATGCCTTGCCTAACCTGTTGATTCCTTTCCTGGATTAAAAGGAGTAGGAATAAATAATTAGGTAGTTAAAAAATGACTGACTCTTTACCCCCAGCTTCCCCTTAGCAAATTTGCAGGTGGTTCACACAGGAAAGATAGCATCCAAAGGAAGATCAGGAGAAGTCAGTACATCTGCATGCAATAGAAAAACGCCAAAAAAATCTGACCTCTTACCTTAATGATTAACTGAGATTGTTTCCTCTTTTTCCCTTTAAAAACTGTCATAGCTGAGCAGAATCTTTGGAGTTGGTTTCAGGACATGAGTCCACCTTCTTGCCAGATTGCTGGCTTTTCTGATTAAAGCAACTTTCCTTTCTACCAACACTTGCCTCTTGATTATTGGCTTTTGAGCAGAGGGCAGCCAAACTTGCGTTTGGTAACACTGTTCCCTATTGTTTTATGCAAATATTTTGTTAATGACAGGTCTAATGAAGTCCAGTGTTTTAAGCTTTTCATTGCATCTCTATTTCAGAATTTTAAATCTTTTAAAAGATAGTCTTTATCACTTGAGAGACCTTAGCACTATATTTTGTTAACCAATATCAAATAGTTGACTTTCTTCCATTATGCTTTTTCATTATAAAATTAATATCACATTACAGAATTTTTTGGAAATAAAATGCATGGATGAATTACTTATCAATTGCTGCATAACAAATTACACCGCTTGCTACATAACAAATTACATCAAAATCTAAGAGCTTAAAATAGCAGCAGTGAACATTTTATCTCACATAGTCTTTGAATCAGGTTTTCAAGAGTGACTTAACCAGGTGTCTCACGATGTTGCAGTGGAAGGGACAAATAACCCACCAGAGTGGCATGAAGACTACTATAAACTGAAAAATTTTGGACAAACAGCTCCAGAAAAAGTCTTATCTGAACATCCCTTTGATTGATGATTAAAGCAGGGCTTTCTGAGGATTAAACTGCCATAAATCCCCCTCCACGGAAGCCTCCAGCCAAAAAGAAGACTGCCCATTAGCATCAGGGTGAAAAATTGTGTAAACAAGCCCAATAGAGCCTTCCATACTTTCTCACTGAAGCCACAAATCCCCACCTCCCTTTGTTAGGCTGATATATAAACACTTACCCCTGATTGTTTGGAGAGCCACTTCTTGTAAAGTGCTCCATATCTCATGTTTTCTCTTGTTAATCTAACTGTTATCAATTCATTCACAGCCCCACTACCACCATAGCTACCACATGGACCTAAGTTGGTAGAGGAGACGTTTTCCTCCCAACACAGTCCAAATGTCAGCATAGGTTGCCATCATCTGAAGATTTGACTAGGATTGGAGGATCTGATTCCAAGGCTCATGCACATGGTTGACAAGTCCTTGCTGGATGTCAGAAGGGGGTCTCAATTGTCCTCATGATGTGCAACTCTCCATATGACTGGTAGAGTATCCTCATAGATGGGATGGCTGACTTATCCCAGAGTGAGTGATCATTAGAGAAAGCAAAAGACAACCTATAATATATTTTATGACCTAGCCTTAGAACTCAGACACTGTCATTTCTGCAATATTATATTGGTTACACAAGTTAGCCTTATTCAGTGTGGGAGGGGATGATACCAGTCATACATACAAGGAGGCAATATCCTTGGGGACCATTTTGGAGCCTGGCTATCACAATGGATTTTTTTTTCTATTTAGTTGAAATTCTATGGTAAATGCAATTCTTAATTCTACTTTTAAAATTAACATTATATATAAAACCATTTCTCTTCGTTATATCATCATCATCATAATCATCCTTTTTAATGAATATGTAGTACTCCATCATAATTTAATTAGCAATTACACTATTCTTGATATTTAGACTCATTCTAAAATAGATAATTTTGACAGTTAATCATTTCTTTTTTTATAGAAGTACTTAGCAGTCTTTTCACAACATTAACCCCATAAAAACGATTGTCATTTTGTTTTAACAGAAAATACAGTGTTACTTATGACTGTACCCTGCTTAGACTTGATGAATTAAGCTGGTCTAATTCCTTCCTTAGAGAAGTATTTGAGAGAAGCATTTTTGTGTCTCTGGAAACTCTTTGTGTTATGTGAATAGAACACAGGGTAATGAGCTGACCTATTTTTTTAGCCACATCTTTTGTCATTAAGAATCTGAAAACAGGAAAGAGCTATGCTTAAAACCCTTATAGGATCTTCATTCACTACACAATAACGTATAAATAAATATGGCATAAAAAGGTCTCACAAATTGTCCTCTGCCTACTTTATCTCTTCAATCTCCTCTATCATATAACCATACATTTTACACAAGCTGCATGAGAGGTATTCAGGCTTTGAACAGGCCAAACTGTTTTACCCAGGCTTTCCTTTATTCATGTTACTCTTGCAGCTTGTGATGCCCTCTTGTACCTGTAATGCTGCCTCTCCCATTTATCTCACAAATTACTCATCTTTCTTTAAAGGAACACAAATAAGGAAGGAGTTGTCAATCCTATCTGGAAAGGGGGTTTAGGGAAACTTCTTTCAAGATAGAATCAACAACTCTTTCCTTGTTTGTGTTCCTTTAAAATTTCTATCATAGGACCTGGTATATTTCATTGTTCTTGTTTTTAAAGTCTTCGATTTCAAAATATCTTAATCAACTATTTCCTCAGTGCATCCTTCATTTAAACATACGTGCTTAGCACATAGCATTTGCACATTTAGAGGTGAAAGTAAAGACCCTTAGAGATATTCAGCATCATCCTTTTCCTTGTAGTAAGAAAAACCATAAGAGAGCTACTGTTTGTTTTTCAAGACTACTACATGAGGAGATTTTTAGGAGCCTCTTGGCCTTATATTCAACAAATATTTGAGCAAGCACTGTTCTAGGTGCTGGGGTATACGAGTAAACAAAATAGACAAAGTCCCTGCCCTTATGAATCTTACATTTTAGTGAGTGTTAAGAGACTACACAAATGTATAGTGGGTAACAATGTCAGATGTTAGTAAATAATGAAGAGAAAATAAAATAGGTTTAAGGGATAAGGTAGCCAAGGAAGGCTCCTCTGAAGGCATGATATTTGTGAAGATGGAAGTAAGCAACTGAGCAATGTGATAACTAATGAAAGAGTATTCCAGGCAGCAAAAACAGCAAAGACAAGCAAGTACCAGATGTCATCATAGAATAACAAGGAGACCAGTGTAACTGCTGCTGAATGAGCAAGGATGAGAGTGTGAGGCTATGAGGATAGAGCGGAAACTGGGGGCCTATTTTAAAGACCTTGATATTTACTCAGAAGGAGCAGTGAAATAACAAAATCAGGCATATTCTGAAAGGATTCCGCTGGAAGCATTGTAGAAATTAAGGTATAGATGTTTGAGGGATGAAACAGGAAGACCACTTAGAGGCTACTGAAATAATCCAGAAGAGAAATGTTGGTGAACTGGACCAGGTGGAAGTGGTAGGTGTAAGGAAAATAGTCATATTTAGGATATAGTGTGAAGGTAGAGGCAACAATGGCATATTGGATATCAGATGTGGAGAGAGCAATCAAAGATGACTCTGGCCTATGGTTTGAGAAACTGGAAGAATAGAGTAGCTGTCTGCTGAGATAAGAAAGACTGATGGAGGAACAAGTATGAGGGAAAGATAAGAAGGAATTTGGCTTTTACCATATTTAAATTGCATTTAGCAAGTAGGCAATTGGATATACAATTCTGGAGTTGTTCTAGTTACAATGGCTCTATAAAAATTTACCCCTAAACTTAGTGTCTTAGAACAATGGCAGCATTTAGTTTGTTCACAAATCTATAATTTGGGCTCTGATTGTTGAGGAAGATATCTGTGTTGCACTTGGCATCCAGTTGAGTTGACCTGATGTCTGGAGGTTGGAATATTCTGAAAAGTCACTCAATTACATGTCTGGTGGTAGATGCTGTTTGTTGAAACCTTATCTGGGGCTGTTGGTTGGAACAACCAAACCTGGCCTCTCCACATGGGTCCCCAAAGCAAGTATGGCAAAAGAGAAACAGAGAGAGAAAAGGAGAGAGAGACAGAGAGAGAGAGATAAATTGCTCCATATAGGAGCTGTAATGTTTTTATGAATTCATCTTGGAAGTCAAATAGCATAATTTCCCATCACGATCTATTGGCTGGGACAGTCATAAGTATCCAAAATTCATGAGGTGGGAACACAGTGTTAGTCACAATGTAATAATAGCACATAGGATGGGAGGCATAACTATGATCCATACCTGTTACCTAATTCCCTTCCTTGCAGCCTTCAGCTAAGATCAACCTGGTCTTTTCTCAAAGGCAGCAGCTTTCACCAAGTGCTTGAAAACTAAAACAGAGAAAAGTAAATGTATGAATTGTCTTCTGCTGTAGGATATTTTGAAACTGACAAGTGCTTAGGGAACTTTTAAACCTGATATACTTGTCCTTAGCCTCAAATATTAATGGTCTTCAAGCAAGTAAGTCTTAAGCACAGGTAGTAAATATACTTTACCTGATTCTATATATTTTATTATAAAATTATAACATGTCTAAGTCCAAATATTCAATGTCCTGCCAATGGGAAACAAGAAGACAATAGTTTTTCTTACTTACAGATATTCAGGAATGCACTTAGAACATATTTTAAGTGATATCTCATGTCTATTTAATGCAAATGATATAGACTGGCTGAATGGATATAAAAATAAGACCCATATATATGCTGTCTACAAGACACCCACTTCAGATCTAGGGACACATAGACTGAAAGTGAGGGGTTGAAAAAATGTATTCTATGTGAATGAAAATCAAAAGAAAGCTGGAGTAGCAATATTCATATAAGACAAAATAGACTTTAAAATAAAGACTGTTACAAGAGACAAAGAAGGACACTACATAATGATCAAGGGATCAATCCAGGAAGATATAACAGTTGTAAACATATATGCACCCAACATAAGAGCAACCCAATATATAAGGCAAATGTTAACAGACATAAAAGGAAAAATTGACAGTAACAAAATAATACTGGGGGACTTTAACAGCCCACTTACATCAATGGACAGCTCATCCAGACAGAAAATCAATAAGGAAACACAGGCCTTAAATGACACATTAGACCAGATGGACTTAACTGATATTAATAGAGCATTCCATCTGAAAGCAGCAGAATACACATTCTTCTCAAGTGTACATGGAATTTTCTCCAGGATGGATCACATGTTGGGCCACAAAGCAAGCCTTAGTAAATTTAAGAAAACTGAAATCATATCAAGCATATTTTCCAACCACGATGCTATGAGATTAGAAATCAACTACAAGGAAAAAACTCAAAAAACACAAACATGTGGAGGCTACACAATATACTACTAGACAACCAATGCATCACTGAAGGAATCAAAGAGGAAATCAGAAAATACCTAGAGACAAATGAAAACTAAAACACAAATGAAATCCAAAACCTATGAGATGCAGCAAAAGCAATTCTAAGAGGGAAGTTTATAGAGATACAATCTTACCTCAGGAAACAAGAAAAATCTCAAATAAACAACCTAACCTTACACCCAAAGCAACTAGAGAAAGAAGAAAAAACAAAACCCAAAGTTAGTAGAAGAAAAGAAATCATTACGATCAGAGCAGAAATAAATGAAATAGAGAGGAAGAAAACAATAGAAACGATTAATGAAACTAAAAGCTGATTCTTTGAAAAGATAAACAAAATTGATAAACCTTTAACCAGACTCATTATGAGAAAAAAGGAAAGGGCTCAAATCAATAAAATTAGAAACGAAAAAGGAGAAGTTATAACTGACGCCACAGAAATACAAAGAATCATAAGAGACTAATACAAGTGACTATATGCCAACAAAATGGACAACCTGGAAGAAATGGACAAATTCTTGGAAAGGTACAGTCTCCCAAGACTGAACCAGGAAGAAATTGAAAATATGAATAGAGAAATCACAAGTACTGAATTTGAAACTGTGATTAAAAATCTTCTAACAAACAAAAGTCCAGGACCAGACGGCTTCACAGGTGAATTCTATCAAACATTTAGAGAAGAGCTAACACCAATCCTTCTCAAACTCTTCCAAAATACTGCAGGGGAAGGAACACTTCTAAACTCATTCTATGAGGCCATCATCACTCTGATACAAAAACCAGGCAAAGATGTCACAAAAAATAAAAAAATAAAAAAATACAGGCCAGTATCACTGATGAACTTAGATGCAAAAATCCTCAACAAAATACTAGCAAATTGAATCCAATAAACAAACCTTATTTTAAAAAGGCCTTCTGTTTTGGGATAATGAGAGGGACTCAGATATTGAACAAGGTGATATTTGTTACTGACAGACGGTATGTGATTGAAGCAGTGTTGATGGTACCCAGAGACACTGACAAAGGATACAAATCTCTTTAATGTAAGTAAAAGAAACTAAAACATAGCTTCATGAAGATGGCTATATAAAACAAGAGACCCAGGAACACTCTCCCCTTTGTAGGGGAAATATCCCTTTGTATTCAAGCCCCCATGAAGGTATCTACTGCTGATAATAACGTCTGACTAATATCAGGATTCATCAGGTCCTTTGAGAAACTCAATCCAGGCATTTCTAGGATCAGGGAAGAGTATGTTTATACCCCTATAGACACCCTAAACTGTTCTGAGAGTCACACAGTCAGAGTTTACTTGTCAATAATTTGCTGGTGTGATGTTGCCCAGGGAATAATTATCTTTATAATTATTCCCTGGGTTGAATCAAAAGTTGAAGCCAGGAGTCCCTGGCATCTGACCATGTCAAATAAGATTGTTTCAGACCTGCCTAACTTCAGTCCCCCCAGATTGTCTTCCAAACATTTTCTAAAACAGTATAAAGTGGATATCCATCGGCACCTTAATGATTGTAGTTTGTGTGTGTTCTAAGAGCAATCAGGTCCAAATATAGTGAAATAGACACTAACGGGTATATGAAGCACCATTATTTCAAATACACGCTCATAAACATTTAAACATATATCTACATTCAAAATTAAAAATTACTGATGAAATAAAATGAATCAAATCTTTGACTTCCAAATCTCAGTGTAACAACCACTAATTGTATAGAAACAAAATTTCTCTGTTGAGGCAGAATAAAACATTAAATTGTATCATTGACATTAATTTGAGTTTATAACTCCTCTCTTCACTGAAGTTCAAATATTCCATTACCACATAAAACATCCAGTTTAGAAAGGATTGGCAGTGACTCAATATGCTTCTGACTTTTTAAGAAACATAAATCACATCACGACACTTTTATACTTAAAATCGTACAATCACTTCCCCTTGCAAGCAGAGTAAAATACAAACTCTTCATATGGCCAGCAACAGCCTGCTTTACCTATAGCTATGTATCTTTAAACCTCTTCTCATAGCACTTTTCACTTGGCAGTATTTTCATTGACCATGGTCCTGGTCACTCTTCTGCAAGCTGCTTCTTGCTCAAGCATTTTTAAATTGCTGCTCCTCTGTCAGGAATGCTCTTTTCTGAAAGTTGCAAATGACTGCTTCCTTCGACCTTAACCTTAGTTCAAATAGTACTTGCTAAAAGAGGTTTTTCTTAATCACACAAACCCAAGCTGAGTACCAAATTCAAGTTACTTCTTATCACATATCCTTCTTTTATTTCTTTGATAGCACTTATCACTCTGAAATTCTTATTTTATTCACTTATTATTCATTTATTTCTCCCCCTCTCTTTCTCTTTACCCCTGTATTTCCAAACGCTTCTTTGTACTGGTTCCTCATTTATAGCATATATCTTTCCAACCTCTGGCCAAAAGTTTACCCTGTACGTGTCTTCTTGCTGAAAGACAACAGATTGTTACTATATTTTTAAAATGTGCAGTAAGCATTCTTGGAACTCAGTCTTGTGATCAGAGCTACATCCACTCAAGGTGCTAAGAGCTGAAGGTGTTAAGGTCAGTTGATGGTTTAATGCCCTTGAAAAATACTGTCATTTCTCTCGGAAACAATGCTCAAAGATAGGAGCTCAAGATTCTTCTACTCCCACCAAGTCTATGCAAGAATCAACATTATAAATCTTTGTAGGATCATTATAAATCTTTGTAGCCTTACAAAATGTACTTCTTAGATAACAAGACTTGAAAGTCCAAATTACTCCTTGATCCATGGGCTGCAGAACAAATGTGTTAGCAAGCATGAAAGCAACATTAATCTCATTGCCCATCTCCATTTGAGCTCTTGGGTAACCAGGTGCATTGTCAATGAGCAGTAATATTTTGAAAGGAATCTTTTTTCCTGAGCAGTAGGTCTCAAATTTATTAGGGAATGTAAATTTGGTGTACCAGAGGAAAGGGTTATTACTTGTTAAGTTATGCTTTCTTAGAACGCATTCTCTCTTCAACTTCAGGGTTTTTTTAAAACTTTATTGAGATGTAATTAATAAACCATTGAATCATACGTTCAAAGTGTACAATCAGTGAGTTTTCATATGTTCACAGAATTATAAAACCACTACCACTATCTAACTTCAGAATGTTTCCATCACCCCAGAAAGAAACCCATAACCATTAGTAATCACTCAACACATGCCATCCATGCAACAAGCCCCTGGAAATAACTAGTCTATATTCTGGCTCTACAGATTTTCCTAATCTGCACATTTTATTTAAAAGGAATCATACAATACGTGTCTGGTTTCTTTCACTGAGCATTAAGTTTTCAAAGTTCACTCGTGTTGCAGCAAATATTAATATTTCATTATCTTTTATGGTTGAATAATATTCCATTGTATCAATATACCTCATTTTATTTATCTAGTCATCACTTGAAGAATATTTGGGTCATTTCTATATTTTTCCTATTATGAATAATGATGTTATGAATGTCCATGTACAAATGTTTGTGTAGAAACAGATTTTCAATTCTCTTGAAATTACTAGGAGAGGAATTGCTGGGTCACATGGCAATTACAGGCATACCTCGTTTTATTGTGCTTCACAGAAATTGCGTCTTTAACAAATTAAAGGTTTGTGACAACTTTGCATTGAACAAGTCTATCAGTGCCATTTTGCTAATAACATTTGCTCACTTTGTGTCTCTGCGTCACATTTTGGTAATTCTCACAATATTTCAAACATTTTCATTACTATTTGATTTGTTATGGTGATCTGTGATCAGTGATCTTTGATGTTACCATTGTAATTATCTTGGGGTGTCACTGACTGCTCCCATAAAAAGATGGCAAAATTAATTGCTAAATGTGTGTGTTCTGACTGCTACACTGATCGGCCATTCCCCCATCTCTCTCCCTCTCCTTGGGACTCCCTATTCCCTGAGACACAACAATATTGAAATCAACAGATTGTCAATGTAGATAAAACATCCTTCTACTGGAAGGAGATGTCACCTAGGACTTTCATAGCTAGAGAGAAGTCAATGTCTGGCTTCAAAACTTCAATGTACAGGCTGATTCTCTTGTTAGGGGCTAATGCAGCTGGTGACTTTAAGTTGAAGTCAATGCTCATTTACCATTTTGAAAATTTTAGGGCCCTTAAGAATTATGCTAAGTCTACTCTGCATGTGCTCTACAAATGGGAAACAAAGCCTGGATGACAGCACATCTATTTACAACATGGTTGACTGAATTTTTTTTTTTTTAATTCTTTATTTTATTTATTTTATTTTTTTGGCTGTGTTGGGTCTTCGTTTTTGTGCGAGGGCTTTCTCCAGTTGCGGCGAGCGGGGGCCACTCTTCATCGCGGTGCGCGGGCCTCTCACTATCGCGGCCTCTCTTGCTGCGGAGCACAGGCTCCAGACACGCAGGCTCAGTAGTTGTGGCTCATGGGCCTAGCTGCTCCGTGGCATGTGGGATCTTCCCAGACCAGGGCTCGAACCCGTGTCCCCTGCATTGACAGGCGGATTCTTAACCACTGCGCCACCAGGGAAGCCCTTGACTGAATATTTTAAGCCCACTGTTGAGAACTACTGCTCAGGAAAAAAGATTCCTTTCAAAATAATACTGCTCCTTGACAAAGCACCTGGTTACCCAAGAGCTCAAATGGAGATGGGCAATGAGATTAATGTTGTTTTCATGCTTGCTAACACATTTGTTCTGCAGCCCATGATTCAAGGAGTAATTTGGACTTTCAAGTCTTGTTATCTAAGAAATACATTTTGTAAGGCTATATCTGCCATAGGTAGTGATTCCCCTGACGGATATGGGCAAAGTCAATTGAAAACCTTCTGGAAAGGATTCACCTTTCTAGATGTCATTAAGAATATTTATGATTCATGGGAAGAGGTCAAAATATTGCCATTCACACGCGTTTGGAAGAAGTTGATTCCAATCCTCATGGATGACTTGGAGGGGTTCAAGACTTCAGTGGGGGAAGTAACTTCAAATGTGGTGGAAATAGCAAGAGAACTAGAGTTCCAAGTGGAGTCTGAAGATGTGACTGAATCGCTTCCATCACATGATAAAACTTTAATGTATAAGGAGTTGTTTCTTATAGATGAGCAGAGAAAGGGTTTCTTGAGATGGAATCTCAAGATGGTGAAGATGCTGTGAAGATTGTTAAAATACCAACAAAGGACTTAGAATATTATTAGAATATTACATAAACTTAGTTGATAAAGCAGCTGCAGGTTTTGAGAGGATTTACTCCAATTTTGAGGGAAGTTTTACTGTGGATAAAATGCTATCAAACCCTTTCCATACTACAGAGAAATCGTCCATGAAAAGAAGAGTCAATCAAAGCAGCAAACTTCATTGTTGTCTTATTTCAAGAAATTGTCACAGCCACCCCAGCCGTAAACAACCACCACCATCATCAGTCAGCAGCAGTCAACATCGAGGCAAGACTCTCCACCCGCAAAGAAGATTACAACTCTCTGAAGGCTCAGATGAGGGTTAACATTTTTAAGTAACAAAGTATTTTTTAATTAAAGTATGTACACTGTATTTTTAGACATAATGCTATTGCACACTTAATATACTACAGTATAGTGTAAAACACATTTTTTTTACGCACTGGGGAACCAAAAAATTTGTATGAGTTACTTTATTGCGATATTCACTTTATTGTGGTGGTCTGGAACTGAACCCACAATATCTATGAGATATGCCTGTATTTGTTACCATATTTGAGGAACTGCCAAGCTTTTATCAAAACACCTGCACCATTTTATATTCTCACCAGAACTGAATGATGATGGTTCTAATTACTCCATGTCATTACTAAAATTTACATTTTGATTAAAACCATCCTATTAGGTGTGAAGTTGTGTTGATTGGCATTTCCCTAAAAAGTAATAATATTGAGGATCTTTTCATGTGTTTATTGTACATTTATCTATCTTCTTCAGTGAAGTGTCTATTAAAATCCTTTACCACATTTTAATTGGGTTATCTTTTTATTGTTGAGTTGTAAGAGAATTTATATATTCTCAATACAAGTCCCTTGTCAGATATGTGATTTGATAATATTCTCTGATGGTGTTGATTTTTTCTCTGGTGGTGTTTTTACTTTCTTATGGTGTCCTTTTTAGCATGAATGTTTTTAATTTTGATGACATGCAATTTATCTAATTTTTGTTTGTCAGTTATGTTTTCAGTGTCATATCTAAGAAAGCATTGCCTAACCCAAGATTACTACTATGTTTTCTTCTAAGAGTTTTATAGTTTTAGCTCTTAGATTTAGATCTATGATCCATTTTGAGTTAATTTAATATATGGTGTAAGGTAGATATTCAAGATTATTCTTTTGCAAGTGGATAACCAGTTGTCCCAGTATCATTTGTTGAAAAGACTATCATTTTTCCCATTGAATTGTCTTGGAACACTTGTAGAAAATCAATTGACCGTTAATGTGATGTTTTACTTCTGGACAGTCCATTCTATTACAATGAATTATATGTCTTATCCCTGTGCCAGTACTATTCATGGATTGATTACTGTAGTATCATAGTATGTCTTAAAATAGGGAAATGTAAGTTCTCCAGATATGTTTTTTTAAAAGATTGTTTTGGCTAATCTCGGTACTTTGTATTTTCGTATAAATTTTAAGGTTAACTTCTAAATTTCTGCCAATACAACAGGTTGAGTGTTGATAAGGATTGTATAGACTCTGTAGATAAAAGTGGGGATCACTGCCATATTAATAGTATTAGGTCTTCCAGTATATAAAGATGGGATATCTTTTAATTTGTTTAGTTATTCTTCAATTTCTTTCAACAATGTTTGTAGTTTTCATTGTCTAAGACTTTCATTTCTTTTGTTACATTTATCCCTATCCTTTTTTTCGAGTATACTAATTTTATTTCTTAAAATTTATTCTTATTAAAGTACAGTTGATTTACAATATTTTGTTAGTTTCAGGTGTACAGCATTGTGATTTGTCTTTTTTTTCTCAGATTATATTCCATTATAAGTTATTTACAATATAGTGGGTATAATTGCCTGTGTTATGCAGTACATTTTTGTTGCTTATCTATTTTATGTTTAGTAGTTTTTATCTGTTAATCCCATACTCTTAAATTGTCCCTCCTCCCTTCTCTCCCCTTTAGTAACCATAAGTTTGTTTTCTATGTCTATGAGTCTGTTTCTGTTTTATATATAAATTCAGTTTTATTTTTAGATTCCACATATAAGTGATATCACATAGTATTTGTCTTTCTCTGTCTGACATTTCACTAAGCTTAATATTCTCTAGGTCCATCTATGCTGCTGCAAATGGCAATAATTCATTCTTTTCTATGGCTGAGTAATATTCCATTATATATATATATATATATACACACCACATCCTCTTAAGTCAATCGTCTGTTGATGGACACTTGGATACTTGGATTGCTTCCATCTCTTGGCTATTGTAAGTAGTACTTCTATGAACACTGGGGTGCATGTATCTTTTCAAGTTAGAGGTTTTTTTTTTTTTTTTCTGGGTATATACTTGGAAGTGGGATTGCTGGGTCATATGGTAGCTTTATTTTGTTTTTTAAGGAACTTCCATACTGTTTTCCATAGTGGCTGCACTTATTTACAATCTCACTGACAGTGCATGAAGTTTCCCTTTTCTCCACATCCTCTCCAGCATTTATTATTTGTAAACTTTTTGATGATAGCCATTCTGACCAGAGTAAAGAGATACCTCATTGTGGTTTTAATATACAGTTCTCTAATAATTAGTGATGTTGATCATCTTTTCATGTGCCTATTAGCCATCTGTATGTCCTCTTTGGAAAAATGTTTATTTAGGTCTTTTGCCCTTTTTTTTTGATTGGGTTTTTTTTTTAATTTTTATTTGAGTATAGTTGATTTACAATGTTGTGTTAATTTCAGGGGTACATCAAAGTGAATCAGTTAAACATATACATATATCCACTCTTTTTTAGATTCTTTTCCCATATAGGCCATTGCAGAGTATTGAGTAGAGTTTCCTGTTATACAATAGGTCCTTGTTAGTTATCAATTTTATATCTAGTAGTGTGTATATGTCTATCCCCTGGTAACCATAAGTTTGTTTCCTACATCTGTGACTCTACTTCTGTTTTGTAAGTAAGTTCATTTGTACCCTTTTTTTCAATTCCACATATAAGCTTTATCATATAATATTTGTCTTTCTGTGTCTGACTTAACTTCACTCAGTATGACAATCTCTAGGTCCATCCATGTTGCTTCAAATGGCATTATTTTGTTCTTTTTTATGGCTGAGTAATAGTCCATTGTATATATGTACCACAGCTTCTTTATCCGTTCCTCTCTTGATGGACATTTAGGTTGCTTCCATGTCCTGTCTATTGTAAATAGTGCTGCAATGAACATTGGGGTGCACGTATCTTTGAATTATGTTTGTTTTTTGATATCGAGTTGTATGAGCCATTTATTCCTATTCTTTATATACTCTGGATACCCATTCATTGTAAGATATACGATATATACGTATTTTTCTCCCATTCCATTGGTTATCATTTCACTGATGATATCATTTGCAGCACAAAATTTATAAAATTTTGTTGAAGTTCAATTTATCTATTTTTTCTCCTTTTGCTTTGCTTTTGGTGTCAAACTAAGTAGGCATTGTCTTACCTAAGGTCACAGTGATTTACTACTATGTGTTCTAAGGTTAATATATATATATATATATATATATATATATATATATATTAGCTTTTACATTTTGGTCTTTGATCCATTTGGATTTATTTTTGCATATGGTATCAGGGAGAGTTTCAACTTCATTCTTTTGCATGTGGAAATACAGTTGGTGCAGCACCATTGTTGCAGACTATTAATATCCCATTGAATCGTCTTGGTACCCTTGCCAAAAATCAATTGAATATAAATGGCAAGATATATTTTTAGAGTCACAATTGATTTTTATGAACATTCTTATATGATTCCCACATTGTCTTGATCACTCTAGCTTTGAAGTACGTATTGAAATCAGAGAGTGTGAATCTTCCAAAATTCTTCTTCATTACCAAGATAGTTTTTGGTATTCAGGTGCTTTGGATTTCCATATGAATAAATAAATCAGCTTGACAATTTCTACAAAGAGGGCCAGTTGGAATTTTGACAAGGATTATGTTAAATCCATAAATACATTTGTGAGGTATTACCGTCTTAATAATAACGTCCTCCAATTCATAAATCTGGAATGTCTTTCCATTTATTTAAGTCATCTTTAAAATTTTCAATGATGTTTTATAGTTTTCAGTGTACCATATACATTTCTTGCACTCATTCTGTGAAATGTATTCCAAAAACTTTTTATTCTTTTTGATGCAATCATAAATGGAATTGTTTTAAAATTTCCTCTTTGATGCTAGCTGTGGGGTTTTCACACATGAATTTTATCAGGTTGAGGAATTTCCCTTGTATTCCTACATTTTATTCATTTTATGTATTCATTCATTCATTCATTTATTCTTTTATTCATCTATTTATTTATTTAATTTAGTGTTTCTATTATGAAGGGGCATTGAATTTCCTCAAATGCTTTTTCTGTATCTATTGAGATGTTTGTGTAGTTCTTGCATGACATCTGTAGGATCCTCCACCCAATGAGGGGAATATACACAATCTTTTCAAATGCATGTGCAATATTCTCCAGGATGGACCATATGTTAGGCCATAAAACAAGTCTCAGTAAATGTAAACAGTTTTTAATAAAAAATTATGAGATAGAGGACCATGCTTAAAATAGTAAAGGAATGTATAGTGAAAATACTTCATCAAATAATATCTATAAAAACTTAGAAATTAAAACAAAAGAACCAAATAAACATACTGAAATTAAAATATATAATTATTGAAATTAAAAATTCACTAGAGAACCTCAACAGTAGATTTTATCTGGCAAAAAAATGAATCAGAGAACTTGAAGATAAATTAATAGATATTATGCAACCTAAAAAACAGAATAAAGAAAATTTAAGAGTCTCAAAGAAATATACAACATCCTTAAATATACCAACATGCACCTAATGGGAGTACAAGAAGAGGATAAAAACAAAGGAACAGAAACATATCTTTAATAAAGTAATACCAGTAAACTCCCCTAATTTGGTGAATAATGTTAATCTACACATCCAAGAAACTCAACAAACTCCACAAAGAGATCCATGTCCAGATGCATTATATTAAAAATATTGAAAGAGAAAATCTTGAATGTAGCAAGAGAAGAACAACCCATCACATACAACGAACTCCAGTAAGATTAGCAGCTAATTTCTCATCAGAAACCATGAAGGCTAGAAAGCAGTGGAATGACATATTCAAAGTGCTAGGAGAAAAAGAAAACAGTGTCAAAAATCTTATCTACAGCAAAAATAACTTTGAAAATGAATGCAAAATAAAGACATTCCAAAATAAACAAAGACTGAGATAATTCATTGCTAATAGACCCACCTTATAAAGATGGCCAAAAGAGGTTCTTCAGGCTGAGAAAGTGACCATAGATCAGAATTCAAATCCACAGAAATAAAAAAAGAACACAAGTAATAGTTATAATGCAGTTATGAAAGACTGTGTAAATGCATATTTATTCTTCCTGCTCTTAACTGATTTAAGAAGCATTTGTATAAAATAATATGATTTTAATTGTATTGTTGGATTTCTAACATACAGAAAGGTGATATATTTGAGAACTGAAGTACAAAGGAGGCAGATGAGAACAATGTTGTATTGGAGTAATAAAATGACAGCACATGGTAATGCAAATCTACAGGAAAAATGAAGAGAACATTAAAGGGTAAATAATAAGGTAAATATAACAAAATCTATAAATATTTATTTCCTCTCCTTTCTTTTCTAAGGTTCTTTAATAGATATAAAATTATGTAAAGAGTTATTGTGGTGATCATTTAGAAATATATACAGAAAAATCTCCTGGAAACTCTTCTGGTTCTCTTTCTATGGCTTCAAAAAGATACATTAGAAATACATCTACACGTGGAACTTCTCCTACAGAACACCCACTGAACACTGGCAGAAGACGTCAGACCTCCCAAAAGGCAAGAAACTCCCCACGTATTGGGTAGGGCAAAAGAAAAAAGAAATAACAGAGACAAAAAAATAGGGACGGGACCTGCACCAGTAGGAGGGAGCTGTGAAGGAGGAAAGGTTTCCACACACTAGGAAGCCACTTCACGGGTGGAGACTGCAGGTGGCAGAGGGGGGAAGCTTTGGAGCCACGGAGGAGAGTGCAGCCACAGAGGTGCGGAGGGCAAAGCGGAGAGATTCCAGCACAGAGGATCGGTGCCGAGTAGCACTCACCAGCCCGAGAGGCTTGTCTGCTCACCTGCTGGGGTGGGCGGGGGCTGGGAGCTGAGGCTCGGGCTTCGGTCGGCTCGCAGGGAGATGAATGGGGTTGGCGCTGTGAACACAGCCTGAAGGGGTTAGCGCACCACAGCTAGCTGGGTGGGAGTCCGGGAAAAAGTCTGCAGCTGCCGAAGAGGCAAGAGACTTTTTCTTGCCTCTTTGTTTCACGGCGCGCTAGGAGAGGGGATTCAGAGCGCCACCTAAAAGAACTCCAGAGACGGGCGTGAGCCGCGGCTATCAATGTGGACCCCAGAGACGAGCATGCGATGCTAAGGTTGCTGCTGCTGCCACCAAGAAGCCTGTGCGCGAGCACAGGTCACTATCCACACCGCCCCTCCTGGGAGCCTGTGCAGCCTGCCACTGCCAGGCTCCCGTGATCCAGGGACAACTTCCCCAGGAGAACGCACAGCGCGCCTCAGGTTGCTGCAACTTCCCGCCAGCCTCTGCCGCCACAGGCTCACCCCCCATCCGTACCCCTCCCTCCCCCCGGCCTGAGTGAGCCAGAGCCCCAGAAGCAGCTGCTCCTTTAACCCCGTTCTGTCTGGGCGGGAAATAGATGCCCTCAGGCGACCTACACGAAGAGGCAGGTCCAAATCCAAAGCTGAAACCTGGGAGGTGTACGAACAAAGAAGAGAAAGAGAAATCTCTCCCAGCAGCCTCAGAAGCAGCGGATTAAAGCTCCACAAACAACTTGATGTGCCTGCATCTGTGGAATACCTGAATAGACAACGAATCATCCCAAATTCAGGAGGTGGACTTTGGGAGCAGGATATATTAATTTTTCCCCTTTTCCTTTTTTTCTGAGAGTATATGTGTATGCTTCTGTTTGAGATTTTGTCTGTATAGCTTTCCTTTCACCATTAGTCCTAGGGCTCGGTCTGTCCGTTTTTTTTTTTTCTTAAAAATTTTTTTTTCTAAATAAATGTTTTCTTAATAATCTTTTACTTATTTTCCATTTTTAAAAATTAAAATTTTTTTCTTAATAAGTTTTTTCATATTTTTTATTTTAAAAAATTAAAAAAAATTTTCTTAATAAATTTTTTCCTTAATATTTTTTTCTTATTTTTTATTATAAAAAATTAATAAATCTATTTTTAAACATTAAAAAAATTTTCTTAATAACTTTATTCTTAATAATTTTTTCTTATTTTTTGTATAATAGCTTTATTTTATTTTATTTTATTTTATCCTCTTTCTTTCTTTAATTCTATTTTTTCTCCCTTTTATTCTGAACCATGTGGATGAAAGGCTCTTGGTGCTCCAGCCAGGCATCAGGGCTGTGCCTCTGAGGTGGGAGAGACAACTTCAGGACACTGGTCCACAAGAGACCTCCCAGCTCCACGTAATACCAAACGGCAAAAATCTCTCAGAGATCTCCATCTCAACATCAAGACCCAGCTTCACTCAACGACCAGCAAGCTACAGTGCTGGACACCCTATGCCAAACAACTAGCAAGACAGGAACACAGCCCCATCCATTAGCAGAGAGGCTGCCTAAAATCATAATAAGGCCACAGACACCCCAAAACACACCACCAGACGTGGACATGCCCACCAGAAAGACAAGATCCAGCCTCATCCACCAGAACACAGGCACTAGTTCCCTCCAGCAGGAAGCCTACACAAGCCACTGAACCAACCTTAGCCACTGGGGACAGATACCAAAAACAACAGGAACTACGAACCTGCAGCCTGTGAAAAGGAGACCCCAAACACAGTAAGATAAGCAAAATGAGAAAACAAAAAAACACACAGCAGATGAAGGAGCAGGGTCAAAACACAGCAGACCTAACAAATGAAGAGGAAATAGGCAGTCTACCTGAAAAAGAATTCAGAATAATGATAGTAAAGATGATCCAAAATCTTGAAAATAGAATAGACAAAATGCAAGAAACATTTAACAAGGACGTAGAAGAACTAAAGCGGAACCAAACAACGGTGAAAAACACAATAAAGGAAATTTAAAATACTCTAGAAGGGATCAATAGCAGAATAAGTGAGGCAGAAGAACGGAAAAGTGACCTGGAAGATAAAATAGTGGAAATAACTACTGCAGAGCAGAATAAAGAAAAAAGAATGAAAAGAACTGAGGACAGTCTCAGAGACCTCTGGGACAACATTAAACGCACCAACATTCGAATTATAGGGGTCCCAGAAGAAGAAGAGAAAAAGAAAGGGACTGAGAAAATATTTGAAGAGATTTTAGTTGAAAACTTCCTTAATATGGGAAAGGAAATAGTTAATCAAGTCCTGGAAGCACAGAGAGTCCCATACAGGATAAATCCAAGGAGAAAAATGCCAAGACACATATTAATCAAACTATCAAAAATTAAATATAAAGAAAACATATGAAAACCAGCAAGGGAAAAACAACAAATAACACACAAGGGAATCCCCATAAGGTTAACAGCTGATCTTTCAGCAGAAACTCTGAAAGCCAGAAGGGAGTGGCAGAACATATTTAAAATGATGAAGGAGAAAAACCTACAACTAAGATTACTCTACCCAGCAAGGACCTCATTCAGATTCGATGGAGAAATCAAAAGCTTTACAGACAAGCAAAAGCTAGGAGAATTCAGCACCACCAAACCAGCTTTACAACAAATGCTAAAGGAACTTCTCTAAGTCGGAAACACAAGAGAAGGAAAACACCTACAATAACAAACCCAAAACATTTAAGAAAATGGGAATAGGAATATACATATCGATAATTACCTTAAATGTAAATAGTTTAAATGCTCCCACCAAAAGACACAGACTGGCTGAATGGATACAAAAACAAGACCCATATATATGCTGTCTACAAGAGACCCACTTCAGACCTAGGGACACATACAGACTGAAAGTGAGGGGATGGAAAAAGATATTCCATGCAAATGGAAAACAAAAGAAAGCTGGAGTAGCAATTCTCATATCAGACAAAATAGACTTCAAAATAAAGACTATTACAAGAGACAAAGAAGGACACTATATAATGATCAAGGGATTGATCCAAGAGGAAGGTATAACAATTGTAAATATTTATGCACCCAACATAGGAGCACCTCAATACATAAGGCAAATACTAACAGCCATAAAAGGGGAAATCGACAGTAACACAATCATAGTAGGGGACTTTAACACCCCACTTTCACCAATGGACAGATCATCCAAAATGAAAACAAATAAGGAAACACAAGCTTTAAATGATACATTAAACAAGATGGACTTAATTGATATTTATAGGACATTCCACCCAAAAACAACAGAATGCACATTTTTCTCAAGTGATCATGGAATATTCTCCAGGATAGATCATATCTTGGGTCACAAATCAAGCCTTGGTAAATTTAAGAAAATTGAAATTGTATCAAGTATCTTTTCCGACCACAACACTATGAGACTACATATCAATTACAAGAAAAGATCTGTAAAAAATACGAACACATGGAGGCTACACAATACACTACTTAATAACGAAATTATCACTGAAGAAATCAAAGGGGAAATCAAAAAATACCTGGAAACAAATGACAATGGAGACATGACGACCTAAATCCTATGGGATGCAGCAAAAGCAGTGCTAAGAGGGAAGTTTATAGCAATACAAGCCTACCTCAAGAAACAGGAAACATCTCGAATAAACAACCTAACCTTGCACCTAAAGCAATTAGAGAAAGAAGAACAAAAAAACCCCCAAAGCTAGCAGAAGGAAAGAAATCATAAAGATCAGATCAGAAATAAATGAAAAAGAACGGAAGGAAACAATAGCAAAGATCAATAAAATTAAAAGCTGGTTCTTTGAGAAGATAAACAAAATTGATAAACCATTAGCCAGACTCATCAAGAGAAAAAGGGAGAAGACTCAAATCAATAGAATTAGAAATGAAAAAGGAGAAGTAACCACGGACACTGCAGAAATACAAACGATCATGAGAGATTACTACAAGCAACTCTATGTCAATAAAATGGACAACCTGGAAGAAATGGACAGATTCTTAGAAATGCACAACCTGCCAAGACTGAATTAGGAAGAAATAGAAAATATGAACAGACCGATCACAAGCACTGAAATTGAAACTGTGATTAAAAATCTTCCAACAAACAAAAGCCCAGGACCAGATGGCTTCACAGGCGAATTCTATCAAACATTTAGAGAAGAGCTAACACATATCCTTCTCAAACTATTTCCAAATATAGCAGAGGGAGGAACACTCCCCAATTCATTCTACGAGGCCACCATCATCCTGATACCAAAACCAGACAAAGATGTCACAAACAAAGAAAACTACAGGCCAATATCACTGATGAACATAGATGCAAAAATCCTCAACAAAATAGTAGCATGCAGAGTCCAACAGCACATTAAAAGGATCATACACCATAATCAAGTGGGGTTTATTCCAGGAATGCAAGGATTCTTCAATATACCCAAATCAATCAACGTGATACATCATATTAACAAACTGAAGGAGAAAAACCATATGATCATCTCAATAGATGCAGAGAAAGCTTTCGACAAAATTCAACACCCATTTATGATAAAAGCCCTGCAGAAAGTAGGCATAGAGGAACTTTCCTCAACATAATAAAGGCCATATATTACAAACCCACAGCCAACATTGTCCTCAATGGTGAAAAACTGAAACCATTTCCACTAAGATCAGGAAGAAGACAAGTTTGCCCACTCTCACCACTATTATTCAACATAGCTTTGGAAGTGTTATCCACAGCAATCAGAGAAGAAAAAGAAATAAAAGAAATCCAAATCGGAAAAGAAGAAGTAAAGCTGTCACTGTTTGCAGATGACATGATACTATACATAGAGAATCCTAAGGATGCTCCCAGAAAACTACTAGAGCTAATCAATGAATTTGTTAAAGTAGCAGGATACAAAATGAATGCACAGAAATCTCTTGCATTCCTATACACTAACAATGAAAAATCTGAAAGACAAATTAAGAAAACACTCCCGTTTACCATTGCAACAAAAAGAATAAAATACCTAGGAATAAACCTACCTAAGGAGACAAAAGACCTGTATGCAGAAAATTATAAGACACTGATGAAAGAAATTAAAGATGATACAAATAGATGGAGAGATATACCATGTTCTTGGATTGGAAGGATCAACATTGTGAAAATGACTCTACTACCCAAAGCAATCTACAGATTCAATGCAATCCCTATCAAACTACCACTGGCATTTTTCACAGAACTAGAACAAAAAATTTCACAATTTGTATGGAAACACAAAAGACCCCAAAAAGCCAAAGCAATGTTGAGAACGAAAAATGGAGCTGGAGGAATCAGGCTCCATGACTTCAGACTATATTACAAAGCTACAGTAATCAAGACAGCTTGGTACTGGCACAAAAACAGAAATATAGATCAATGGAACAGGATAGAAAGCCCAGAGATAAATCCACGCACATATGGTCACCTTATCTTTGATAAAGGAGGCAAGCATATACGGTGGAGAAAAGACAGCCTCTTCAATAAGTGGTGCTGGGAAAACTGGACAGGTACATGTAAAAGTATGAAATTAGAACACTCCCTGACACCATATATAAAAATAAACTCAAAATGGATTAAAGACCTAAGTGTAAGCCCCGGCACTATCAAACTCTTAGATGAAAACATAGGCAGAACACTCTATGATATAAATCACAGCAAGATCCTTTTTGACCCAGCTCCTAGAGAAATGGAAATAAAAACACAAATAAACAAATGGGACCTAATGAAACTTAGAAGCTTTTGCACAGCAAAGGAAACCATAAACAAGACCAAAAAACAATCCTCAGAATGGGAGAAAATATTTACAAATGAAGCACCTGACAAAGGATTAATCTCCAAGATTTACAAGCAGCTCATGCAGCTCAATAATAAAAAAACAAACAACCCAATCCAAAAATGGGCAGAAGACCTAAATAGACATTTCTCCAAAGAAGATATACAGATTGCCAACAGACATATGAAAGAATGCTCAGCATCATTAATCATTAGAGAAATGCAAGTCAAAACTACAATGAGATATCATCTTATGCTGGTCAGAATGGCCATCATCAAAAAATCTACAAACAATGAATGCTGGAGAGGGTGTGGAGAAAAGGGAACACTCTTGCACAGTTGGTCGAATGTAAATTGATACAGCCACTATGGAGAACAGTATGGAGGTTCCTTAAAAATCTAAAACTAGAACTACCATATGACCCAGCAATCCCACTACTGGGCATATACCCTGAGAAAACCATAATTCAAAAAGAGTCATGTATCAAAATGTTCATTGCAGCTCTATTTACAATAGCCAGGACATGGAAGCAACCTAAGTGTCCATCATCGGATGAATGGATAAAGAAGATGTGGCACATATATACAATGGAATATTACTCAGCCATAAAAAGAAATGAAATGGAGGTATTTGTGGTGAGGTGGATGGAGTTAGAGTCTGTCATACAGAGTGAAGTAAGTCAGAAAGAGAAAAACAAATACAGTATGCTAACACATATGTATGGAATCTAAGGGGAAAAAAAAGGTCATGAAGAACCTAGTGGCAAGACGGGAATAAAGACACAGACCTACTAGAGAATGGACTTGATGATATGGGGAGGGGGAGGGGTGAGATGTGACAGGGTGAGAGAGTGTCATGGACATATATACACTACCAAATGTAAAATAGATAGCTAGTGGGAAGCAGCCGCATAGCACAGGGAGATCAGCTCGGTGCTTTGTGACCCCCTATAGGGGTGGGATAGGGAGGGTGGGAGGGAGGGAGATGCAAGAGGGAAGAGATATGGGAACATATGTATATGTATAACTGATTCACTTTGTTATAAAGCAGAAACTAACACACCATTGTAAAGCAATTATACTCCAATAAAGATGTTTAAAAAAAAGAAACATATACAAATATCAAATCATTTCTTTGTACACTTGAAACTAATATAATGTTGTCGATTATACCTTAATTTTAAAAAAGGAACTTACTGAAAAAAATTACATATAACAATTGTAGGGTTTATAATATATTTAGATATGTTATGTACAACAATAATAGCACAAAAGATGTGTAGAAATTATAGAGTTATTTAATGTAATGATTCTATATCTCACTGTGATTAAACAGTATAAAGCTGAAGTAGATTCTGATATGTTAAGATATGTATGGTAAGCCCTAGAGAAATTATTAAGGGAATAAATTAAAAACATATTAAAACATCATTAAAGGAGTTGTTCCACTAAGAAATATTCACTTAATGCAAAATAAGCCAGTAATGGAAGTATAGAGGAAGAAAACTATATGTGAGACATATATGAAACATAAGGTAAAATGACAGACATAAATCTAGTCATATCAACAATAATATTAAATATGAATGTATTAAACAATCCAATCAAAAGTTAAAGATTGTTAGATAGGATTTTTTTAACAAAGTAATCCAACTATATACCATCTACAAGAGACACATTTGATATTTGAAGTAACAAACCTGTTAAAAGGAAAAGGTTGGATAAAGTTATATTTTGTAAACGGCAACCATAAGAAAACTTGAGTGGCTATATTTAATCAGAAAAATTAGTGCTTATAAGAAAAAAATGTCACTAGAGATAAAAAGGGACATTTTATAATGATAAAAGTGCAAGTTCTCCTGAATCATATAAAAATTATAAATATATATTCACCTAACAATCGAGCCTCAAATTCTGTGAAGCAAAAACTGACAGAATTGAAAGCAGAAGTAGATACTTCAGCAATAATTTTTAGATTCAATACCTATGTTTCAATAAAGGAGAGACAAAGTAAGCATACTATAAACAAACAAATAGAAGACTTGGACAACACTATACACAAACTAGATCTAACAGACATCTATAGAGCATTCTACCCTACAACAATAAAATACAAATTTTTCTCAAATACACATGGAACAGTCTCCCAGGTATATAATACTGGGCTATAGAACAAGCCTCAATAAATCTAAAAGGATTGAAATGATACAAAGTATGTCCTCCTATCACAAGAGTGAAATGAAAACTAATAACAGAAAGAAATTTATGAATCTCACAGATATGTAGAAATTAAACAACACACCCCCATAGAATCAATGTATCACAGAACAGTTTGGAGAAAATTTCATGAGGTAAATAAAAATGAAGAAAGAATATACAAAACCTTATGGAAAACAGCTAAAGTAGTGCTTACAGGAAAACTTATATCTGTATATGCATACATTAAAAAAGAAGAAATATCAGAAATCAATAACTCAACATTATACTTTAAGAAACTTGAAATAGTAGGGCAAACTAAACCCAGAGCAAACAGAAGAAAGAAAATAATAAAGATTACAATGGCAACAAATGAAATAAGAATAGATAAAAACAAAATTAACTGTTGTTTCTTTGAAAATTTCAACCATTTTGAAATTTTTAGCTGGGCTCAATAAAAAAAAAATGTTAGAAGACTCAAATTACTAAAATCAGGAAGGGAAGAGGAGACATTACTGCTGATATTACGGTAGTAAAAAAAAGACTATAAGGGAACTATTATAAAAATATATGCTAACAAATTAGACAATAGATAAACAAATACCTATAAGGAGATAAACTATCAAAATTGACTCAGAAGAAACTGAAAATATGAATAGATTTTTAACAACTAAAGTGATTTAATAAGTAATTTAAAATCTACTCACAAAGAAAATCCCAGGATCAAAAGGCCTCCCTGGTGAATTCTACAAAACATGTAAGGAAGAATTCATATCAATTATTCACAAACACTTCCAAAATTTAGAAGAGGATGGAACATTTCCCAACTCATTTTCTGAGGCCAGTATTACCCTGATAGTACAACCACACAAAGACATCCTATACTCACACATATACAAAAAACCCAGCAATATCTCTTATGAATATAGATGAAAAAATCCGCAACGAAATGTCAACAAACTAAATTCAGCAGCACATAACAAGAATTATACACCACTACCAATTGTAATTTATCTCAGAAATGCAAGTTTCAGCAAACACATGAAAAATCAATTAATTGTAGCACATCATATCGATAGAATATAGGACAAAACTCACATGATCATCTCAAAAGATGAAGACATAGAATTTGAGAAAATTCAATGCCCCTTCATGATAAAAAAAACACTCAACAAACTAGTCAAAGAAGGAAATGCCCTCAGTCTGATAAAAAGTATCAACAAAAATCCCACAGTTAACATTATATTTAATGGTGAATGAATGTTCTTGCCCTAAGATCAAGAACAAGACAAAGATGTCCATTACTGCCACTTCCATTCAAGATTGCACTGGAGGTGTTAGTCTGGGCAGTTATGCAAGAAAATGGGTGGGGAGGGATCATTTAGATCATTTAGAAAGAAAGAACTAAAATTATCTCAATTTGCATAAGGTATGATCTTTTATATAAGAAATCCTAAGGAGTCTACCACAAAACTATTAGAACAATTAATGTGTTCAGGAAACTTTCAAGATACAAGATTAATATGCAAAAATCAGTTGTATTTCTATACAGTAGCAATGTGCAAACTGACAAAGAAATTGAGAAAACAATTTAATTTCAAATAGTATCTAAATGAATAAAATACTCAGCAATAAATTTAACAGAATACTTGCAAAACTTATACTCTGAAAACTACAAAATATTGTTGAAAGAAATTTAAGAAGACTTAAGTAAATGGCAAGATATCCCGCATTCATGGTTCGTAAGACTTGATATAGTTAAAATGACAATCTTCTACAAACTGATCTACAAACTTAATGTAATCCGTATCTATATCCCAGCTGACTTCTTTGCAGAAATTTACAAGCTGATCTTAAAATTCAAGTGGAAATTCAATGGACCCAGAATAGTCAAACCAATCTTGATAGAGCATAACAATGTTAGAAGACTCACATTTCCCAATTTTAAAACTTACTACAATGTTACAGTAATCAATACAGTGTGGTACTAGCATAACAGTAGACATAGAGATCAAGGAAATGGAATTGAGAGTTCAGAAATAAATCCATATGTCAATGGTCAATTGATATTTTATTGTGGTAAAATATATACAACATAATATTTACAATTTTAACCATTTATGTGTATAATTCAGAGGCATTAAATACACCACAGTGCTGTGTAACTATCATTTCTCCTCCCTCAGTCCTTGATATCCTCTATTCTACTTTCTGTCTCTATAAATTTGACTCTTCTAGGTACATCATACAAGAACCATACCATATTTGTCCTTCTGTGTCTGCCTTATTTCACTTAGCATAATGTTAAGGTCCATCCATGTTGTAGTATATATTAAAATGTCATTCTCTTTTATGACTTAATAACATTCCATTGTATTTATATACCACATTTTTTTATTCATTCATCTTTTGAAGGACACTTAGGTTGTTTATACTTTTGGCTATTGTGAATAATGCTACTATAAACATTGGTGCACTAATATCTATTCTAGTCCCTGCTCTCAATTATTTTGGATATTTACTTGGGGGTGGCATTGCTGGTCCTATTGTAGTTCAGTGTGTAACTTTTGGGGAGCCACCAAACTGTACAGTGGTACACTGTACCAAATGGTACAGTGGCTGTAACATTCTACATTCTTACCAGCAATGCGTGAGAGTTTCAGTTTCTTCATATTTTCACCTATACTTTTTCTTTTTCTTTTTCACCATAGCCGTCGTAGTAGGGGTGAGTGGTATTTCACTGTGATTTTGATTTGCATTTCCCTAATGACTAATGGTGTTAAACATCGTTTTATGTGCTTATTGGTCATTTACAAGTCTTCTTTAGAGAAATGTCTATTCAAATCCCTTCCTCATTTCTAAATTGGGATGTAATTTTATATTTGGGTTATAGGAGTTCATTATATATTCTGGATACAAGTCCTTTATCAGATACATAATATGTAAATATTTTCCCATTCTGTGGGTTGTCTTTTTTTTTAATATAAATTTATTTATTTATTTATTTATTTATTAATTTTGGCTGTGTTGGGTCTTCGTTGCTGCTCGTGGGCTTTCTCTAGTTGAAGCGAGCAGGGGCTACTCTTTGTTTCAGTGCACGGGCTTCTCATTGCAGTGGCTTCTCTTGTTGTGGAGCATGGGCTCTAGGCATGTGGGCTTCAGCAGTTGTGGCACGTGGGCTCAGTAGTTGTGGCTCTCAGGTCTAGAGTGCAGGTTCAGTAGCTGTGGTGCACAGGCTTAGTTGCTCCACAGCATGTGGGATCTTCATGGACCAGGGCTTGAACCCGTGTCCCCTGCACTGGAAGGCAAATTCTTAAACACTGCGCCACCAGGGAAGCCCCTGTGGGTTGTTTTTTCACTTTCTTGATGGTGTCCTTTGAAGCACAAAGGCTTTTGATTTTGATGAAGTCCAATTTATCCTTTTTATTTTTTCTTTTGTTGACCGTGCTTTTTTCCCCAGATGACCAAACATTTTATTGAAACCAGCAAATAAAATTCAATTGTGCTTTTGGTATTATACTTAAGAAGATTTTGTTTAACCCAAAGTCACAAAGATTTACACTTATATTTTCTTCTAAGTTCTTTTTTAATAATTTAAGATGCTATATTTAGGTCTGTAATCCATTTTAAGCTAATTTTTGAATATGGCATAAGTTAGGGGTCCAACTTCATTCTTATATATATGGATATCCAGTTGTACTTGTATGCTCACATTTGAGCTTAATTTTTTAAGTGTTCCTGTTATACCTATGATATTCTTATTATCCACACTGTCTCAAGTAAGCCATACCAAAATATGGGCATGGTTGCCTGCCATGTGCTAGAAGGATGAGAGATGGGTAGTTTTCTAGAGTACTAAAGGCTGAAATTGATCAAAATGAACTGTAATTTGCAAGCTAAGCTTCCCCCCAAAGCTGGAAGGGTTCAGATAGACTCCAGAGTTCCATAATAGTTACTTCAGACAGTTTCTGTCAGTACAATTGTTGTCTAGGTGAAGTGACAAATTCCTGGAGCTTCCTATTTTGTCATCTTCTCTGAAATCCTGGTCAATTGATTTTTGACAAAGGTACAAGGCTATTCAATAAGGGAAAGAATAGTCTGTTCAAGAATTGTTGCCAGCAAAACTGGATATTCATATTCCAAATAGAAGTAGTGTTGCTATATTAATAGCATACAAAATTGTCTTCAGAGCATAGAATATCACCAGGAGTAAAGAGGGACATTTAATAATGATAAAGGGATCAATGAATCAATTCATCAAGAGGACCAAACAATCTCAAATATATATATATCTGACAACACAAATTAAAATTACATGAAGAATTAATGGGAGAAATAAACAAGTTCACAATTATGGATGGAAATGTAAAAACCCACCTCTCAATAATTGATAGAACAAGTAGATAGAAAATCAATAAGGATACAGAACACATGATTGAGAACTATAAAGAACTCTGGCACAAAAAGACTCCATCCAAACTCCTGCACTAAGATTCTTGACCAACTTTAGCATTGCTTCTAGCAGCCTAAGACTGGGTTCTTGGGATGATCCAGAACCCCTTTGAATACCTATCTGCAAACACTTAAGGATTTCAAAAAATTTACTGTTTGTTCTAGAGAACACCTGACATAGGTCCATGACTTCCCTTTGTTAGAGCATTTACTAAAAAGGATTTACAATTATAAATCCATCATCTGTCTCTTTGAGATGTATATATATCTCCTACAACTCAGGAATATCTTTCTCATTCCTTTGAAATGTAATCATTAGGAAAAAACAGGGTCTCTGTGGGAGGATAGAATCCTAACTTCCATAATTTCTAGCTAAGCAATCACAGATGGCCTAAATTGTTTGTAATTTTTTACTTCCCTGATTCCACTTGAACCCCTGCTCATTCCACCTCCCTACTCATTCATTCTCACTTTAAAGCACTCAGTCACCTTTGAACAAATTGGAAAGGAGTTCAGCTCTTTCCAAATTCACTTGATGCATTCACCAAGATATATCATAAGCTAGGCAATAAAACAACTCTCAGTAAGTCTAAATAAATTTAAATCATCAAAATTACATTCTCTAATCAAAAAGGAAGGCAATTAATAATCATTCCCCCCAAAATCTGAAAAATCCCCCTATACTGGGAAATTTATAAAAGACATTTCTAAGTAACCCATGGATCAAGGAACTTCCAAGAGAAGCAAGAAAATCTTTTGAACTAGATTAAAATCAAAATACATATCAGATTGTGGGACACAGCTAAAGAAGTGCTTAGATACTTATGTTAGAATATAAAACGCTTATGAAGAAAGTTCCCAAATGAGTGACCTAAGTTTCCATTTTAGGAAACAAGAAAACAAAGATCAAATTAAACCAAAAGCAAGAAGGAAGAAAATAATAGCTAGCAGAAATCATTAAAATTAAGACAAAAAAAATAGAGAGAAATTCAAGGACACATAAAAGTGGTTCTTGGGAAAGGTCAATAAGCTAGACTAATCAAGAAAAAAAGATACAAGAAAGAGTAGCCCCCACTCGCCGCAACTAGAGAAAGCCTGCGTGCAGCAATGAAGACCCAACACAGCCAAAAAATAAATTAAAAATGCTTAAAAATCATTAAAAAAAAAAGAGGATTTCCCTGGTGGTGCAGTGCTTAAGAATCTGCCTGCCAATGCAGGGGACATGGGTTTGATCCCTGGTCTGGGAAGATCCCACATGCCTCAGAGCAACTAAGCTCATGCACCACAACTACTGAGCCTGCGCTCTAGAGCCTGCAAGCCACAACTACTGAGCCCACGTGCTGCAACTACTGAAGCCCATGCTCCTAGAGCCCATGGTCCATGACAAGAGAAGCCACCACAATGAGAAGCCCACACACCTCAACAAAGAGTAACCCCAGCTCGCCACAAGTAGAGAAAGCCCACGGGCAGCAATGAAGACCTAATGCAGCCAAAAATAAATAAAATAAAACAAATAAATTTGAAAAAAAGAGAAGAAAGACACAAATTTTCAATATCAGTATGAAACAGGGGACATCACTACATATCTTATGGCTAATAGAAGGATAATAAGGGAATACTCAAGACAGCTTTTTCCCAATAACCTCTACAAATTCCTTAAAGAAGACAAATTCTCAGAATGGAGACAGAATAAATAGATAATATGAGTAGCATTATATTTATTAAATAAATTCAATTTGTGATTAAAAACCTTCTCATAAGGCAAATTTCAGGACGAGATAAGTTCACTGGTAAGTTCTGTCAAGTATTTAAGGAGAAGATAAATCCAATCTTACACAAATTCTTTTAGAAAATAAAGAAGGGGAGGTCACTTCCCAAATTATTTTTTTGATTTCAGAATTACCCAGAGACCAAAACCAGATGAAATTGTTACAAGAAAACCACAATTACAGACCAATGACTTTCAAGAAGATAGACACAAAAAATCATAAGAAGATATGAATATCCAAAAATATATAAAGTAATACAACATGAATAAGTGAAGTTTATTTTATCAGGAATACAAGGGTGATTTAGTATTTTTTAAAAAGTTGCTATAATTCATCTTCTTAACAAAATAACCAGGAAATGCCATTATATCAACTCACTAAATGCCAAGAAACATTTGAAAAAATTCAACAAGACTGCTCAAGGAAAGGAAAGTTCCTCAACCTGATAAAGTACGTCTATGAAAAACCTAAAGCTAACATCACACTTAAGGGTGAAACAACACATCCTTTCCCCCTAAGGTCAGGAAAAAGATGACAATGTTCATCCTCACCATTTATATTCGATATTCTACTGGAGATGCCAACCAGTGCAATAAGGAAATAAAAAAGAAACAAAAAGTATAGCAGGTTAGGAGAAGATGGCAGAAGAGGAAGATACGGAGATCACCTTCCTCCCCACAGATACATCAGAAGTACATCTATACGTGGAACTGCTCCTATAGAACACCCACTGAACACTAGCAGAAGACGTCAGACCTACCAAAAGGCAAGAAACTCCACATGTACCTGGGTAGGACAAAAGAAAGAAGAAATAACAGAGACAAAAGAATAGGGACGGGACCTGCACCAGTGGGAGGGAGCTGTGAAGGAGGAAAGGTTTCCACACACTAGGAAGCCCCTTCACGGACAGAGACTGCGGGTGGCAGAGGGGGGAAGTTTCGGAGCCACAGAGGAGAGCGCAGCCACAGGGGTGCGGAGGGCAAAGCGGAGAGATTCCCATACAGAGGATCGGTGCCGACCAGCACTCACCAGCCCAAGAGGCTTGTCTGCTCACCCGCTGGGGCAGGCGGGGGTTGGGAGCCGGGGCTCAGGCTTCGGTCAGATTGCAGGGAGATGACTGGGGTTGGCGGCGTGAACACAGCCTGAAGGGGTTAGTGCACCACAGCTAGCCGGGAGGGAGTCCGGGATAAAGTCTGCAGCTGCCGAAGAGGCAAGAGACATTTTCTTGCCTCTTTGTTTCCTGGGGCGCAAGGAAAGGGGATTCAGAGCACCACTTAAAGGAGCGCCAGAGACAGGTGCGAGCCACGTCTATCAGCGCGGACCCCAGAGATGGGCATGAGACGCGAAGGCTGCTGCTGCTGCCACCAAGAAGCCTGTGTGCAAGCACAGCTCACTCTCCACACCTCCCCTCCTGGGAGCCTGTGCAGCCCGCCACTGCCAGGGTCCCGTGATCCAGGGACAACTTTCCCGGGAGAATGCACGACACTCCTCAGGCTGCTGCAATGTCACACTGGCCTCTGCCACTGCAGGCTCGCCCTGAATCCATACCCCTCCCTCCCCCCGGCCTGAGTGAGCCAGAGCTCCGGAAGCAGCTGCTCCTTTAACCCCGTCCTGTCTGAGCAAAGAACAGATGCCCTCAGGCGACCTACACGCAGAGGCGGGTCCAAATCCAAAGCTGAACCCTGGGAGCTGTACAAACAAAGAAGAGAAAGGGAAATTTCTCCCAGCAGCCTCAGAAGCAGCGGACTAAAGCTCCACAAAAAACTTGAGGTACCTGCATCTGTGGAATAACTGAATAGACAACGAATCATCCCAAATTGAGGAGGTGGATTTGGGAGCAAGATATATTATTTTTTCCACTTTTCCTCTTTTTGTAAGTGCGTATGTGTATGCTTCTGTGTGAGATTTTCTCTGTATAGCTTTGCTTTCACCATTTGTCCTAGGGTTTGGCCCGTCCATTTACTTTTTTTTTTTTTTACTTAAAAAAAATTTTTTTCTTAATAAATTTTTCTTATTTTTTATTTTAAAAAATTAAAAAAAAATTTTTCATAATAAAATTTTCTTAATACTTTTTTCTTCTTTTTTATTTTAAAAAATATATAAAAAATTTTTTTCTTAATAAATTTTTTCTTAATATTTTTTTTATTTTTTATTTTAATAGCTTTAATTTATTTTATTTTATCTTTATTTTATTTTATTTTATCCTTTTTCTGTCTTTCTATTTTTTCTCCCTTTTATTCTGAGCCGTGTGGATGAAAGGCTCTTGGTGCTCCAGCCAGGCATCAGGGCTGTGCCTCTGAGGTGGGAGAGACAACTTCAGGACACTGGTCCACAAGAGACCTCCCAGCTCCACGTAATACCAAACGGCAAAAATCTCTCAGAGATCTCCATCTCAACATCAAGACCCAGCTTCACTCAACGACCAGCAAGCTACAGTGCTGGACACCCTATGCCAAACAACTAGCAAGACAGGAACACAGCCCCATCCATTAGCAGAGAGGCTGCCTAAAATCATAATAAGGCCACAGACACCCCAAAACACACCACCAGACGTGGACATGCCCACCAGAAAGACAAGATCCAGCCTCATCCACCAGAACACAGGCACTTGTCCCCTCCACCAGGAAGCCTACACAACCCACTGAACCAACCTTAGCCACTGGGGACAGATACCAAAAACAACGGGAACTACGAACCTGCAGCCTGTGAAAAGGAGACTCCAAACACAGTAAGATAAGCAAAATGAGAAAACAAAAAAACACACAGCAGATGAAGGAGCAGGGTCAAAACACACCAGACCTAACAAATGAAGAGGAAATAGGCAGTCTACCTGAAAAAGAATTCAGAATAATGATAGTAAGGATGATCCAAAATCATGGAAATAGAATAGACAAAATGCAAGAAACATTTAACAAGGACGTAGAAGAACTAAAGAGTAACCAAGCAACGATGAAAAACACAATAAAGGGAATTTAAAATACTCTAGAAGGGATCAATAGCAGAATAAGTGAGGCAAAAGAACGGATAAGTGACCTGGAAGATAAAATAGTGGAAATAACTACTGCAGAGCAGAATAAAGAAAAAAGAATGAAAAGAACTGAGGACAGTCTCAGAGACCTTTGGGACAACAATAAACACACCAACATTCGAATTATAAGGGTCCCAGAAGAAGAAGAGAAAAAGAAAGGAACTGAGAAAATATTTGAAGAGATTATAGTTGAAAATTTCCCTAATATGGGAAAGGAAATAGTTAATCAAGTCCAGGAAGCACAGAGAGTCCCATACAGGATAAATCCAAGGAGAAACACGCCAAGACACATATTAATCAAACTATCAAAAATTAAATATAAAGAAAACATATGAAAAGCAGCAAGGGAAAAACATCAAATAACACACAAGGGAATCCCCATAAGGTTAACAGCTGATCTTTCAGCAGAAACTCTGCAAGCCAGAAGGGAGTGGAAGGATATACTTAAAGTGATGAAGGAGAAAAACTTACAACCAAGATTACTCTACCCAGCAAGGATCTCATTCAGACTTGATGGAGAAATTAAAACCTTTAGAGACAAGCAAAAGCTGAGAGAGTTCAGCACCACCAAACCAGCTTTACAACAAATGCTAAAGGAACTTCTCTAAGTCGGAAACACAAGAGAAGGAAAACACCTACAATAACAAACCCAAAACATTTAAGAAAATGGGAATAGGAACATACATATCGATAATTACCTTAAATGTAAATGGTTTAAATGCTCCCACCAAAAGACACAGACTGGCTGAATGGATACAAAAACAAGACCCATATATATGCTGTCTACAAGAGACCCACTTCAGACCTAGGGACACATACAGACTGCAAGTGAGGGGATGGAAAAAGATATTCCATGCAAATGGAAAACAAAAGAAAGCTGGAGTAGCAATTCTCATATCAGACAAAATAGACTTCAAAATAAAGACTATTACAAGAGACAAAGAAGGAAACTATATAATGATCAAGGGATCGATCCAAGAGGAAGGTATAACAATTGTAAATATTTATGCACCCAACATAGGAGCACCTCAATACATAAGGCAAATACTAACAGCCATAAAAGGGGAAATCGACAGTAACACAATCATAGTAGGGGACTTTAACACCCCACTTTCACCAATGGACAGATCATCCAAAATGAAAACAAATAAGGAAACACAAGTTTTAAATGATACATTAAACAAGATGGACTTAATTGATATTTATAGGACATTCCACCCCAAAACAACAGAATACACATTTTTCTCAACTGCTCATGGAACATTCTCCAGGATAGATCATATCTTGGGTCACAAATCAAGCCTTGGTAAATTTAAGAAAATTGAAATCGCATCAAGTATCTTTTCCAACCACAATGCTATAAGACTAGATATGAATTATAGGAAAAGATCTGTAAAAAATATAACCACATGGAGGCTACACAATACACTACTTAATAACGAAATGATCACTGAAGAAATCAAAGGGGAAATCAAAAAATACCTAGAAACAAATGACAATGGAGACATGATGACCCAAAACCTATGGGATGCAGCGAAAGCAGTGCTAAGAGGGAAGTTTATAGCAATAGAAGCCTACATCAAGAAGCAGGAAACATCTCGAATAAACAACCTAACCTTGCACCTACAGCAATTAGAGAAAGAAGAACAAAAATCCCCAGGGAGCAGAAGGAAAGAAATCATAAAGATCAGATCAGAAATAAATGAAAAAGAAATGAAGGAAACAATAGCAAAGATCAATAAAACTAAAAGCTGGTTCTTTGAGAAGATAAACAAAATTGATAAACCATTAGCCAGACTCATCAAGAAAAAAAGGGGGAAGACTCAAATCAATAGAATTAGAAATGAAAAAGGAGAAGTAACAACGGACACGGCAGAAATACAAACAATCATGAGAGATTTCTACAAGCAACTCTATGCCAATAAATTGGACAACCTGGAATAAATTGACAAATTCTTAGAAATGCACAACCTGCAGAGACGGAACCAGGAAGAAATAGAAAATATGAACAGACCAATCACAAGCACTGAAATTGAAACTGTGACTAAAAATCTTCCAATAAGCAAAAGCCGTGGACCAGATGGCTTCACAGGAGAATTCGATCAAACATTTAGAGAAGAGCTAATACCTATCCTTCTCAAAATCTTCCCAAATATAGAAGAGGGAGGAACACTCCCCAACTCATTCTACGAGGCCACCATCACCCTGATACCAAAACCAGACAAAGATGTCACAAACAAAGAAAACTACAGGCCAATATCACTGATGAACATAGATGCAAAAATCCTCAACAAAATACTAGCAAACAGAATCCAACAGCACATTAAAAGGATCATACATCATAATCAAGTGGGGTTTATTCCAGGAATGCAAGGCTTCTTCAATATACACAAATCAATCAACGTGATACACCATATTAACAAACTGAAGGAGAAAAATCATATGATCATCTCAATAGATGCAGAGAAAGCTTTCGACAAAATTCAACACCCATTTATGATAAAAGCCCTGCAGAAAGTAGGCATAGAGGGAACTTTCCTCAACATAATAAAGGCCATATATGACAAACCCACAGCCAACATTGTCCTCAATGGTGAAAAACTGAAACCATTTCCACTAAGATCAGGAACAAGACAAGGTTGCGCACTCTCACCACTATTATTCAACATAGTTTTGCAGTGTTAGCCACAGCAATCAGAGAAGAAAAAGAAATAAAAGGAATCCAAATCGGAAAAGAAAAAGTAAAGCTGTCACTGTTTGCAGATGACATGATACTATACATAGAGAATCCTAAGGATGCTCCCAGAAAACTACTAGAGCTAATCAATGAATTTGGTAAAGTAGCAGGATACAAAATGAATGCACAGAAATCTCTTGCATTCCGATACACTAACAATGAAAAATCTGAAAGACAAATTAAGAAAACACTCCCATTTACCACTGCAACAAAAAGAATAAAATACCTAGGAATAAACCTACCTAAGGAGACAAATGACCTGTATGCACAAAACTATAAGACACTGATGAAAGAAATTAAAGATGATACAAATAGATGGAGAGATATACCATGTTCTTGGATTGGTGGTATCAACACTCTGAAAATGATTCTACTACCCAAAGCAATCTACAGATTCAATGCAATCCCTGTCAAACTACCACTGGCATTTTTCACAGAACTAGAACAAAAATTTTCACAATTTGTATGGAAACACAAAAGACCCCAAATAGCCAAAGGAATCTTAAGACCGAAAAATGGAGCTGGAGGAATCAGGCTCCCTGACTTCAGACTATACTGCAAAGCTACAGTAATCAAGACAATATGGTACTGGCACGAAAACAGAAACATAGATCAATGGAACAGGATAGAAAGCCCAGAGATAAACCCACACACTTATGGTCACCTTATCTTTGATAAAGAAGGCAAGCATATACAATGGAGAAAAGACAGCCTGTTCAATAAGTGGTGCTGGGAAAACTGGACAGGTACATGTAAAAGTATGAAATTAGAACACTCCCTGACACCATATATAAAAATAAACTCAAAATGGACTAAAGACCTCAATGTAAGGCCAGACACTGTCAAACTCTTAGAGGAAAACATAGGCAGAACACTCTATGACATAAATCACAGCAAGATCCTTTTTGACCCAGCTCCTAGAGAAATGGAAATAAAAACACAAATAAACAAATGGGACCTAATGAAACTTAAAAGCTTTTGCACAGCAAAGGAAACCATAAACAAGTCCAAAGGACAACCCTCAGAATGGGAGAAAATATTTGAAAATGAAGCAACTGACAAAAGATTAATCTCCAAGATTTACAAGCAGCTCATGCAGCTCAATAACAAAAAAACAAATAACCCAATCGAAAAATGGGCAGAAGACCTAAACAGACATTTCTCCAAAGAAGATATACAGATTGCCAACAGACACATGAAAGAATGCTCAACATCATTAATCATTTGAGAAATGCAAGTCAAAACTACAATGAGATATCATCTCATGCTGGTCAGAATGGCCACCATCAAAAAATCTACAAACAATAAACGCTGGAGAGGGTGTGGAGGAAAGGGAACACTCTTGCACTGTTGGTGGGAATGTAAATTGATACAGCCACTATGGAGAACAGTATGGAGGTTCCTTAAAAATCTAAAACTAGAACTACCATATGACCCAGCAATCCCACTACTGGGCATATACCCTGATAAAACCATAATTCAAAAAGAGTCATGTACCAAAATGTTCATTGCAGCTCTATTTACAATAGCCAGGACATGGAAGCAACCTAAGTGTCCATCATCGGATGAATGGATAAAGAAGATGTGGCACATATATACAATGGAATATTACTCAGCCATAAAAGGAAACGAAATTGAGTTATTTGTAGTGAGGTGGATGGAGTTAGAGTCTGTCATGCAGAGTGAAGTAAGTCAGAAAGAGAAAAACTATTACAGTATGCTAACACATATATATGGAATCTAAGGAAAAAAAAAAAGAGGTCATGAAGAACCTAGTGGCAAGATGGGAATAAAGACACAGACCTACTAGAGAATGGGCTTGAAGATATGGGGATGGGGAAGGGTAAGATGTGACAAAGAGAGAGAGTGGCATGGACATATATACACTACCAAACGTAAAATAGATAGCTAGTGGGAAGCAACCGCATAGCACAGGGAGATCAGCTCAGTGCTTTGTGACCACCTAGAGGGGTGGGATAGGGAGGGTGAGAGGGAGGGAGATGCAAGAGGGAAGAGATATGGGAATATATGTATATGTATAACTGATTCACTTTGTTATAAAGCAGAAACTAACACACCATTGTAAAGCAATTATACTCCTATAAAGATGTAAAAAAAAAATTATAGCAATTGAAAATAAAGAAGTATTCACAGATGGCGTGATTATATTGTTAAAAAATAATAAATCTACAAAAAGTGAACTTAGCAAGGTTGCACTATATACAGTATACAAAAAATTTATTGTATTTCTGTACAATTTCAATGAACAATTAGAAATTAAAACAAAATTGCTACAATAGCATCAAATACATTAAAAGCATATATATAAATGTATCAAAATATGTTTGATGTTTACATACTGAAATAATATAGCCTTGCTGAGACAAATGTTTTAAAAATTAATGGAAAGATACATTATGTTCATGGATCACAAGATTCAATATAGTTATTATCTCAATTCTCCCCATATTGATCTACAGATTTATTGCAATATCAAACATGGTCCCAGCAGTTGATTTGTAGAAATTGATGACTTCATTCAAATTATACATAAAAATGCAAAGGAGCCAGAATAGCTAAAACAATTATGAAAAACAAAAACAATGTTGGAAGACTTGATTACATGATTTCAAGAAATGCTATGAAGCTACAGTAATATTAATGTGTCATGGGATAAGATTAAGCATATAGATCAATGAAACAGGATAGAATTCAAAAATAAACCCACATTGATGTTTTGCAATAATGACAAGATAATTCAGTAATTTGTTCAACAAATGGTGCTGGAATAACTGAATACACATATAGAAAAATCTGAATATCAATCCATACCTAAAACCATACACAAAAATTAACTTCAAATAGATTAGAGAACTAAATGTGAACACTAAACTATAAAGCTTCTAGGAGAAAAGCGAGAAAAAAAATCTCTGTGACCATGGTTTAGGCACTTAGATACAAGACAGAAAACATGAACCAAAAGAAAAAAATAATAAAATCAATTTCTTCAAAATTGAAAGAAAAGTAGTATTTGAATGACACTGTCAAAGAAATGAAAAGGCAAGCCGCTGAATTGGAGCAAATATTTGCACTGCATAGATCTGACAAAGGACTTATGTTCAGATTATACAAAGAATGCTTGGAAATTAATAAGGAGATAATTCAATTTAAAAAATAGGCAAGAGACTTAAATAGACATTTCGTAAAAGAAGATTTATTAATGGTCAAAAGCACATAAATATTTGATCAATATAAAGGTAATGCAAATTCAAACAATAAAAATATCAGAATGGCTAAAGTTACAAATAATGATAATTCCAGTTGTTGAATATGTCAAACAATTCATACATTGCTGGTGGGAATGCAAAATGAAAAACAGTTTGGCAGTTTCTTATAAAGTTCAACACATATTACACATGACCCAGAAATTACACTCTTAGCTATTTTCCTAAGAGAAATTAGAACATATGTTCACACAAAGACTTACCCACAAATGTTCATACAAAATCCATATAATAGCCAAAAACTGGGGAAAAAAGCTCCCAGATGTCCATCAGCAGGTTATTGGATAAACAAATTGTTATATATCCATAGTATGGCTCATTTGTTTTTGTTTTTTTTTCTCTCTCTCTCATTTCTTTCCTCATTATCCTGCAGTATATATCCTTCTGCAGCTGTTTTAAAGTCATTGCTGATTCCATCATCTTTGTTAATTCTGTGCTGTTTCTATTAAGTGATTTTTTTCTTCTGTTTGTTGGTGAAAAGGTTTTGTTTCTACACATGTGTAGTAAATTTTTATTAGATGCTGAACTCTGGGAGTTTTACATTGTGGACTACTGGATTTTCCTTAATTTTTCAGAGTGGAGAGCTTTGTTCTGACAGGCAGTTAATTTACTTTTGGAACAGTTTGATTCCTTGGAGGTCTGATTTTAAGCTTTGCTATGATAATTCTACTTCTAAGATAGCCCTACTACTAAGACATGACCCTTCTGGGATCTTTACTGATTGTCCTGGCTTTCCAACAAGGACTCTGCACCCTGAATGGTTAAAACTCAAATATCTCCCATCACTGTAAAATTCTGGAACTTGTTCAGGTTCAGCTCCACAGATGTTCTGTGCTCAACCTCCTGGAATTACATCCTATGCATGTTCAAATAAATATTTAGCAAATCTCATGAAAATACTTATGCATTTATCTGGAGCTTTTGCTCTGCATATCTCCCTCCTGCATTCAAAAATTCCAACCACTGCAACCTCCTCAATTCTGATCTCTATCTCCTCAACTCAGCACTGCCACAAGGATCTGCTTGAGTTCTTCCTTCTTGAACAGTGTTCTTGAATGTACATCTAAGTAGAAAGCTAGGCAGTGATAATGCTGTCCTAATTAGCTTCCCTTTTCTCAGGAATGACAGTCCTGTGCTGCTTCTTGTCCAAACTGAAAATAATTGTTTCACATATTTAGCCCAGTTTTCTAGTTGTTTATGGTGAGCTGGCAAGTTTGGTCCTCATTAATCCATCATGGCTAGAAGTAGAAAAGCTTTTAGGCCATATTTTTGTTATATTTTTGCTTTCCTAATGTTTTGAATTCTTATGTAGTTAGATTTAACTATTCTCCTATACAATTTGTGCCTTTTGAGTCTGTTTTAAAAAAACTTTCCCTTACCCAGAGACCATACTTCTAAAATATTGTTTTCAAACAGCTTGAGAATTTTGTTTTACATGCTCAGGTCTTTAATTCATATAGAATTTTATTTTCTCTGTTTGGTGCAATATAGAGATCTAAAGTTATTTTTTCTGATAGAGAGTCAATTATCCCCAAACTAGGCCTTGAATCATCCTTCTTTTTCCATTGATTCTACATGCCACTTCTATTAACTACTTTTTAAATAATGAGAGTAATATAAGCTCATAGGGAAAAAAAGAATGAAAGAAAGGAAGAAGGAAAGGAAAAAGAATAAAAAGAAAGAAAATACTAAAGTAAAATTTCCTTTCACATTCTCCCCAAACTCCCAATAATATAGCACAGAGATGATCACTCATAAGATTGTTTCTATATTGTTTCTAGAAATTTTCTATATGTAAACATGTATAGATTTGTGTTACTTTAGGAACAAATTATGTAATTCTTTGTTAGAGCTGATAGTTGTGTCTTGTTTCTAGGATCTAAATTAATTTCTTTGACCTAATCTAAGATAATAATAAATTTTTAAAGTATTTTTAATTATAGGACCTTTATATACTTCCTTTATTTAATTACTTCTACCATATTACACAAATTGGCCATGTCTTTGATAGAACATGACCTTTGTATTTGAGGATTCATGTTTCTGCAGATGCAGAAAAACCTGTATTAGAAAAAGGATTAATTAACAATTAATTCTGGTTATTTGAGGGAGGGTGTCGTGTGTTAGAATGGGGAATTATGAAATTTTCCTTGTCCATGACACCCCATTCCATAGCGCAGCAGATCATAGAACATTTCATCTGGTTACCTCAGGCCCCTTAGGAACATCTGAGCTTCCTAACCAGCGGGAAGTAGTTGCAAAACTCTGGTCTACCTTTTGCCAGCTTTCTTTGAAAATGCCTAGACTTAACTGCATAAGTATCTACTCCACATTTGCCATTCATTATGTCACTTTCTAAGATCAAATTCTCTTTTACTAGTCTTTATTAATAATGAATATTATTACAGAGAAATTGAGAGGTTAATTAACGTGCTGAAAGTTACACAGTATTGTTAATGGCAAGAGTCAGGATTTGAACCTAGTGTCAGACTTCAAAGGCAATTATTTTCTACTATACCACACTACCTTATTCTTTCTTACTCCCATATAACATTTAGCATATTGTTTTCTACATATTGTATTCTCAAAAGGATTTGACTTAAGAAAACATTTTTAAATTAAACATAGAGAAGTGTTCAGGTAGTATTCCCTCTGGGTGGGGGGTTCTGAATGAGGATGTGTATTAATTTAACCACACAAATCAAATAATGATTTATATATAGATAAGAAAGGTGAATTGAATATGAGCAGGATTTTTACTAGGCAAAATGTGGACAAAACTATTTAACTCTGTATATATAGCTGCCAAAGGCAGATCAAGAGTATTCAAGTTACACACTATGTTGAAAATATTTTGTAGCTAAAAAAATCTATCAAATTGATATTCTGATTATTTCTAAAATTTTCTCTGAGCTATTCTAACTACTTTATAATGTGTTCTACCTCAAATCGTTAATATTCCTTGAAGTTTCAATGTAGTATAATATATTCTTTTGTCTAAAACAAAGTGAGCAAATTCATTCCAAAGAAATAAAAATGGAATGGCCCATTTGAAAAAGAAAACAATGAGCTGCATTCGATGTGGAAGCTTTTTAAAAGAGAAGTCAGAGCTTCAGATGATTTATTTTATTTCTAACTATAACAGAAATGACAATTTTAATCATTTCAAACTTTTGATTCAAATGAGATTCAACCTTGGGGCAATAATTTCTGAATCCATTGTTAACTATTCTGGAAAAGATATTAAGATCTTCAGCTGCCTTTAGAATTTCTAAAAAGTTGGTGTTGTGTTAAAAAAATTAAAGTCACAAACATATTTACCAATCATCTTATTCATAAAATGTCATTTATTTCTCACTTATACACATAGTGAAAAACCACCACTTATTGAGCATTTACTATGTGCCAGGTATTGTGCAAATTGTTTTAGGTGCTGGTCCAGGGTAGTTATGGTATTATCTCCTTTAAGTTTATGTAACTTGCCCAGAGTCACACACTTAGCAGGTGACCGACACAGGCTTTGAACTGCAGTTTGTGTGACTCCAAAGTAAATGTTCTGCTATGTAAACAAATACAGTATATGTCAGTTGATGGTCAATATCATCCTTCTATTTCAGAAATGTCAAGTTAGTACAGATTTATCACTAACTGGGAAATTTAAGACTGACAATGTTTCATGATGTAATTTTAAAGAAAAATGCAAGGATATATGGAGAAAGTACTTTATCAAAAGGATGAAGTATCAATACATTAGAAAGAAAGAGAATAACATTTGAAAGGTGCTGTGTGAATCTTATATCAATGAAGACTAAGGACATTTGACAATTTCTGCAACACTTTACAGCTTTGCCCCTAGCTACTGTCAAGCGAGCTCTTAATACAGTCAGATGAAATTCAGCGATTTCTGTTATGCAGCCCCTTTACTGAGTGACTAGAAATATTAATAAGGATGAATTGTACATTCATATAGCAAAAATAATATATTAAAATGTTACCATTTGAACTAGAAAGCATCAAAAGCTGGAAAAAAAACATTAGAGTTGATGTCCACTGCACAAATTCAGAAGCACAAGGGAGATAATTTAATGATAATATAGGAGAAGATGAGTAGAGCAGAGTCTCTGGTGTATTTAACCTTTCCCCCTTTAATTTGCTGGAGCATGTATGTCTCTTGGTATCAAACCAGTGGAAAGCTAAATTTAGTGTCAAATTTGTAATATCATCCCTAACCCATGAAAAAATTAAATCAATATATAAGTAGATAAAGGAGTAGAAAACAGCAACTTGCTGGGTTTTATTTTAAAGTTAACTTCCTTATATATGTGTTAGCATACAGTATTTGTTTTTCTCTTTCTGACTTACTTCACTCTGTATGACAGACTCTAGGTCCATTCACCTCACTACAAATAACTCAATTTCATTTCTTTTTATGGCTGAGTAATATTCCATTGTATATATGTGCCACATCTTCTTTATCCATTCACCTGTCGATGGACACTTAGGTTGCTTCCATGTCCTGGTTATTGTAAACAGTGCTGCAATGAACATTGTGGTACATGACTCTTTTTGAATTATGGTTTTCTCAGGGTAGATGCCCAGTAGTGGGATTGCTGGGTCGTATGGTAGTTCTATATATATATATGGAATCTAAAAAAAAAAAAAATGGTTCTGAAGAACCTAGGGGCAGGACAGGAATAAAGATGCAGACATAGAGAATGGACTTGAGGACACGGGTGGGGGAAGGGTAAGCTGGGACGAAGTGAGAGAGTGGCATGGACATATATACACTACCAAATGTAAAATAGCTAGTGGGAAGCAGCTGCATAGCACAGGGAGATCAGCTCAGTGCTTTGTGACCACCTAGAGGGGTGGGATAGGGAGGGTGGGAGGGAGGGAGATGCAAGAGGGAGGGGATATGGGGATATAGGTATATATATAGCTGATTCACTTTGTTATAAAGCAGAAACTAACACACCATTGTAAAGCAATTATACTGCAATGAAGATGTTTAAAAAACTAAATAAATAAAGTTAACTTCCCCATCTTGTCTCACCAATACTTTTTGTTGGGGTTATTCTAAATATCCTTGAGTTGAATTAGAGGTTCATTGAGGATGCATCTTTTTTTTTTTTTTTTTTTTTGCTTGCTC